>NC_140582.1:397582954-398182954 GCF_964204655.1 Triturus cristatus
GTGTTTCATTGGTTCTGATGCTCCGTCCATCACCACCCCCTTTTGTACCGCTTTGTTCGCCATAAGTTGGCAGGGTATGCTCAGACGTGAGTCCCTTGCTCACTTTGCCACTGGATTCAAGCAAGCCTGGCTGAAGACGGCTGAAATGCCAGAAACCAGTCCTAGGAAGCTTGTTTCCGGTCCAGGGAAGGCATGGCTTGGCAGTTCGGGCTGGACTGTTCCCATGAGGCACAGGGTCAGACTGATTTGCATATGGCCATGTCTGAACTGGAGTGGCAGAGTGGGCTAAAGAACGGCGATGGATCAAACCCAGATCTGTTGACTGGGTGTGAGTGTTTTATTGGTTCTGATTTTCCGTCCATCACCACCCCCTTTTGTACCGATAAGATGAACTGGGGTGTGAAATATAATATGCAATACATTGTGCACAATGACAGATTCATTGGAGAGCGCAAGATAGCACAGGCACTAGCGAGTGCTATGCGATATGCGCCTTGGAGTGTAATATGCACAGGGCAGTGTTGTGTAACCTAACTAGTCTCTAAAGTTGTAATATAAAATATGTGCTGGGGAGTGTAACGTTGCATATGCACTGTGACAAAGATTTGGATCCCAGATTGTAATATGCATGGCATAGCGCTGTGCGTTATAACATAGGCATCGAGGAAGGCATGTTAGATGGGGCAATATAACCTGTGCGAAGGCAAGTGTGGCATGACATATTCATGGGGTGGTGTTACAGTGCACATGGGCTAGAGAGTGTCATAACATACGCACTAGCTGGTGGAATACAACACAGAGGTATGTGGCACTCGGCGGGCACTGGTGGGTGTAACACAGCATTGGGCTCAGCCTATTGGTATGTCCATTGTTTTGAAAATTTTAGTTTCTATTATCAGTGATGTCATTTGAGATGTCATCAGTGATGTCATGAGTGATGTCACTGACCATGTCATGAGTGATGTAATATGTGACGTCATCAGCAGTGCATTGCGGGCGCGCGAGTTATAGTTAGCTGAACTAACTATAACAGGGGAATTTCCATGGTTTTGTATGAGTGAAAAGTCCAGCTAACTATAACGCCCCTGAAACCTATGGTTTTTTCAGTGAATTTCTAAGGTTTTTTCAATGCTAATTGTTAACTATAAGATACCTGAAACCTATGTTTTTTCAGTGAATATATATATATATATATATATAATATTTTACATACAAATGCATAATAAATGGAACAACTAAATTACTAAAACGTAAATAATTATATTTTAATTGTACATAAAACTGTAAACAATAGATAAAAATATGTTTTACAGAAATTACATATATTTATATATCTATATCTATATATATATATATATATATTCAGGTGATCAAGGCTGCTTGGACGGCCGAAACGCGTCTTGACATAGAGAAAATAAAATAATGCTTAATGCAGTTGGTCTACGCTGGTGATTTCCGCGCGTAAGCGGGTGAATATCGCGAGTTACTGAGAGATATATATATATATATATATAAATATATATATATTCAATTGAATGCATAAACACATATTAATAATGCATATTTAAACAATACTAAAAAAACAATTAACCTCTAAGAATAATAAATATACGATTCCCACTCCAGTATGTACAACAGTAGGGAATGTGTCGGATATCGAAGGGATAAATTTACTATTCCCAATTCCATGTGAACAAAAGTAGGGAAAGCTGCTTTGTACACCAGAGGGGTCACATTTACTATTCCCACTCCAGTAGATGCAACAGTAGGGAAAGTGTTGAATTCAGGAAGGGTTAAATTTACTATTCAACTCCAATGTGTGCAACAGTGGGGAAAGCTTTGGACTCAAGAGTGGGAAAAATGTGCTTTTCCCACACCATTCGGTTCAACATTTGGGGATGCATTGGTCTTAGGAGGGGTAAAATTTACTATTCTCACCTTAGTCTGTGCAACATTAGGGAAAGCGCTGGACTCAGGAGGGGTAAAATGTACTATTCCCACCCCAGTTGGTGTAACAGTAGGGAAGGCGTTGAACTCAGGAGGATTTACATTTACTGTTACCACTCCAGCCTGTGCAGCATTAGGGAACTCCGGTGGGGTAAAATTTACTATTCCCACTCCAGTCTGTTCAACTGTAGGAAAAGCGTTAGACTTAGAAGGGATAAAATTTACTATTCCCACTCCATTCACTGCTACGGTACAGAGAGATTACTTTACTTCAAACAAATAAAAAAAATTAACAACACTATTAAAAACAGAAAAATATAAAATTCTAAATATAACAATTTTGGGGCTGATTTCGAAATCGGGCGGAATTGTTTCCACCCGACACTGACTCGCTCCTGGGGCCACCAACCTCTGTTCGGCAGTCCTGACCGCCTCATTAGGATGTGACTGTACACTGTTTGGTCTCATGGCTGTATTTCCCTATGGGAGCATGCATTATGGCTGTAACCTGGCCATAATACATGGTCCCGATGGGAAATGGGAGGTGCTGTTCATCCCTTAAGGTGCCTGCCACGGGGTGCAGGGAACAATATAGGTGCCACCTCGGTCCCTAACCGGAGGCCACGCACCCAAGCGGGCCTTGCTGTGGGCCCTCAAACACACTTTCTGACATGGTTTCCATGTCGGACAGGCTGGCATGAAAACCATGGCAGAAAGCATGCATTGTGATCCCAAGGTCGGAAAGGCCCACCCTTTCGGTTCATAGACTGGCGCCGACTGGCCGTAGGGCTCCAGCCAGAATGACTGGCCTGTTCACTTTCTGATTACCAGCATCATAACATGGCAGTCGGAAAGTAAACTGAGCGGCCCATTATGATGCGGCCAGAAAGGCTCCGACCACCGGTCGCAGCCTTTATAGGCCGCATAGTAATCGGCCCCTAAATGTCCAAATAAAATTTTTTTTTAAATAAATCTTACAATTTTTAATAAATCTTATCAAGTAAAGCAAATATTATGAAAATAATTAAAATACCACACTATGGGGTCCATTAGTATGGTGGGCGGACTTTGTCCACCCGTCATAGCCCCGGGAAATGGGACCACCCACAATGCATGCGGCAGGCCCGTATGTGAAATTAGGATGCGCCCGCCACACTGGCAGGCGCATCCCGCATTATTAACATTGCAGCGGGCGGTGCTTTGAGCAGCACCTGCCGCAATGTCAAAAATCCATGTTGTGCATTTGCATGCACAACGTGGCAGGCACCACACGGTGCCTGCCATGTTGTGCATGGAAATGCAGTGTGGTACCATAGGTACCCCCCATGTGCACCACCACGCCCCAACATCCTGGGGTCTGCAACGGGCCCCCAACTTCAAACTCTGCATGCCTTTCCGTGGCGGCAAAGCCGCCACGGAAAGGATGCTTACCACCTGCATAATAATATGGTGGCGGTGTCTAGCAGACACCGCCACTATATTTAACCCATTTCCCAATTAACATAATTATCCATTGAATTAATAAATTAGCTCTTAATCAACTTTCAGCCCTATAACATTTAATTATAATAGTTATATAATTTACATAAGTATTTACCAATTATACAAATAATAATAAATAACTAATCATTAATTCATTATAATTATTCAGCTTCCCACCCTTTATCCCTACAAACCTGACAACCTGCAACTGACATCTAAATTTTAAAAATCATAGTTGCACAATTTACATAATTAGTTATCAATTAAATTATTAATAATAATTAAATATGTCATTATTAATTAATTAAAATTAATGTACTTCCCACCCCATACCCCTACAACAGCACCTAAAACTTAACTTACAAATAAATAAATTTTTACAATTTACATAATTAATTATCAATTAAATAAATAATAATTAAACAATTATTACTAATTAATTATAATTAAATTACTTCCCACCCTGTATTCCTACAAACACCACAACCCGCTATGACACTAAAATTACAATAAACTATTATTTAAATTTAAAAAACAACTAAAAATGTATGATATTGAAAGTTCAATATTTCTGCATTGCAATATTTTTTAATCGATATTTTGTCCAAATACCGCTAATATCACAACACCTACCACTGTCATCTTCCATTGGGAAATATTTACTGGGAATAATGGGATGCCTCCATTAGGCTTGGTACTTTTATTAACTTTTTCCAGCTTTATTAAAAACTTGTGTGATCTTTGCATGACATAAGTCATCTCAAGGTATCGCAAGTCCTTACGTGAGATTTACTGAGACATGCCAGGGGCTATTTGCACTGCTTTTATTGACTTTGTAATTGTATCGCACTTTTGTTGTGGCAGGCGTTTAATTGGTGGAGCATGGGTGTTCCCATGTATCTACCCTTGAAATCCTAAATTTACCAAGCGTAGTAAACCTGGGATTGCATCTAAATAGTGTACCTATCACAGAGAGGTGTAACGAGGAGAAATATGTTTATTTTTTTTTCTTTGTTACTTCCTCTTTCTATACAGGACACATTCTACATCACACTTAGGAAGAGAATATTGCCTCTTAGGATTGTTTTTCCATAGAAAGGTGTCTTTTCCTGCACAAAAACAAAGTAATGTAGGCACCCTTCAACCATGGTGCAAGGATGCCTGTGTCGGAGATAGGCAGCCTCAAGTGCACCAGCACATGTAAAGAGCTGAAGAGCACCATATCTACTAAGATATGGTTCAGCTCTCTCCCATTCACTCACTGCAGTGAAGCAACTTTGCTTGCTGCTCTGAGGTGCATGAACCCTTAGTAAATATGCCTCTTTACATGTTCGTCAATAGACAATCACCATACTTACTTTGAAAGTTCTTAGCACATCAGCTCACCATACGGTACATATATAGCCAAATAGCTAGCAACTAATATTCTATATTTTAAGCCAAAGAAGGTGAAACCCATCACATAAAATACAATTCACAACCACATGAAGGTAGAACAGGGGAGCATTACCAACACATTGAAAGTGAAAAAAATAGAAAAAGAAGTGGGCAATAAAATAAGCTTGGAGTAAAAATGCATTTGAATTTGGTTCATCGTATATAACACTGATCTGTATTAGCGATGGCTGGAGCACTCCATTTTAAGGATGAAAGGATTTCTGTTGGTGATACTGTGCAAAGGCTTCCTATTTTCCTTATGTTTTCGACCATAGTATTCAGCCCCTCTTTGAAACTGTATTCACCTTCCCCAAATTCACAATTTACTGTTCTCCGCTGAGAACATGTACCTTAGCTGGATCCTGGACTCGTGTGTATACCAGTCTGGGCCCCTCAATAATTGTACCTGCCAGAGTAAACCGAAGTGAGGTTGTATCAAAATGACTTCAGTTACAGTCTGACAGAATTGTATCACCATACATTTTCATTCCAGAATCTCTGCTGTGGTAACCAAAGATCTCCAGGCATTCTCTTTGTCCAAACATCACTGTCATGTGCATGTTTTTACCCTACTGTTGGCATGGTGGGAGCACTCTGTGGCAGAAGCAGAACACCCTTAAAATAATGTGTGTTATGGCATACTGTATAAGATAGTAAAGATGTGCCCATGCATTCCACATTAGCAGCTGAGGAATAAATGAAAGGGCCTGCTTACTTTTTTTGAGGGTGTATTCAAACTATGCTGTCCCCATGTATGACATTTATTATTTTGCCAGTAAGTAGGGCTTATGTTAGGTAGTCAGAAGCAATAGATTTCCAGAATGCAGGATTTCAGAGTAGAACATTTCACAGTATAAGTCTATGTAGGCTGTTTATAGTGGTGATTATAGTGCTGGGTGTTAGAATTAAAGCCCTAATTACGATAGTGGTCGGTCAGACCGCCGACTGCCACCCCATCGGGCAGGAGACTATCCAGCAATGAGTCGGCAGACCCACTCACCCTATTATGATGAGACTGCCCTCACAGTGGTCTGAAAGTGCTTTTTTGTACTGCGGTTTGTGCTGCGGCCCAGGAAAAGGTTTGCAGCACAAGAAAAAAGCACTTTGTGCACATCAATGTACCATTTGCCAGGCAAACTGTAATGTCTGGCACACGGTGCATGGATGTGTGGGGGGCACTACATGTGCCCTAGGGCCACGTACCAGTGACCCACGGGGGCCCAGCTTGGGGCGACTAAAGTCTGGTTTTGTCTGCGGTGAGACCACCATGAAAAGGTAGTCGGAAAGGGACATACTAATCCCTACGGCAGTGCCTGCGCAGACACCACCTCCATTGAGGGGATATAATTCTGACCGCTGCCCGGATAGGATCTTGGATCCTGCGCAAGGTAGCGGTCTTTCCCCATGACCTCTGCGGTCTGACCACATCCATCAAAATGCGTCAGTCGGACTGATGGCCTGTCTGTTGGAGTCGGTGACGGTCTGCTCAACATCGCAATGAGGCCCTACATTTTTATTGATTAGCTTTTTTATATGAAATTGGAATTAGTTTAGTACATTTTGGGGCCGATTACGATCCTGGTAAAAAATTCCCCGTACGATTCATATCTGGATTTTTTACCGTACGAATCGTACAAGTCCCGTACAAACTGGCAAGTACGATTCGTATGTGAAAAAGTCCATACGAATCGCATTGGGTAAATTCCCCGACACGTCCTCGGGTCGGAAAAAATGTCCGACACGTCCCCGGACATTTTTACGTACGAATCTGAAAACTGAAGTCCGAGCGCGCAAGTACGATTCGTACCGTCCGTCCGACTGTACAACCGTATGGTAAAAAGACCGTCCGGAGCGAACTCCTATAGCAACCATGGAGACGTCCAAACAGGTGCCCGGTACGCGCCGAACACCCCCCCCAGCCCCCCGTATGTCCGCGCCGTCCCCCCCCAGCCCCCCGTATGTATGCGCTGTCCCCCATCCCCCCGTATGTATGCGCCGTACCCCAGCCCCCCCGTGGATGGACGCGCCGTACCCCCACCCATGTATGTACGACGCGTACCCCCACCCCCGTAGGTACGGTGCGGACCCCCACCCATGTATGTACGACACGTACCCCCACCCCCGTAGGTACGGTGCGGACCCCCAGTGCTACGCACTGGGGGTCCACAACGTACATACATGGGATGGGGTACGCATCGTACATACACGGGTGGGGGTCCGCACCGTACATACACGGGTGGGGTTACGCACCATACATACACGGGTGGGGGTACGCACCGTACATACATGGGTGGGGGTACGCACCGTTCATACACGGGTGGGGGTCCGCACCATACATACACGGGTGGGGGTCCGCACCATACATACACGGGTGGGGGTACGCACCGTACATACACGGGTGGGGGTACGCGTCGTACATACACAGGTGGGGGTACGCTTTGTACATAAACGGGTGGGGGTCCGCACCGTACATACACGGGTGGGGGTACGGCGCGTCCATCCGCGGGGGGGCTGGGGGGGATGGCGTGTACATACAGGGGGCTGGGGGGGACGGCACGTACCGGGCCCCCTATTCCGCTCGCATCGCGGCGTACTTCGCTTTTCCAGCACTTTTTGGGTGCCGTAAAAATATTGCCGTCCGGACTGCTGTCGGTATGAATCGTACTTCCTGGGACGTAAAAACATGCCTAACTCCGTCCGGACGTCACGTCCGTCCGCAGTGTCCCGGATCACAATCGTATGTATTTTGCTGTCGGTCGGTGTTTTTTCCGACTCGTACGGAAATGGTGTTTCCATACGAATCGTACTTGCAAGTTTGTATGGTGTTTTTACCGGGTATGAGTCGGATGGAGAAAACGCTCCGACCGACGGTTCGTACCCGGTTTTTCCAGGATCGGAATCGGCCCCTTTATGTACATTAACCTACCACTGCATTCAGCTCATTAGATTGACAATAACTACATTATCTGTTTTTTGTGGTTTGATTTGACAGCCCAGCTGTTGCCATGCAATTATGTGAGCATCAACAGAGAGGGACTTTGGATCCCCCATATGTTGGGAGCCAGAAGTATATATTATGATTTGTCAGACGTTCCACCATCCACAAAACAAGTGCTTGCCCTGCACACATCTGTGATCATTTTTTGTTTATTTATCCACATGCCTGAGCTTGAACATTTAGGGGCACTAAATGACATGCTATTAAAGTACCTTAGATACCTAGATAATTTATGGTGTTTTTCTCTGACAGTACCACAGATGGTAGGAGGGCGGTCATTAGCTTACATAGAGGTGTAGGTCTAACTTGTCACTGCAACTTTGATTGATTGATTGATTGATTGATTGATTGATTGATTGATTGGCACTGCAACTGTCACCTGTCCATTTAACCTACACCAATATTATCCCACAGTTCTTTTCTTCCAGACTAATACATATCCATTTCCATGCTATTTACAGGTAATGCGTCATATTAGCATACAGCATTCCCTTAAAGCCAGATATATTGGCATTGCCAGTGATTGCTGATATTTTTATCACTACTCTGTTGCCACAACATAAACCCTAAAACAACTGCAACCATATTTTTTATATTATTTTTCTTGTTAATATTGCTTTTTTTACACTGTCATTGTAACTTCTTTTTAAAGCTCATAAATGTTATTTATTTTAAATTCCTTTTTTAATCTTTGCATACTCCATTTTAAGCACTTTAAATGCATGTAATGAAGTGTCTTTTTTTGTTATAAACATAAACTTTTAATAATACTAGATGTTGTTTGAATAACGTCATGAGTTATATTGTGCACTGTTGCTAGGCTTGTTCTTTGGATTCCATTTATTTTCAATACTTGAGATTTCCTTTCTTGTTGTTTCATTATGCATCTTCCATCTCATCAATATATTAAAGAAAAAGGGTGTATAAGTGGAGTCATACATTTAAGGACTGAAGTATTGCTGCTCCTTCTTTTTACTCTTTGCACATCAGCCATAGTGCAGTAGTACAAACACCAGGTCATTTCCAACAATGTTAGAGTCACAACACAAACATTTGGCAGTATGTGAATAGTCTGGTAATTTCAACCAAATGTATGCTGGTTTGACATGTAGCAGCTGATTAGGTACCAACGAGATAACCATGTGTCTGATAATTTAGCAAAAGACAAAAATGTCAGGATGTGTGGTACATGAATGAGAATATGTTAGTTAGCACCACCACATTGAAATATTGTGAGGTATGGCTTACTAACAAGGGTACTCCTCATTTTCATTTCACAGTAATCAAGAAAAAAAGGCTGCACTTTTTTTCTTTGTCGATTGCACAAAAAGTTGGACAGCCTTTCTGCTGAATAAATCTTGGCAGTCATATGAATCAAGTTTATACCTACCCTGTCATATGGCCAGTTTTTCTATTTTGGGGCATACCTGGATGTGCTAGAGTGTTTACCAACACGTACAAAAGTCAAGATCAGGCAAGATGGAATTAGGCATGCACAAACAACTAAAACTGCACTACTGAAATTCTGTCATCTGCTCAGAAATGTGCGTGTTTCATTTAAAATTATGATTTGATGCACATAGTAAAGTGAGGTAGAATTTCTGGGCCTCAATTCTTTTAGCACTCTTGAAGTCCTGTAGGTAATGTAGTGGCTTCCCAACCTGGGTACCCGTAAATGAATATGTCACATATGGAGCTTGGCATTACACTTCTGTATTCTACTGCGTGTAGCTGACAACTCAAACCCATGTTAAATATAAAATAAAATAAATTACAGATATCTATATATATATATATATATATATATATATATATATATATATATTACCTACTGGCGGTCGCCAGTAGGTAGTTATAGTTAGGACCACGTTTCCATAGGAAATCCGCAACATTCTATTTTGAATAACTTTGGCGCCGGTTGACGAATCCTCGCAAATTTTTCAAAATAGGTGGGGCGCTACGCTCCGCTCCTACCCTGAAAGTCTCGGGGGGATTCGTCAAGCGGGGGCTGAGATAAAAGGGGGGTCCCAAAACGCGTTTTTCCCATGCATTTTTCCATAGGACCTTTAGACAGGGCTACAGCCCGAACGGCTGAACAGAATTACTAGAAATTTGGCAGAGAGGTAGTCCTCAGGTCAAGGAAGTGCCTTTTGTAGGTTTGGTGTAAATCTGTTCAGTAGATTCTGAGAAAATAGCCTTTAAATCAATAAATATATCTGAGCCAGCTTACGGTGCGCTTACGGTACGCTTACCGTACGCGTACGGAGGCGTGCGCGAGCGCGATTCTGATTGGCTCTTAGATCTAAGTAAACATTCGAATCGGCCGAAACCAGGAAGCGGCGGCCGCCATTTTCTCTCTCGCACTGAGAGTGATTTTTAAAATATAAAGCCCAAAAACATGTAAAGGGGCTGTTTAGACAGCTCCCACACACATAGCCATGTTGAGGGAGTCCCCAAAGATCCCCCAAGGCCAAAAACGGAATTTTTATTTTTTCGGTAATTTCGCCGATTACGCTTACCGTACGCGTACGGTAAAAAATATTAAAAAAAAAAAAATTATCCACACTCTCTCCACCCCGTGTGCAATTGGTGCCTGAAGGGCACCAATTGTGCATGGCTTATTACACCTGAGATAAACTAAAATATTTTTAAAAAAAATAATAAAAAAAAAAATTATCCACACTCTCTCCACCCCGTGTGCAATTGGTGCCCGAAGGGCACCAATTGTGCATGGCTTATTACACCTGAGATAAACTAAAATATTTTTAAAAAAAATAATAAAAAAAAACATTATCCACACTCTCTCCACCCCGTGTGCAAATGGTGCCCGAAGGGCACCATTTGTGCATGGCTTATAAAATATACGAAAAATTAAAATATTACCTTTCAAAACTAAGTGCATCATATGTCCTCCATGTGCGCACGGTGCGCGAAGCGCATCGTGCGTACATGGCCCATCTACCGTAACGTGGGCACGCGGTGCGCGTAGCGCACCGCGTGCCCACCGTGCGTGCACGGCACTAACTGCGTAAAGTGGTGATGCAAGGACAGATGCAGCCAGGGGGTTCTCTACAGTCTCAATCAAACCCGTCTCATCTCTGAAATCAGGTACTGGCGAATGACGAGACAGATACCAATAAGGAAAGCTACCTGCCAAGATAATTCAAGAAGGCCCTGTAAAGGGTCTGGGGATAAGAAACCACACACCGGGGACAGACCAGAACAAACTTCAAGTAAACAGCAATGTCTTTGAATCACACTCAACTTTATTAATTTCTTTAGTGTGATCAAACTTTTTTACTCGAATTGATAAACAAACATTTCAAAATTCACAAAAGAGAAATAACTCGGTCCCACACATCTCATTCACAAACCGCAATCATACTGACACACATTCCACATTGACATCATCATTATAACAAAAACATGTAAAATATAGATTTTTTTCACATAAATAAAAACACATTAGGATCGTAGGACTGCCATAGGGTGATTAAATAGCAGTTTGATAGTTGCCATCCACAAGGCGTTTCAGCTACCCAGTGATCTAAGAAGCGCCAACGCACATTTCGGTGTCAAGCCCCAGCCGGGGCTACACCTTCATCAGGGCGAAGATAAAAAGGTAGTATGGGACAAACACACCTAGGGGTCGTGTACTTTTACGAAGGTCAAACTACACCAGTTCCACAGTGTAGTATACTCCAAGGACGATCGAAGAGCCTGCCATATATCAGCGTAAACCAATGGAAAATGTAATCTGTTTCCAGAATGGAGGCTGCGCATAAGTGTAATCTCATCAGGGGATATGGTAAGCAGTTTATTCCGCCAATCAAATGCTGTGGTTAAGATAGGTGTCTAAAAAAAGCCTGCGATGGTCAAACGGATCGGCATTCGGGGAGAAAAATTCATCTCAGGATTAGCGCGTATGTGAACTTCCTCTGATGGCAGGATATGCAATGAGGAGCGTTTGACATGATTAAGAAAATCTCTAGGGGGCTGATTACGATGGCGGACGGACTTCAGTCTATCTTCCATCATATTGGGGATGAGGACCACCCGACATGCTGTGGGCAGTCCCATAGTTGGCATTACACCACGGCGGTCGCAATACCTACATTTTACATTGTGGCGGGTGCTGCAGGCTGCAGCACCTGCTGCAAAGTAAAAACAGGATATGTTACATATCCCTGCACTACGTGGCAGGCACCATGCAGTGCCTGCACATGGTAGGGGGATATGTAGGGGCTCACCATAGGTGCCCCCCAACACCCACAGCCAAGGGCTAGAGAGAAAGGGTGGCCCACTACAGGCCCCCAATGTCCCGTTCAGCCAGCCTTTTCATGACAGGTAACCCGCCATGAAACGGCTGGCGTAAAGGGACATCGTAATCGCTATGGTGGTGCCTGGTTGGCACCGCTAGCATTGTAGGGACTACAAGCCCCTCCCCCACACTGATGGGCTCAAGGAGATGCATGGCGGCCGGTCTTTGTGGCCACCACACGTCTGCCCACCATCATAATATGGCGGGCGGTGAAGTTACAATGGCGGGGAGACCGCCCGCGACAGCCTGTTGGTGGCGATCTCCCCACCATTGTAATCAGCCCCTAAATTCTCAACTATTTATTGGTAGGCCATTGTCAGATTTTAGAATTGTAGCACCACCTCATGTTGCAAAAAGGCCATCAAACCTTCTCGATGACTCTTTCTTGAGTGGTCAACAAGAGATCTTCTATGAATCGAAAATGGAGTATTCATCGATAACCGCCGTCAGTTGATGTCCATTGTCCAGAGGGCCACAGAAATCAACATTGATTCTGTCACATACATGTTGTCATAAATCTGACATATTCAGGGTATGTTGAGTATTTTTAGGGATAAGTAATTGCACCAATGACAGACATGCAATAATGTCGTCTAGTATCAACATGTTGCAGCAATGATTTTTTCCAATGAAATAGCAGCAGGTGTATTGGACATTACGATGTTATATTATTTTAGTTGTTTTTCTAGAGCGCGTGGATATTCAAAATGGGCTTCCGAGTGCTAATAGGTGATGTGAGAGAAAATATGCTGCTTATGCAAACAGATGGGTCTTTAGCTGTGTTCAGAAACTAAGCAAACTATTATTGGCTGTTAGTTAAATAGGGAGGGAATTCCAGAGCTTAGCTGCAAAATAGGCAAAAGATTGGCCACCACACTTGATTCTGGGGTCAGCCAGAACAAAGAGATTGTTTAACCTTAGATCTCATGCTTTGGTCTGTGGGATGGTGAGGTGATTAAGGATTTGTGGTCTCCAAGAATGTTTTACTTTGTGTACAATACATACATTTAACAAAGTTAGTGTAGGCTACAGCCACTTTGGAAGGAGTTTAATGACACTGTACGGACACTCATTAAAAGTAGTCAGCAGGGTTTTGATCTTTCCCTGATCAGTGCCCAATAGTGTAAACATATTCCTGTAGTCTTACACCCCAACATTCAATTCTAGTAGACATCTTGTCTTTTGGATTGCCAAAAATGGGAAGCAATGCTTGATGATCTGTTACAAGAGTGAAAGGTTTTCCATATAAGACTAAGTGGAAATGTTCACAAACCCACTCCACTGCTAAACTTCCTGTCTCAAGATGTGAGTAGACATGTCCAGTTTGTTACAACTTCTGCTAGCATATGCCACAATAGGCTTTCACTCATTTGGGTGTCCACTGTGTTGGGCAAGGATCACACCCAACCTGACCGGGCTTGCATCAGCAACAACCTCTGTATGACGTTTCAGATCAAAAAAGGAGACTATTTCATTGGCATTTTAAATTGCATGCTTTATTTTCTTAAATCTTTGCAGTGTGTCGATAAGATTAATTGGGATTGCAGTGTAGATGATGTCACCTAATCAAATCTGCCTCTACAAAACTATTACCGCAACTGATATAATGTGGTGCATTATTACGTCATTCATTTATTTTGTTGAGTTTAACCTACTGAAATTTCATATAACTAAAATGAAATTAATTATAAAGTATTGGATAGTATTAGAGAAACAATTAGCATATATTGTGGGTGCCATATTGTATCAAAATGTATTTCAATTAACTTTTTGATTAAATGCTAGACAATAGTTACTGAGGTTTAACATTAAGCTTAGGGTAACAGTTGATTAATAATGTAATTTAAAATAAAAAAAAGTACTACTTTATAATTTATTAAATCTTTGCAGTGTGCAGTGTGTTGATAATATTCATTGGGTTTGCAGTGTAGATGATCTACTTGACGTGCCTGAGATGGGCCTGTTAGTGATCCAGGTTTTCAGTTTCTTGCAGAATTCGAGGACAGAGCAGGCTGCACTGATGTTGAGGGGGAGCTCATTCCAAGCTTTTGGGGTGATGTGGGAGAAAGCACAACTCCTAGCTTTGTCTCACCGTATGCGTGGGATGTGAGCAAGGAGTATGCTATTTTCACAGATGTATATGGGTATGGAAGTAGATATAGTTGTGAGGTAGGCTGGGCCTTGGTTATGTAGAGCTTTGCAGGTATGAGCGAGGAGTTTGAAAAGGGCTCGCTTGTGGGCTGGGAGCAAGTCTAGACCTTTGAGGTGTTTGGTTGTTCAAGTGTGGTGAGTTAGCATGTGTGTGAGGTTGATTGCTGTGTTCTGCATTAATTGGAGTTTTTTTGGTAAATTTGGCAGTTATACCTACATAGAAAGCAGTACTGTAGTTGAGCCTGCTGGTGACAAAGGCTTGAGTGATGGATCTGCGGGTGTCCTCTGTAAGACATCTGAAGACTTTTTCAGAGCAGTTTTGGGGTGTGGAAGTAGGTACATACTAATATGTTGACCTAACTGAACATGTATATTCAGCTATCGATGAATGTGCCCCGGATCCTGGCAGCATAGAGATGCTGGGAGTTATGCCTAGCTTGGTGCTCCACCAGACCAGGGACCAGAGTGAAGTGTCTTTGTCAAATAGAACGACTGTTGAGTTTGAGGCAGTTCCTGTTCATCCAGTCTGCTACTGAGGACATACCAACATTTGCTTGGGTGGTGGGTGTTTCTTCTGAGAGTTAGAAGATGAGCTGGGTGTCATATGCATGGCAGATGATGCTAAATCTGAATGAGCGTATGATACTCGTGAGGGGAGCATGTAGGCATTGAACAGGATAAACTCAGGAAATAGCCCTGGGGTATGCTGCTGATGAGCTTGATGACTTCGTACAGATAAGGGGCTGGACTTTCTAAATTGGTGCATCTGCAGAAGGAGGTAGTTGAGCCATTGTAGTGCCCGGACATGGATTCTGTCCTTGATAAAGTAGTGAATGAGGATGGGTAGAGACAGTGTTTAATGCTGCCAAGAGGTCTAGTAAGTGAGGGCTGCTTTATCCATGATGACGGGAATGTGGTCAGTGTCTGTGTTGAGGGGTGTCCAGGGTTCTGTGGTTAGGTCTGAATCCAAATTTGGAGGGGCCTAAGCGATGGTTTGCTCTGAAGTGATTGGCAAGGTCGGCCAACAACATCAATAAATACTATAAGATTGAAATAGTTATTTTTGATAATGGACAAAATTAAGGTTAGTGGGAGGCATCAGTGATGAGGTAACGGTCATAGCAAGAAGGTGGTGGTAAGGTTATGATAAAATTAATGTTAAATATAGGTCAATATGGTCCACAATAGATTACACCAGATGCAGTTCACTCAGTTGGTTAAAGGTCTGACCTTGAAGTTCAAATCCACGGACAGCAGTTCTTCCATTCACATTTTGATCAGGATTGTTTTAGAGCTGCACACAATATTGACCCCAGCTTTATTATTATCTGCATGGTAGAGATTCATTTATCTTACTTCTAGGGCTTCACTTTTTATGATGTGAGTCTTAGAAGTAGCCAAGAACGTTGTTTATACCATTAGTTTCTGAAGAAGAGTCAAGAAGATGGCATATTTAAAGTGGTCACAACTTACTCCAAGGCAAAAAGAGGCGTTGGTGAGATATCTCTGGCCTTAGTTTAGAAGGTGGTGCTGGTTTGAAGAATAGATGAGTGAATCGAGGGAAAGGTAAAGGTACTGAAATGCAGGAGCTCGGTTCCCAGATTATCATAGTGTTTGTATTAAAAACCAAACAGTCTTTGGGTCACAAACATAGTTTTTGGGAGGGTAACATGGTTGCCAAACTCCTGTTTCATATGCAAGTTCTCCATAGTTCGGTTTGGAGAATTGATGAGAAAAGGCTGTTTTTCTCTCTTACCAATAGACTTGACTCATGTGCTTACTTTACTAAGTGGGCACATGACACCTTATCATTGATAATTTGTGGCAGGGATCTGCCATGGGACTCTATCCATGCAATCAAACAAGACCTGTAATTCAGAACTCATTTCAGCATTCATTGATCTGATCGCGTATGTGAACTCCATTGCTGACTGCTTGGCTTCCAGATCTTCTTAATGGAACGCTTTTTTGGGGTCTGCTATTGTATTGAGGCTATTGCAATCAAAGAAAGCTTAACTATTACAACCCTATCTACAGACATTGAAAGACCAGGCTCCAGAGTGAGACTCCCTGTTTCAATAGAATCTGTCCTGGTTGCTCTTCATTCTCCGTTGTGCAAAACTCTGATGTACTCACAATCCACAATTTTAACGGTTTCCAGATATTCTTAAAGGACAGCAAACAGTGATCATTTGGAGTCTTCCAAAAACAACTACTTAATCCATCTAATCGCCCTAAATACATATGACCTCTTGATTCTTCCAACCTGCCTTCTAGTGCTGAAGCTAAAGCCATACAGTAAAGGCATGTATCGAAAACACAGCACCTGATGTACACTCTGTTCCTCAAATGCAGCCACTCACTTCACATGCTGACATTGCATTCACTCAGGTTCCTTCCGCATAGATATATTGCCAAGAGTCTCTGAAGTTCTCCACAGCCGACTATGCAACCAAGGGGCATATTACCAAGGACGGCGTTAAAATTATCGCCGCTTTTAGCGGCAGGAAACTGCCGCTAAAAGCGGCGATAATGGGCTTGATAATATGCCGCAGAGAATTTAAATAGAAGCCCATGTTCTGGTGTGAACCTGGACTTCTATTGGAATTCTCTGAGGCATATTATCAAGGCCAAATTTTAACGCACGTCCTTGATAATATGCCCCCAACTTCGGGGCATATTATCAAGGACGGCGTTAAAAATATCGCTGGTTTAGCGGCAGAAAACTGCCACTAAAGCGGCGATAATGGGCTTGATAATATGCCCTTGAGAATTCCAATAGAAGTCCATGTTCTGGTGTGAACATGGGCTTCTATTGGAATTCTCCAGGGAATATTATCAAGCCCATTATCGCCGCTTTAGCGGCAGTTTTCTGCCGCACCCCCTGCGATAATTTTAACGCCCTCCTTGACAATATGCCCCTGCAATTGTACACGGATTTCTTTGACACCTGAAAAGGTATTGCAACAGTATACCAAGGTGAACCCGTGCTAGAACCTCTAATCAGGAAGCAGTGCGACGAGGTCAAAACTGCACCATTTATGCTGTATGTAAAATACAATATCAACCTTAAAACCCACATCGGTCAAATGTGGCAAAAACATAATTTTCTGGCTTGCCTTCAGAGAAGTTTGGGTGGGTTTTTTGATCTAATTAAGTTTCCCTTGCCCTCAACGACGGACCATTGTGTGTTGATTTTAGACATATAGCGGAATTTGAAAGAATGCAAACATTTCAAGTTCTTGACGACTTGTATTGAATACGTGATAAATATTTTATGCATGTTTTAATGATTGCATTCACTACAATGTTCAAGAGATATGCTTGTTTTTTTCTAATGTTTATTCTTTTTCATCTAGATTATGATTTCGCTTTTGAATGAAAAAGGCGAAAAACATATTTTAGAAGTGTGAGAAAAGCATTTTTAGTGATATATTATGCAGCGACTTTGATAATTATGAAGCAAATTGTTTGAATAATTTATCAACGGGGACGTCCCGAATGAGTTTCACAGAAAATAAAATCCTGTTTGTTGTTCGCAAGAATTGGTAACGCTTCAGATTATTCGTGTACAGCGGATCCTCTTTGTTCCTACACTGCAGACACTTTCTTTAATTATTATTTTGACTTAGAAGCGCCGGGAGCTATTTCTTCATTTTCCTCAGAACGCGCATTTATCTTTTCTCAGTAGCAGGTGTTATCTCTGTGGGAATTCAGGATCCTCCTGTGTTAAATAAATGTACACCTATTCCTAGTTTCAAAGGAAAAATATTTAACATCACAGGTGAAAAGTACACAAACTCCAGTGAAACCATAACTAGGTGTAACCTACCCTGCTGTACGATTATTAACTGTGTGAAAACATTTTCAACTTTTGACTGCACTTTCCAAACAGCTGAAGGGGGTGGTTTAAGGTTACCAGTTAAAGTAACAGTGTCTCGACAGGGTCACTTCTGAATATCAATACAAAGATAAAATAAGATAATTTTTTTATTGCACAATTACTTAAAATCATTGCAGATATTACAAAAAATCAGTATAAATAAAAAAACGTGTTGAAAAGATACCAAGTTCCACTTAGATACCTTATCAGTAGGAAGTTAATGTTGAGATCTCAGTCAAGGGTTAGAATGTAGTAGGTATATATTTTTTTTTGAATCTATGACTCATTCAGGTGATCACATTTTAACAAGGATGTTGCCCCTGACATGCATTTTTAAAACAAGCTGCCAATTGCACAGAGTTACCTCTTAAACATTCCTCTAGCACCCCTTGGCACGTTCGAACATTTAAAATACGCTAAATTGGCCGGAGCCAAAACTTTCTCAGCGGGTTGAGTTCCTTCCAGATACAGAGCAGGTTGATCAGTGATTCCTCCCCTGTTCGACAGAGACAGCATTGCTTGTCCTTTGCCTCACTCCATATCAATGTGCCAAAGCGCACATCCATTAACTGCTGCTTCATTGTTGAGTTGAGAGGAGACGAAAGGGAGTGGGGCAAAGCTCTGGTGTCATAAACGTTTGCCGCCCAACTGCCATGGCCTCGGTTTTTCACTTGACAGGGCGTCACGTTCCACCGATAGTAGCTTTGTTTGCTACGTAAGTATCTTGGCCACAACATGTATGATCAAACCGCTTGCCCAAATTGTTTGTGCATCCAGACACTCTATAGAGTGCATTAGACACTTATACCAATTAGTCGCCGGATTGCTTATTAATGTCCAGATGAGACTTTTTAGTGTACACCCCTGGGCATGTTTGGCTTTCAGGCAGTACGCTACAAACCTGGCTTTAAGTAACCATTGCTGTGATGGCAGTTTAAATTCCATACAAATGTGTGCATGGAAGTGCAATTCGGCAGCAAAAACACTCAGCGGTAACAGTGTGCTCTTTCAAACCAAGTCACCATTTTGTCTCTGAATATCATCGCACCGCAGGCCACCATTGGTACAAATGTACTGCCCATTACCTTGAGAAGGGAGGATAAATCTGGTGTACTCAGATTTTTTCACTTTGTAGAAGGCCCCCTTCTACGAAGTTTGCTGCCTCCTGTTGGGCAGTGATATGCGGCGCAAAGTGTCCCATATGGCAGGGCTTTAAGTGGGCCGGGTCTGTCCGGGTCTGAGCACTGGCAGTTTTTTTTTGGGGCCCTCGAAACGGGTCTCTATCGGGCTCTATTTTCGTGGCTACTAAAGGTAGTCCGTTCTTTAATTGTTTTTTTTTTCGGACCCGTTTTGAGGGCCCAAAAAAAAACTGCCGGTGCTCAGACTCTGCCCACTCTTGCTGCACTGTTAGGTAACCTGACCCCGTCTCCCTTCGCCATCCTCCACTTTGCTGAACTTGTTGGGAACCTATCAGCTCAGTGGTCACGGCCTGACGTCACTACAGAAGGCCCCTCGGCGTGCACCTAGCTGCCTTGAATGAGTCTCCCCTCCTGCAACACAGATAAACACACGAGGCTCCGACTCTCCGAGGTGCCTTGCACGAGTGCCTTCCCCCGCACTTAAATGCCGTGGTGCAAGAAGGTTGGTATGAGGAACGTGTTTCTGAACCTAATTTCAATGTGCTGTGGTGCGTCTCTGTCCCGAAGGGTCTTGCACTGGAGCGAAGGTTGCACAGTGTGAACCTCTCTCGTGCATGCTGCTGCCAAGGTACATTCTTCAGCCCGGTTCTTAAACTCTTTTAAAAGTAGGCGCAGCGCCACCAGGCAAGTAGGAGCCTGGCACTGTCATGGTTGGCATTCCATGCCCACGTTACTGTACGAGTCTCGCACACGGCCCCTCGTGGCTTGCAGCTTTCAGCTCATAGTTCCATGAAAACAACACGCTTCTAGATTGCTTTTCTTCGCCCTACCTGTAATGTTCCGCCCTGGGCTAAAACCCGTCCGTAGCCTTCCGTACACCCCCGTCGCCCCAGGGGCAGCCTCGAGGGTGGCCACCCTCCCCCATTGGCGCATCCTCCTTAAACTTCTGAAGTCAAAAGGAGGCTTGAACGAGCACATTTTTTGTAGGTCGGTTGGTAACTTCACTTGTACGGGATACAGGACGTTAAAGTGACAAGCGTTGTTAGCAACGTTTTCGAAGAATAACAGCCAGAAGTAGCCCCCTCGAGATGGTTTACTCTTACTTACCTGCTACCATTTAAGGGAGAGTGTCTTTTGGCTATTCATTAATTAATATATGCGTGTTAATTTACAGTATATAGTGTATATAACATGTATCCGCAGAGTAAAGTACAAATAGCCTGCCGGGGTCCGAGGAACCTCGTATTTGCGCAAGACGTATACCGGCTGCGAAAGAGGCTTTGGGTAAGAATAAAAAAACATTAGCGGTACAACTTGGTCGAGAGAAACGCGACCGTAACGGTGGAGATTATTTCTCCGACTTTTGAAAAATATACACATTTAGTCAAATGCAGTCGAAGTAGCGAATGGACAGACTTCCGGTGTCGGGGGGTTTGGAACAGCGACGCGGCGGCTTTTACAGTTTCAGTTGGGCCCTGCTGTGCCCGGGATGCGTTTTGGAAAAGGGAATGGGCGTGACGTCATTACAATGACTGGAACTATAATACCCCGTGCTAATAAAATATATATATATTTCTTACTTACTATCATTATTATTATTTTAATGTATTTTTCTGGTTTTTTTTCCAAACGTTGCATCGCGCATATTATACAGTGGGCGATAAAACACAAAATATGCGCAGGCCGCGGTGATTCTCGCCAGCTCTTCCTTGTTGGAGAATCCTAGATTCTTAGAGTTGGGCACCATGTGTGCAAACATTAAAAGGCCAGCGAGGTCAAAGCTACTCTTGGGTGTTTTTGTTTATGGTTTTTATGTGGGGCTGGTGAAAGCAACACCCCAACGCGTGTTTTTTAAAGTGTGTGGTATTTTTATGGGTTATACTTAATAAATATACCTTTTTGCCTATTTTATTATCCTTTGCTGGATGCGACTTCATGATTTTCTTAAGCACACAGTGCTAGTTATTTTGATTTAGACCACGCCCCTACTCGGATAGGCCACGCCTCTTCAGGACATTAACCACGCCCCTTTTAGAGCACCCCCAGTTTTTTTTTCCCACTTAAAGCACTGCCATATGGTCAAGCCAGACTCCCAGGTATCTGTATGTGGTCACCACTGCGATGGCTTTCCCTTCAATGAACCATGTTCCATTTCTTGCCAGCTGCCTGGTGACTATTATCACCTTGGTTTTTCCTGTGTTCATATTCAGGCAGTTTGCCTTATAATACTATGATAGTGCAGTCAAGAGCCTCCGTAAACCCAGCTGTGTTTGATCTAGCAATACTGTGTTGTCTGCGTATTGTGGGGCTTGAGTTTTGGTTCCTGACAGCTTGGGTGGAAATGACCCCTCACATGCTAAGTACTCCTCTTGGAGGTCTTTCAGTTACAAGTTAAAGAATATATGAGCCAAAATGCACCCCTGTTTTAATCCCTTGTGGGTTTTAATCTTTTTTTGTGGTGGTCCATCCAGAGGTGACTCTAGTTTTTACCCAAGTATCTGAGTATAGGGCACTGATTGCTTTCAGTAAGTTCGGGAAATACCCCAGTTGTTTAATTTTTCCCTCATTCTTGGGCATACAACACCGTCGAATGTGGTTTGAAAGTCAATGTATCCTAAGTACAAAGCCCTCCCTTTTTGGCTAGAGTGTCTTCTATCATATGAGCCATGCAGATAAGGTCGTCTTCGATGTGGCAGCCTTTTTGGAAGCCGGTTTGAGAGTAAGGGATCAGCTTTCGTTAGTTCGCCCAGCCAAGCAGCTCTCGATGTAATATGCTGGCATAACATTTCCTCTCTACATCCAGCAGGGCAATCAGTCAATAGTTCTCAGGGCTTGCTCCAGAACCTTTTTGTGGATTGGGACTAGGAGAGAACCTCTCCGTGTCTCCACAATACTACCTACCAATTGTCATTCCCTGAACAGAGGGGCCATCATCGAAGCCTATCTTTGTGCTGCTCCTTTATATACCATTGCCGGGACGCCATTGGGCCGGGCGCCCCACATGTTTTCATTTGCTTAATGATGAGCACTACTTGAGTTGGAGTTATTTTAGCGATTCAATAGAAATAATTTTACTTGTTATTGATGGCCCCGTTAATGAGCTATGTAGTCAATTAATTCTAACAATTTAATAAAAAAAAGATGATAAGCCATGTAGGCTGCAATTGGAAAAGTGGGTTAAAAGTCAGGAAACATAACACTGAACAGTATCATCAAAAAAAGTTCTCTGTGAAGTTACGAGTATACGGAGAAAAATAGTGCCAGTCATAAAAGAGTGCAAAGTTTACGGATGCAATGTCCCATGGTATGTATTTAATAAAAATAGTGCTTTAAACCTTGATAGGTGAGGTTGCAAATGATGCTTTCACCACGTCATTAGTGGTGGCTCATGATTATGGCAGAGAATGTGAGGCTTGATGACAATATTCTAAAGTAAATGAGAACCGAACCTGAATGTATATATTGGTAAGGGTGCTTACTCTGGAAACAGCCCCAAAACTGAATTAGCTACAGAGAACCTAGCATTATGCATCCCAAAATAATAGACGGGGTTATTAAATAAATTCAGACTCAAAAATTGCAGAAGCCTTTGAATGTGGACCCACACATGGTGCAACATATTTACAGCTTAATAGAGGGAAATAACTTGTTTTAGGAGCTAAATCAGTTAGTGGAGTAGAAAGTGAATAAAAAAGTCAGTCCATCTAAAAGAGGGATGTATGACGATCCAACGCAAACACAAACAACGCACACCACTACATAGCATTTATTACATCGCACACACCGGTACATCGCATGCATTCACCACGCAAACCACCACATCGCACGATGCCTTCACACGCATGCAAAAGACATTTACAACGCACACAAAGACCACGCATTCCAGCACTCCGCACAATTCTCCCTAACGGTCCCACCAAAGTCAGTACAATGCCCGACACTCACGGCAAAACAGTACCATACACTAACATAAACCCTAAGCCCTAACCCTAAAGCCTAAAACACTAGCATATACGCCTCCTAACCCTAAGCCCTAACCCTAAACCCCAAAACACTAGCATATATGCCCCCTAACCCTAAGCCCTAACTCTAAAGCCTAAAACACTAGCATATACGCCCCCTAACCCTAAGCCCTAACCCTAAAGCCTAAAACACTCCCATATACAACAATTAACCCTAAGCCCTAAAACCTAAACCCCCCCCCTCCAGTGCACTACCCATCAACTACCCTAAACCCTAAAACAGCGTCGACCGTACCTGGTTCCAACGTTGTCTCCCCTGCCGCCCGTGTACTGCGCCTGCGTTCTACCAGCGCCCACGATGCAATGGCACCCGCGATGGAACGTCGTGCGTAGTGAACGCACGCGGCGTAACGTCGCGTGCGTTGTGACAGCATGCGATGTAAACGCATGCGATGCGATGCATGCGTTGCGATGGGTGTTCCCCCTAAAAGAGGGATCAAATTGGACATACTGATTTAAATATACCAGCCCAGCAGTGTCAGGAATACAGGACTTATGAGAGGATGGGGATTTGTTTCAAGGCAAAGATACAATAGAATAAAAGAAATACCGTGCGGATATTTAAGACCAGACTATGATTGCTGGAGTGTTATATTTACCCAGGTCATGAGTGACAACAGGACTTTACAGACAGTTGACTTTCCTGTGAAAGGTGCTTGGCTACTTGTGTAGTATTAGCTGCTTCGTTATCGCTCAAGTTCATTCGTCATATATACATTCCTCACTTTTGTTGTTTAGCTTCCCTTTTAGCTTCCCTCAGTTCCTTGACCCTTTATGCTTGAACCCTAACTTCCCTTTGGATTACGGTTCGGTTTTGGTTGCTGTGTTTGTACTCCCTGTTCCACCTTAAATTCCAGGTTCGCTTTTGGCACAGAGTCCACCATTGAAGATAGCAGCTACTTGTGACTTGGGCTTAGGTTCACAGCGGCCTCCGTTTTGAAGCCAGTAGATATTGTATTAAATACCTTCTTTTCCAAGACAATTTCAATGATTGTGACTCGTAGTAAAACTTTGTTTGTTTCTCATACCTTCAGCTTACGCTTGGCCCTCACCTTTTAAAATGCTTTTGTGAATCCCCAGAAGTCCGAGAAATATGCGATTTACAAGACTGTAGCATCTCTCACTTCCATTTCCCCTCCACTCCAAGGTTTATTTCTGCTATTCATGCTAATTCATGCATGGGCAGAGCTACCTTCCGGAAAGTGGGGCACATTGCCCTTAGACTCTTTCCACCAAGATTTGTGAAACTTGTCAGGTTTGGCGACATCTGAGGGAAGTTGAGCCATGTCAAAGTCAAAAAAATGTAACATTGGTACTGGGCAATTCGACTGATATCAATTATCACTGTGAGAAGCAAAAAGACATATGATAAGGAAGTAAAAAAATTGTATGACATGTGAGCTATTAAGATAACACCTTTTACTTGCAGTTGAGGTGCGGCCTTGCAAGCGTCTGAATTCTACATTGAAGGCATGGGAAATGGCTGCGTGAGCCCTAAAGATAAGTACGGTGTACACCCAGGATACATAGAAACAAAACTCAAGGGGGCATATTCTCAAGGATCTATCGCCAAGTTATCGGCACTTTAGCGCAGCCAAAGTCGGGATAAATTCATCGCACCGTTCACAACCTGGTGCAAACAGCCGATATCACCAGTTTTCCTGCGATAGCATCCTCAAAAAACATTGCTACAGATGACCCCGGCAACTATCGCTAATGAGATGCAGAGTAGGCGTTGCCGAGCAAAAAGCAGCGACAATACCACACCTCATCATTCTCAACAACCAGCCAGATCGGCGATAAGAACAGAAAACATGCGATAAGGCGCGTTAGCAGCAGGAAATTAACACCTGCTCTAACCTGGTGCAAACTCAGACGACAATCGGCACCAGAAAAGGGAGCCCAGACCACAGCCACACCTGAAGATCAACAAATGCCATGGAGCCACTGATCATACAGCTCAGAGCCCAAAAGGGCCACAACACTCACCGCCACCACCACCAAGACCGCCACCCCCCCAGACCCCTCCCGGACCACCACAGAGGCAGCGCAGACAAAGACAGCAGACCTTCAGAAAAGGCACCAGCCTCACAGACCAAACACCGGAGAATGTCAGTGCCCACCACAGGCTCAAAAGGACAACCATCCCATGCATCCTGACCACCATTGCACACAGGCAGACAGTACCAAGACACCGGACAATCAACATCCAACCTCAGACAAAGCTGCTGGCCGTGCTGCGCGTGTTGGCCTCTGGTACCTTCCGACCAACAACTGCTAAAGTCGGAGGAGTCTCACAGCCAGCCCAGTTCAAGTTCCCCACAACTGTCTTGGATGCCATCATCAGCTTGGTACCACACTACCTATACTTCCCCCACACTGCGCAGGAACAGCTGGAGACCAAGCAAGGTGTTTACACCACAGCTGGCTTCCCGCACGTGTTAGGGGGCAATTGAATGCACACGTCATACTTGTGCACCCTGGCAACACTACACACAATAACCACCACCTAAAGCACATGTATTCCATCAATGTGCAGGTGACAGTGGACCACTGTGGAATCTCCACTTACCTCGACACCAACCACCCAGGCAGTGTGCATGATTCCTACATCTTCAGACAGTCCATCATCAACCAGCGATTCCAGGCTGGCACCTACGGAAATGCACTGCTCGTTGGCAAGTACTAAATGAACATACCACACACCTCAACTCCACAATCATGCAACTCACAACACTGGGAATGCACACGTCACAAACTCACATACAATATGCCAAACAACATGCCCACCCATCAGACACGACAGCACAACTTATTGTGGCAACATGGGCCAGCCATGCACATAAGCCCTAAACGGCATGGCACCTCAGCCACACAATAGCAGATTGTGGGAAGAGGTGGGGACCAGGCATGTACGAAGGAGGCAAGTGAACGACTAATGAGAATGTACACAATGCCAAGTGTGGAGTTGATGTGATGGCCAGACTGCAGTATGCAGACCACACACATATCCATGTTAACATACACTGCTGGTGTCAGGAGTGTAGTGGACAGTGAACGCAACCATGTCACCCCAGCCAGTGGGGAAGATCCCGGAAATGTAGCTTGTTACGTCCCCCCCCTGAAGCGTGAGTGGAGTGGGCTGGCCCGGAGTACACCAGGCCAGCTTAGGGGTGTGAATAAAAAGCACATAGCTCTGGGCGTGGTTCTCTTACGGAATGCCCAACATCTCTGCCAGGGTGGTACCCCTCACCACACCACGAGGCCGACGCCGATGCCGTGAGCGGTGTTGCCTGCGATCCTGTGAACCTGCTGAATCCCAGGCCGCTGGTCCCCGAACCAGTCCTGCCCTCCCTGCACACCCAGGCCTCAATGCACACCTGCCGACACCGGCGTGTGTCAAAGTTGGCCCACCACGTGCAGGTGCAAGCTCCAAGCCCGAGTGCCGCAACCCTGGCAGCCTCCTCAGACCATCATTGCCTCTGCAACACAGTCCCGCAGTACTCCTTTCTCGTTGACGTACTCCACCCGCATACACAGCGGACTAGTAGGTCACAAATTTGGAACTGAGTCTTGATTACACTATGGTGGAGAACATTAATTATGACTGATTTTATGTCACTATACTCCCTTCGATGTGGTGACACCAAGTCTGTGTATAGCATTCCGACCACACGTGTTTGTGAGCCCATGCGGAGTACTGCCCTCGGGCCACACTGCGCTCGAGTAGGTCACACATCTGGGACTGAGTCTTGATTTTTCAATGGCAGAGTACATATCATTGCAAGCAAGGAGAGGTGTAAGAGGATGAAGCATTTCAGTCAGGAGGAAAAAAGGACCATCTTTACGGAAGTGATCGAACACTACCAACAACTGCCCTGGTGTCACTAACTCTGTGAATTGCGAGCCAACGACACGTGGCTGTGGGTCACTGCTGAACGCTGCCTCCGGCCTACACTGCAGTCGAGTGGGTCACACATTTGGGACTGAGTCATGATTATACAATGTCCGAGTACACACATTAATGCAGAGTTTAAATCATTATACTCCCTTCCATGTGGTTACACCAAGTCTGTGCATAGCATCCCAACCACACGTGTCTGTAGGCCCTTGATGACTACGCCTTCGGCCTACACTGCCGAACAGCAGGCCTCACACCAACCCAATCCAGTCCGTACCAGGCAGGACACGGCATAGTCGCTGACTGAACACCCGCTCAGCTCTGGTTCTCCTACCTCCGTCAACCACAAGTCACCCCACATGCCATTTCAATGTCGTGTGTTAGAGTTCCAGGAGGAGCTTGCTGAACAGCGGTTGTCCAGCTCTGACCGCTGCCTCGGGCCTACACTGCGGCAGAGTAGGTCACACTTTCAGAACTCAGCCTTGATTTATTCATGGCAGATTTTATATAATTGTACAGGCCTCATCGCAGACTGCATCCCATTTCAGCTCCGGTGCCACTAAGTCTGTACCCCAACATCCATGGACACTTTCTGGTTGAACTTTGGTGGCGACTGAGTCTATGGACTAAGGGGGGTCGTCATCATCTTGTCGGTGATACTGACTTGGAGGCAAAAACGAGGCAGTACCATTCCACTCCTCCATTTGCCGCTTCCGGATGGATTCTACCCTCTGCATCATGCCCTGGAGGACACCTTCCACTGTCCCCCGCAACCCTCTGCCATATTCACGTCAGACATCGATGAGGACCCGCTCAGCTCGCGTGGCCCTATCTTACTGCACCCCAAGTCACCGTCCCGTGGCGGTGTGCCTGTGCCAGCCGCAGTGCATCCGGGGCCACTAACTCTATGCACCTCAAGTCAAGGACCCTGTCTGCTGAGATATTGGATGGCCTCTAAGACGATGGCCTTTTGTCATCAACGCCATGTGTCTGTGGCCCTGCGCTGCCTTCTGCCTCTGGCCTCAACTGCGGTCCAACAGGGCTCACACGTCAAATCGAGTCCTGACCGGCCTGAATGTGGCATCACCGCAGGAGGCACACGCCGCTCCCGCCAGGACCACCTCAAAACGCCAACTACCAGAGTCAAAAATGTCTTACTGCCAGACTATCAGAGTTGCTCAAACCTGTCATGGATGCCATCATCTGCCTGATACCCTGATCAGCACTACAGGTGCCACTGACTCAGTGCACCACGGCTCATGGACACTTCTGTTTGCTCATTGGGTGACCTCTGAACTTGCTCCGGCTACCTCCATGATGCTCCGCAGTTGTCTCTGTAATGCTGGTGTTTTCTGTTTCCGTTTAGATGGTTTTCACTGTTGTAGTTGTTGCCAGCACCAACCACTCATTGCGGGCTGGCTTACACTCACCCCACACACATCCAGCACAGGCGTCACTGTACATGTGACCCTGCCAATAAAGGGGCTGGGCGCACGTGCCTGTAGCCAGTCCCATAAACTATCTGCGTGTGTCCGTGTGGTCATAATGTATGCATGAGGGCCCGGGCCCTACAACATTACATTGTGTTGTGTACAGGGACCGCAACCATGTCCCCGCTGGCAGTGGGTAGGACCTTGGACGTGTAGCTTTTTCGTCACCCACTCCATACATAAGGGGAGCGGACTGGGCCATCGTATGGAGGTCTGGCATGGGTGTGTGAATGATTATTCCAGGGCTCTGGGCGTGGTTCATTACAGGACATGTGCAAATGCATGTGTCTCCGTCCCAGTGTGGGTCTCCTTTGTGGGGTGTAGGTGGTCCCTGATAGGACTGAGACACCCATGTATGTGATCTAGTTCAGCTTCCATGAGCTGTGTCCCCACCTGCACCTGTTTTGGCCACCTCCTTTTGGCATTCTGACACCTGGCATTGGAATGCAATGTGTGCCTCGGTGGAGTGTTGGGAGCCAGCCGTGGTGGCGGGTGCTTCCTGCTGTGTGGTCTGTGCAGGGGCTGGGGTCTCCTCTATGTAGCTTGACTTCCCTGCTTCTGGAGGTGGTTTGTCTAAGATGTCCATGAGCTGTTGTAGGGCGTCGGTGTGGGAGTTGTGGTGCTCCTCTCCAGCATCACTGATGAGTTGTCTGGTCTGCTCTGCTGGTGGTGTTGTATGTCCCTCTGCAATGTGAAGGGGAGATGCATGTTGACATTGTGTTGACATGTATGCTGACACATTGTTCTTGTTTACATGCAGACTGTATGACAATGTACATTGTGACTGTTTGGGAGGTGCTGCAATTTGAGGCGGGACAGTGGACATGTGGACTACATGATGGATGTGAGTTTGTACATGTACATTTCGATCTCACAGTTTCATGCTATGTTAAATGTGATTGGCCTGTTTCTGCGCATGGGCGGACCCAGTTGTGTCCTCTGTTCTGCAGTGTCGGTGTTGCACTTTGTTCCACATTGTCGTGTGATGTGCTGTGATTGCTATGTGTGTGTGCTGCAGTGTGCCGCGGGGATGAGGGACATGATCCAGGATCATTGTGGGGTTGCTGTGTACTACACGTCGTTGTGCATGTATGCCATTGTCCCCGTCAGCCCAGTCCCTGTTCGTTACTCACCCTGTTGGTGTTGTGTCAGGTCCTATCGAGCTGTGTCCGTACTCCCAACTCCTTGCACCGTCTCCACACTGATGAATACAGCCTCCATTTGCTCCTGTTCTGCCTGTGACGCACATCTCTCACCTCCACTTGCCATTGCTGCCTTCCTGTTGGCAGCAGGTTTGTGCTTGGTTTGGCTGTTCACATCATGCCAGAGCCTCTTTTCCTCCTCCATAGACCTCCTCGACACTCCGACTGCATTCACATTTGTCATATTGTCGTTCAGTTGATGGTAGTGTTCTATCACCTCCATGGCGCTGATCTGGTTTTCCTGCAGACTGCACCCCGTCTTCCTCTCCCTCTTCTTTTTAGCCTTGCCCAACACCGTTGTTCCTTGCTGGTGGTCTGTGGGGCTTGTGGGGTTCGCGTTGCCCTCTGCACTTGGTTCGGGGGCATCCATGGTGCTACGCAGTTTCTTTTGGTTTTGGTGTGTTTTTTTTGTTGCTTTGATGGTGCATTTTCCCGTATGACGTGTGGGAATTGTAGGCCTGTTTTTTTGCGTTCGAGTTATTTTCCCGCGATAGACTGCGATCAGAAGGATTGAATTAAACTACTTTTGCGGTAGTTATCACACGTTCTTGAGAATATCTCCCAAGGAATTGACAGGTTTATAAATGGCAAACAAGGCGGTGAAAGGAACAGATAAAACATTTATAATATAGGTAATTCAACAATTAAAAAGTTGAAACGGTTTGAAAAAGGACTCATTGCTAGCTGCCTGCCCCAAGATGAAAATAGAAATACGACTAGTAATTGAAAACAGTGCTAAAACATAAATGCAATATACTCTAAATTTAAATAAAAACATACATATAGCTTGACTTGGAGTGATTTGACCACCTAAAATGATCTATTAAATGATTAATGAGTACAGATGATAATATGTCAAAAATTGTCTAATAGGTGAGATGCACTTTTCCATAAAGGTAAAATATTTAAAGAGACAAACCACTCAGTTGACCTAAGTAGTAACTAGCTAATGTTGACACTTCAATGAAAAGCTCAAGAGAAACATATAGCCTAATTTTGAGGTATATCTTAGGAAGAGAAATAGAATCACATTGTAGGAACAAATGTGAATGGGCTAAATGTTTGCAGTATTCTCAGCCACCAGCAAGTGCTCACGCCATATTTCAGTCTATGAATTTTCTTCTAACATGGGTCTATTAGTGATTCCTTTCAGAAGAGCCTGGCCTGGCTCTGCTGATCCTATTGGAGCAAGACCAAGCTTAAATTGCACATGGCCATATTATATCTGGAATGGTCTAGTGGGCAACAAAATTATAGACTGGAAACTGCCCGCAAACAATTGCTAGTGGCTTAGCCTTTTGCAAATATTCAACCTATCAACTTTTATTGTTTTTCATGTTACTTCCTGAGAAGGATGAGTAAGTCAAGCCAGACATTGGCAGGGGTGTAGCTTGGTCAGTAAGATTGGGGGGTGTGAGCTTCATATATTTCGACAATTAGGCTGGCATATAATATTTAAATACATTATATGACAAGCACAGTACTTGAGAAGGGCCTAGGGGGCAGTGGAAAGGGACAGGAATTTGAATGAACAGGAGTACTAAGGGAAAAAAGCACAATATTTTGTAAAATAACCAATGCGTTTGAGGACTGGCATCTCACAATACTCGACTGAAAGCCCCTGTACTGCACTATTTATCAGAAATGCATTTAGTAGGGGATATGTAACATCTCAACACCCCCTCCTCCCCCCAAAGCTACTTCCGTGGACATGGGTGCCTTGCTGGTTGTGCAATAGAATCTAGACTTTACCTCATTGATGAGGCACTCAGTGCTGAAAATGTTCTAAGGATGCTTGTACTCCTCTTTCGAGGGGAGGTGAACTAGCTGATTGAACTGCACTGTTGCTATTGAAGTAGGAAAAAGACAGTTTTTCACAATCTTGCTCTCTTTATGAAATGGAACGTTGGCCACACGTTAACTACAATGCAGCCTGAGGCTGACACTGACACTTTTCTAAATATTCCACACATCACCTTTAGTTTTTTATTGTTTAGAAGTCATTCAATGCTGCTTTAAAATGGCCATCAATATCTCTTGCAATAATGTTTAATGCTGGGCTAATCAAATGTTTAACAGAATTAATTTATACTCATGTTTTGTGCTTGTAAAAAAACAAGTAAGAAAAGAAACAGGAAACTGAGGTGTAAAGGATCAAAAATAGCTGTGGAACTAATTTGTCAAACTGAAGCCAAATCCTCATAGATGACATCCAGTACAAATATAATTTGTTGCCAGGAATTTCTGCCTTACTTTGCCACTTTTTGAGCGGGAGTTTGTTTCTGTTGCTTTTAGTTTATGACAAGTGAGTATTATATACTACCTGTCATTCAGTGAGACTTTTTGGGCTCGACATTAGTGGCTTTTACGAATGATAACAACCTGGACACACTTCAGGCTTAATTTACAAAACCGGTAAAAGCTGGGAATCTATCTTTGTAGTCTTTGTAGTCTTGTTCCTGTATATGGTGCAGATTCTCAACTTTGACGGGATTTGCATAGAATCCCAGGAATAGCATGGGAGCATTCAACGTTGTAGATTTCTAGCAGCACTTATGTGCTCAAAATGTGCTAATTATGAAAATTATTTGTCTTCAACAAATATAAAGGTCTCTACTATTGACCAGATCTTTAGATTACAACTTATCCACAGGAAAACTGTTGTTCTAGAGGGTGGCAGCCTCTACCTCACATTTGTGGATCTTAAATCCACTTTTGATTTAGTTCAGAGGGATAAATTGTGGGGCATTCTTCTGGACCTGGGAGTTCCAGAGTATCTCTGCTACCAGTTGAAATGACTTCACCAAGATAATTATGCACGGATAAGATATGGCAAAAATGGTGAACTTTCTGCCCCTTTCCCCGTAGAGAAAGGGGTGCACCAAGGCTGTGTTCCTGGCCCCTGCACTCTTCTCCCTTTTTATTAACGGCCTAATAGAATCCCTGCTGGCTGGAAAAGACATCGATGCACCCAGGTTAGCGAACTACAAAATTCCAGCTCTTATGTTTGTGGATGACACGCTATTACTTTCCAAATCACCTATGGGTTCTTGACGTATTCAGCGTTTTTTGCAAAAAACGGAGATTGGAGATAAATTTACAAAAAAACAAGTGTATGGTTTTTAACACAAACACCACGAACTGCCCAAATCCCTGACTAGATGGAAGTGCCCCAGAGAGGGTGTCTATATTTGATTATCTCAGGATCACACTAACCGATAAAATGGAATGGGGGACACAAATAAAGAAAGCTAGTTTAAAATTGACCCAGTTTATGGGAGGTATCATAAAAGTTTACAAGAGCAGAGTGATAGGTCCTGTAGCAGAAATTTACAAGACACAGGCAAGGGGTGCGGCCTTGTATGGGGTAGAATTATGGGGCCACTGTTCACCCACCTCTCTATCATTGACAGAGAATTCATTTCTCAGGCAATTGCTGGGTCTTCCTACTAGCGCTCCATTAACACCACTTAGGATGGACCTAGGGATCAGCCCTATAGCAGATGTAGCCTCTCCTAGACCTCTCTCATATTGGCGACGCATTTGGAGTACCCCCGAACTAGCCGAATACAAAGAGGAGTTGAAGGATGTTATGAGGCTACAAGGTGCAGGGAAACTCTCCTGGCTAGCCTATATTAGGAACACTTGTAGGCTCTGGGAGGGTAAACATGTGGACATCTGCTGGAGAAATCTGTCCTAGACCCCCAGAAAGGCACTCCTCACAACCCATAGAGATTTTAAACTGGCCCATTTATGGCAGGGGACCAAGCTTGGATGCCTAACTCCAGGTTCTTGGAAAAAAAACAGCAATATAGGCTAGAACCGGCGCTAGATTATTTTCAACCGCCTCTAGCAAAGAAGCTTTATCTAATTTAGACATGGGGTGCTCCCTCTGCGATCATTTACTAATATGTGGCAGGGCTCCCACACTCTAGATTGTCCAGGGTGTGACCAAGCAGAGGAAACTGAAATGTGCGTACTTTTCTTCTGCCCCGCCTATAGGGAGTCAAGGTCTCAGTGGATGCTACAATTGTGTAGGAACATGGGGAATAGACATTGTACTGAGGTGTTTAGGCTTTTTAAATATGACACTGATATACCTTTTGTGTTCTCCATCTCGTGGTTTTTATACACCATGTGGTGCACTCGGAGAGCTATTCTAAAGAAAGCCCCTACAGGAAATTCTTAGATTTACAGCAATTATTAGTTATGCTATCTTATGCACCTTTTAGAACAATGTGGTATGTACACACTCTTTCACATGTTTACCCACAACCCAATCTACCACCGTCAGGTGGTTTATAATTCCTATAATTTTATTTATTTTAAATCGGCATCCCTATTATTCTTCCTATAGTATTTATTAGACAAGAACAACATTTTTTAGTACCAAATAAGGTGTTTTAATTCTTAACGAAACAGTAATTTGTTACAGCACGTGTTATTACTGCTCACTATGCACTCAATGTAGAAATGATGTATTTTATGCACATTGCACAATCTCCTGCGGCGGAACACTGAGCAGGCTTGGGGTGCTAACTTAAGAATGCAGCCACGATTTGTATACTTATGGTGATTTTAGAAAAAAATAAAGGAAACAAAGTATATAGTTTTAAAAATGACGTGCTGTATATCGCTAAAATGTATTGTATTGTTTTATGTGCTTTTATGGCCTGCATGGCCGAAATAAAGAATTTTTGACTGACTGACTGAAATATAAACGAATGTGCATTTGGACGTAGCATTTTGTATTTCTCTACAGAGCATGCTGCAAGTTAGTGTCTATTGAGAAAACCCCTTCCCAAGTCCCCTATGAAATATTGTATTGTTACCTTCCCTTAACCAACCCAGAAAGGTAGGTGCCCCTGCTTTTCCCCTTGAGTAACTTCCCATAAAATCAACTTGGGAATTACACTGACATTTTTCATTAGTGTCCAAAAACCTGTAAACTTGTGGCTATATTCTGCAACAGAAAAACCTATATTCTTACACCAGTGTGCCAGTGTAAGAAAGTGAATCATAAATTGGAGTGGTGGAAGTTCACAGCAAGTAATAAAGTCAGTAACCTGTTAGGTCTAGTCAAAGTTTTCATTCATTTAAAGCCGAGATCAACCATATGGCACAGCGTAATCAGGCTTAACATAAAGGAAATGGGTAAAGCATTTAGAAGTACCACAACAGCAAAAAAGTCAAAAATACAATGCAATAAAAATCCCACTCAAATTTAGATAGACTAGGGAAAAGGCCCCCAGTGGAATTACTAAAAATCTATATCGCCAAGTGTCAGGCGATTGCACTTTATGGGGCGGGAGTCTGGGGATATGCAGATGTCAGTGCCCTACAGGTGGCTGAAAACACCTTCCTTAGATTCCTCTTAGCAACACCGCGTAGTACTTCAACTTACGCTTCCCATCTGGAACTTGGAAGTCCCTACTTAGAGGACTTAATAAGGATTCAACCACTATTGCTTTGGAGGCGCATTTGGACCTCTGACAAAAACATCTTAACCCAGGAAATTGTGGCAGACACAATGATCCTTGATCAATCACTAAAAATCAAATGGCTTCGGTACATTAGAAATTTCTTCAATGACCTCGGATTGGAGAAATATTACCTTGAACCCAAAAATATTATCGAAGTATCTAAGCGATCATTGAAACAATTGGCTCTGACACACTTAGAGTCATTAAGGTTGTCATCTGAGTCGACAAAATCCTCTGTTCTCCATGCCAATATGACTCAGCTTACATTTTTTATCCAGCCCTATCTAACATTGGAGATTAGTACCTATGATAGAATGTTGTTGACAAGGTTCAGACTAGATCTTTTTCATAGATTAGTATCCTTTCCAGAGAGGAAAAATTGGGATCCAACTCTCCCTACCTGTCCTTGCGATGAGGAATCAATACAGTCGAACATACATACAATACTGTTCTGTAAATTCCATCATCCACACAGGAGGGTCTGGTTATTACCCCTATTAAAGCAATGGGGATTTAGACAATGTCGTCCCGCGATGCTACGTCTCCAACTGCTAGAATCTGAACTGGTCTGTTACCGCGTCCTTAACTTCCTAAAATGTATTATAAAGCATAGGAAAAATCTCTAAAATGTATGTTTAATGAACTCCCAGATACGGTTTTGAAACTGTAAGAACCTTTTTTTCTGTAAATATCTGACTTCGCCTTTGTGTAAATGCTACTTTTTATCTTGATTTTCTGTTTATTGTAAATCTGTATTTTTTGAAATGAATCTTTTATGGTTGTACAATTTGTAATAACCGAATAAAGAAGTTTATATATATATATACAAATTTAGATAACAGTAGTGAAATTGAATAAGCAAATTTACACCAAAATACCAGAAATCCAATAAAGGGAACCAGAGATATGAATTAAGGGAAAATAGTGCAAAAGCATCATGCACCAATGATAATCTACGGTCACGGTAGAGTCTACATGGGTTCACTGACATAAAATTGAGACAACAAATATTGACTTTCAAATTTATCAAAACTTTAAGATTGTTAACAAAAATATTGAGACCATATGATGGATGTCAAAAAAATGTAATCTAACTTATATCAAAATAGAAATATTGGAAACAAAAATATCGGGACTTAAGACTAACCATAGACTATGTCAAAAATATCGAAATCAACAGCACCGACTATATAAATATCATTAAAACAAGTAATATGTAGCAGGAAAAATCCCCCAAAACACAATATTTAAACAACCAAAAAACTAAGAATATATCCCACAATATTGACTTCAATATATAAATGGAAAAAAGTACTTAACCAAAATAATATATTTAAAAATATATCACAATAAAACTCCTCTAAACTATAAATTACACTTATTTGCATCCCACGTACATACAACACATATTTATATTTTGCAAACAATATTATTTCTTTACTTAAAATAAATACATATATTATTAAATAAATTAACTTATCTTAAATACAAGCATAAAAAAACATTCATTGGCGTTTTCCAAACATGGACATAACAGAATAATGTATTAAAAGTAAGCTAAAGCAACCAATAATATGAAACTATACAAAACTATAGCCAATAAAATAGCTTAACCAATTAAACAAACAATATAAAAGCCAACACACTTTAACCAAAAAATAGATCAAAAAATGCCAAACATTTGAACAGGAGGCAACACTGCCCGATTTTCCATGCAAAAGAGAAGCCTGCAACATATACATCTGTATATCTACTTCTCCAAGTAAGTAAAAACTATGCTTAAAATAGGAAGTTAAATCATCTCAATTTCAAGAAGCAGCTTGCCGAAGCAAAATATTCCAAAAAGACAAAGCTGTGCTAAAGAAGATACAAATAAGTTTTATAAAAAACAAAAATGTCTATTCAACTCTATCTTAATAAAAACATTTATTAATAACAATTTTCTGTATTCATGTTATTACAGTAAATAAAGACTGAGGGCCTTATTACTACTTTGGCAGTCCTACAGCGGATGGTGCAAAGCATTGTACGCTGTAGGACAGCCAAATCCATGGTGCTGCCGCCCTACAGATTGGGACTTCAATCCTGATCTGGCGGGCAGTCCTGCAGTGGTCCTGAAGCCGTCTGAAAGCGACGGTCTCTTAGGCTCATAGAAGAGGCAAACATCCAGTCCGCCACTGTCAGAGCATTGACTACACCTTCTGGTACGGTGTGGCATACATGCCACACTGTGCAGGAAATGGTATTGCAAACACAGGGGGGTACTATATGTGCCCTACATGCCCCTGCAGGCCCAGGAGTGGCAAGGTGCCCTAATAGGGTCATCTTAGTTGCCTCACTGCCACCCTTATCATGGCAGGCTCACTGCCATAGAATGGGTGGTGGTTTGGCAACTGCTAATATGCTTGCCAGCATTTTACAATGCCTGGCTGCTGCATGACCACCTCGGGATACTGGATACCCAGCAGTCACAGCAGTCTTATGGTCTTCCGACTGCCACACTCATAATACGGGTCTGCATTGTGGCAGTGGTCGGAGCACCACTACCAGTTTGGCGTTCCTATGGACAGCCAAACTCATAATAAGGCCCATACCAACAGAATGTGCAAAACTTATAACATTACAGAAGGGGAAACTTTTACTGTGTACCAAATAATATTCTAATGCATGTTATGGGAGGGCAACTACCAAATCAACTGTAGTAGTTATTGTAAAGGAGCATAAAAACCCTCTCAATGTAGCAGAAATCATAATCACTGCCCATGGGTAGGCAGACTACATAGGTCAGGAAACAGGTGCCAGCCAAAATTCTATATACCATCAACAAACAATGCAGTGGAAGGATGGCAGATCGCCTTCCCATACATACTAGGCAGAACTCAACCTATGCTACACTAATTACTAGAAGATTTACAAAAAGAGCAAAGCTCCCAAGAACAACCTGTTACAGAAATCTGTCTTACTCTAACCAAACAAGAAAAATGTATGAACTATAAGAAAGAATATTTATAAACTAAAACAACTAGACAACTTAGGGGACAATTATTATCTTGCCCGGAACGCATTCCTACTGAATTGGTCATGGAATGCTTTCTGGACGACTCAGATTGGGGGAGTCCAAACGAATGACTACGATGCATCCGTACGCATCCGAATACGATTCAGTTGGAATCCCATTGACTTCAATTGGAGCCTGTGTTCAGAATGTGAATATGGCTCCCATTGAAGAAAGGGGTGGGTGGGGAAAACCTTGCACCCTGTGGCAGGCACCCCATGGTGCCTGCCACACTGTGCATGGTTGGAAATGGGGGACCCATTGGTACCCCCACAGGCCTGATTATGAGTCTTTCTCATACAGGCAGGTGGTCTCTTTGCCGTTCCCATGGCGGCACTTTAAAAACAGGCACCAAATGGGAACAGCAAAAATGTTCCAGCAGGACATGGATAGTGACATCCATGCCCTGCTGGAACTGAGGATGATAGTAGACAGGGGGGTACCTGTTTTGCCCCACTGAATGCATCCCCATGGCAGGGGGCATGGTGTTCCTTTACCACCAGCCTTTTTATGGCAGTTAGCCTGCCAAGAATTGACTGGCAGTGTAGGAACTCATAATATTCTTAGCGGGACTGCGCCAGTCCTGCTCAGCATGTTACAATGGGCCTCTGCCACGCCACCACCAGAGAATGGCGGTTCACTGGAGCAAGCAGTAGTCCACTGCCAGAACGACTGAAAGTCAGAATCCAGCAGACCGCCACTGCTGCACTACCATAAATGCCGAGGTCAGAAGACCACCACACTCATGATCAGCCCCGTAGAACGCTCCTGCTGTGAGCGGAATGAGTCATCATGCAAGCAAAGCACTTAGAACTCTCCTGCTTTGAGCCGCATGAGTCATTACTCAAGCCTTGTGTTAAGAGCACACAGAGGACCTCCTGCTGAGACCTTGGGCATTGCAGCAGTCTGTCTATTTAAACCCACACACAATGCAAAACAATTTTCTTTGCCTAAGGATTTGTCAGCCTGCCAGTTTCCTGCCTATCATCAAAAAAGTCCAGTGTTCCCAGCTGTTAATTGCAGTCTTCACAAGAACAACTCTTCTTTCAGAGCCTCCCCACGCACAGCGCTCATACAATGCTTAAGGAGCAGACACAACTTCAAGAAGCAGACACTTACCTGAAGCCATCATCTGCTTCACTGATCTTCATTGTCTCGCCTATCACAAGTACCTGTGAAAAAAACAACCTTTAAGATCAAGATAAACAGTGCATAGTTACTTTCTGTGTTTGCAGATTCTTTGCTCATTTCATAAATAGACTTTTGCATTGTGAGTGAGACAACCTTTTTGACATTTGACTGGTGCAAGAGTGAGAGTGCATTACTCTTGTGAAGAAACAGGACATCGCACTTTTTCCTTCACGGGAGAATTAAACTACAAGTTGATAATTGGTATAGGATTAGTACTGTGCAGATAAGAAATTGTGTACTGAAATATGTTTTTCTGCATCTAAAAATGTCTCTTGTTTCCTAAACCCCTAGATGCAATAACCCTTTTGTTCACTGAACATTGGTTATCAAGAGCTTCCATTTTCCACTCATCCTCCATGTGACTACCTTGAGAACTTTATTACAACTCACCCAGGTGCACGCATATGCCAGTAGCCTCACAAGTACCTGCGTTCACTTTATTAAGGGAAAGGGTGGGGATGGAAGACACTATTATGGGCCAAACTAGAAGGAAACCCAAATAGTTATATGCATTCCTTTCTGTGTTTCACGCAGGTCAACAACTTGGCAGGGGATCTATGCACCTATCTACATGGGCCCTCTCTACATTTATGATCAGATCACTAGAATGCGCAATTGCATCAAACTGGTAGGTAAGGTTAATAAGTGGGTTTGGTTCCTTAGGATCTTTTCAAGGTAAGAGATAGTGACCAGTATTGACACCCATCCACATAAAACAATATGGGCCTGATTATGAGTTTGCCGGTCCCACTAGTGCTGTTGCATCAACATCAGATTCACCGCTGGTGACCAGGCGGTCCACCTGCCATCTTTAGATGTAGTTGGATTTCTGTTTAAAAGACTGCTGGAGCACCGCCAGCCATTTGCCAACTGTCGTGGCATCGGTCAGGGGAAAGCAGCTGTCATAGGGCGGTACAGAGAAGTTTCCTTGCCTTCCAAATTCTGAATTGGATTTCCAAAGAGCAGACCGTGGCAGTGGAACCACCTGTTAGAGTCAGCAGAATCGAAGAATTTGGGGTGCATTCTCACCCATTTCCTTCTCTTGGAACCGCTCCTCCAGGTCCCTTTCACAGCAGTATCTTGAGGCTGAAGAAAATGACCCTGTTGGCACCTAAATCCAGGTAAGTTCATTTTGCAGTATTTGCCTATTGACCGGACTGGGCACATATGGTCCAGGCTCCACCAATGGGAAAGTACTCATGGTAGGTATTTTTTTGCATGTGTCACATGTATCATTTATGTACAGTGGAGTCACGATATACACCTGTAGCATTATACTGGAAAAATATACGCCGCCATCAGAAAGACCACAGCAGGCCAGTGGGAACATTCTAATACAGTGGACGGGAGACCGCTGCCGCAGTGGTCTTCTTCAAACCACTACGGCAGCGATCTTCTTTGGCTGCGTTGGTATGGTGATGTGATCAATGAACTCGTAATCAGGCCCTATTTTCCCAAATATACACTTGCATAATATTGCTCTACTCAAAACTACAATATAAGCAATGGGGGAGGGAAGGAGAAGCTGTGGTCCATTCGGCTTCCTTTTATTAATGCAAAGTATCAATGAAGAGTGGACCACTTGTCCTGTGTATCCAGGGTCTTTCTGCTCTTGGTTCCGTCATAAAAGAACCCTCATAACTGTACACAGGTGCGAAGGCGGTATATACTGGGTCACCGCTTGTGTGTACTAGTACAGCATCATCATAGGGTCTTTTTTGGTATGTATGCTGACCTCCGCTGGGAGGAAGACCACCTGGTTGTACAGTAGCGTCCAGACATAAATATGAGGGAGGGTGTGGGAAGTGCTCAGATCAAGTGAGGTTAAAATTCTCTTAATCGTTTTTTATGATGACACTTTATTAGAAAGAATGTTGATAAGAGAAAAATAAAATGTTGGAGTGCGGATGAAGACCGAGTTACTGGTCTACCGTACTATCAGATGTCGAGGGTCAACATGTTTCAGCCTTCTGTAATAGTCTAAAGGCTTTCGTCAGGACCGATCTAAAGGAAGGCGCGTTGTGGTTCCTTGTATAGTGAAAATGATCCACTAATCATGTTTATGGGGTCAGATCCGTGGTATGTGTACCTGATTGGAATAGAAAAAAACAATAGCATTTGGGTATTCCTGGTGACATAAATGATAATGATTCTATGTCTTTAGTGGTTCACTTGGGGAGCTACTGTTATGTTCAAAGGAGTGAGGTTAGTGGCTTAGTGAACTATTGGTTTGCCAATTCCGGGCAAATGGCGCGAAAAAGAGGGGCTATGTGAAGATAGAGGGACTTTATAGTGACAGAGAAATTTTGTCTCATGTGAAAAAATCGCCCTGTAGTAGTGTATTGTCACAGATTAGAACGTTCCTGTGACCACTGTTAGGTGAAATTAGTAGAAGGTGTAGTTACATGGTCGCATCTACTTCAAGTGTGCTTACATCAACGTTGTGCGTTTATGGTGCACTGAGTGAGAGATTACATAAGACCGCGAGCAAATAAGTCAGTTGTGGCCCTATACTGCTTGTGTCTCTACAAAAGTAAAGTACAGACGGTGATCCGATAGCCAAAAGTCTTACTTCTGTGTAGCGCGTCGTCCCACTTGCGGCGGCCATTAGTGCTTACCGGTTCCGTCAAGTCGTTGACTTGTTCTGGCTCTGTTCGCGGTACCCCCGATGATGCGGGACCGTTCGGTATTCCGATTTACATAGGGAATAGTCATGAAGGTAGAAAAAAGTCTTGTTGAGTGCCCACGTTTGGCAGCGATGGTTAGCATAAACAGGAGATAGAGATACAGGCAATAACGTCATCTCGTGCATTTTTTATAATGTGGATAACGTGGGACATATTTTGATCAGTAGTCTGCAACTTATTGTTGATACCTTTGGTTAGAATTAACCAAGGAGATCGATCTCATATGTTTGATATGTCGACACAAAGTTTCAGGACCTCAGTCTTTTTTTCAGGGTGGTCATATTCAGAGAGTCACATTATGCCAGTGTATGCCAGGGAATATTGTCGTTCAGACCTCGTTTGTCTGTCCCAAAGCGATAAATCCAACGTTGTTCTTTTTCGAACAGGACACGTTCGGCGTTGTTACTTACAGATCGTAAACTTTCCAAAACTACCCATTTGAGATCGCTGATGCTGTGATTGCTCTCTATATAGTGTCTGCTCATTTTGGTGGTCAGTCTTTTGCAATTCACGTTGCTTTTATGTTCAGTGATCCGTTGCTTTATCTTACGACATGTCATCCCAATGTACCTAAGGTCGCAGGGGCAGGTAATCATATAGATTACATGCGTAGTGTTACAATTTGTGTGTTGACGTAGCGTCCAAGTTAGGTTGGGGAGAAGTTGGATGGTTTTAGTGATTTTTGTTAAATTGCACACTGAGCATGTACCGCAGGGATAGTCTCCTGTGATTGGTTCTAGATTTCATGCTGCAGTGATCATCTCTCTTGCTGTATTTGGAGTTGGTCTTGTGTGCACTAGAAAATCTTTGATGTTTCTCGTTCTTTTGTTCGCAAATCTGGGTTTAGGCCATTGTAATGTATCTGAGGTTAGAATCCTCCAATTCCTGTTGATGATTTTTTTCACTGTGTTCGTTATCGTGTTATAAGTAGTGACACAGGTCAGGAGGTCCTCTGGTTCTTCTCGTGTGATCATTTGTAGAAGGTTTTCTCTTGGCTGGTTGCGAGCTCTTTTTTGGCATTTGTTGATTGTTTTTATTGGGTAGTCTCTTCTTACAAGTTTGTCCCCCAGTTATTTTGCTTGTGTCTTGTAATCTCTGAGATTACTGCAATTTCTCTTCAGTCTGAGAAATTGGCTGTACGGTAAATTGTCTCTAAGGGGACGGGGATGAAAGCTTTGGTAGGATAGTAAACTATTCTTTGCTGTTCCCCAGTGCACGCAACGAAATTCGTTTTATTAATTTATATGTTTACTTACCTGTAAACCTCCGTAATCCATAGTTTACTACCCCCACCCTGCCACTCCCCCTCCCCACGTCACCGCCCTGCAGGAACTCCTACTACCGACCGCGGCTGCCCTACTGCAAGAAATCCTACTTTGCATCATACTCTTAAAGTTAAAGATTGAGAAGCTCTTCCTCCCATGTGAAGAGCGTATGTGTACACCCTGAGGTATGGCCAGAGAAATAAGGAGTCCTCTCCTCTGTGATCACTCAAAATAGGGTCTGCAGGGAGCTCCCATCTCACTGAGCTTGGAACTAGCTTGATGGCGAGAACAAAAGTTGGCCTTCCTCAGCTCTCACAATACAAGTCCCTTATACAAGATAATGAAGTTGATGGGTCTACTCGAATTGGAATTTTTGCTAGTGAAAGAAAAATACCTCCTATAACTAGGCTATTGTCTCTGCTCATGGAGCAGTTTTCATACCTCATTAAGGCAAAGTGCTGGATCAGCCTTTATTGGAGCTCAAATGCAAATTAGCCTCTAGTTGCTTCAGGCAGGGAAATGGTAATTTTCTAATAGCCGCTTTATCTATATATTAAAAATCTGCATGAACCATTAGGATTTATTAAATAATAAAAATAGTGTTAGAACTATATTTCTAGCTAGCCTCAAACCGGCGATAGCAGAATAAATATTCTAATAAGTATATTCGTTTTTCTTACACGATATTAGGAGCTTTTCACAGTGGCCTTGTCAGGGTGGGCACCTGGTAACATTGCATTCCTACATTTCCTACTTGGTCAAAATGGTGGATGCATAGGAAGTACCTCATGATCCACCGCTCACCCGACAGCTCAACAGTGGATATTGCAGGACCTGGGCCAGGTTATAAGTTCTGGAGTACTTCCTGCAGTTGACCCGAGACTCCACCTGATGTGAAGTGGAGGAAGTCTCCGGCCAGTGGTGGACGTTAATAGCAAGAAGGCATCTGTGCATGGACCGCACCACACTGAAGACGGCAGCTACAATTTTTGGGTGGCTCCAATAACAACACAAAGCTGAGGATTCCCTCGCTACTCCCACAGCAAAGACGTAGGCTGGGACCATGCCTATCAGTGTGCACAGTGGCCACCGGCCCTAAGTAAGGATACTGCGGCACCCACAACAACTTACAGATATAAGTGAGTGGTTGTTTGCAGGCTGGGCTACATTCGGACAGTGACTGAATTGAGGGGACAGCCCTGTGGGAAGCCTCAGAGAACTCACCTGCCAGCCTCACAAACTCCCACTGGACTCCCACCCCCCCTATTGTACACAAGGTGGAGGGCAGACTCTGACGTCTATTATGTTTGGTTGAGGGTCCCATTTTCCTGAGCCACACTAAAGCACAATGACAAGAGGAGACTAGGGGAGGCATGACGGCACCAGCCATGAAAAGGGAAAGTGTAATTAGTGGTTCACTCACACAGTCCATCATACCATCAAGCATGGGCCACCACTCTACACTCTCACAAGCCTTAAGGGGCAGTATAATACTGGACAAGGAGAGGGCCCCAGGCCCCAAGCTGAGTTGAAGACTCCTGCGGGAAATAAACTATGTCACTGAGACCAGGATCGCACTTCACACAGGGACTATCAATTCAACTGCAGGGGAAGGCAAGCAGCAAGATGTACCATGTCCTAATCTGCTTTGAGAGACATCAGGTGGAACAGCCCATGGCAAATGGTGCGCATCTCCTCCACAACATTAACATACAGCTATCTCTGGGGTTTCTGAGTGTGCCCTGCTCATACAACAACTTCAAAGTAGACTGGGCCCCTAAGCACTGAAGCACATAAAGACACTAGAATAGCGGCCTGGGGCACTGATATCAGTGGCTCACCCTCATATTATGATTTCCAACAAGGGCAAGATAGACCAAAGTCTCGGAGACATACTGACGAGATCCACTAATGCTTCAGCAAAGGAAGTAGCGCCACCAGAATGAAGCCCACTCTATGACTACAAGAGTGAAGACCAAGCATTTATGAAATCCCTTTTTGACTTTCTATGAACGGATCTGGAAAAAAGTGAAGCACAACCTCATGTCGGAACTATGAGAGGTGAGACAAGACTTTAGTACCCTGGGAGACGGAGTATCCACCCTGGACGATCATGAGATGGCAACAGAAGAAAAAGTTGAACACATCCAACAGGAGGTGCTGCGCATACAAGAATGACAGCTTGACCTCCAAGCACACACAGAGGACCTGGAGAGTTGATCACACTGCAAACATATCAGGATTTCTAAGGCTCTGATTGTTGCCAAAGTCTCAAAGATCATGGGCTTCGTAATGGACCTATTTCAGTACACGTTGGGGCCAGAAAATAAATGGAACATTCAACTATACAAGATTCATAAATTAGGCTGCTTGGGAGGAAACCACAACAGGGTACCAGACATCTTGGCCTTTGCCCAAGACCTCCAGATGAAGGAGGAGATCCACAGTAAGGTACCAGGCGTGCAACAACTTCCGTTTTGAGGACACAAGATAGCTCTGTTCCTGGATCTTTCCACAAAATACCGATCAGCAATGAGGAGATTTCCATCCCATTATTGGCTTCCTTAGAAGCAAGGTTGTCTCCTACAGCTGGGGATACCTGTTACACATAATATTATGATGGAAAGGACAGCTGCATCAGATCAGGACACTCCCTGATGCATGTCAGGTTCTGCATCTACCTGAGATGGATCTGCTGATGGGCCGCAAATACTAATGACAAATGGTGCAAAGAACATCAAAGAGATTATGACCTGAACTTGGTACAATGGTACAAGGAAGATGAGTGGCCCTGGGTATTGAAAAAGCCTGGACATTGACTGAGGTACCCGCTTAGCAAACGAGAGAGACAGCATGAAGGGAAGACAAAGTCCAGGCCACCTTAATACATCAATTAGGGCTGTTGGGCCGCACGGGAGTAGAAGATTGACACACCGATAGGCTTGGAAGCAGCTACACTCCAGTATGGGCATGGGCCACAGGAACCATTCAGGCAACCTACAATGTTTTTGGACTTGTTGAAAGATGGTTTGTTGTTTTTGTTATAAGTTACATACTCACCCTCTTGGCCCTCCCTGCCACCAGCACAGGCATTGAGAACGACAACAACACAACACCACCTGACATGGTTGACACGTTGCTCCCCTCAAGCCACCACATAACAGTTAGGGATTTGCTGCAACCACCATCCAAGTTAAAATATTCAGCCTCAATATTTGAGAATTAAATCACCCAACCAACAGGTCAGCCATCCTTTCACTGCTCGAACAGTTCAGGTTAGACATATGCCTACTACTAACAAACCATTTCCTAGCAAAGGATGAGTACTGAATCAAAATCTGATGGTGCCTCCAACAATATTGGTCTCAGAGACCTGCAAACAGGGAGGTAGTAGCAATACTTATATAACAGAAGTTCAATGCGGAGGTAACAGGCAAAATAGCAGAGATGGCACCTGCAGGCATACCGTGCTAAGATAGGCCAAGCAACACCTTATTCTTGCCACTGTCAATGGCCCCAATGAGCACCAAGAAAGCTTCCTCCTCAATGCCTTTTCTGTGGTCCTTCAGACCTTGGATGAGGTCATACTGGTAAGCAGCGATCTCAACTTAGGGGCCGATTATGATGTTGTTAGGAAACTGTTCCTAACAGACTTGGACTTATTTCTGAACGAATTGGGTCCTGCGAGTCTGGACGACCGAATACGATGCTTCTCAACATAATTAGTGCGGACTTGCATTGACTTCAGTGGGATTCTGTGTTCTGAACGAGAACACAGGCTCCCATTGAAAAATGGGGTGGTTGGAGAAAACCTTGCACCATGTAGCGGGCACCCCCTGGAACCTGGCACATTGTGTATGGTTGGGAAGAGGGGTCCCCTGGGTACCCCACAAGCCCACTTTGCATGCCTTCTGGTGAAGAGGGGCCCACAACGGGCCCCCAAAGACAGTTTCCAACAGCCGTTTTGTGTCAGGCAGGCCAAATCGGAATGGCTGCCTGAATCGGCCATCGTAATTGCTTGAAAGACTCGGGCTGTCCGAATGCCTTTCGGAACCGATTCGGACTGCTCAAATGGTTTCCGAGCATCGTAATCGGTCATTGGGAAATGTTTAAGATTCGTTCGGAAACAAGGGTTCCCAATCTGATTCTGCAATACTGCATCCCATTCGGACCCTTTCCGATTGACATCATAATTGCCCCCTTAGTTGTGAACAATAACATGGACAGATGGGTCAATGATATGGCCAGACAGGGACTCTCACCAAGAATGAACACACATAGTGGCTCACACTTCAAATCCAAAGAGACTATACATATTGCTCAGTGCTCATAAAGCTTATGCCCACATAGATTACTTCCTCAGCACATCATCACCACACTCTCTAGTCCATAGAGTGTGTATAGACCCCATGGCATTGTCTAATCACACACCAATATCCTTTACAATTAGAGTGGACTTGAAGAGGATGAAGAAAGTATCTTGGAGACTGCGCGACAAAAACATTCAACCCCCCACCCATGTTAATGCACTCACTGCATTCCTACTTACAGAACAAAAACGCTGAGTAGGTGGAGATGGCCACACTATGATAGGCGCTAAAAGCTATGATTAGAGGGGGAGTGATTGCCATATCTGCAAATTGCAACGGACTACGATAGGACAAACAGACACAACAAGAAGATGAAGTCAAGGAACTAGAAACTATACATAATTGCACCTGAACGCCAAGACTTTTGGAGAGCATGGGACAAGGAAGAGCATAACTGAAGAGACTGGATTTGGATAGAGCAGAGTACGCCATCCTATGCTTGAAACATAAACATGAGTTCTACATAGGGGGCAATAGAAGCAGAGACATGCTAGAGCACCATCTAACAAGCTAAAATAAATGCTGACATAGTCTGTATTGTAGCTAGTCAGAACATTGCTGAAGTCACTGGGGTTGATCATATAGTGATCGCCTTAGGGGTTTCTATGTGCAATTATTTTCTTCCAATGACTATGGTGATTTTCTAACATATCTAAAAGGTCCGTAGGTAACAAAACTCAGACAAACACAGGCAGAGCACAAGATAAAATTATTGAGCAAATTGAGGTGATCTCTGCTGAAGCCGGCTTAAAGCCTCTTAAATCCCCGTACAATCGGCTTCACACCACTATTTTATGACTTTTTTCCTCACTCTGTTCCCTATACTCACCAAAAGTATACTAAAAATGGATGGATGGAACTCCTGAATTAATTCCAGCCACTGGTAATCAACCAGTCTGCATCCCAAGCCATCGTTATTTTGCACACCATGCCACCTCAATGTGAATCCCGTCATATGTAAATCAATCATAACCCTGCTCCAATGGGAACAGTCCAGCCCAAACTGCCAGGCCAGGTCCTCCTAAATAGGTACAAAAGCAACCCAGGACTGGCTTCGACCTTCTTATGGGCTCATGAGCCAGGCATACCTTGTTTCCTGTGACACAGTGGGCACAGGTTCTACATCTGGGCTTACCCATCCCACTTAGGGTGACACACAAAAGTATACTAAAAAGTGATGGATGGAATGTTTGAATTCATCTCTGCCACAGGTACTCACTTGGGCCGCATCCCAATCCATTGTTATTAGGCACCCCATGCCACCTCACTTTGGACCCACTCATACGCTAGTCAGTCTTGACCCTGCTCCAAGGGAAGCAATCCATCTGAATTAAGAGCTTGAATTATTCTCAGTCACTGGCCTGGCAGTTCTGGATGCAGTGTTCCCATTGAATTATGATCAAGGCTGATTTGCATAGGGCTGGGTCCAAACTGAGGTGGCATAGTGGGCAAAAAACAATGGATTGGGATGTGGCCCTAATCTCCAGTGGCTAAATTAATAAAAGGCTATTGATCGCATTCAGTGGCCATACCTTCTTGGCAACCTTAGATGCTTTGGATTTGGGGAAAGGTTCTGCTGGAGGGCTTTTTTGGGGTTGCAGCTCTCTGCCTGCCTCTGCATGGGTGAACAGAGTGTCCCAGAACCCCTTCTTTGTATACCGGTGGATGTGACAGGGCTGCGCTATCTGTCTGCTCTTATTTGCTCTTATCAAGCCAAGCTCATGGCACAGCGCATTTGATGAGCGGTGTGCCATTCAGGGGGTGGGGGCCTTTACCTGTGCGAAGGTATAGTTGACTTGACTCATCCTATTACTTCACTCCCAGCCTTAATACAGAAACTGCAGCATTTTGGGGATGTCTCTGGGTTTAAGGTCAATCTCTCCAAATCCCAATTAATGAGTCTTACTGTATCTAAGGCATATCAAGACCAGCTGAGGGCTCAATACCCAATCACTTGGTCCACAGCTGCCCTCCCCTACTTAGGGATACAGCTTACTCCCCAGCAGCCAATACTGCTATCGTTTATAACAGGTTCAGTAGACAAATTAAAATTGAACTACTGACATGGCAGCATCTACAGCCTGAGGATGAGGGGAATTGACATTATTATAATGACTAGTCAAAGTCACTTTTGATATGGTTTCTGAGCCTTAGCCACAATATCTCCAGGAAACTTGCTGATAACCATGGACATGTGAATACATTTGTGTGAGATGGGAAGCGGCCCCACATGGCACGCCTCCTTATAAACCTATTTTGGCAGGGGATCTGGGAGTGGCCAACATCATGCAGTATTACCAGCCCGTACAGCCCAGATTTATGGTGGAATGGGGAAAGCATGAATCTGAGAAGCACTGGTGCTTTATAGATCAGGTCATAACTGGCTAACTGACAACATTCAAGAAAGGCTATCATTAAAAGATAAAGACAATGGGCCCGATTCACAGAACTATTCTGATACAAAATCCTAAACTTGCTACTTTTGGTATTTACAGAATGCACTTACTACTTTTGGTTAAACTTACTACTCTTTTGGTATTCACAGAAGGCATTTAGTAGTAGTAAACTGACTTTACGACTACTGAATCCCTTCTGTGAATACCAAAAGTAGTAAATTTAGCCAAAAGTAGTAAGTTTAACCAAAAGTAGTAAGCGCATTCTGTGAAAATAGTAAGTTTAGGATTTTGTCTCAGATTAGTTCTGTGAATCTGGCCCTGTGACTTGATTTCCAATTTACACACTGTCCTGGACCAGCCACTCTTCCAGCCCAAAACTGCCAGCCAGATGTACTTGGAGGTGGCGATAGGAAGACCCCCCTAACACACAGGGAATGAGAGGACATCTTCTACAGATGACACGCAATGTGTTGAGCATTGAAACACCCATTAAAATTATTTCATTTTGGTATTGGACGCCCGCCAGAATACAAAAATAGTGCCCAGAGAGATGTAAAGAGTGCTGGAGGTGTTGCTGTGGCATGGACACTAAAAACTAGCAATGAAAGTAAAAATAAAATGGCAATGACAACACAAAAGGGGCCTTTTCTCAGAGTCAGTCTTTATTCCTTATGGGACCTCAGCTGGACGCGTAAATTGTTAGATACTGAGGTTGGCTTCTTTTTTCAGAAACAATGATGTTGACCTACCATAGAATGAAGGTCAGTTTAGGGTGCAGATAAATGGACATATTTTCTGGGGGTAACGCATTTAACAAACATTTTATTTTTCTGGATACTTGGAACCAAGGGCCATATTATCAAGGAACGGCGATACCATTATTGCCGCCTTAGTGGCAGGAAACTGCCGCTAAAGCGGCGATAATGGGCTTGATAATATGCCTATGTGAATTCCCATAGAAGCCCAGGTTCATCGCCGTTCCTTGATAATATGGCCCCAAAAGATGTATATTGCGCTTGGTGTAAATCAGTTTTCTAAGCACTTAAATAAACAAGTAATGGTGCTAGTGCACATCAAAAGAAATTACAAATTGGTTCCAATTGTTCAAGTCTTGTCTTTATTCTTTGACAGAGCTTCTTCGATGTAAGCCCCCTGTCAGCCAACACGTGTTTCGTCCTGACTATGTTACGTCATGGACTTCATCAGGGCTGCAGGCAAACAAAAATATATGATGACCAAAATCCATAAGCATATATTGCTGGTCAGAAAAACATTCATACATCTAAATTAACATAATAAGCTATAGTATTAATAATACAATTTGTGGTGCTAATTAACCTAATAGGTACAAATGATGGTCGGAGCAAAGCATATGGTTTGTGTGTTCACCGAAAAGTAAAGATTATATTCTGTAATTATAGGAAAGGAAGTGAAACGCCAGAAGGGGAATAATTTTGTTAAAAAAGAACCTAATAAAGAACCAATAGAAGTGAATATCAAAGATAAAAAAAGAGATCAAAAGACTGTATAAACCTCAAAGACGACAGCCACTATCTTAACCACTAGTCTCCTAAGTAACGGAAATAGAATTATTAATAAACACCCAAGTGTATTCTTGCTACCTAGGTTAGTACTACAATGTTCAATCATAAAAAAATAAAACTCACCTATATTAAGTATGATCAAGGGCTTTAACTATTAAATCCAGAAGCCTAATGTTGCATTCATTTGCTAAAAATAAACAGAAGATTATCGACTTAAGTGGTATTTAGTCCAAATAGAGGTCCTATATTAGGCGCTAGTTTTAAATATAAAAAGAGCGTACCAGTGATTTCCAGACGGTAGGCTTATTGCAAAGTCTTCACGTATAACGATCTGTAGTGTTCCGCACTATTAGTTAGTCATGTACCCTAAAGTAAAAGAAGAAACCGGATTTTAACTCACTTGTCCGATAATGCCACGGACTCTAGTTAGGAAAGGCTATCGTCAATAATCAATGAGTAAAAGTTAATCTCGCCAGCAAATGGCCAAGAGAGAACCTAATATCGATATAGTATCTTTAATGTAATTAGTTAACCCGTAACGTAATCGCAAAACAAAACGATGAGCCCTATTAAGCTCCTATGCCATATCCAACCCAACTTAATACTTCAAACAGTCAATATACCATGAATAGTCTCATCTTGAGAGGACAACGCTTACCTCATCGTATTCAAACCGGTCCTATATCTCGACCGCATATGGTTATCTCGGCGTCTGCAACGAGCGCCATCTTAGAGTGGGAATAAGTAGTCCAATTAGATAACGGACTAAGAAGTACTACTCTCATGTCTCCACTGAGCGCCATATCGGAAAGGTTAACCTTCAACGTAAATCTAGATAGTACATTAAATTGAGTAAGGCCCTGCTAAATTGGACACTATACAGTCAAAGTAGTCTTTATCTCTTCTACTCATAGCAGCTGCTGGCTACCTGTACATGGGAATAAGCGCACCTTATTAGATTAGAATCATCGCGTCAACATGAAAGTCTCTACGTGACGCGCCATCTTTCTTGAAGTTGGAACATTTGTAGTGTTAATATCTAAGTACAGTGATATATTGAGTGCTCACTAGCAAATTAGCATTCGACTAATATAAAGCTAAACACACCATCTAAAGTGATTATCTCAATTCAGATGAGTTAAGAGTATTAATCAATCGGTAGATATGCGAAAAATTAATTATTGAGTAATTTGTTGATTCTAATGAAAGGAAAGAAGAAGAAAGGAAAGGACGAGTTACCATAAACCAAAACCAAAGTAGAACCCCACCATAGCAGATTCCCTGTGTGGCAAGGTTTACAGTAATAATCAACATAACTTTGTATACATTATGATGGGAAAAGTTGGTACAGTTTTCTAGTAAATACATTGAGAGGCTAAAAGAGGAAGCTTATGATAGAATCACAAAGGATAATTCACAATAGCTGTATCATATATTACAATGTTGTTACGGCTAACATTATTATCAGAGGCTGACGTGAATAGGAGACATATAGAAGCACATTCAATTATGTACCCAAAAAATACTGTAATTCATTTTCCATATTAATCCCCTTATTCACCGCATGTAGCCTCAGAATCCAGCGTGCTTCAGACTGCCGCAGCTTTAGTTCTCGATTTCCACCTCGGATATCACTAGGTACTGATTCTAATGCATGAAATTTAAATTTCTGAAGCTTATTCTGCTCTGAGCATTCTAAGGCATGATGGACTATAGGGTATCTGTCATCCATATTTTTCAATGCTCTAAAGTGCTCAGCATTTCGAATTTTAAGGTTCCTGACCGTACTGCCCACATAAATCTTCGAGCAATTACAGATAATAACATAGATAACAAATTTGGTGTTGCAATTAATATACTGGGTTATCTGAAACTTTCTAGATCCATTAAAAGAAAATTCTTTAATTCCTGATAAGGCGTGTTTGCACATGCTGCAATCCCCGCATTTATGGAAACCCAAGCTTCTGCTCTGTAGCCAAGAGATAGTTACATCTTTTTTCTTCGGATAGCTTGGGCTTACCATATTTCGAATTGTTAAGCCTTTACGGTAAGTAAGGCTAGGGTAATTGGTCAGGATCTTGTTAAGGTCAGAGTCTGATGTAAGAAGACTCCAATGACGTTTAAGTATATTGAATACTTTATGAGACCAAGGGTGGAAATTTGTTACCATTCTCACTAACTGTTCTTGTTTGCCCTTAATGTTATGATGTGATTTTAAAGTGTCATTTCTATTGAGAAGACTAGCTCGTTTTTTCGCTCTCTCAATTACATTTTTGTCATAACTCCTATCCAAAAATCTCTCTTCAATATCTGTTATACAGTTGGAGAAATCGGTATCCTTGCTGCAGTTACGGCGTGCTCTGTGAAATTCTCCATAGGGAATCGAATTAATTTGCATCTTTGGATGAGCACTAGCTGCATGCAGAACTGAGTTACATGCTGTTTCTTTTCTGTGCATACGGCTATAAATGCACATGTTTTCAACAAAAAGTTCTACATCTAAGAACACAATTTTTTGTTTGCTATGAACCATTGTAAATTTCATATTAAAAGGGTTGTTATTTAGATGTTCAAAGAAAGCATTAAGTTCATCAGTACTGCCAGTCCATATTAGGAGGCAGTCGTCAATGTAACGGCCAAGGAACACTATATATTCCTGCCATTTCATACCGGATGGGCCCCAGATGTGCACCGCCTCGAACCACCCCATGAAGAGGCAGGCAAAGGACGGCGCAAATCTGGAACCCATCGCAGTACCGCACGTCTGTTGGTACCACTCCCCCCCAAACAGAAATACATTATGTTCCAAAATCATTCGCGACATATCTATTATCATTTGCGAATGTTCCAGAAATTCAACAGGTCTCTTATCCAAATAGTAACGTAAAGCTTGTAGGCCTTGCTCATGTGATATATTGGTGTAAAGTGACACCACATCTAATGTAACTAGGGTCATAGACTCATCCCAGGATATATCCATAAGTGTGTTAAGAATGTGTTTGGTATCTCGAATAGTCGATGGTAAGTTATGAACGTAAGGTTGCAAGTAAGTGTCCACAAATTCAGAGATACGTTCAGTCGGACCACCAATTCCCGACACAATTGGTCTGCCGGGAGGTGAGGTGGCATTTTTGTGGATTTTGGGTACTGTGTAAAGGCATGGGTATCTAGGTTTGTCAATCAAGAGATAACGAAGTTCATCGTCACTAAGTAAGCCTGTAGTATTCCATTCTTTAAGCTGTTCATTAATCTCTATCTTAATAGTTGAAATCGGATTGCCAGAAAGTTTTTTGTACCATAGTGTGTTATTTAGTTGGCTCAGTATCTCTTTTTCATAGTATTCTGTAGACATTATTACTATATTGCCTCCCTTGTCGGCTTCTCTTATTGTAATTGACAAGTCTGCCCTCAGTTGTTTCAATGTTAGTCTTTCTTTAAATGTTAAGTTATCAACATGGGGGAACGATTTCCGATGGTTGATAGTTTTTTCTAGGGCATCTAAGTCCTTTTCAACCATTTTGTGAAACAAATCAATACTATTACCTGAGGCAAGGTGTGGAACCCATTTTGACTTCAGTTTAAGACCACTGTCCTCCCTTAGGTTTGTTGTACAATCAAGATCCTGCAGGACCTGATGCATTGTAATGGGGTCCTGTTCGTTTTCCGTAATAGATAATAGTAAAACTCTGTCTCTTATATCTTGAATGGAAAGATCACCAACCATAGTATCTGTTGTACCTTTTTTATTTGGAATTGTAGTAGTGGCAAAAAACTTTTTTAATTTAAGATTTCTCGAAAATTTGAAAAGGTCTATTTTCACATTTGTCATGTCACAAACCGGGGATGGGCAAAAACCCATACCCTTGCTTAGAACCGAAATCATATCAGTTGTCAAAACAGTATCAGATAGGTTGATAACCTGTATTTTCTCTGTGTCTTCATTTATTGTTCACCTTGCTCCAGGATCTGGTATTTACTCTTTCTCTTGTGTTTTGATTTGGTGCCCCCCCTGCAGCCTCTCCTTGCTTTACTCTTAAATCCTCTCTCGCTCTGTTGTTGTTTTCTTTGTTGCCTATTCTGATCCGTTGTACTTCCCGTAAAAAACTATTACCCGGGAGTACATTGGACACCCCTTCTGTGGTTCCCTCCGTTCCTGAAACTGAGACATTACTGGATGAAGCAGAACTCACTGTGCTAAGTAGAGACGATCTACTGCTCGTCAATTGTTGATCCTGTTTAACCAGGTTGTCAAATTTTTTGGCAAATGTGAATACTCTACCATTACGGTAGTCTATTTCATCACGTTTTAATTTGCGAGCTTTCTTTTCTTTAGTTTCTTCTTCAAATGTATTCAAAATATTTTCTAAAATAGCATAATTCTTTTTAGCTACTTCAGGCAAGTTTAATTCTACAATTTCTGTTTCCAAAATGTCAGCTTCTTCCGCTGCTTTTTGGACTTTCCTTTCAGCATTTTCTATAAGAATATTCATCAGTCGCATAGAGTTACCAGTGAGTTCTTTTTCCCAGAGGAGAAGTAAATCCTCATCAAGATCGTCGTATGTTGGAAATATAGTAGATCTCAGGCCTCTTGGGATTCTTTCCAATCGAATATATTCTTTAAGTGTAGCTCCATCCCACCATTTACCTATTTCGGTTTTTTTAAGTCTTTCAAGTCTTGAAAATTTAGCTTTTAGTCCCTCATTTGTTTTCACATTTCCTTGCGAAACAGCTTTATTAATTGAAATTCCTGCATGTAAGTTTCTAAAGAGTTCCTCAGCTATTTTGTTTCTGTCACTTCTAGAGCTCATGTTTGTCAGATTAACTTTGCTTAGTGGCACACTTCCCGCAGCAGTCCCAAATATAAGACAGAAAAGAAACCACAGTGGTAGGGACAATATGCGCAGAGAAATGTAATATTCGTGCTAAAAGTAAAAGAGAACCCTTGCTACTAGGTAAGCAATACGACAACCACCAATGTCGTAATCTAGGTAAACCAAAATATATGATGACCAAAATCCATAAGCATATATTGCTGGTCAGTTAATTTAGATGTATGAATGTTTTTCTGACCAGCAATATATGCTTATGGATTTTGGTCATCATATATTTTTGTTTGCCTGCAGCCCTGATGAAGTCCATGACGTAACATAGTCAGGACGAAACACGTGTTGGCTGACAGGGGGCTTACATCGAAGAAGCTCTGTCAAAGAATAAAGACAAGACTTGAACAATTGGAACCAATTTGTAATTTCTTTTGATGTGCACTAGCACCATTACTTGGACTTTACTTTTGAACCCTATTGCTCGGTTTCAAAAATTGTTGATGTTTAGGGTAGACTTGGTTTACCTAGATTACGACATTGGTGGTTGTCGTATTGCTTACCTAGTAGCAAGGGTTCTCTTTTACTTTTAGCACGAATATTACATTTCTCTGCGCATATTGTCCCTACCACTGTGGTTTCTTTTCTGACTTAAATAAACAACACTAGAGTTTTGTCCTTGGTTTCCACTGATGGAAGTGCCTCATAATTTACCAAGAAATCTTGCTCAATCATGCTTTGAGAAGGTAATACTTTTCAAAGGGATTTTAATTAAAAGAAAGGTTAACTATTTGTCATGCTATATGCTGTTTGTATGCCAAAGTGTGAAAACTAGCATGAATAGTGTACCCTTTAAAAATGCCCTGTGCTGCCAATTTCAGTCTTAGCATTCATCCATTTCCCAGCATATCAGAGACTGATTAATCATTAACTGTTATTCACAAGATGAATGCCAAGGCATATGAAAGTTCATTGCATAATTCCAAAGCCATAACCTAAAAGGCAATTTTTGCTATGAATGCGTACGTTTGTGTATTCCTTAATGAATACATTTAAATATGTTCGCTGCATTTTTTATCAGTCAGTCAGTGAAAGTGTTTATACAGCACAGCATCACCCAGAAAGGTTTTAATGGTGCTAATATGGAATGTCATGGAAAAGTTGAATAAGTGATTATACAGTTTCAAACAAACTTTCGTCACATGTGGCCTGATTAAGATATTGGTCGGACTGCCATAGACGGTGGTGGATTGATGGACCAGCAACCCTTCAATCTGACTGCAAAATCACAATCCAGACAGTCAGACCCTAAAGGGTGAGAGAGAAAACCGCAGCCTGGGAGAGGATCAGCGATCCCGTTGGGGTGGTGGTCAGAATTGCAAACCTGAACGGAAATGGTGCTGAGGCAGGCCCCTCCCTCGGGATAACCCTTTACGGCAGCCTTCTCATGTCAGAAAGATCACCATGAGAAGGCTGTCGGAAATGGATTTTGGGTGTCCCAAGCAAGGCACCTTCCATCATGCAGGGGGTATATGTAGTGCCCCCACACACCTCAATGCACCATGTGCCATGCACCACATTGTGCATGTCACACGGTGCATGGTGGTGCAAAAAGTGCTCCTTTACACGGCAGCTTGTGCTGAAACCCTTTTCCTGGGCCGCTGCACAAGCTGCTCCGTAAAGGAGTACTTTGCGACCACCAGGCCTGTGGTCACATCGTAATACAGTAGTCAGACCTCTGACTGCTTGTTGGGCTGCTGCAATAGCAGGTGCGGCCACTCGACATTGTCCCAAGCTGACTCCAGTATAATACAACCCTGTGATGCCCCAGTCAATAAAAGTAATATAGTACTAAGAGTGTCATGGAAATGCTTAGGGTAGTCAGGCCAATGTTGTCGTGGGACAAGAGATGCCCTCAACAGTCATTAGAAGACAGCCATTTTGTTGATATACTTTAGTAACACCACCAGGCCTTGCAGTATGTCTTACGGTACCTTACATTATCTTTGAAGCACCAATCCTAGGAAATAGTTGGCAGTATTTTTGTAGTTTCCCACGTATCTGCGGCCAGTCCTTTAAAACCCACCCTCAAATCACAATTCAAGCAGGGTGCACTGCAACCTGATTCTGATGGACCAGAAATGGTCGATAAATCCTCATGGCTAGATCATCCCAGATTTTAAAAATCCTTTTTTCAGTACAATCATGTATGAGAGTAAGGCCATCATGTAATACTGTTCCATTAAGAAGTCTTAAGTTGCATCCAATAACGATTTCAAATTGTGATGTTTAATTTTGATTATACTAACTTAGATTCTGTAGAAGTGATACCAATTAGAGCACCGACATCTACCGAATGCATTGGTACTTTGCATATGAACCTCTTCATAAATAGATCATTTCACAAAATACTAAGTCGTAGTGGGTTGCCATCCAGCCTCTCATTAATATGCATGAAGCAGGTTGCAAATTCGAACCACTTTGATTGGCTATAGTCATAGGCGTGCTGGTTTGCTAGGGTTAGCAAACCACTATGTTTGGGATTGATTTAAAATAAACAGCCTTTATTTAAATTCAGCCTGTTTTCCTAAAACTAGAACGGAAAGCGTTTAAAAACAATTAAAGGTTTGACAAAACATTTTTAGCAGTAGGCAATGATCTCAGTGTCCACTGCAGGCTCGTAAGAAATTAGTTTGCCCACATTCACAATGGGACCAGATTTCTGTTGCAAAATGTGAATACATATTTAAGGAATAGGGGCCCGATTCACAGAATTAACTTAAGACAAAATCCCTAAACTTACTACTTCTGGTATTCACAGAATGCACTTACTACTTTTGGTATTCACAGAATGCACTTACTATTTTTGGTATTCACAGAATGGATTTACGACTACTAACTTTACGTCCGCACTCGGGCCGGAAATTCCGGCCCGGAGGCGGGGCTTCCAGGCCGGAGGCGGAGCTTCTGGCCCGGAGGTGGAGATTTTGGCCACTGGCCAGAATCCCCACCTCCGGGCCGGAAGCTCCGCCTCTGGCCCAGAAGCTCCGCCCCCGGCCCGGAAGTCCCGCCTCCGGCCCGAAAACTCCGCCTCCGGGCCGGAATTTCCAGCCCGAGTGCGGACGTAAAGTTAGTAGTCGTAAATCCATTCTGTGAATACCAAAAGTAGTAAGTTGAGGACTTTGTCTTAAGTTAATTCTGTGAATCGGGCCCTAGGTGTCTGAAAGGGATGCCCTTAACCTGCCCCTTACAAATACCAATTTGGCATGCATTCTGAAACCCAAATTGCGATTTGTTAACGTGTTACCAAATTGCAATTTGGGTTTTGTGAATACAAAAATGCCATTTCACTCTTGCAAAAGATTTAACGAATCTGAGCATTTGCAACCGCAAGTCTCAAACATAACAGCGTTTCTCCTTTATTAGCTAGAATTTACTCTCCTCATATGTTCTCGTAACATTTTCTTCTATTAGTTATGTTTGCATTATGGAATACAGATTGGAGCATGTCAAACATTGTCAACCATGGCCGACATCTATGTGCATTTTCTACTTCAGAAAACTGGATGTTGGATGTCATCCATATTTAACATTTAAGATCATTTATAAACCTGTTACAAATTGCCCTGATGTATGGCCAAAGGAATGCTGTTATACTAGATCATAGTTGACCTAAATGTAAGGTGTACTGCTGTTATAGCACAGACATTCTATTGTGGTACATTCTCCATAGTGTATTTTGTTTGCAGTAACAACTACATTGGGAATTGTTATACTTGTTTATGTTGCATGCAGGTCCTTATATCACAATATTAAGTATAGGTAAGTAAAGATAAGTATGGTGTAGTAATGTTTGGGGGGATTTTTGACCTTTGGGATGCACTGGGAATGGAGGTAAAACTTTGGGGAATATGTACAAGGAGTTAAAACCTCCATGGCGTACATTTTTTGATGTTACGGTGGCTTTTTTTATCGACGACTTTACAAGTTGCCGCTAACCTCAGTTAGCAGCAGTTTTCCGGCATAAATCTGTATTTTTAGGATCGCCACTTCTGTTAGTGGGACAAAACAAAAATTAGATGCAAGGTAGACGTTCCCGTGCAAAAACTGCAGCTAATCCCATTTTGCGCTATTTACAAGGAATTCCTTGCATGGTGCAAAACTATTTCAGAAGGTTTTGGTGCTGGACAGCGCTGCAAGGAATGTTGCTGTGCTGCCCTGCAATAAAACTAAAGCGAAGGAATGCGCACCATCAGTAAGATAGGGCGCATTCCTGGACCTTATTCATGACATGTTTTGCATCACTGCGACAAAACAGCGTTGCAACACTTTTCACTACGCCCTTCTTGATACACCATGGATGCGCTGTATTCACTGTCTGGCACTCCATGTCACAATTAATGACAGATACGTCTGGAATCCTGATGTATCTGTCAGCGCTAACATCACGCATTGCTGCAGTTTTGTCACACGCATGACGCAACTCCAGCAATGCATGGGGCCAGCCTATCCCTATGGCACTGCGTCACCTTTACACCTGCCATGAGGCGGCGTAAGGTACTGACGCAGTGGGGTCCTACAATTGTTGCACCGAAATCTGAAGGCTTTTACTGCACCACTCCTATGAGGCTTTGTTGCGTGGGAACGCCAACCCTGCATACATCATACCTGATGCAGGTATAATGTAGTAGATAGCGACAGGAGCAAAAACCCATTAACCACGTTGGGATCTGGGTACGTATGTGAAAATTAGCAACAGTGTCTCCACTGGTATTAATAAAAAAGGCAAATATACATGTATGTACATGACATTGCACATTATACACCTTTCTTCACATTGTCACGTTGCGCCTTATGCTGTTCTTTTCCACGTGTCACTTGCGCCGTCACTTTTCATGTCACGAGCACAACGTGCACCTATTTTCTTTGGGTTGCCTTCGCAATTTATGCCCACAGTGCTGATATAACTGTATTGTATAAACTGCCATACCAAATACGTGATGCCATGAGCACTTCTGAACAAAATACCATGAGTCTCCCTTCTTCCTTCATGTAATGTCATGTACATACATGTATATTTGCCTTTTTTATTAATACCAGCAGGTATAATATGGCACAGGGCTTCACAAGGTCAAGCATATGCCTAGATGCGTCACTTTGCAAATACCGCGCAGCATGGTTCAAGAATCACGCGGCAAGTGCATCAAGAAAATGATGCCACAGAGGAGTGAAACTGTTAGAAGGGGCTCATGAATAAGTCTTTTTCCCCTATGCTGGCGAACAATAGCTGCCATACACCAATGCAGGCACCCTTGCACCATGGTGCAGGGGTGACTGTGTTGCAGAGTTGATTGATGTTTATGGCTCCATCTCTTTTTGAGACGTCTGCAGGTGGGCCTGGACCAGTGGAGGGCAGGAGTGAACCAGTTGGTCTTCTTGGAGTGTTGTTTGCCTGGTCTTTTTTTGAGGGATGCCAGGGTGTCGGCGCAGTTGGAAATCCATCGGTGGAGGTTACATGCTGCAGTGTTGGCATTTGTAAGCGTTGGTGGAGTGGTGGTGCTGAGGGAGTTGACGGGAAGTTCTTCAGCGGCCTTGATCCAGCTGCGACGGGGGACTATGATGGCGATGATGTACGGTGAGCTTGGTGAAGGCGTGATGTAAACAATAATGGTCGGTACAGGAGAGTCCTGTGGTATGGCTGTAGAGGAAGTTCCCACTGGTGACGAAGATGAGCTTGAGCGTGTGTCAGGCTATGTGGGTTAGTGTGGTGACTAGCTGCTTGAGTTGATGTTGGCAAGGTTCCCCAGAAGGGGGGTGGTGTTCTGGTCACTGGGGTTGTCCAGGTGGAACTTGAGGTCTCCGAGTAGGATGTAGTCAGTGGATCGGAGAGCCTGGGGTGTAATGAAGTCTACAATCGCATCGGTGAATGGGGGTTCATGGCCCAGGGGGCCTGTAGATGAGGGTGCTGTGGAGGGTGGTGTTGGTCTGGATCTGGAAGTGGAGGTGTTCCTTGATCACCGTCGGGTCATTCGAATGCATGGTCAGTCAGAGTGTGCTTTATCAGACAATGGCAATGCCTCCTCCTGGCCGCTCGGGGTGGTCAGTGCAGGTGAATTTGTAGCCATCGTGGATGGTGATGGCGATGTCCGGTCCAGAGCAGAGGTTGGTCCACGTTTCCGTGAAGAAGTCAATGTCTGAAGAAGTGGCGTAGAGGAGGTCCCAGATTTCTGTTGTGTGTTTTTGGTGAGTGCTCGTTGAGGAGGATGCAGTTGAGCCGGTCGGCTGCACTGTTGGTCGGCTGGGTGGCAGGAGGTGTATTAAGCAGCATGCATAGAAGTTATAAAACAGCATTGAAAGATTGTTTATGTGCAGGAAGGAGGACCTTTCTGCACATAAACAATCTTCCCCTCAACACAGACACCCTTGCACTATGGTGCAAGGGTGCCTGCGTTGGTGCTAGATAGCTTAATTTTGTGCCAGCACAGGGAAAAATGCAGGGCTGCACCATATTCTAGTAAATATGGTGCAGCCCCGCGTTTCTAAACTGACGAAGCATGTCATTAGCTAAACAATACTCTTAACCACTGTCTTGTAAATATGCCCCTTACTGTGTTTGTTGTCCTATGAAGTATGTTCAGCTGTATGATCTTTCAAATATATTCCAGATTAGATATGTGGAACATCATGAGCTCCTATATGAAGAAGATAAGAGACAAAGACTGGAGAAAGAATCGTTCAAAGGACACACTGCTAAACAGATAGCATATTTGAATATCACCCTATAAAAATATTAAACTTTTAAATTTTCTTATTGAACAAAGCTTATCTCCCACCAATTTAACACTTAAATGAATTAATGTATCTATCTCCACTGATAGTTTACTCAATTCGATGCGCATTACAGTGGTACTGCATGATCTTGTCATTCTTCAGAAAGCCCCTGGCCCTGATATGCTTCCCAATGATATGTAATTGGCTGCCCCGGAAAGCTGAGGCCCTTATGTAAATCCACTCTCAAATGCCATATTGCAAGGTATAGATATACCTCAATCATGGAAGTCAGCTGAGATGATTTCAAATTTTAATAAGGAGCTAAGCAAAGAACCAGCACATTACAGACCAATCAGTCTGATTGATGCATTACATAAAATCTTCAGTAAACATGTACTGGCCCATTTACAATCCTGGACAAAGGGCAATAATACAGTATCAGATTTCCTGGCGGGGTTTTGTAGCAACATCAGCACACTAGACCAGGTGGTTCATTTTAATTTATATTAGAATACTGCAGTGGTCAGCGAAGGTAAACTGGTTGTTGCCTTCGTCACCTGCACTAACTTCGTTCGAGTACTTAGAAGAACAATATGGAGGGAGCTCCATAAAATAAGTTTTTTAAATATTCTTATCCAGCTGCACTCAGACAATTGCACCACAGTAAGATGGGGAGAGCAGGGCCAGCTGACTGATCCTTTTACGATAGATCGTGGTGGCAGGCAAGACTGTGTCTTTGCACCAACCCTGTTCTCCCTGTTTATAAATGGGGCAGTTGATCATCTGGCTAGGGATGGGTGTGACACTCCAAAGTTGGGGGGGGTTATGGGGCCCGCCCTACTCTTTGCAGACAATACGCTTTTGTTATCAAAATCTCCCTGGGGACTGCAGTAGTTGCTAAATGATTTCACAGAATTGTGTGGGGAGATTAAGCTAAACAGTTCTAAAACAAAATGTATGGTTTTAAGCCGAGCACACAGATTGAGCAAGTAGCCAGTTGTGATTATTTGGGCATATTATTATCGGCAAATCTTAGCTGGGCCATCCAAAATCCAAAAAGCAGATGTATCTCTATCATATTAAGTTGCCAATATTGTGAAATTTCAAAGGAAGATTTTCACGAAGAGGGTTGCCCTGGCACTGGAGGTATATAATGTGAAGGTAGTAGGGACAGTCATATATGGCTCAGAAATCTGGGGCTGTGTAGATATTAAATTATTGGAAACAGCCGAACAGAAGCTCTTAAGATCCTTATTGAGTCTCCCAATGAGTACCCTGTTGGTCCCAGTTTATTTAGATCTGGCACAGTGAAATTAAAAGAAAAGGTTGAGTGTAGAATTCTCACCTATTGGCACAGGCTTTGGTCTTCCCCAGCTCTGGAATCATACAGAGAGAGCATAAGAGAGTTATTGGTGCCAGAGAAGGCTATGAAAACCCCATGGCTCAAATTTGTAAAAAAAAACAATTGGGAAGACTGGGCTTGGAGAGATTGTGGCTAAACCCAGATGATTTGATTTGAATCCCCAAAGCCAATTTGAAAAGCATTTATTGGGAAATAATGGTATAACAAAGGGTTACTGGAAATACTGGTAGGCTAACAGGGGAAATTTGGGATTTCAAATCCCTTCCATGCTACTAACAAATGGATATTACCCCTATGTAGGCCTATGGTAACTAGAAGGCATCTGGAGGCCTTCACAATACTTAGCCCAGACACAACATGAGTCATAGTATTTGCTATTGCCAAATCTTTTACGTCTGTCTAGATTTGGTGCACTAAGGGACAGTCTGAGGACAGCCAGATTCGTGGATGCGCAGTGGTCCAGCCACCACCACATCAGCGTTCCGACTGCCCAATTACGACTTGAGTGGTCGGACAGCCTTAGGACCACCAATGCCACCAGGGAACCACCATTTCTTGGAGCTGGTGTGGCGGTCTTGAGGCCGCAATGTGCTTGACTGGACTGCCTGGTCCTCCCAAGCATATTATGAGTTTCCTCTCAGCCACTGTTTTCATGACGGTTCCACTGTCATGAAAACCGTGGTGGAGAGGAAACAAAGGGGGCCCTACAGGGCCCTCTGGTGTCTCACGCCATGTGTATGCAGCCCCCTGTGTGCATAAACAGCAGTTCCTGCACAGCATGGCCATTCCAGTCCATGCCGTGCTAGAACCTTGTCGCATTCCCATTGAGGTGCATTTTTTATAGGCTCTGCTTCCTTTGGAAGAGATACCGCAGCAGGAACTGCCACGCTGCCCGCCCGCCAGCCAGACCAGTTTTAAGTTGGTATCTGCGGGAAGGTGGTGACAATTCTTGGTGGTGAGGGCGTGGTGGTGGTGTGCTGCCCACCGCCGCACCACCAAAGCTCGTATTGGGCCTGAGGAGCCTCTTTGTAAATGGCTAAGTGTTCCCATTATATGTGAAAGGTGGGATTTTTCCCTTACTCCTAATTTTTTTTAGCTGGGAACCCCGTTGTTTTGATTAGGTTTGTCATGCACTCTGGGAACATATTTTATTAATACATTCTTAAATAAGTTTTAAATAGTCAAATTATATTGAGTATTTGGCCTAGTATTTTACTCCTTTTTTAGATAGCTTGTAGAAATTTTAATGTTTAACAAGTAATATGTTTTTTTGTATTTTTACCCAATGGTATTATGTTAATTGTATTTGCACTAGCACTTTATAATAATTGTTTGCATCTTGAAATTGCACTTTAATTGTACTTGATGATAGCACGTTAGTTGTGTTCGCATAGGCACTTTATAAAAATGATTTAGATCTTGAAATTGTTTCAACAGGAGAAGATATTTTTGGTTTCAGTGAGGGTTTGTACTGGAAGAAAAATTTACTGTTTTATCTATGTACATAAAAGTGTGTGTTTTATATTTTATTTGCAAAATTTATGTTGCATTTATAATCCTAGAGATCCAAATAAAGTGTCTTCATTCATTCATTCATTCATTTTGTATTGAAATTTATATAGGAAGATATCTATACATGGTTAGTAGCTGATATTTTGGTAGGCAATGATTTTAAGTCAGTTATGTTTGCATGTTATAATTTTTCAGTGTACATGTTCATATGATGACACCAAATATTCTTCAAATTCTGTAAAATTTTAAGATGAGAATTATAGGAGCAATAATAAGTATGCCAATGTTACGTAATTTCCAGCTGAATAAAACAATGATTTGACAGACTTGCTTTAAATATTGCTATGGTTCAATATGAATAAAATTTGACACTAATGTGGTTGTAATATGTTTACATATTCTATCTGATCACATCATATTCCATTGATAATTTATTGGAAAATGTGGTTTTGGGGGGGGGGGCGGCAAAAGATGGCATGTGAGTAACTGCGGTGTTCCTACCGTTTCCCTTGATGGATCGATGCTGCGACGTGCAACTGGACAGCTGGGCTGGAGGCGGACGCGGCGAGATGTGTGCTGGACGTCTTGTTGTTGGTGACTATTTGGTGGTTCACGGGATCATATACTTGTAGCGTAATCTTAATAGGCTGCGATTCCCGAAAGTGGTGCCGGTGGCTACGTGGAATTCAGCAGATCGCAGTGAGAGGTTGCAAGACCGGGAGACTCCGTGCTGCGGGATCTGCAGAGGGCGGTCCCGCCGGTGGCTCCCAATGTGATCGGGGTGAATGGGAGCTCAGCAGAAAGGAAACAAGGTGCTGGCACGGGGAGAGGAAAGAGAGAGGCTGGCATTAAAAAAACAGCACTGAAGCCTGGAAGGTAGACAGAGGTGGACCCTGAGCAGCCCATGCTCACGACAATGTTTGCTAACCTCTCTGCATAGGACCTCAATACAAGTAAGAATAAAGTACTGCCCCAACCCGGGGCAGAGGAAAGCTTGAACTTTTGGGGGGGGTAGGGGGTCATAGAACCCGGGGAGAATCCAGTAGAAGCCGTTATCCTTCCAAAAATGCCATCCCTTTGTCCAGAGGTCTTAAACGAAGGGGAAAGGAAACAAGAAATGGGAGACAAAAAATTGTCGGGCACAGAGGGGCTCAAAGCACTAAGCCTGGGAGGTGAGACATCAAGCCAAGGAAAAGAAGATATATGGGGTCAAGAGACGAGAACCTGGTAGGGGATGGGCCCCCAATTGTGGCGCGACTGTGAGCTATTGCCTGACCTAGTAGGTGAGCGATTTTTCTCATTAACGGATGAATCGGATCCTTTTGGCCAGGAAGATACTTCTTCCAGCAGTGAGGGTTTCCAGGAGTCGGATAGCACCTCCTCAGGAGACAAGATCCAAACAACAGAGGAAGAAGATCACAGGGGAAAGAAAAAGGGAAGACAGCCAGAAATGGCATGTCGGTAAGCAGCCAAGGGGGATTATTCTGATACGCTTCCTGTACATCAGGAGGAGGAAGGACCAAATGAATGTCCAAATGAAGAGGAAAAAATGGACTCTCAAGAAAAATAACCTACGCTAACCACGATTTTTCTCTCTACTAAACAAATGCAAGAGGAAGTGAAGTCGGATGGACATAGAGACAGAGTGGCAAATAAAAAAGTTCAAGCTGGAATTCTGAAAACAAATAAGAAATGTGGACATATTGCAGAAAGATTGACCTCTGTGGAGACACAGACAGAGACTCTCGAGGTAGAGAAGGAATCTCTGAAAGAGCGGAACATCGGCCAGGGGATGCTCTGTCGGATGTCATGCTCAGGCTGGAAGAGCAGGAAAATAGACAGCATTGAAACAACTTGCGCTTTTTGGGGGACCCCGGATGGGGTGGAAGGCAGCAATCCTAGACTATATATTGTTAACCTACTGAAGAATGCCTTCCCCGAACAAATGGAGCTGGATTGGGATAGTGAGATCCAATGTGCCCACTGGGTACCCTTAATAATGAGGAAACAGCCCCAAGAAAGACCTAGGGCCTTTTTGGCCTTCATTGGAAACTTCCTGCTGAGACAACTGGTGTATGACCAAGCCCAACCCAACTCTCCAAAATCTAATGATGGGGTTTCCTTTTTTATCAAACCGGATTTTGCCCATGCAACGGTTGAACAGCGCTGGCGTTTAAGGCAGTTGATAACTCCCTTTCAAAAAGCAGGGGCAGAGTTTTTCTTACAAAACCCGGCTAGGCTCAAAGTTAAATTTTAAGGAACCTCTCGTACATTCTTATCTGAGATTTTAGGACAGGGCTTCCTGGAAGAAATAGCAATGAAAGAAAAAGGAGGGGAAGCCTCTAAGATAAGAGGTGTAGCAATCTATGAGGTTATTATGAAGTACATTGATGAATAGTCGCTAATGTATTTTCTAATGTTTCAAGGGGGATGTTGGGGCAGTTTATCAGATGCACATCGCTCAGGCTATGCCTGATTGCCTAGGTTTTTTGGAGGGGTGGGGGAGGTGTGGGAGGGTGGGAGAGGGAGGGCAGTGCTGTGGGTAGGGGTGGGAGCTAGACAGGAGCCGCACTGTGTGGGTTTGGAGTATGGTAAGTTGCACAGGGATTGCACAGTGGGTAATGATGGAGCAAAGAGATTTCCAGTATGGGGTAAAATCAAAGAATTTAAAGATGAGTAAGTTAAGGATTGCAACGGTTTATATATGTGGTCAGAACAATTTATAAAAAAAAGGCAAATGGTATCCCAAGGGCTAAAACTGTTACAGGCTGACATAGTCTGTCTTCAAGAAACCCATGTAGAAGAGAGTCAAAAAGATTTTTTTATATACATGGGATATGCCATTATAGGAGCGACAATCCAAGTCACTCGCACACGGGGTTAGCAATTTTAGCCCATAACAAAGCTATTCAGTTTCCCCTAATTAGGGCTGATACAGCTGGGCACTGGGTTATTGGCAGCTGTAAAGCCCCAGGCTTACCTAATTTTACGATGTGTTCCCTCGGTGGTAGCAATGCTGATGATACCGGTCTATTGGGATGGTTGACTAACAAATTATTGCATTGGCAAATGCCCATAGTGATGAGTGGGGGCAATATTAATCTTGCTAGTGGCTGGGATAAGGGTGAACCATATGTTGGAAAGAAACCCAAAAGTTATCAAGCCATATGCAACTGGTGTCAAGAGCATGGTCTGTGCGATGTCTGGACTAAATTGAGACCTAAAGAACAAGGTTTCACTTATTACTCTGCCCCTCACCAGAAACACCTGAGGTTGGATTACTTCTTTGCCTCACAATCGATCAGACAGAAAAGTTCTCCCAGATATCTTTCAGATCATAATACATTGGTATTGGAGATGGAGGGGGCATTGCCCAGGAGACATCTTTCTCCTCCTGGACGTTTGTAAGAGCATTGTTGGTTGATGAGACTTATGTGGAGTACATGAAGAAATGGATTCTGGAATTTTTGCCTAAAAATCTAGAAACGGCCTCTCTGGGCACAGTTTGGGATACATTAAAAGCAGGGATATGGGAGAAACAACTCAATACACAAAATAAGGAAAAATAAAGTGGAAAAGGCGGAACTCCACTCCCTGCAATCTAGCTTGTCCCAGGCTGAAGGCAATTTAATTAAAGTCATACAACAAAAGGAAAGCATAGAGGAGGCTTGCCTAGGGGTCGCAGTAAATAAAGCAGCAATTGGGGAGAAACTACTGAGGAAAGCCATTGATAAAGCAACTGTGCACCGTGAGGATATGTACGAGTGTAGTGAAAGGGTTGGTCATCTTCTCATGGTTAGGACAAGGCAAGAAATTACTCAGAATGAAATCACGGAAGTTAGAGATCCGTTGGTAGGCTTGGTGCCAAATACAAATGAAATTCAAGCTGCTTTCTGTAAATTTTATTGGACTTTATATATAAAGGATCGGGGGGGAAGTCAGAGGGAAGAACGGATAGGGAAATATCTGGAGCAACCCGCTGAAGTGCCTTTATCAGTTGAAGAGAGGGACCAGTTAGACCAAACATTAACCTGGAATGAGATTACTGTAGCTCTATCTGGTTTACCAAGAGGGAAAGAAACTGGACCCGATATGATCCCTACAGAATTTTATAAAGGTTTCCAGGAACAATTCAAAGAAATCATGACGACCATGTTCTTGCAAATCACTGAGAGTATGAACCCACCTGCATCATGGCCTATGGTAAAGATTATTATTTTTCCCCAAAAAAATAAACCTAGTGAGGAATTGGGATCCTATCGGCCAATAAACTTGCTTTACTCCTGAGGCGGAAGCCGGGAGATCACCTTTTAAAAATTTGCATATCTTGTGTCACTACTTCGCCGAACACCTGATTTTAAATTGCACTCACCTGCCTGGCTCCACCAGAAACGGGCTACAGAAACGCCTAAAACAGCGATCTTCACTGAAAACAAACAATTGGGAAAGCTAACGATCCTGCCGCCATTGACGGCGAGGAACCGAGGCCACGCCTACCCTAGGCGACGCCCACCCGCCCAAACCAGTATAAAACGCTGCTGACAGCGCGTCGATTTCAGAACTTGCTTTACTCCTGAGGCGGAAGCCGGGAGATCACCTTTTAAAAATTTGCATATCGTGTGTCACTACTTCGCCGAACACCTGATTTTAAATTGCACTCACCTGCCTGGCTCCACCAGAAACAGGCTACAGAAACGCCTAAAACAGCGATCTTCGCTGAAAACAAACAATTGGGAAAGCTAACGATCCTGCCGCCATTGACGGCGAGGAACCGAGGCCACGCCTACCCTAGGCGACGCCCACCCGCCCAAACCAGTATAAAACGCTGCTGACAGCGCGTCGATTTCAGAACTTGCTTTACTCCTGAGGCGGAAGCCGGGAGATCACCTTTTAAAAATTTGCATATCTTGTGTCACTACTTCGCCGAACACCTGATTTTAAATTGCACTCACCTGCCTGGCTCCACCAGAAACGGGCTACAGAAACGCCTAAAACAGCGATCTTCGCTGAAAACAAACAATTGGGAAAGCTAACGATCCTGCCGCCATTGACGGCGAGGAACCGAGGCCACGCCTACCCTAGGCGACGCCCACCCGCCCAAACCAGTATAAAACGCTGCTGACAGCGCGTCGATTTCAGAACTTGCTTTACTCCTGAGGCGGAAGCCGGGAGATCACCTTTTAAAAATTTGCATATCTTGTGTCACTACTTCGCCGAACACCTGATTTTAAATTGCACTCACCTGCCTGGCTCCACCAGAAACGGGCTACAGAAACGCCTAAAACAGCGATCTTCGCTGAAAACAAACAATTGGGAAAGCTAACGATCCTGCCGCCATTCACGGCGAGGAACCGAGGCCACGCCTACCCTAGGCGACGCCCACCCAACCCTTTCCGCTCCCTCAAAAGATGTGCAATCACCGGACGCGCAGCGGACGGGCGCAGCGGGCACGCAGTCAGCGCGCCGAAGGCGCGCCAAAGGCAAGCCCGTCTGGGCCCGTCCGGGCCCAGACGGCCTTAGGCCTAGCCACTATGCCCAATCTGCAAAAGCACATATCATACTCCCGAGGATCACTGCTCGCCTTGAACCCGAAAAAACATCCCCTGTGCAAATACATCCTCAAGGAAGACACTCCCTATGCAGGATGCATCCGCTGCAATAGACCCGAGGAAACGGAACGCCACCAAGGACTTCGGCTTGGCCTTCTGAATTGCAGATCCTTAGTAAAGCACGCCCACGAAATTAACATCCTCGTTCAGGATGCGGTGTTAGATCTTTTATTTCTGACGGAAACATGGCTGACCCCGCACAATGATTTTGATGTGGCCAATGCAACACCCCCTGGCTACCAAATATGTTGCCTGAACAGACCAATCGGTAGAGGTGGCGGCCTCGCCATACTCTACAAACACCATCTTAAATGCAGAATTGAATATGGGACCATTAAAGACTGCGAGAACTGCCACTTCACTATCCAGATCTCTCCATCTACCTCCCTTTCGGGACTGTTAGTGTACCGGCCACCAGGCTCTCTAGGCGAATTCACCAATACTCTAATGGACCACATCTCACTTAAGACTATTTCAGTCTCTAACTATCTCCTCCTAGGGGACCTTAACATGCACTTTTTGGACCCCACGGACAATGCCGCAGCAAACTTGCTTGCTGATCTCACTACAGCCGACCTCCATCTGCAAAACCCCAAAGCCACCCATGAGAAAGGTCAACTTCTTGACCCTATCTTCTCCAACATTAAGAACCTATACGTCCAGGACCCTACTCCCCTTCCCTGGACAGACCATATGTTGATCCTTCTGCACTGGTCACTCGAAACGACACCAGCGCTCAAACAAAAAACTAGGATACTAACCAGACGATGGCACAAGTTAGTACCTGAGGAATGGGAGGCCAAACTACGTGAAACCATCGCCCCCCTATCCACGGAGCCAAACACCGCAGACAGAGAATTCACGGATTGGCTAGTCCGACCCTTAGATAGCTTCATCCCACTAACCAACACTTTAAAACATTTTAAAAGAATCAACCCCGCCCCCTGGTACACACCCGCCCTCACTGCCCTTAAAAAAAAATGCAAAAAGTTAGAACGCACGTGGAGGAAAAACAAGTCCATAGAAGAGAAAAGCGCTTATCAATTCTCAATGAAAGCATATAAACGTGCCCTACAAGACGCCAAAAAGGCTTACTATGAGGAAAAAATAAAAAGCTCCTCCTGCTCATCTAAGGAGACTTTCTCCATCCTCAAAGAACTCCTCCATGTCCCTGACCCCCCACATAAACCCATGGACCCCAAAGCAGCGGAGGAAAAATGCGTCAAGATGGCCACCTTCTTTGACGAAAAAATAAAAAAAATCCTCACCTCCCTCCCGACCGCCAACTCAGACTCCATAGAGAGAGCTAAGGAGCAGCGGCCCCCTCCCGACAAGCCCTCTTTGGTGTCGCTCGGCCCAGTTACAGAAGAGGAAATAAGTGTTATACTCACCACAATCAAGAGCGGAGCCCCTAGTGACCCAGTCCCCATACGATTCGCTAAAAACATCCCGCTGACCATAGTTCCCCAATTGACAGCCCTCATTAACATTTCGCTGGAACAGGGAGAGGTCCCTTCAAACTGGAAGGAGGCTGTCGTCAAAGCGCTTCTCAAGAAACCGTCGCTTGACCCAGCAGACCTTTCCAACTACAGACCTATCTCACTCCTTCCTTGGATAGGTAAAGTCGCCGAAAAACTTGTGAATAAAAAACTGTTGCACTACTTAGAGTCAAACCAACTCCTCAACGACTCGCAAACAGGCTTTAGGCCAGGTCAGGGTACGGACACTGCTCTCCTCGCAGCAGTAGAAAGAACTAGAGAAATCATCGATACAGGAGGATCAGTGGCAGTGGTCCTCCTAGACCTAAGCGCGGCCTTTGACACGGTCAGCCACCAGGTCTTAACGCAACGTCTGGAGAATATCGGGGTCAAAGACAGAGCGCTGAAATGGCTATCGTCCTTTCTCTCTCGACGCTCCTACCAAGTATGGGAAGGCGAAAGCCGCTCCCCCTCCATCCCCCTCCAGTGCGGCGTGCCTCAGGGCTCATCCCTGAGCCCCACGTTGTTTAACGTTTACATGGCCCCACTGGAGGAACTCGTCTCTCCCTTCGGAGTCACTATCGTCAGCTATGCTGACGACACACAATTGGTGGTGACACTCTCCCACCCCAAGTTAGAGCCCTCTAATCTCCACGACTGCCTCTCCAACGTACATCAGTGGATGAGCGACTCTGCTTTGAAATTAAACGGCTCCAAAACGGAGATCCTGCTCCTAGGACATAAAACCACGAACCTCCCTTCTAACATCTGGCCTGCCTGCATGGGTGAACCCCCCACTCCCAAGAAGGAGGTCAAGAGTCTCGGAGTATGGCTGGAGACCGATCTTACCTTCAGGACACAGGCAAGAAAGACGGCCGGCATATGCTACGGTCTACTTAAATCCTGCAGGAAGGTACTCCCGCTACTACCTTTCCAGCCGCGTCTCATGCTGATCCAGGGCCTAATTTTATCCAGGCTGGACTACAGCAATGCCATTTACCTGGGCTCTCCAGAATCCACTCTTCAGACTCTGCAAAAAGCTCAAAACGCCGCAGCCCGACTCCTAACGAACACCCCGGCTAGATCGTCTGCCAAACCCGCACTTAGGAGGCTGCACTGGCTCCCTATCAGGGAAAGGGTCACTTTCAAGGCCCTTTGTCTCGCCCACAAGGTATTACACAACACCGGCCCTCCCATACTTAACAACTGGATCACCCCCTATAGACCCACCAGAGCGCTCCGCTCGGAGCACGGAAACCTCATTACGATTCCCAAGGTGAAAAAGGCCCGCATAGGTGGCCGCCACTTCTCGGTCAATACAGGAAATAAATGGAATGCACTCCCTCTGAGCCTCAGAGTGGAACCCAACCTCCTTCGGTTCAGAAAATCCCTCAAAACCCTACTCTTCCCCTAAGCCGTCACTTCTGAGTGACCAAATCCCCTTTGCGAGTAAAAAAGGTTCAGCGCTGGGATACCCACTGGGTGACTACGCGCTTTATAAAACCATAAATAAATAAATAAATAAATAACCCTTATAAATGGGGATGTGAATATCTACTTGAAAACCCTAGCCTCTCATGTGTCACTAGTGATACACAAAATTGTTTCCCCAAGACAACATGGTTTAATCCCGGGTATAGGCACCATAGAACACATCAGAAAGATTATCACGCTGTTTGATGTGAGGCGAGTGGCAGGAGACCCTATGGCTGCAGTTTTTTTAGATGCTGAAAAAGCTTTTGATAGGGTTTCCTGGCTGTTTCAATGGGTCTCAATGCAATGGACAGGTATAGGGGAACAATTAATTGGTATAGTCAAAAAGAGAGAGACCCCTTGTACAGATCAAGGGAATAGGGTACTCTTCCAAGTAAAAACAAGAAATCTCTTGATCGTGTGGAAATGGGTAGAAACTCTAAGGTTGAATAAAGGGAATAGGAATATGTGTTTTTGTCTCTCCTAGCAGTCCCTTAATTGCACATAAATTGGCTAACTAAATTGACACACTGCAGTCATTATATACACAAATCGGTTAAAATGATTTCTTTACATTTATTTAATAGACACATACAATACATATATTCAAAAACTGTAATAATCCATGGTCCCTATAACATATTAGATCACAATATGTATTGCAACAAGGAAAGCTTCAAATTTATATTACACAATGACATAAACAAAATTTCTTGCTAAAAAAAAAATTTTTAAAAAACAAGCATTCAAATATATTGCATCATTCTGTTATGAACCCGCATGACAGAGAGAATACAGAGAACAATAAAAAGACACTACACTTTGTCATTTAGTACACATCCACTTTCAACTATTTCAAGGATTATACACTTGTGGGATCTGACTCAAATTATCGCTACAAGTGAGTGCCCGGTGCTTCGGATTGTGTCAATTCCTGTGCGTCGACGCGTTTCGATAGGCTGTATTTATGCCACTATCTTTATCAAGACCAATGATAGATTTTTCTCTCTTAATTCACAAGTGGATAGAGGTTCCAGCTATGGGAGAGAAGATGTAATGATAGTGGATTAGATGATTTAAATAATTCGAGTCTCTATAATGACAATTCACTTAGTTTTTAAAAAAAACGGTTATTTATTGGGGCTGTTAGACCTCCCTCCCATTCTTATCTGCTATGCTTTGTTTATAACTTTTGTGATTATACAGGGTAGATGCTTATCTGAACTCCACATGTCGCTGCTCTGGGAGCCCACCCTTAGAATGGTTAATCTTATCCTTGTGTACTAGTTTTTAATCACTCAGATAATCTCACCTGAATATCTGTTTGTTGCTCTACTATATAGTAGGTGTCCACTGAAATAGACGGACAGTTTTCATGGAAAGCACACGATAAATTGTGGTCCTACGTGGAATCTTAGTTTTCTGATCTGGGAAAAGATTATTATTCAAAATTATCCATTCCGGATGTGGTTGTATAAACTGCGTTTTTATTATAGTATAAATGCCTTGCTACCTGAGTATAATGTAAACCATTAGTTCTCACCTTATCATTCATGCCGGTTGTAAGTTCTTAATATACTCCGCTGTTTCTGTAGGATAGGCCCCACTGATGTTATCCTTCGTTTATACCTGCAATATGTATAAATGTCACTATCTAGTGTAGCCACCTTAACAGCCTGCTCTATGACTCAATTTATGACGGCTTTGTTCGTACCTGGTTGTAGTTGCTGATAAATATCCTGCATGTAGAGTGGCCTCTTGATTCTTTAATTGGTCTCAAATTCTTAAAAAGGACCCGCAGTCGGTGGAGTGTCCTCGGGGTTTCTTAAATACCCTGTATTATGAAGGGACAAGGATAAAGTAAATGTTCCCTCGTATCTATCCGTCCGGAATGTTTCTATGAACATCAGTCCTTGTTGCGTCCCAGTGACGCTGGACCCGGTTCCCCCTACGCTGTATTTCCCTTCTTACCTCAAACACTGCAGGCTTTTGCGTCCATGCAGGAAGACTTCCGTAATGCGGTTTCTGATTACCGCAGTGTGGGTTTGATGTCTCACATTTGTTTAGAAGTGCCCCACCTTCCTATTGGTTGGCTCTGTCAGATGGTAGTTATACGGCCAATCGGGTCGCATTTGCCGTAGCGCTGACTTTCTATTATGATTCCACCAATCCTAGCGTGACCCCTCTCCCTAGTGATGTTCTAGTCTATTCAAAAAAACGCCTATCTTATTTTTGTTATTGCGGATACATTTAGTTATATTGTGTTTATATATTTAATTCTTTATTTTTATTTACCCGTAAATATTTTCCACATGAATAATCGTTCTAAATTATTGATGTCTTTGCTCACAGCGCATCGAATTGGCTGAATACTACAACAAATGTCTCGGTGTGGGAGGATATCATGGTTGTGAGATAAAACTTTATTAACATTTACAATAATGACGGTGGCATTAGGATTCCACCCGTTTATTTGTTATTGTCAGTTGCATTTACTACAGGCGGCCAAAAATGGCTGGAAAGTATATCAAGTGTTTAGGTGTGGGGGAATGTCTGTGATATAAAACTTTATTGACATCTGTCCTAATCTCTATAACATTACGTCTCACCCTCTGTGATGCTCAATCTACTAATGGTTGACGGATATACTCAATATCACAACCATATCAGGAATCACCCGTGGATCGAGATATTGTCATCTAGTGATAATATTCATCCAGTCCTCCTTTGAGTTCAGACCCTTATGTACTGTATTTAGGTGACACATGAACCACTGTTCACGTTGTTTCCTTCTAGTGTCGATGTCTCCTCCTCTCCTGTTTATGGTAATTTTTTCCAGTATAAACCACTTTATTTCATCACACTTGTGTTTGAGTTTTCCATAGTGGTCCGTGAGTGGGGCATTTTCTTTCATGTTTCTGATTGCGGATTTGTGCTCTAGTAGGCGGATACGGAGTTCCCTCCCAGTCTCCCCCACATAGCCCAATCCGCACGGACATATAAGGAGGTAAACCACGTTTTTACTGCGGCAATTGTTCAACGTTGTCGCCCACATTGTCTTGTTGTTGAACGTAATGCTTTTTGTTTCTATGCAGTGTATGCAGATCGAACAGGTACCACATTTGCAATTGCCTTTGGCTCTCTCTCCTGTTAGTGTGGTTTGGGCATCTTTTGCCTGTCTGTATGTTCTCACCAGGGAGTTACGTATAGTTTTATTTCGCCTAAACGAAAAGAGGGGTTTTTCCAATTTATTCTCTGCCTCATAGTTTAGGATTCTCCAATTTCTATTCACTATATTCTTGATTTTATTACTCTTATTTGAGAATTGTGTAACAAAGACAATTCTGTCATTTGAGATGTCCTTTTTATTTCTGTTGGTCTCTAATAGGCAGTCTCTATTATAAAATCTAGCCCTTTTTAGTGAATTTTTGATTAGTTTCTTCGGATACCCTCTGACCTTTAATTTACTGGATAGAGTCTCCGCATGCTTGTAAAAGTCATTTATTGATGTGCAGTTCCGTCTTAGTCTGAGGAATTCCCCAAAGGGGATGTTATCTTTTTGGGATCTTGGGTGATTACTATCATAGGTCAAGAGAGTATTTTTTCCCAGATCAGAAAACTAAGATTCCACGTAGGACCACAATTTATCGTGTGCTTTCCATGAAAACTGTCCGTCTATTTCAGTGGACACCTACTATATAGTAGAGCAACAAACAGATATTCAGGTGAGATTATCTGAGTGATTAAAAACTAGTACACAAGGATAAGATTAACCATTCTAAGGGTGGGCTCCCAGAGCAGCGACATGTGGAGTTCAGATAAGCATCTACCCTGTATAATCACAAAAGTTATAAACAAAGCATAGCAGATAAGAATGGGAGGGAGGTCTAACAGCCCCAATAAATAACCGTTTTTTTTAAAAACTAAGTGAATTGTCATTATAGAGACTCGAATTATTTAAATCATCTAATCCACTATCATTACATCTTCTCTCCCATAGCTGGAACCTCTATCCACTTGTGAATTAAGAGAGAAAAATCTATCATTGGTCTTGATAAAGATAGTGGCATAAATACAGCCTATCGAAACGCGTCGACGCACAGGAATTGACACAATCCGAAGCACCGGGCACTCACTTGTAGCGATAATTTGAGTCAGATCCCACAAGTGTATAATCCTTGAAATAGTTGAAAGTGGATGTGTACTAAATGACAAAGTGTAGTGTCTTTTTATTGTTCTCTGTATTCTCTCTGTCATGCGGGTTCATAACAGAATGATGCAATATATTTGAATGCTTGTTTTTTAAAAATTTTTTTTTTAGCAAGAAATTTTGTTTATGTCATTGTGTAATATAAATTTGAAGCTTTCCTTGTTGCAATACATATTGTGATCTAATATGTTATAGGGACCATGGATTATTACAGTTTTTGAATATATGTATTGTATGTGTCTATTAAATAAATGTAAAGAAATCATTTTAACCGATTTGTGTATATAATGACTGCAGTGTGTCAATTTAGTTAGCCAATTTATGTGCAATTAAGGGACTGCTAGGAGAGACAAAAACACATATTCCTATTCCCTTTATTCAACCTTAGAGTTTCTACCCATTTCCACACGATCAAGAGATTTCTTGTTTTTACTTGGAACAATTAATTGGGACAGTGAAAGCCTTGTATAAGGAACTCGAGGATAGGTATGTGTCAATGGGGAATTGATTGAGGTATTTAAAATAACGAGAGGTATACAAAAAAGGTGTCCCTGCTCACCGTTATTGTTCGCAACATAGACCCTTTTTGAAATACTTAGATTATTCAGTAGATATCGCCCCACTATTTGAATTCGAGCAAGCAGACAAGGTGTTGGTGTATGCTGATGATGTCGCATTAGTCACATCAAACCCCGAGACTCCAATGAGAGCAATTGAAAGGGAGGCCCAGAGATTCGGCTCGGTGTCTGGCTATGCCCTAAATAGGGACAAAACACAAATAGTTATTAATGAATTTGCACCGAGTGTGGATAATAGAGTAGTAAAAAAAAACATATCTGCGGGTGGTGATAACTGCTGAAATTGATGAGATAGTTAAGGAAAATCTAGATCCATGTGCCGGTGAAATGAAAAAAGCGTTTAAAAAAATTGATAATTTGCACCTCACATCGATTGGTAGAGCGAATATAGGCAATACGGTATTTTTTCCCAAAGGTTTTATACTTTTTAAGAGTGATCCCCTTGATATTTATGAATTAGTGGTTTAAAAAGTTCAAAACCATATTTGAACAGTTTATATGGGCGTAATCAATACCTAGAACAGCGATTAAATACATATCCCTACCCAAAGAGCGTGGTGGCTTGGCCCTACCCAATCTTGAATTCTACTGATGGGCAGCCTCTATAAAGCAATATATAGCATTTTTTAATGCAAGCCCGGGGATGGGAATTATCAGTGATAAGCTCCCTTATGCACAAGTAAGCGGCCATGATGTAAGAGGGTTCTTATGGCACCAGCTTGATTTTGGATATTACAAAAGGGTTTGCTTTATGACACTGCTTACGGCCTTTAAAGTACGCTTGATAGGACTAAGGAAATTAAATTATTATACGCCCTTTGTACAAAACAAAGACCTTTCTGGTATTTTTAATGATCACTATTTTGATAAATGCATAAAGGCTGGTATAACTGAGGTTGGATGCCTTTTTTCTTCAGGGGGTTTAATGTCATTTGAGGAATTGAGTGTGACATTTGATTGAACTAATAGAGAATTTTTTCAATATTTACAGATAAGGGATTTTATGTATAAGAAGGGAGGAGGGAAAGAGAACTTTAAGAGCTGTGAACTAGTGGATAGATTAAGGTGACCTGAGGCACCAAGGATTGGGATACTATACGCATTGTTGAATGACTATATGAAAGATGATCTGGGAAAATACTAATCCAAGTGGCAAGGGATGCTGGGCATTTCAGATGCAGACTTTCAAGAGGCCTTCTCAAATACCGTAGAGATTTTAATGCCGGCAAACCTCCAAGCACAGTTCTACAAAACATGCTTTGAACTATACTACACGCCCTATCGGATTGCCAAATGGGGGAGGGCAAAGGTGTTTTCTGCCCACGGTGTGAAGTCTATAAAGCAGATCTAATGCATATGTTTGCTACCTGTAGTGAGCTTGGTCCGCTTTGAAGAGAAATAGAGAAGTTCTTACAAGAAAAGCTGCTGCTACAAGTGGAAGTAACCCCCCCGGTAGTTATGCTTGGTATACCAAACCTGGGAAAAAAGAAGGTGGGGCTTCTATTTGTATTGCAATGGCAGTATACAGAATATGCATAGCTTCAGCATGGCTGGATGCTACTCCGCCAGTATTTCATCAATGGCTAGTTCGCCTTTTGAGCATGTATAACCTCGAGAAATCTATATATAGGCGGAGGGGGCACAAGGCCAAAATGAATGGGGTAGAAATTTGGCAGTACTTTGACAATTGGAGGAATCAATTGGATGGGTAATTTACACATGTCATAGGAACGGCCTCAAGTATGTGTGTAGCAGTATTGAGAGTATGCAGTTTAAAATCTTTGCACTTTATTAGGGGCTGTTTAAACAGTTAATAAGAAAAGCACAAGCACTTTAAGTACGGCAAATGATCAAGGTCTATTAAGTTAGGGTTTGAAGATTTTTAGCAGTGTGTGCACTCTGATAATTAGAAGTAACGTTTAAAAAAGGTGTTCCAAGCTAGCTGAACCAGAAGACGAGAAATGTGCTAAAGTTGATATCGGATATAGGACCATTTAAAAAAAAAAAAAAAACATTTTGCACTTTAGTTGTTGGGCTGCAAAAACAGTTAAACAAGGTATGCAGATGCACTTTATGGTTGGCTTAGAGGGGCTATGTAAGCACTTTAAAAAACTTTGCACTTTATAAGGGGCTGCATAAATAACTAACAAGATATGTCCATGCACTTTATAGATGGCCGATGATTGTATTTTGATAATCTAAAGTTTCTGCTCGAAAATGTATGTTAAGGTACATTGAACTAGGAAACGAAATCTGTGTTTATAAGATTTGGCATTTACAAGGGAAATGTATTTGATCTATATTCAATGAGTCAGTACGAATAAGAAACCCAAAATGTATTACAACCCACATGAAAGTTGGTTGGATAAGCTGTGGGATCAGTGAGGGGGTATGGGCACAGGGAGATTTTTAACAAAAAATTGTGCTAAAAGTTAAAGAATATGACTGTTTTCTTCTACTTTCTTGTTTTCTCACTCAATAAAAATATGTTATAAACAAATATATAGTTTAGTGGAAAACAGTAACATGCATCTGCAACAAAGCAGCAACTTGTAAATCTTTGTTAAAATTCTACTTGAACCTTTGCATTACAGCTGGGGAATGTAGAAGAACAAATAGCACAAATGAAATATGCTTCAGTTTAAAAAGTAGTAGGTCACCCCAACTAAATAATAACGTTGGTAATAACATCAAATCATTGTGAAAAAGGAATATTTCAACACAGGTAATGGCTCAAAAGTTTTAAATATTATCGAGCTAGATTTTCGTCTCTATGAGAGCAATGAGTGGATCCATAATGATATGAAAAATAAGATAGAAAAAATAGTAAGAGAAAGGCATATATACAGAATCTAAATTCACCTAATTTATCTCTAAAAAGTAAGCCTATTCAAGCTCCACCATAATATCTAGCCCATGAAATAATGTCTGTTCTTTTATGGGGTCGAACTACCCCATCCTACGAGAAACTTGTCATACTAGCCATTCTCTCCCATTGGTCATCCAATATGGCACTGGTGATCTCAGAAGGTCTACGGATTTCTCCTTTGGTGAAATCTGTGTGAATGTTGATCTGCAGTTAATTAATTGTTAATTTAGATATTTTGATGATGGTTGGGCAGTTAGCATACACAGACTGATGTTAGGTAATCCTCCCTAAGTAACTTCAGGCAGTTGAATATAGATTTTCCGACAATTTTGGAATGCAGGTATCTGTACTGCTGTTGCTGGGTTGCAGTATGTCTCAGACTGTGTGATACTTGCTGGCAATACTCATGTAATTCACAGAATGCCTATCTTATATCCTAATTGTTAATTTCTACATCTCCCCTGTTAATCAAACCAGCAAACACATTTCATACATCTTCCTAGTATACAGATCATCCACTGCAAAACAGAATGAAGCCAGAGACAAACTTAAAATGCAACAATGTCATAATAATTGGAATGTGCTGCCATCCTGGTTGACTTCATCCAAAGGAGCTGTTATCAAAAACCAGGAAAAAAGATATGATGCTGAGCAAGGAAAAAAGGAGAAATCATAGTCTCCAAAGCACCCCACCTACTAATCCTTTAAAACTTCAATAATGGCATTTAACACACCTGCAGATGTAACCCAATATGCCCGGCAGGATCCTCTTCTCCATTAACGATTCTACATTAGGACAACTATTTATGTTGCTCCATCTAAGACCTGTGTCATAGGTGGCTACAGTTGATAATTAAATAACTGAATTGGATGCAATGATTTCAAGAGTATGAGGCAAAGGCACTCTGCCCATTCAATCAATTCTTGAAACGTGCTACGTATAGACAAAATTGTTGGAAATTGAAAGAGAGGAAATGAGGACAAGTTCCCTTGAGAGAAGTACGCCTTTTAAACAAGGAGCAAAACAGCACATTGTGTCAAAGGCTGATATTGCAATTTCCTTTCTACTCAATTGCTGTCAGGGGGTTGCTCTTGTGCTGATTCTTGTGTTACCTTCTCAATAGAAACCCTTAACCCAAAAAATGAAAGAGTTCCTGTTGGTGACAAATTGATAGCATTCTTGTGTCAGTGTCTGTTAGTGCCTAAGAAGGGAACTCTTTCTGTGGATCATAACATTTTGAATTGTCTTTCATATGATTACAATCTGACCATTATAGCTTTCCAGCGTGCAACCATAGTTAGGATACAGCATGAGATGGAAAAGGATAGAAAGTCAAAACTACCTTTAAATACTCCCACTACCATATTCCACTGAAATAATGCTTTCCTGATCCTTATCTAAAGTACAGGAAAATCCCTGTATCAATAGAGCATATCCGGCAAATGTATGATTGTACACGTGTGGATCTTGCAAAAAAGAACACCTTCAGTCATTTGAAGTATGCCACTACAGAATCCCTTCACCTGCATTTAATACAGTGTTTCCAAATTGTATACAATTCATCAGCTTATCAGCCCAAAGCTGAAAGCAACATTGACAAAACAAAATTCCTATGTGTGTCCTATCTGGGTTGTCTATCAAAAAACAACAAGTGGTTTTCAAATATCTTAACGTTTACAGGAGCCTTGCTGCACATGGAATAATGTATCTTAACTACAACATAAAAGAAACAACCCTATGATGAATGGTCTGATGAATGAGAAGACATGTGTGACACTTGGCTATATGAGTGATTATGAGTAATGCAAAATGTTCTTAACGAAATTCAGGCTGCTGGAATTATTGCTACAGGCCAGAATTTCTTCAAGGAATTCCTACAATTATGAGTTAGCCCCCATTCTAAACTATCTTGGCTTGCTTGAATAAAGCCTGTAAATATACCAACATAACCAATTTCTTCTTTAAAACCTGCATTTGACATTTTTATTCAATTATTTTATGATGTACAAGGATGTCTATTTAAATATATACAGTTTAATCATTCAGACTTTATGGTATTTAATGTTTTCAAACACCTGTAGATGGATGTTAACTTGCTTGACAAAAAAATGTTCTTAAACAAAGTACACACTCTATAATTATGTTAATGAACACAGGCCAGAACCCTCACCACAATCAAAAAGAGGGTCACAAAATTGAACAAAAATCCATGAGGGAGCAGCAGACTTTTATACTAGACATAGACCTCACAGCCTATCAAATCATTTGTAAATCTGCAGAGTGATAACCCTACAAAAGAGGGTGTTTCGGTATTTGAATCTGCATTTGTGTTGAGATTGGTTTTGGAAATTAGTGCTTATATTCCACAAAGTGTGATGTGTCGGCAATCAAAATTGTTGTGATGCTGAAAAGAAAGCGATGAAGGAGAAGGATATGGTTGCTTGAACGAAGTTCTTTCAGAAGGATGGTCAGTCACCTGGTTTTGGTTCTGGTGTTTGGTATTCAAGGTGTTAATGCACAAGGCAATGCTGTGCAATTTGTCCAAGGTGCAAATGGTGGTCCTTGTGGTAGAAGATTTTATAATGTGAGCAATAGTATTAACAATTTATGCACAATAATTAGTTTGTGCCACATCTGTGGGCAAACCAGGAAACGGAAATGAAAATATAGATTTCATTTAAAGAGAATTCAAAATGAGCCACAAATGGTTTCACAAAGGCAGTAGAATATGAATCAGATGACACAGAATAGGATTACACAGTCAGTGGTCCCAGCCATACTGGCATCTGTGCCGAACATTCAGAATCCGAGTCAATGCCATATACCATCAGCCCAAGCAATGCAACAGCACATGTAAAATGACATTCAGGGACTTCAGCCAAATTTAAAAAATATTCAGTAATTAATAACAATCTTTCACAATTTGCAGCTACAGTGGGTGTTCCTAGAGGACTGAGTCAAGTACAATGTTGGTGCCACTGAGGGGAGGCAGATTGCATGCTTGGTGCAGTCCTGGAGGTAGACCAGTATCCTTTGTAATTGATACAGGAGCTACTTGCTCCATGGCTTGACTGGTGAAGAATGAGGAAGTGGCCTCACCACTCCTTCTAGGAACAGTAGACCTTCTGAGGAGCCTGATGGAAGGGGAACGTGCGGTCATCTCTGAGCAAGTTCTGGCTGCAAGTGCTCTTACCCCTTACTCCTGCAAAAAACACATTTGTATTGCAAGTGACTAGGAGTCTTTGGGGGCTCAAGGGTGCAGGCAGGGAGTGTTGTATACCTTGAGGGCCACAGGGTGCTGCTGCTCTCAGAACATCCTGGGAAATGTCCAAAAGCTGTGTGTTGGTAGGTGAAGTCCCCAGTGCTCTTTTTAAAAAAAAAAACTATTGAAATTGTCCAGAGGGCTCTGAATACGTACTTCTACTCTAGGTGGCTGCAGCAACTTCCTCATGGGAAGGACTAGCAAATCATATCCAGGTTGGACCAGCAGGTCCTGAGAAACATCTGTTTTTTGTATCCACTGTTCTTTACTTAGAAGGATGTCAGATCAGTATCTGACAGGCCCACAAGACCTTTTTTAGACTAATTTATCTTTAGACTCCTGGAAAAGCCTTCTCAGCATTGTCAGGATGTTTCAGGTTGGGCTTTTGTTCTGAGGCTTTGGGGAGGTATTTATCTTTATTGTTAGGTTTGCTGTGGTTGCTAGGCAGTCTTTTTGACAGTAGAAATAAGATTAAGCGTATTTATCGCTGAAGGGATCTTATAAAGAATAATGAAGGTTAAATGCAAAACGTGTCAGTCCCGGCTGATATGGTTTTTTATTGCTAAAAGGAATTATGACTGGTGGGCAGATGTTCTAAAGTTGTATTATATTGTGACGCCATGACAAAGCCATTAGACCTGACTTTATTAATGCACCGGTCATGTTAGGCACAAGAGGGTATTGTGGTATAGGGCTTAGGTCCTGATGATGGATGATCCATTACAGCTGCTACTAGCTTGGGGTATAAGCCACATTTATACTGTTACTGAAACTTTTTCAACTTTTCTTTGTTGCACGCCTCCTATAAGTCGTGAGTTTCTGTAGAGTGTGTCCCTACAGGTGTTTCCAACTGTAAAACTTTATATATTTGTTATTTCTGCATAAATAGTTAGTATAGTGAATACTTTTTTCCTTTTTAAAACTAAACACACTGTTTAAGGAGTGTTTGTTGTGTTGCTTTGGATTCCTCTGTCTTGCAATCCTGAGAGTCACATGCTAAAAGTGTATTTGATTCCTATCCAGGGTATCCTCTGTATGGGTGTCACAGGACACCAAAAGTCTGTGGCGACCCGCACAGGTAAGAGCGGTGAGGCGGGGGTGCGGTATGGTGGGGGGGAGTCGACATGCAATGAGATAGGAAAAATGTAATAAAAATAAATAAAACCACTTACCTCACACTTGTCACATGACCAAGTTCAGACCGATGGCGATGGAGTGTGAGCCTGCTACAGCGACCGAGTTAGGCCCACTTAACAGAGTACCTTAACTCCTAGTTGCAGAGCGTTGTGTGGATCCCTGTTGAACATGTGCTGATCAGCCAAAGCAATGAGTTGATCCGAGATGCATCGAGGCTGCAGTGCGAGGGCATGTTGCATCATCATCGAGTATCCTATCATTGGGGTTTGCGATGCGAAGTACGATATCAGGAATACGGTGTGCAGCTGATGATGTGTTGGTTCTATGGATCTGCAAGGCTGCAATGTGAGGTCCATCATCGTCTTTGAGGCTGCCATCGATGAGAGGTGAGAGGACTTCAGCTGTGAATGTGCCACACCATTGGGGTGATGCGTTATTTCCGAGGACTGCAGTGGGTGATGTCGGCTCTTTCAATGGGTGCAATCCATGCAACAGGCGCAAAGTGTCCTTTCTGCTCAGGGATACGCCGCTCAGAGGAGGAGATGAGTCGGGTCTGCTCCGGGATGCATCTCTCAGCAGAGAAGATGCATCGGTTCCACTGGCAAGCAGCTTAGGAACACTTCCAAAAGTTCAGGACTGGGGTGGCACCACTTGGCAGGTTAGACTCACATATGGCAGAGTCCAGGTGCAGGTGCCATGTGCTGGAAGCCTGTTGTATCCCTGAGGCTTCAGATCAAGAAGCCAGCCAACTAGCCCTTGGAGGTACTCTTGGTATTGTGTTCAAGAGATGCAGGTCCAGTCCTTCTAACCCAAGCAAGAGGGCAGCAGGTCAACACAGCAAATGAGGAATCCAGCAGCATGCAGTCCAGCAGAGTGGTAGTCCTTCAGCAGCACTGTGGTCCTTCTTTCTGGCAGAGTATCCACAGATTCAAATGTGTACTGAAGTGGTGGTGTCTGAGGTCCTTCTTTTATACACAGTTGAAGTAGGAAGATGCTCCTAGAGGCATGCCTTTGAGGTGCACAAATGCCCTGCCTTCCCTGCTGTGGCTCAAGATTAACTACAGGGGTTGTGCTGAAGAACCAGAACCTTTTGGGCCTGGCGGAGCAGGGTACACCTTAATCTCCTGGATTCACCTGCTCAGCTACACAGAGACACGGGACACTCTGTCGGCGTTAGAAGATCAGATTTATTAGCTGCAGCTAGTACAGTTATCCCAGAAGTACAGAAGGTAGGTTCTCAGGAGACTGCCACTTCACTCTGTGGCGCACAATCTTTTATACCATATAGATAACATATACATTAACCAAATGTACACCCAGAACATACAAGAAAGAGCCAACAAGGAAAGTTGGAAAACAGGACAGAACCAATAGGAGAGATTGGAAAACAAAGCGTCGGATGACTCGAAGAAACCTCTCCTCCAACTATGTTTGTCACCCCTCCCTCGAACTAATTCATTAACGGATTCGTAACTAACTTGCAGGTGGCGAGATACGTTTGTGTGTGTTGGAGGACAGTTGTGAAACGAGAGAATGCTAGCAGAGGACAGTGAAGGCCAGACGATAAGATAAAGTCAGAAAAGAATAGTGTGAATCAACAGATAGTTGAGACGGGGATTAGAAAACCAGACGGGGATTAGTGTACTCGGCCAGTCCTAACACCAGCTTTGCAAATAGAGAGAGAAAGGCTGTTTTAACACGAAGCTGCAGAAAAAGCAGAATAGACTTTGTTCGCCGTGCTGCCTGAGTGATGGCAACACAAAATGGCGGGTCGATTCGATCGCGATCGGAAATCGAAGTTCCTCAGTGCCACCCTTTATATGGGGGTAGGACTCAGCTTATTCAGATGTACGTAAGGCTGGGCCAAGCTCCCCCTTCCATCCGGCCAGTCATGGTCCACTCTGTCAGGAGGACTACGCAAAGCCCAACTGCCAACTACTCCCAGTCATGTGAACAGAGAGAGGCTGCAGGCTTGAAATGGCTAAGGTATGAAAATGGCAACTTTCTAAAAGTGATACCAAAGGGGTCTCTTGACTGGGGGTGAATGTTTTGATTTGTTCTGCATTCCGTCCATCAATTGTGTGTCTTTTGCTTTCTCGCCCTAAGTGCGCCAGTATGCTCAGACGTGAGTCCTGGGCTCACTGTGCCACTGGAATCAAGCTATCCTGGCTGAAGAGGGGTGAAACCCCGAAACCGGTCCTAGGATGCTTGTTTCGATCCAGGGAGGACCTGGCTTGGCAGTTCGGGCTGGACTGTTCCCATGAGGCACAGGGTCAAGACTGATTTGCATATAGCCAGGTCTAAACTGGGGTGGCAATGTGAGCAAAAGAATGATGGATTTAACCCAGATCTCTTGACTGGGGGTGAATGTTTTGATTTGTTCTGCATTCTGTCCATCAATTGTGTGTCTTTAACTTTCTAAAAGTGGCATTTTCAGAATTGTAATTTAAAATCTTACTTCACAATAAGTTAGGATTTTAAATTAGGATTCCAGAGACATCAAACCTGAACCAGTTATATCTTCACATTTGGAAAATATAATTATGAAATGTAATAAGGCAATCCCAATTGAGCTTGTTATACCAGATGTCTATTCCTCTGGTACCAGTCTTTTATCTAACCTCCAGAGAAGTAGGTGAAGAATGTTCTGCCTTCTGCATTTCATTGTACGAGCTGGTGGTGCAGAGCGCCTGATGTAGTGCAAATGAGTTCAACTTACCTGTGCTAGGGGACATTAATAGACTTAAACTGGGGGCTTTTCCAAAGACAGGGAAGTTGGAAAAGCCCCAGTTCAGCAAATGAATGAATTGAACAACAAGCAATTGTCCTTTACATGTTTTACACTGCAATACATTTGTGATTTACATTTTTCTTTGGTTCCATATCCATCATGGGCTTAGCCCCCAATAATAAATAGGAGCTTTACATAGCTCAGTGAACCATACATTTGGAAGTATGACCAGCCAATCAATAGGCAGATGATGAATTCAACAACCGGAAATATATTTCATAATCCTGAACGGATGATGATCTAGGAATGGGCAAACTGCATTCCTTGCATTTGCATTTCCTGCTGCTGAAAGTCCCAGGGAATGTTTTCATGGGATAGGCAATGGCTTGTAATGAGGCTGATGAGTGATGACTGTGCAGTTCTTTACTGCCAGTCATGCCTAAGGGCACAAATGAGTGACATTGTTTTAATATTCCACCTAGTCGAAATCCTGCAGCCTGAAGTCCCCTCCAACTCGATGGAATATACAAGTGGAAAAAATTGTAGTCAGGTGGGGAAAGTCGAGAAATTTTACCTGCTTTCACAAATGCTAAAGATAACTGACTTTGTCCAAATTTATGGGGTGATTTTAGTTTTACCCACCTGTAATATCAGCAGTGGAAGCATCCGAAGAGATACGAACAATTTGTGTCCTCCTTTCAATCTATTTTTAATTAAACAGAGAAAAAAGACGGTATTTTAAAAAGGGTGGAGGCAAATGAAGAAGGTGAAGGTCTTTAGTACTACTTTGCATGTCAGGATTTTAACATTCATATCAAAATGATAAAATGATCGCTAAATAAATGTGAATATAAACAGGGGTTTATTTACAAGCCCCTTGCTCCGCCGGTGCGTCACTTTTAATATGGGAAAAAGTGACGTACCGGCGGCGCAAGGGGCTTGTAAATAAGCCCCACAGTACTTAGGAGGCATTTACGACTTCAAGAATATCCGAGTTAACTTTCATTCACGTTGGGGACTATTATCATAACACTCTAGTGTCACATTCCTCGAATTTCAAACTGCCCTTGGTGCACCTGGAATAGAATCTCTCTTGGTTTGATGCACCTGAATTTAATCTTCAAATTTGGTTCGGAGCAGCATTTTCTTTTGTGTTCAAAGCAGAGTTTCATTGCTCAAATACATCCCGTGTCCAGTTTCACTGACCTTGTCAGTCTTCATGAGTCATTAAGCATAATGGCATCATATTCAGCCCATCCTGAAAGTTGGCATGTTTGAGGTAAATTGGAGGTGTCAGCAAAACTTTCCTATGCCTGGTCTCTGGTAAGGTCTGCAAAGGTTAACGTGGTTTTGAAAGAAACTTGTCATTTTGCTCAAAGCAAAACAGGATATTCCATACACTTGATGCAATTACACCTTACTGGTGGATAACGAGGCATGGAAGCCAGTCCAGTGCTTGCAAATAAAACTGGAACTGAACAGGCAGTGCCTTAGAAATCCAAGAAGTAGAGATCTGTGACAGTCTGAGAAATTCAACTTTCTATCCCCGTTGAATGTGGCAAACTATTTTTTTCGCAGATCATGGTTCCGGTTTTAAAAACACAACTGTTGGAGTGTACAATACACCTAAAAAGGCAATATATCAAAAGCAATGTTTTATTATTATTCCGGGATGACGCTGCCCCGAATCTTTGAAATTACGAATTATATTAAAATATGGTCCCTTCATGCCAGAAGCCTTTAACGAGGCTGACGCAGCATGCTGCATCTCAGTTAGGAACGAAAATACTCAATATGTTAAATAATACTGGCATACGTACACAGAAGGGTGAAACTGACCAACTGCTAACACCAATACGGGATTTGAGCGCAACTAAGGGGAGAGCTACACATAGAGGATACCTGTTGTGCTTCGTCTCCCATCTATTATACTTTATTATATGTGTTGTTTTTAAATCGCGCTGTTCTGCCCCCCAGGCACTTCAGAGCACTTTGTGTAGAAATAGGACAAAACAGTAGAAGAAAAAATTGAGAAAAGCGCGGCTAAAGCTCAGAAACTAAAATATGACGTTTTCCTACTTTTGGAGACTGTAAGGGATTTACATGGTTTTGAGTGTGGCACTGGAGAAATCTAACCATAAAAAGTTTATTACCCACCCAGACTTGCTCATTCAAAAAATTTCAAAAGCCAACCTAACTCAGACAGTATTGGTCTGTTGATAAACAGCCTGGCAACTGGATGATACATGACTTTAAAGATTTAGAAGCATTTTCTGAGTCTGTCCTTGGGTGTCTGGACAGGTTGTATGGACAAGGGAGGTCACCAATCAATGATGTTGCAGTGATCATTAAAAGAGAACCACCTCAAATCTAGGGTGATATGGTGATGTAGCCACAGTAGTGGCAAGACCGTATTGAGGAGGTGCATATGGTAGAAAGTGCATTTGGTGACCTTAATTTGAGATATCAGTGGCAGGTCAAAAATAAGAATGATCCACTCAGTGAGAATAAAATTGACTGTTACCTCTGAAGTGATGTGATATTGTCTGGACCCATTCAAAAAGACTAAGGGGCATATTATCTAGGGCTGGCGATAGATTTATCGCCGCTTTAGCGCCCGTTTTCGGACAGAAAGCTGCGATAATTCTATCGCATTATAAGCAAGGACACGCTAGCGCATGTATCCTTGATTTATCTCCCGTTTCTGTCACCTCTAGCTGCGCATCGATAATGAGATGCAAAGTAGGCGTGGCTCACAGAAACAGCATGTGAAAATAGTGCGAAGGCAGCTTCGCGATATTAGCAAGGATGGGTAGCGATGATAATAATCGAGCTACCTCTGGCCTAACGCAGGCGGAGCGGTGGTAACACATCACTAGCTTGGCGAGATATTCCAGCGATAGCTGGTGATAAAAAATTATCGCCAGCCCTAGATAATATGCCCCTGTCTTTGGGGTGTGCTCTCACATGGTACCCCCACACTGGGCTCACACAGGCATATGCCTCATTCTGCACTCACACAGGCACACATTTCAACTTGCAGATCACTTGTCATGCACTCACAAAAGACAATGTTAACTCTGCATTGAAACAGGCACACTCCTCACAATACACTTACAAAACATGGTCACTATCATGACTCACCAAAGCACACTGCTCGTGCACAGGTACACAATTGACTAGAAAAGAGTAGACTTAGGACAGATGGTGGCTTGGGAGGCACAGGTTGAGTATATGGTGCATCCATCCACTAGTGCAATTCAAAGCTCTTGAAGTAAGCTAAGTATGCACTTAATCTAATACCCCATTAGCCACACTTGGACTAGCACTGCAGACAATGTGAGTCGAATCCTGGTGGACATTTGCAGGGAAGAGTTTTGGTATAAATATATAGTCGTACTAGCCTGCTAAAAAACAAGGCAGTGTTTTTTTGTTGTGCAAGCACATTCTAAAATGAATAAAGAAATTGTGACAAAAAAATTAAAGAATAAATATGCCAAATAAATGTGGTGGAAGTGCTGAAAAAATAAAGTGAAGCTTTACAGTGGTCTGGCATCTTGGAATATTACAAAATACTGGAGTATACAGAATACCATTTCAAGGTTGTGGCACAGTTTTGAAGCTGCAGCAGTGATGTCTGCCACTCTGCATTAGAAAGTTGTCATCCAATAGCAATGGCAGGGGAGCTTTTGGTACTCTCAGTACTCAGTGAACACTAGTCAGCAGTTGCAGGTGAGCTGCTGGGGGATGAACAAATGGAAATATCATCTGAGGTTGAACTCTTCTAAATGAAGAGTAACACAGAGTAAGCAGGCAAAATATTGTTACTCTGCCTACACGATATCCTAAAGACTAGCAACTTCCTATTAGGCAGAGCCAAACATTGGCAACAAATCCAGTGGCTGAAGATGACTGGTCCACTGCCCAGTTGTATGTATGCTGTTCTGAAGGACTGACCAATATGTGAAACACTCTGTCTGATGAATAACTGAAGTGGGCTTACCTAAAGCACAATCTCTCTAACTAAGATTATGCATTATTTTTGAAAAAACATGAGACTAATAAGACAGCTAAAAGAGCCTTTTGTTCAGATCGAAAAACACATAGATAGAGCAAGGGAAGCAGGAGTACAGCGGGTCCTTAGCTCACACACATAAGACATAAAGCTCAGTGGCCCGTTGGATGACAGACAATTGCCTGCAATTGAACGCCAAAAAAACCGAGGTGCTCATTGTTGGCAGGCAGAGTCATCTCTGGGGTGATCATTGGTGGCCATCTGAGCTCGGCCCAACCCCTTTCCCTGCCACCGAGGTTAAAAACCTAGGGATCTGGTTGGATTCTAAACTTAGTTTTGTCTCTCACACTAAGAAAACCGCTGCCACGTGCTTCGGGACTCTTCGTATGCTCAGACCCATTTTTAAATTCTTTGATGCCCCAACCAGACAGCTTATTGTACAAGCTACGATTTTGTCCAGGTTGGACTACGCGAGTTCCCTTCTGCTGGGAGCTAATCTGGCCGAATTTTCCAGACGTCAACGCTTTCAAAACGCTGCCGCCAGGGCTCTGGTAGGCTTGCCGAGATTTTGATCGGCCAAAAAAATCATCTATAAACTCCATTGGCTCCCTGTTGCTCAGAGGATTAAGTTTAAGTCTCTTTGCCTTTCTTTTAAAATTCTGAAGCACTCCTCTCCTCAGATCTTGGAGCATTTTATCTTGCCGTATGTACCCCCGCGGTCTCTAAGATCTTCAGGGCTCCATCTGGTCACAGTCCTGCGCTTCAAGAGTGCTAGGGTCGGTGGCCACTCTTTCAGAGTGCTTGCTGCTAGGCTATGGAACTCTCTTCCTGTCCATATCCGCGCTATTGACGAACTTCTGGTCTTTAGGAAGGCCGTTAAAACCTTCCTTTTTCCTCCGGATTCCTAGAGTTGTTATGGTTGTGTCTTCGGTACTGCTTGTGTCCGGCTTTTTGTCCATTATAGCGCCGGGGCGCCCATTTGCTGGGGCAGCTGCGCGCTCTACAAATCCGGTTAACATAACATAACATAACATAACATAAAGCAGTGGTCAAGAACATCACAATCTTCCATGAAAGACATGAAAGAAGTATGGTACGCCAGGGGAAGTGAAAGCTTCATTCAAAGACATGGAACAAGTGTGGCACTACAGGGCTAGTGCAAGCTTCCTTCAAAGACATGGAAAAAGTTTGGTACTCCAGGATAACTGCAAGATTCCATCAAAGACATGGAACAAGCGTGGCAGGGGGCAGCACTATTTAGTGCCTTCCTTAGATATAACTACTGAGCAGCATTTCAGATTTGGTACAAGACTGTGGAACAGCACTGGGGTGTGTGAGAAAAATATTGACTCACATGCATAGCAAGACTTCCACATGCAAAACAGGTACTGCATTGTGCAGGAGTGCACACTTCCTTCACACACTGACCAAATACTGATCTGCCCAATAACAATGCAAGCTTCCCTTACATTCACAGAAGATAGATAGCATCTGAAGCAGCTGCCTGGTAAACACACACACAATGTGTAGCATGTGCAGGCAGTGTAAGTGCCCCTCACACAGATTACAGGTACAAGATGGTCAGCAGCAGTGCAAGCTAAGATACCCTCACATACAAAATGGGTGTCACACTCACATCAGCATCTAAGCTTACTTCAGGAGCACAACACCCAGAGTAAAGTACTGATGCTTGTGAGCCCCCGAAGGCTAGAGCTAGATGCCAGTCTCTTGGCGCTCTTAGCTCTCAAGTTTAAAATGAGCTGATATTTCATGTTGTTCATGACTTCTACACACAGTAGAACCTCATGCATCAAGAATAAAAGACAAAACTTTAAGGGTTGATGACAAACAGGAGTGGGAAAGGCATACCTATCTAGTAGATGAATTACACCATGTGAAACCAGAAATCCTGGGATCAATCCTGGCTTGGACACTTGGCCTAGGCAATTATATTATTTCATCATGCCTCCTATTTGTTTTTGATATTGCATATGAGAAAACCTTGAAATATGTGAGGATGTCTGCTCAACAAATATCTCTCTTATTTGACTTAGTGGACTATAATGTTGCTTCATGTAAAGTAAGACAATTGCCCACATGTAGGGTGCATATGACAACAATCGTGTCTTCGTTTACTAATGGTATTAAGATCTGGGTGGGGGTTGGGGCCATGAATTTTTCCAAATTCATGTTTTACAAATTTCACTTTAAAAAAATGCCTTGATATGCAGTGATATAATCTGATCTACTGAGGTGAAATGGTTATTAAAGAAATATACTTTTTTGACTTTTGAAGACACTGTCATATATTTACATAACATGTGTTGCACCATTTCCATGTCAAATGCTTACAGGGCTCTTACAGCAAAGACAGGCTCTTTAGCGCCAAGATAGAACCTTGGTTTGGCTCTCTCTGTTAAATTGTTGGCTCGCCAACCTCTTCTACAGTACTCTCTCTTCCCCTCTCTAAGTATCTCACTCTGGGAAGTAACATCTTTTTTTGTCAAGATTCTGGTTGGTTTTCTGATATCTCAGAAGGATAACTAGTCCTCCTTCTGGTTTTAATAAGAAAGAATTGTGCATTAACGATCCTGTGCATTTGTAGTATAAAATGAAACAAACAATGGCCAAATAATTCATTTCACAGTTCCAGCACTCCCTCCTAAGTAAGTATACGTTCCTTTACTAACTGCCATTGTCTGCCCACCACCGGTCAAGCTGAACGCAGTGATTCCTGTAGAGTTTTGTCTACAGAAGCCACACACCTTCTCATTTGACCTTCTCTGGGATACGGCAGCCAAGATTGAATGGTGCACTCTGCATTTACAAAAGTGAGCATGTGCACCACTCGGCCATTCAGTGAGTGTGCAGTGATACTTTCTCAGTGTCCCTGCAGGTGCATCATTGGACTATGCTGCTTGGAGTCTGACTCCTGCAGCTGAGGGAATAGGGCAGCACTAACAGCAAGCTTCTACTGCTGTAATAGCTCCTGTGGTCCTTGAAGGTGCCCTCTCAGCGCTCAAAGGGCGGTTGTTGTTGGAACCTCTCCCACCTCTGAGCCCTGGTGTATTTCACAAGCTATACTGCTAGCTACGCTCATTCAGCATCATCCCTTTCTTTATTTGATCCATTTAAAATATAGATCATAAAAGTACAAAAATACACATAGAAACAGATATGATAGTAAATTTGTAAGCATGATAACGGAGAATTCATTACTAAGTGCAAAGTCCATTCCAGAAAAATGTCCCTCAATTCTGACTGATACATTCATAAGTCAGGCCATTACAGAAAGCAGGAAAAAACAGCTCTTAGTACAGATTAAACAGTACTATGGTGCAGGGTTTTCCTTTTTCTAGAGCAAGCCCATAAAAAAGAGGCCAATGAAGAACATACAAATGGGTTGGACAGTCTCTTTAACAAAATAAAATGCTATGCAACTTTTTTGAAAAGGAAAACGTCTTAAAATCGGGAGAATAAATCTTGCACGTTCTTCCTTATAAAAACCACAGAACAAGGCTATGTGGAGTTCAGGCTGCTTAGACACCCTGTCACAGGGGCAAGGTGAAAAATTAGAGAGGCTACATTTCCCTGCCAGGAAGCCTATCATAGATCTGATTAGATTTAAACGAAACCTCAATAATATGTATCTATGCTGTGGTATGTTGACAATTTCTAAATAGGAAAACTCCCCCCCGGAATTACAGATATATGTTCATAAGCTAAAACTGACTTCCTTAGACGGTTAGCTTCTGGTTGGTCAAAAGCAGCCTTGTTATGGTAAATGGTCTTTAGTTCAAGGTTTGAGATCTTCCGGCATGAACCAGGGTCCTCAAACAATTCACTTAGCCCCATTGAGGTCAAAGGTAATTTCACATAATGTAGCCAGGTAATTTTATGAGAGTTGTCTAATTTCAGGTGGTTATTTATTATGGCCTGTGTTAATTTAATCATGTCCCTATGCCATATGTAGTGCCATAACATGATCAAGGCTAGCTTAATACGATCTGTCATGTATGGCATTTCCACCTATAGCTGGGGAATGTGGTTTGAGAACGACCTAGGAAGCGAGACTACACCCTTAAGGAACTTGTATTCCAATTTTGTATTTGATCTACCACGGCCATGCCCCACACGCCTACCCCATAGGTGACAACAGATACAGTTTTTGCTTGGTAAATCTTTTTAATTGGGGCTAGCGGTTTTGAGTCCAACTTCTTAATAAACCCTGTGATTGCACCCAAACTCCTCTCCATCTCTAGGGCCCTGTTCTCTACCATGCTCGACCAAGAATGATTTTTGACGAACGTGACTCCGAGATACGGGAAGGTCTCCGTCACCTCCAATCTGCCTGCTCCAATGTAAAATTGAGGTATTCTTTTGCCTATGGGAGTCCCTGTAATTAGGACAAAGGATTTGGCTTCAGTGAATCTTAAGTCAAGAGGGGACATAAAGGCTTCAAATTCCTTTATTAAACGCTGGAGAGCCAACCCTGAGGAAGGAGAAAGCCAAGCAGGCTCATGATTTAGTAGGGCTTGTCTGCAAGAAAACTCCTACCGAAAAGAATGCCACAAAGGAGGACGGCACCCGCAGGTCAGCTGCCACTAGGTAAATCATGAAAAGGGAAATACAGAACCCGTTGTGATGATAACAATTCATTTCGTCCCTCTAAGGCACACTCTCTGTAGGGATGTATGACGTTACAACGCACACTTTTACAACGCATGCACTTACAACGCATTTTTTACAACGCATAATCCATTACAACGCATGACATTACAACGCATGACACTACAACGCATTTTTAAAAAATACCTTTACAACGCATTACCATTACAACGCATACTACCTTTACAACGCATACCATTACAACGCATAATATTAAATTACATTTAAGGTAAGTATTAGATAGTATAGGGGTAAAAATTACTATTCTAACTCCAGGGGGTGCAACAGTAGGGTAAGTGTTGGATAGTATAGGGGTAAAAATTACTATTCTAACTCCAGGGGGTGCAACAGTAGGGTAAGTGTTGGATAGTGTAGGGGTAAAAATTACTATTCTAACTCCAGGGGGTGCAACAGTAGGGTAAGTGTTGGATAGTGTAGGGGTAAAAATTACTATTCTAACTCCAGGGGGTGCAACAGTAGGGTAAGTGTTGGATAGTATAGGGGTAAAAATTACTATTCTAACTCCAGGGGGTGCAACAGTAGGGTAAGTGTTGGATAGTATAGGGGTAAAAATTACTATTCTAACTCCAGGGGGTGCATCAGTAGGGTAAGTGTTGGATAGTATAGGGGTAAAAATTACTATTCTAACTCCAGGGGGTGCAACAGTAGGGTAAGTGTTGGATAGTATAGGGGTAAAAATTACTATTCTAACTCCAGGGGGTGCATCAGTAGGGTAAGTGTTGGATAGTATAGGGGTAAAAATTACTATTCTAACTCCAGGGGGTGCATCAGTAGGGTAAGTGTTGGATAGTATAGGGGTAAAAATTACTATTCTAACTCCAGGGGGTGCATCAGTAGGGTAAGTGTTGGATAGTATAGGGGTAAAAATTACTATTCTAACTCCAGGGGGTGCATCAGTAGGGTAAGTGTTGGATAGTATAGGGGTAAAAATTACTATTCTAACTCCAGGGGGTGCATCAGTAGGGTAAGTGTTGGATAGTATAGGGGTAAACATTACTATTCTAACTCCAGGGGGTGCAACAGTAGGGTAAGTGTTGGATAGTGTAGGGGTAAAAATTACTATTCTAACTCCAGGGGGTGCATCAGTAGGGTAAGTGTTGGATAGTCTAGTGTAATATTATGCGTTGTAATGGTATGTGTTGTAATGGTAGTATGCGTTGTAATGGAATGCGTTGTAAAGGTAGTTTTTAAAAATGCGTTGTAGTGTCATGCGTTGTAATGTCATGCGTTGTAATGGATTATGCGTTGTAAAAAATGCGTTGTAATGGTAGTGCGTTGTAAAAGTTGCGTTGTAAAGGTTGTTCCCCTCTCTGTAGGATTGCAGGTGGGACAGCGACTGTCACAGCGGAATGACACCCACAGCCTACAGCGTGATCTCACCCAATATGTGTTCCTCCTATTCCACATGAATTTAAATGTTGCTATTTTCCTCATGCTACCAACACCCACCCTTGCGGCTCTTTGTTTAAAACAGACCTTTTTAAAACCTATTTATCTTAAGCTCCTAGCAGTACCCAAACGTCAATTTGCGGCGTCTAGATTTCAGTCCTTCTCACGACCGAGACTCCTGAACTGCATTTCCATCCCCCTAAATTCCCTTTGCTCACAACATTCAAGATTGTGCTCAAATAGCAAATTTAACATAGTTTGATATAAAATTGTGATGGGCAAAATTACAGAAGTTTTTCTCTGTGACAAAATACACATCTAGTATGCAAAATACGTGTCAGTGGTCAATTTCCTGAAAATTATACGAAATGTATAGTCGTGCAGACAATATGCTTGTGAGATTCTTGCTCAACGTATTTTCCATACAGGTGCTAAAGTCATGCAGGGAATGTTACAGGTAGCACATGAACCTGTGGCACGCTTCCAGATTTGCAATTACAGTGGGACAATTTCTGTGCAAGCCAACTCTTTTCCACTGAAAATTAATGGAAAGCATAAGAGTATGCAAAACAGAAATTAAACCAAATATACTATACTTAAAAATTTGGATTTACACAAGATTATGCTCGCATAGAAATCTCCCTCCTGCCGAATAACTGACAGCTCTCTACCTTTACTTTATCACTAGGGCTAGATTCACAAAGGTTTAGCGTCGGGTTAGTGCTACTTTTTTAACACAAACCCCCAGCTATACCTTTTTGGGAATTATGAAATAAATGCAAATTGGTAGTTGGGTTGGTTTGTAAGGAAAAGTAAACCAATCCAGCATGAAACGCTGCTTTGCATTACTTAGGGCACAAATCCGATTTCGGACGGAAGGGCTCCGAACACAGTCGGAGCCCTTCCGCCCGAATCGGAACGTGCCGGCCGAATTCCTTTCGGACCGAGCCATTCCGATGGGCTCGGTTGAAAACGAATCCGACTCGGAGTTCCGGATGGCTTACGACGGGCTCGGATAGCCCTTCCGCAGTCCGGAAATCCTTCAGTACTCCCCCGGCTGCCTCTTTAGGACGAGGGAGTACAATGCAGTTTTCCACGGCCTTTTCGTGCCGGTGTTTCTGGTTCGGAAACTGTCTTTGGGGGACCCCAGTAGGGTCCCCATGGGTGCGAGGCCACCGAATGGTGGCCTGGTGGCACCTATGGTGCCCCTCTGTTGATCCCTGCACCCGGTGGCAGGCACCGTGGGGTGCCGGCCACAAGGTGCAGGGATGAACTGCACCCTTCCATTTCACAATGCGGTCATGCAATCCACTCGGAATGCATGCTCCCATTGTGAAACATACGAGTCTCCTGATTGAGCCACTGAGGGGTCTACCTCGCCTCATCTTGTTTAATTAAGCAGATTTAGAAGGTGAGAAACTGAATACAGAATACATCACTCGTTCTATCGCTCCCCCGACCCAACTTTAATTTGTGCTTGCTGGCTTTCTGCCTTTTCCTCATGTAACCTCTATTTTCTCTTGGTCATTGTGCAGGTGTCAGATGTCTTCCTCTCTTAGAAGTAGCTCTCTGTGCAAGATATTCAGTAATGTCATCGTAGCAGCACACTTTGAAAATGTGTAATATCAAAAGTGACAATTTTAACAGTCCATGAAAGTGAATCCTGTGTTTGATCTTCAGCTGGGGAGCATTCTGATGATAGGTGGACAGGATAGCAACTGCGCCATGGAGACCCACGTGGCCTTCTAGTCATGCTCATTAAATGTGTCAACCCGGCTCTCGCTTGTGCATCTGGCCTTTGTTTACCTGTTGTTTCTGATTTAAAGGTATATATCGGATAGATATTTAGATGTCATGTGTTGGTTGTTCTCAGCTATGGATCTTGCAATAAATTCTCATCTTTATCATATCTTAAACAATGTAGTCTTGTCTAACTCTTGGCATTGTGATTATGTAATTGATTTCTAGATAAATCACTCCAGATTAATATGTTTGAAGTGCAAGGTCTTGTGGCTTTTCGATGGGTTTTCATGCAATCTCCATCTGAATCACCGTTTAAGAGATTTGCTCTGCTCTAACTGCCGGTAAGAGGTGACTGACTGTAAAGTGACTGTAAAATTCTACCCTTTCAGTCTGACATGCATTTTGAGCAATTTCATGAGTTTTAGCACTGTCAGCCTCTTGCTATCAAATATACTTAAGTACTTAAAGTGAGCTGGACAGACCCAAAGTAAACCACTACGTACAGAGGAGCAGGAATGACCAGATAATTAACAACCCACCAGTTCTCTAAGGTGTGCTATTTGTTTTTAAACTATTTTTTACAGTTTTCTTTCATAAGAAATGGATACATATGCATACTGGGGCAAACGTAGGCGTTACCTGCACTTCACACTCTATAAATGTAGATGTCTTAGGTAACACCATGTTGATAGTCAAGATTATACATCAAATGTGTTTTGCGCATTTGATTGCTCGCCTCTCAAACCATTGAATCGTTGCTCCTGGCCTTCCTCTGACACCAGTTTTAAGTATTATTCATGCACATCTCCACGGGTCTCTTATCCTTTTTCGTTTCTTAGGACATCCTCGTACTTTACAGATTTGTTTCTCAGTGGCCATGCCCCAGTCTATGTGTCTTTTGTGTATATATGGTTGGTGTGTTATTTCCCCACTCCTGTGCTATATACTTACAGGATACCATCAACCCTAGATTGTAAATGTTATATTTGGACATGCCTTTTTCGCCTTTATTCAAAGTGTCCCCAAGCTAGGGCTGATTATTCTCCAATCACCAAACAATATTGCCCAAACCCCATCTAGCTGTGCTTGGACCTTCAAGTTAGATTGACTATTGTAAATGCTATATAGGTTCTTAAGCTGAAGAAGTCAGCAGTTGGATTCAATGACCATCTCCCCCTGGATAAGAAAACTCCTCTTTCAGTTTTCATCCTTTACAATACCTAGGTATCCAGTCCACTATTGCTCTGGGAGATTATTGCTAATGTACAAATATATTCTGGTTACCCCTCCTTGTAATTTTTAATTTGTACCTGTGCTACCAGAGGCAGGTGGGCAAAGATACTTTTCCGAACGGTCCTATAACTATTTATGATTGGCAGACTAGCACATTTTGGCAATTTTCAATGTGTGCTAAATAAAATTGTTTGTAATTAGGGCAAGGTTTTTCCATCCGGATGATCTTGTAGTGGTCCTCTATCCCTTAATCAGCATGGCTGTTGCGTGATGCAAGTCCTCTGGTAACTTTCCTTCATAAATATAGTGTACAAATATGTATTTTCGACTAAACAAAGGCTATATTTTCATGTAGATGGGTCTGTCAGGATAGAATACAGACATTCATTCAATCTTGATAAGCATGCCTCCAATAAATATACCCTGACATATCGTACTGAAATTTTCCCGTCAAATATCGAGTGATATAATATCGGGAGTGTAATACATGGATTTATAAAGGTGCAGACAATAAATGGGCCATGATTTTATTATTGTCTGATGTTAGAAATTGAGGTTTTTGGTTGGGAGAGTATATACCCTGCCCAAGCAGGAGCCACAATCCTAGTCAGGGTAAGTCAGATACACAACCTAAATTAACCTGTGCTCACCGCCTGGTAGCTTGGCACAGAGCAGTCAGGCTTAACTTAGGAGGCAATGTGTAAAGTATTTGTGCACACTTTAATTACAGTAACAAAGTGAAAACATCACAAAAATAATCCACACCAATTCAGTAAAATAGAGAATAATTATTTGAGTAAAACAAGACCAAAATGACAAAAATCTTATCAGGAGATGTGGATTTTTAAATATTAAATCCCAAAACACTGCTTAGAAGTCACTAGCGGTCAAAAGGTTACTTGAGGTTGTGTGCGACCGGTATGAATCCAAAGTTCAGGCCGGCCACGATGGAGGGCAGGGCAGCCACAGAACACAGCCAGAGTTTGCTGAAAAAGTACCTTGTATGGAGCAAAGCGCTGACGTCGAGAGCACCATGAGTCGGTCTTTTCCACACAGTCGGGTCAATGCATCGAAGTCAAGCCTCGCAGACAGTGTGAACGGATTGGCGCTGCATCGTCGTCGAGCCTCACAGATGGTGTAGATGTATCGGTACTGTGTCATCACAATCGAGACCTGCATCATCATTGTTTCGACCCTACATCTGCATCAGAGGGCACTGCATTGATTCTGATCAGCACAAAGGGGCAACTGCATCGTTTTTCAAATAAAACAGCTGCAGAACCCACTTCTGAGGCCCAGGACTGAAGGGGGCACCTCAGGCAAGGGTAGGACTCACAAATTAAAGAGTCCAGCAGCACCAGCAGAGTTGCAAGAAGTCATTTGTGACCCTGAGACTTCAGAGAACAGCAGGAAAGCCAACAAGTCCTTGGAGAAACTTGGTTTCAAGGATGTAGAGAGCAGTGCCAGTCCCTCTCATTTCTCTGCAAGAAGCAACAAGCAGCCGGCCAACACAGCAGAGCAGATAGGAAAGTGGCGGTCTCTCAACAGCACGGCAATCAGCAGGCAGTAGGCTGACACAAGAATGAAGGTAGCAAAGTAGCACTCCCCCTACAGCACAGCAGATCTTCTTCCAGGCAGAATGTCCTTGGTCCCAGCCAGTGCCAGGGGTCCAGTTATGATACAAAAATGTGCCTTTGAAGAGGGGGAGATGTGAAAGAGGCCTTTGAAGATCCAAGGTCCCTGCCTTTCCTGCACTGGCTCCAGACTCACTACAGCAGGGGTACTTGAGAACAGGCACAGCCCTATTCAGGTGCAAGTGTCAACTCCTCTCTCCGAATCTACTTCAGGTAGGCACATCTGCCCGGTGATGGACCATCAGGATGCAAATGTCACACACCACCCCCATGTTTGTGACTGCCTAGAGGGAATGCACAAAGCCTAGCTGACACCCAACCCAGGTGTGTATTTAGAGACAGGCAGAGGCACAGAATGGTTAAAGTAAGAAAATGTCAACTTTCTAAAAGTGGCATTTTCAGACTTATAATTTCAAATCTGACCTCACCATATATTGTTATTTTGAATTGTGAGTCCATAGACACCAAACTCCAAATCTCCATAATTTCCAAATTGAACATTACACTTAAAAGATGTTTTAAGGCAATCACCATGTTAACCTATGGAAGATATAGGCCTAGCAGTAGTGAAAACTAATTTAGCAGATTTTCACTACTAGGACATGGAAAACTCAATTGTACATGTACTACCTTTTAAATACACTGCAAACTGCCCACAGGGCTGCTTAGTGCTGACCTTAGAGGTGACTTATATGTAATTAAAAGAAAAGTTTGGGCTTGGCAATTAGTTTAAATTACTAGGTCGAAATGGCAGTTTAAAGTGGCACACACAGGTACTGCAATGGCTGGCCTAAGCCATGTTCAAAGAGCTACTGAAGTGGGTGACACAAGCAGTGTTTCAAGTGCACTAGTAGCATTTAATTTGCAGGCCCTGGGCACAAATAGTACACTTTACTAGAGACTTATAAGTAATTAAATATGCAGTGTGTAGAAGCCAATGTTACCATGTTTAGAGTACAGAGCATATGCACTTTAACACTGGTTTGCAGTGGCAAAGTGCCCAGAGCGCTGGAGCCAACACACATGAATTCAGCAAAAAGGTAAGGAGGAAGGGGGAACATTTGGGAGTGACTCTGTGGAAAGGGACACCTCCCACTCCTGACAAACGTTGCAGTGATCCCAAACAGAGCAGCATACCCAAACGTTGAGGCATTTGTATTGAATAACACTACTCTGCCAAGTTGTGACACCAAAAGTGCCCATTCATCTAAAAAGTCCTGTGTTAGTGGAGCCCTGTACCAGTCATAAACAATCTATCTCTGTCTCAGATGTTTTATTCCCAAGTATTAAAATTCCTGTTCCTGCACGTTTAAGTGGAGGACACCTTGGGGGTCCCATGTTCAATGTCCGTTCAGGAAAAGTGAGTGTTTGTAATAATTAGAGTGGAAACTCCAGTAATGGCCCTCTTTTTGAGTGCATTCATTATTATCTTGTAATTTGCTATATCAATACTTGCAGTCCTTTTTTGTAGCTCCTTTGGTCTGCTTGTTTAACCCAACTGAGCGAAAATAATTGTTTAAATCTAACTCATCCTGCAACTTCCTTGTATTACCCTAATAATTTTCTTGCACTTCCTACACTTGGGATTTCAAGGTTTATCTCCGGCTCTATGCTCACAAAGAAAATAACCCCTTGCTTGCACTTGAAGTGTGGAAGCTGGCTTCTGCTCATATACACTAGGAACTTAGTGAGGATACCTATGATGCTTTCCCCTGCAGAGCCCAATTGGTGACTGCACCCTCAACTGCATTCTCACCTGACCACCACATCTGCGCAGAACTCCTGTTGTTTGATCAAAAAGTTTGAAGGCACTTTAGATAAGCAATGTCTGATAGAGGGTGACCCAAATAGGCAATAGCTGAAAGGTGGCAGACTCAAAGACCCTTTTCTTTATGTTTATGATGAAAGGAGTATGTTCTTGCAAGTCCTAAAAATACATTTTGTGTCTATACTTTTTGTGGTATTCTAAAATTGAACTGAATTGTCAAACAATTTTAACGTTTACCTCACACTTAAAATGAGTATCATGTGGACCAAAGCCCTGACAAGTCATCTTGTCCTATCTCTTAGCACACCATGCGAAAGCACTGTGTAGGAAATCTGCCCTTTCTGCATAGTCAACCCACATGTTTCACCTTTTGTTGATCCCTGTTTTTACTGGTTTTAGAAAACTGTACATGCTTAAATTGGCGTATTCCTAATTGGTGCATTTAACTGTAAGTCACCAGTGTAGAAAGTGCACCCATCACCTTGAAGTTAAATACCACTTGTGGACTGCATCACTTATTGTGCCATCAACTACAGTGGCATTGCAAACATGGTCATTGGCCTACCCTAAGTAGCCTGATTGCTGCAGTGTAAACCCTACAGTGTGATCTGTCAAAATAACTGTTCTGCCAAATAAGACCTCCCTTTTGAATATTGTTAAGTCACCCCTATGTAACCCTTGCATCCCACACAACAGGGTTCATAGCATTTAAAAATAGGACAGTTTGAATATTAATGTTACCATATCCCTACAGTGACAAGCCACTAAAAGTTATTTTCACAGTGGCAGGCCTAGCTGTCCAATGTAGAAAATCAGAGTACTGATTAAAATACTAAGCTTGTTCCTCAGGAATGGGACCAGCTAGAAAAAAATAATAGTTAATAAATTCCAACTCAATGGTGAAGTCAGATTATTAATACTTTTTAAGGAAAAACAGCTTTTAAGAAGCTACCTTTTCCCTTCCTGAAAATCCTGGAAGCTAATTTACATTAACTCCCCATCGATTCCCAGCTTGTGCTCAGTCAAGGAAAATGTGTGAAATAAGTGTGAAATTCCTCCCTGGAGCACACAATAGGATGACCTGAATGGGCAGAGGTGACGCCGCTGAACTCAATAGAATACAGAAGGTGTGGGCTGTTGGCATTCTGTTGACACCACAGTGTCACATGCTGCCTGAAATGTCTGTTGAGCGACTTCTAATACTTTGGAGTACTTGACATGGAGAGAACAAGATGCCAGGCCAAATTTATCGACTTTTTGGTTGCGGACGGACCCTCCTTTTGTTATACTAAACTTTTGTCTCTGAGTTTGTTTTGGGTATAGTGCCTGCTTCAAACTGGATTTTAGTGCCAGATGTCGGACAACACTGATGATTACCATAGAGCATTCCCTTATATGCTAACAATAATCACAGCCCAAGTTTAATGTGGCCGAAGACTTTCGCCATCTTGAAAATGGAACTACTTAAAAATTGCACCCGGACTTTTACCCATTGTTTAAAGAGTTATCAGCAGTCACGGCCCATGCAGGTAAGAGTGGTCGGGTGGGGGTGAAGTGGGCGGGGAGTAACAAATCGCACATCATCCTGTTGGTATGCCCCTTGAACTAGATCCAACTTCCCAAAAAGTTTCTAAGGTCAAACGTAGAAGGCTTCATTGGGGCCAAGCAGCATCTAATTCGATATGGGGCCTCCCTGGACACAGACTTTGGACTTCATCAATGGATCACCGGAACCCCGCTCTTCAGCAGCCCACATCAACGGGCCCTTTTTCAGAAACAGCTTACCCCTACTGTAATAACAAAGTGCCCTAAGAACACACATGTTACAGCTCCAGGGTACACTCCATAATGCCGCCTGTGGTGCCCAGTATTGCCCATGCACCACTAAAAACAATATTTAATGTTTTTACTGCATTCATATTTACATAATTTGTAGAGATGTAATGGTTGCTGCCATAGTATTCACATCATCTGTAGAATTGTTGTCCTGTTTCTTTGCTACCTTTTTAAAAAATGTCAAAACCTTTCACCCTCGCCCTGAGTCTGTTTAGCACCATGACCATTTCAGTATGAGACTTTGGGCCTTTCATTATGCGACTTACATAAAGTGAGCACTGTAAGTGCTAAGTTAAGCCACCACCTCTGCCATCATTTTAGACTGATTGGTATCTTAAGTAGCTGAAGAGCTAGAGTGGCTCCATTTTGCCACCTTAGACATCAGTAGATGGTTGGATAGCACAGCAATTTTAAAGGGATGAGCAGATTTTGCTTGGAAATATAGCAGCATGTGTTGACGTATCCAGAGTAAACTGCAAAACATAACAGAATGACATGCACAAAGCAACATAACACAATTAAAACACAATAGGACTCAACATTACAACATAATTCAACTGTCACAGTGCTACACATCATCATTTTGCAAAAAATCATCACTCAAACACTATTGCAAAAAATAAAAAAAAACAGAACACATTACCTCCACACACAATTGCTAAACAAAAAGATGGGCAAACATTTTTGTCACACTTTACCCACACCAGTAACAGGCTTTCATAATCAGGCCATAAAAGGTGTTTGTGCTGAGCACTGTCATAACTTACCACCAGGTACATGTGATAGCTCCAGTTAAAAATGTTTAGTCATCCGTAGGCCGTTTAATCCAGGCACCTCTGTGGCAGGTTAGTTCCATTTACATTTACACTCATAGAAATACGAACTCATAAATGGATGTAGCTGTCCAGATGGGGCCTCCTAAGCCAATTGAGCAGACCTAACATCAAATCGCTTTTCCAGTGATCATGCCCTCCTTTGGTACTACACACTTTTTACACCTGGCCCCCTGGATAGACAGATTTTACTCATCAGATATTGCAACTCTGAAATTCACCTTCTATTTGGAATATCTGAAATGCGCTTTCTCTGTTGCCCTTATCATACAACTTTACAGTAATTATTGACAGAAAAGCAACAGACCATAGCTTGCTGCTACACAGGTGATGGCAGATTATTTATTTTTCTCAGACAATAGCATCTAATGAATACAACTTTGTTGCCTTTAGCAAGAAAACGTGATGAAGAAACATTTTTTTAATGATTCCATCATATCTGTTGCGATAGTTATGTGTTCAAAAGCAGTACACAAAATAAATATTGCGATACATAATATATAGAAGAGCAATGCAGTATTCCTGTTATATCCTCTAGGCATAAATCTATTCATAATTCCATTGCATCACTACATCTCTTCGAGTTAGGGTTAAGAATGCTCTGGGCCATTCCTTCCAATTTACTCTGGACAATAGACCTTATTAGTAGCCTGAGAGCAAAAGAGGTTAGCAACAATATAAATCTTAAGGTACAGTGTGGCCATTATGACCATACAATAAAGGCCTGAGTCAGTAACTTGAAGCCAGAAGTTTTATTAGAAATTCAAGGCCAGACTTATATAAATCAATCTCAAGAACATACCTTAAATGTACAGGATTATCAAACAAAGACCAAAGCGGCATACAAAATGTGTCCTCAACAGCAAAGAGCATATAAGAATTTCTGTGGCAGCAATGCAAAAGTAAAAAATAGGATTTGATACCTAGGCAAATGACTTAGATCCTTCTCCCCATACATGGAAAAGATTCATAACATCTACTAATCCCTACACTAAACTAAGGATAGGGGAATACTATTGAATCAAGGAAGCATGTAAGATGTCAGCATCAGAGCCTATGTACACAGGTAAGGAGTCATATATAGGATGAAGCACCACAATCAGAGATGACAAGCGAGGTCTGTACCTCCCTAAGTCTAAATGGAATGTGTCTAAATTCAAGGTGGGTATACTAATCAAAATGCACACAGAACATTCAAGAAACATGACCTCATACACATTATAGAACTTTTCCAGATCCCAAGAAAGAACTTGGCACCTTAAACACTACTCTCATATTCCAGTCACCGCTTCCAAGGCGTCCTTGGATTCCTCCCTTCGGCTCATTGTACCAACTGGTAACACTCCCTCTTTTCTTCATTAAAATTATTTGACCTTGCCAATCCTTCCTCGCCTCACTATCTCTGAAATACAATGTGCTTTTCACTAGCTAATGAATGACTTTGATCTGCACCTGCAGTGGAAAAAACTTGCAGAAAACAACTTTCACTTTAGTATTAAATGTCTGGACTGTAGACTTAGGTCCCACAATCATGCTAACTTAACAGTTTTCTTTAGAAGCATATTAATTCTACAACCTACATATATTACAACAAATTATACTGTACTCTTGTATGTGCCACGATGAACAAATTTGTGTTTTATTAACCAAAAACGACAGCTGGTTACATTTTATAAGGAAAGGAAAGATCAAACACATATATGATTCATTCTCACTAAACCCTGGCGAATGCACTGCTTTAAATGCATTTTAGATCACCACCTTACAATATAAACCTATTGAAGATTAATGTCAGCAATCCACGTCTCTAACAAAGGAAAAACTGAGTATGCACACACATATATGTAAAAAAACCCACAATAAAAGCATCTTCTATACCGTTAGTGCAACATAACGCATTGGTATAATTGCATCACACTAGTACATAAAGCCAACGGCAAATATATATATGGCCTAGCCAAGTGAAAAAGGATGGAGCCAAAATATGGTACTCCAGGTTTGAATCGAGTTTTCTGCTGATATTTTGTACTTGCGCTTTCCTGTCGCTTATTTAATTAGAATGACGTTTACTTCTGCATTGTCGTAAAATATTTTCTCATTGCTGCAGCTACATTTTTGCAGGACGTCAAGGGAAACAGGTACTAGCCAACTGAACAGCAGTGGGATGACTCATACTTCTGAAATGGAAGCTATGCAGACAATGAGCATCAGCAGTCTGCTTGTTACAGGAGCAGCTTCACGTTTATTGTCAGATGAGCCATTCCACTCTCTCAGAGCTGTTTCTTGCTAATATTTATTAACTGAATGCCCTCCTTTATTTTCTTTAGAGCTTTGCATGGTCTTTATGGCAACGGTGGTACATGAAGACAGCATTTACTCTTCAATGATATTCCACAAACCATAGTGAAATGTATTAATTCCTTCAGCAGATTCCACTCATTGAAAGAAAGAATCACACATTTGGAGCTTGGTTTGAGCTCTGACTCAAAAGTCTAAATGTCATACTGGGGGAATTGACGTACCCTGAACTTTTAAGCAGCTTGATTCAGTAATTTTCTGTGTGCAGAGCAGGTCCAGGGAGCAAAGGAGGCAATAGGAAGCCATCCCACCACAGGGGAGGTAGTCTGGCAGACTCCCTCAGTTAATGAGGAGCTGCAGTGGACACATTAGAGTGCTGCCCTGCTATTTTTGTAAACCATGAGCCTCTTTTAAGACGTGTTGGTGCTATTGTACTCATTTAACATTTATTTTAATTTCTTTACCATTTCAACTTCTCACATTGTCCTTGATGTCAACTGTTTTATGACATCGCTTCCTCTGATGTTATCAGATATGCTAATCATTCTCTCTCTTCTGAATTCTAAAAACTTGAGAGCTCTGTAGAAATAACTGTTGGACGTGGCCCTCTCTGAAGGGTCATCCCATCTTTTTCCCTTCCTCTGCCTTCCTTTGCTGAAAGCATTTTTATTGACTTTTGAACACATTTTCACTGCTGACCAGTGGTAAAGTGCTAGTGCTCTCCTTTTAAAACATGGTAAAATTAGCCTCCACTCAATAGGTGCAGTTAGTTTACGTTTAACTCCCTATTGTTTTATACTACATGTACTCAGGGTCTGTAAATTAAATGCTACTAATGGGCCAGCAGCACCCATTCTGCCACCCACTGAAGTAGCCTTTTACAACATGTTTCAGGCCTTCCACTACAGCCTGTAGTGCTCATTTAAGCTACTATTTCGACCTGGCAAAATAAATATTTTTGCCAGGCCTAAATAATACGTATAAGTCACATATTATGTAGGCCCTAAAAGCTCCTTGGGCAGGGAGCATTGTATTTAAAACTTAGAAATTGTAAATTTAACCTTTACATTCAATGGTAGTGAAAACCTCCTAAAGTCGTTTTTTACTGTTGTAAGGGTATCTCTTTCACAGACTAACACTGTGTTGCCGTATTACACTTAATAAGGGTGAGCTGCAGTTTAGAACTTGACAGAGAAATGCTGTTTACACTCAAATGAAATGTAACTTATAATCCTCTTTAATCGCGAAGTCAGATTTTAAATCACAATTTTGAAAATTCCAGTTTTAGAAAGTTTTTTCTTATTTTTAATCAAACCAAAATGTGCTTTTCTGCCAGTGTCCTGGACCACATGACTGAGAATGGCTCTACTGTGATGTTTTGCTTATTTCTTACAGACATTGAGACAAAAGAGGCCTGGTTGTGAGGCTGTTCCTGACAAGATGGCTGGGAAGAAGTTGTGTCCTGCTTTGATAATACTTCAAAGGTCCCTGTCTGCAGCACTCACAAGAGAACCTGGCATTAGGCCTGCCCTTGCTTTTGTAACTCTAGATAGTTTTTTAGCCAAACCCAGTGAAAAGAGAAGAAATAGCAAGCACAAGTTTTAGGGGTAGGTCAGGAAATTAGTCCAAACAAAGAGTGGCACCAAGTATAAATGTTACAACAAACAAATGATGGACGGAATGCTGACAATGCATACATTCTCCCCCAGTCAAGAGATCTGGGTTAAATCCATCATTCTTTTGCCCACTACACCACCCCAGTTCAGACATGGCCATATGCAAATCAGTCTTGACCCTGTGCCTCATGGGAACAGTCCAGCCCGAACTGCCAAGCCATGTCTTCCCTGGACCGGAATCAAGCATCCTAGGACCGGTTTCTGGCTATCAGCCGTCATCAGCCAGGATAGCTTGACTCCAGTGGCGTAGTGAGCACGGGTCCCACGTCTGGGAATACCCATCCCACTTAGGGCGAAAAGCGTTACAACAAACAAATGATGGACGGAATGCTGACAATGCATACATTCTCCCCCAGTCAAGAGATCTGGGTTAAATCCATCATTCTTTTGCCCACTACACCACCCCAGTTCAGACATGGCCATATGCAAATCAGTCTTGACCCTGTGCCTCATGGGAACAGTCCAGCCCGAACTGCCAAGCCATGTCTTCCCTGGACCGGAATCAAGCATCCTAGGACCGGTTTCTGGCTATCAGCCGTCATCAGCCAGGATAGCTTGACTCCAGTGGCGTAGTGAGCACGGGTCCCACGTCTGGGAATACCCATCCCACTTAGGGCGAAAAGCGTTACAACAAACAAATGATGGACGGAATGCTGACAATGCATACATTCTCCCCCAGTCAAGAGATCTGGGTTAAATCCATCATTCTTTTGCCCACTACACCACCCCAGTTCAGACATGGCCATATGCAAATCAGTCTTGACCCTGTGCCTCATGGGAACAGTCCAGCCCGAACTGCCAAGCCATGTCTTCCCTGGACCGGAATCAAGCATCCTAGGACCGGTTTCTGGCTATCAGCCGTCATCAGCCAGGATAGCTTGACTCCAGTGGCGTAGTGAGCACGGGTCCCACGTCTGGGAATATCCATCCCACTTAGGGCGAAAAGCGTTACAACAAACAAATGATGGACGGAATGCTGACAATGCATACATTCTCCCCCAGTCAAGAGATCTGGGTTAAATCCATCATTCTTTTGCCCACTACACCACCCCAGTTCAGACATGGCCATATGCAAATCAGTCTTGACCCTGTGCCTCATGGGAACAGTCCAGCCCGAACTGCCAAGCCATGTCTTCCCTGGACCGGAATCAAGCATCCTAGGACCGGTTTCTGGCTATCAGCCGTCATCAGCCAGGATAGCTTGACTCCAGTGGCGTAGTGAGCACGGGTCCCACGTCTGGGAATACCCATCCCACTTAGGGCGAAAAGCGTTACAACAAACAAATGATGGACGGAATGCTGACAATGCATACATTCTCCCCCAGTCAAGAGATCTGGGTTAAATCCATCATTCTTTTGCCCACTACACCACCCCAGTTCAGACATGGCCATATGCAAATCAGTCTTGACCCTGTGCCTCATGGGAACAGTCCAGCCCGAACTGCCAAGCCATGTCTTCCCTGGACCGGAATCAAGCATCCTAGGACCGGTTTCTGGCTATCAGCCGTCATCAGCCAGGATAGCTTGACTCCAGTGGCGTAGTGAGCACGGGTCCCACGTCTGGGAATACCCATCCCACTTAGGGCGAAAAGCGTTACAACAAACAAATGATGGACGGAATGCTGACAATGCATACATTCTCCCCCAGTCAAGAGATCTGGGTTAAATCCATCATTCTTTTGCCCACTACACCACCCCAGTTCAGACATGGCCATATGCAAATCAGTCTTGACCCTGTGCCTCATGGGAACAGTCCAGCCCGAACTGCCAAGCCATGTCTTCCCTGGACCGGAATCAAGCATCCTAGGACCGGTTTCTGGCTATCAGCCGTCATCAGCCAGGATAGCTTGACTCCAGTGGCGTAGTGAGCACGGGTCCCACGTCTGGGAATACCCATCCCACTTAGGGCGAAAAGCGTTACAACAAACAAATGATGGACGGAATGCTGACAATGCATACATTCTCCCCCAGTCAAGAGATCTGGGTTAAATCCATCATTCTTTTGCCCACTACACCACCCCAGTTCAGACATGGCCATATGCAAATCAGTCTTGACCCTGTGCCTCATGGGAACAGTCCAGCCCGAACTGCCAAGCCATGTCTTCCCTGGACCGGAATCAAGCATCCTAGGACCGGTTTCTGGCTATCAGCCGTCATCAGCCAGGATAGCTTGACTCCAGTGGCGTAGTGAGCACGGGTCCCACGTCTGGGAATACCCATCCCACTTAGGGCGAAAAGCGTTACAACAAACAAATGATGGACGGAATGCTGACAATGCATACATTCTCCCCCAGTCAAGAGATCTGGGTTAAATCCATCATTCTTTTGCCCACTACACCACCCCAGTTCAGACATGGCCATATGCAAATCAGTCTTGACCCTGTGCCTCATGGGAACAGTCCAGCCCGAACTGCCAAGCCATGTCTTCCCTGGACCGGAATCAAGCATCCTAGGACCGGTTTCTGGCTATCAGCCGTCATCAGCCAGGATAGCTTGACTCCAGTGGCGTAGTGAGCACGGGTCCCACGTCTGGGAATACCCATCCCACTTAGGGCGAAAAGCGTTACAACAAACAAATGATGGACGGAATGCTGACAATGCATACATTCTCCCCCAGTCAAGAGATCTGGGTTAAATCCATCATTCTTTTGCCCACTACACCACCCCAGTTCAGACATGGCCATATGCAAATCAGTCTTGACCCTGTGCCTCATGGGAACAGTCCAGCCCGAACTGCCAAGCCATGTCTTCCCTGGACCGGAATCAAGCATCCTAGGACCGGTTTCTGGCTATCAGCCGTCATCAGCCAGGATAGCTTGACTCCAGTGGCGTAGTGAGCACGGGTCCCACGTCTGGGAATACCCATCCCACTTAGGGCGAAAAGCGTTACAACAAACAAATGATGGACGGAATGCTGACAATGCATACATTCTCCCCCAGTCAAGAGATCTGGGTTAAATCCATCATTCTTTTGCCCACTACACCACCCCAGTTCAGACATGGCCATATGCAAATCAGTCTTGACCCTGTGCCTCATGGGAACAGTCCAGCCCGAACTGCCAAGCCATGTCTTCCCTGGACCGGAATCAAGCATCCTAGGACCGGTTTCTGGCTATCAGCCGTCATCAGCCAGGATAGCTTGACTCCAGTGGCGTAGTGAGCACGGGTCCCACGTCTGGGAATACCCATCCCACTTAGGGCGAAAAGCGTTACACAAGTATAAATGTGGCATTTTCAGGAAGATTCAGAATTGAAGGTTGAAGAAATTAATAATATACTGTTTTAAGAAGGAAGATTAGACCAGCGTGCCTTGAATCCAGGCTCCCCAGAAGGGATTTGAAGGGTCATTTGGCTAAATTCCTTTGTGAGCTACAGAGTTTATAACAAGCTTCCAGAGGCATCCCTGCAACTGCCCAGCTCACCAGCACCAACTGGAACTCCCTGGACCTGCATGAGCCCTGCTGCTGACCTCTGCTTGATTGAGTCCTGATTCCTAAAAGGTGCCCCCAGGTACTGGACCCTTGGCTGGCATAAGAGTGCATGCCTACTGAAGAAAAAAGTGAAGATACAGAAGTTAGGGCTCCTTGCTACTGCAAAGGGACCTCTCCGAGCCGCCACTGGGCATGCTGCGATGGCCTGCAATTTGAAGCTCCAGAAATGACCCGCTCTTTGAACTACAAAAGCACCCATCCACGATGCCCGACCTGTTTCTTGTGCTGACAGCCTCCTCCTCCTCGCAACCCCTGCCAGTGTGATTGGCACTCTTCGTGCTGGACTTGAAAAGGTAACCCTGCAGCAGGACTAACCTGGTCCCTGTATCCAAACCTCGCTCCATCAGGCGCTTTGTGCTTTTTGGTTCTATTTTCACCTAAAACCTTAAAAAGTCATATCTCCAATTCTACCAATTGGATTTTCTTACAGTAAGCAACCATTCATAAGATGTATACAAGTACTAAGTCATCTCTGGGTCATCCTTTTCCACCTTTTTGCAAGAAGCGGAAATTTGTTCTTTAATGGATGATAAATCATATAAATGCAAAAAGTAGTGAAAGTGACATTGCATACTCTTTGACCTATGATGCATCACATGTTTGGCCACTTGTCCTGTTTTTTGCCACTTGAAACCCTTCTATTTCCTGCTGATGGATTATATGCAGAGCAAGGAAGTGAAACTACAGCAGATAAATATGAGTTTGAACTGATTTTACATTCTGATCTTCCTGATTATGCTACTGCCTTCATGAACACTGATTCCTCAAGTGTCATCTGCTGTACAGATATACCAAACAGCAAGCCTTTGGTAACAGCTGCTACTTATAACAACTCTTGACTGATATTTGTAAGACATTCGGGTTATTGGATGAGGGCAGGGAAGCACCACACAGACAACAACCACAGTCCTTTTCAGGGTGAACCAGAAAAGTCACCAAAGTAACCTGCGATTAAATCTATGGTAGCATGATACAAAAGCAGTCCGGCATAACTTAGCAGCACATTGTTAAGTATTTATGCAGCACTCAAAAGTAAAAAAAAATATGAACAAAACAAAAGAAGCATCCATAACTGTTAGAAATGGGATTTCTGGTTGGCTAGGGCTTGCGCCAAAGCCAGGCAGAAACCACCACTCTAGTCAGGGCTGGGGAGTTACACGCCAAAGATAACCCCCGCTCACCCCCTTGGTAGCTTGGCACGAGCAGTCAGGCTTATGCCGGAGGCAATGTGTAAAGCGTTTGCGCGCGCACACATCAACAACACCCAAGGCCCACCACAAGGGAAACTCCAAGTGTTTTTATATATAACACAAGGTTATATATAAAAATAGCCTTTGTAGTATAATAAACACATTAGATGATAATCACATAATTTACACTGTGCCAACTGGCACTGGGCAGAATTTTACAAGGGACTATTTACACAAGACAGGGCCACATGGGCCACTGTCAGAATTAGCACAAATCACCAATAGTAAATGTAGAACATATACCAATGGAAACCCAACGTAACTGTAGAGCACAACCAGTAACTACTGGCGCAATAATGACCTCAGCGTCATCACACTAGACTCAGGTATAACACCTATCCTGCATACATCACAGGGGCATAAACACATTATGAAATTTATCATTAGTCTAACGCATTAGACCTTACCACCTAAGTATAACTACACTAGGGGCGTACCTCACACAGGGAAGTATTATCTCCCTACCATCAACCTAAACAGGTAAAACAACCTCCTAGGCAGGAATCCTATCTAGAGGTATAAAATACAGGGTGCGCAAAAGATACTATACACAGTACATTTCCTAACACCATATCACGTTAGCACATAAATCACATTGGGGCCCGGCGCGCTATAAATCTAACCATGCCCCTGGCCAACTGGCCATCTCAGAAGGTGGGCCAAATGCCCTGTGTCACCCAGAGTCAAGGCCCGCTGCAACGGCAGCGAAAGTCAAGGGTGCGCAATCTGCGCAGTCCTAAACGTTGCAGCTGCCCACTACTTGCTGGGCAGCTGAGAACAATAGTCTGGGGGCCTCAACGGTGCAGCTGCCCACTACTTGCTGGGCAGCTGTAAATACTCAATTGCGGCATGGGCTGGTAGTCGCCCTTAAAGAAGAGGGGCTAAACGTTGGAGCCATCTGAGGCTCTAGAATAATATTGTCCCCTGGAGCGCACGGGCTCCTGGAACACCTATGCGCCACTAAAGAAGGACTAGCCCTGAGCACTAGGGCGTGCACTGGCATTTTGAAGGAATGAACTACGCAATTGTGGGAGCCACAGAGGCTCTAAATATACACATGTCCCCCTACGAGGAAATGGCACCCAGCGTTGGAGCCACGTAGGCTCTGTAAACCATTATGCCCGTCGTTGGAGCGGCCCGCTGCCAGGCGGGGCTGCTCTTACTCTGCCTCTCCCCACCCGGACTCCTTCGTACCACTCACCAGCTGGGGGGCAGAGGCAGGACTCCTCCGGTCATTGCCCTGCGTCTCCTCTTCACTCGGGGCTCGGGCTTCCCCCTCGCGGCATGCACTTCGGTGGCGGTCATGGCGGGGCTCTCTCACCTCATGAGAGCACCGTCCTCTTGACGCGCCGCGGTCTTCACCCGGTCCCCCATCTCGGGACCGGGGCGTCTCAGGAGGAGCCTGCGAGGCTCCGGGACTTCCTCTCACAAGAAATGGCTGCACTTCCTCTTCCGTCCCGCGGCCCCACCCACAACCAGGTGGGCCGCGGACTCGGCGGAGATTTCCTCATAATTGAACGTGGGGTGGGCACCCGCATTTAAATAGAATTGAAAAGCAGCCATGTGGTGTAGGCACCCACTATTCAAAGTAGCATGGGAGCGGGGTGGGCACCCGCACTCCATAAATGGCAATCAGTAATCCAAACGCGGGGTGGGCACCCGCAATACATCAAAAGGGGGGAATCCCTGCGATGGGGATTCCCTCAGCCCGGGCTGCAGTGCCGCGCTGCTCAGCCCCAAGGCTCTCCCTCTCCTGGAGAAAAGCACAGCGCACTCAGAGCGCAAGAAGGCTGGACAACGCTTTCGCAGCATCCAGGGGGCAATGTAGGGCCCAGGGGCCAGCACATAGGGCCCTCCAGCAGGGAGGCAGCCCCCATGGCGGTCCCTCCTGGGCCCCACCAGCAGCAAGCCCCCTCCTGTCAGGATCCAAGCCAGGAGAAGCAATAAAGCGCTCACCAGGCGCTAGAAACAAAGTCCTTGAAGTCCATCAGGCATCCAGGGGCTGGGCAGGGCCCAGGGAGGCAAGCCTTCCCCTGGGCCCCAGCAGCAGCACGCCCCTGGTTGTTTCAAGTTAAGCACAAGAACATTTTCATGGGGTCACAGCCCCTCTTTTATACACCTAGGGGCATATGCATCAACATTAGCATTTGCGATTCCTTATTAGCGAAAAATAAGGAATCGCTAATAAGGAATAGCAAAAGGCTATGCATGTAGGAATCGCTATTCAAATAGCGATTCCTTAACATTCCTTATTACCGAATCGGTAATACCGAATCGGTAATAAGGAATACCTACCCATTCATTCCTATGGGCTTGGAGGCCCATAGGAATGAATGTAAAGCCATTCTGTATTAGCGATTTGGTATTACCGAATCGCTAATAGCGGGAGCACTTTCAAGGGTGCCAGGGTGTCAAAAGGACACCCTGTTGCACCCCTGAAAATGATATGTGCACATATGTTGCACACACACATGCTCTAAGGGCATGTGTGTGCGCAACATGAAACTTTGAAAAATGCACAAAAGTGCATTTTTCAAAGTTTTTGCAAATTACCATGCAGTTCATCTGCATGGTAATTTGCTCCCCTTATTAGCGAAATCGCTAATTTTTTAACTTTGATGCATTGCATTTAAGGAATCTCACTTTGGGATTCCTTAAATGCAATCGCTATTTAAGGAATCGCTATTTAAGGAATCCCTATTTAAAGAATCGCTATTTAAGGATTCCTTAAATACCGATTTCTGCTTTTGGGTTGATGCATTGGGATTGGGTATTTTTTACTTAATACCGGGAGCTAATAAGGAATCGGTATTTTACCGACTGGATTTTGGCTTGATGCATAAGGGTGTTAATCCTTTGTCTCCAAAGGTGCAGGGAAGGGGCGAACCAGATGCAACTGGTTCCTGAGCACTTTGTTTTGCTCAGCCCCTCTCCCTATTCACAGAACAGGCCAGGGTCATCAGTCACACCACAGGGGGCGGAGCTGGCATTGTGTGGGGAAAGCCCAGCCCTATTCAGGTCCCAGGTGTTTTCCTCCCCCTCATCAACATGCAGCTCTCTCCACCCACCACTGGGGCAGACCCATCCTGACTCCTGGAGCCAGGTTCACCAGCCAATCACTCGCCAGACAGTCACTGCACATTTATGCCAGTGTCTAGAAGTGGCACTTCTACACTAGACACAGTAACGCCGCACACATCATCGCGCAGCATTCACTCTCACGAGTTCGCACATACCAAACTCGGCCCTGCACTCCCCACGCATCAGGAACTAACATGGTCACTCTAATCCCCCATGCATTCCTATGGGAGGGCAGGTCAGTCTCACTCAATGTAACCCAGAGCGCACGCACTTTCCACTGGGACACAGTGTGAAAGTGCCTAGAGGCCTAAAACCACTAGTACAACACAGGAAAAAGGATAGGATAATGCAAAAAGTTCTAAGGGTGAACTTGCCAGAAGGGCCAAGTCCAACAATAACTAATTTAGAACAAGAGAAAACATTTTTTTAAATAAAAATGAGACCAAAACAACAACAAAAACAATTATTACAATCAGAGATATATAATTTCAAATTTTAGGTAAGTATAGCCCCTAGAAGCGCATAGCACCACTCACAGTCATCTGGTCATGCTAAATGAATGTAAAGTCACAAGTTCAGGCCAGCCACAGTGAAGCATGTGCCAGAAACTGGTACCAGGTTAGTCCCACTGAAAAAGTTACTTTCTCGAAGTCTGAGGTGAACAGTCCAGAACCTCAGGATTTCTCCTTTTCGTGTAGAGGACTGCACTCACATGCCAGCCAAGGATCCAGGATCTGGGGAGGCACCTTTTGGGGATCAGGGACTCAATTTAGAAGAGGCCAGTTAAGCTCAGGCAGGGCCAGTTGCAGGTTCAGACATGTCCAGGTACAGTAGGTAAGCTGGGCAGTTGCAGTGAGGCCTCTGGATCTTTGCTGTGTCCCTGTAGGTCAGAACTGGTCAGCAAATTCAGGTAGCCTAGGAGGAAGGCAGGAGGTCCAGTCTTCCTTCGCAAAGAGCAGGGTATGTCTCAAGCAGCAGGTCATTCCTTTGGGGAACAAGGCAAGCCACAAACAGCAGAGCAGTCCTCAGAAACACAAGGCAGGCCACAAGCAGCAGCGTAGTACTCTGGAAAACAAGGCAGATCGCAAGCAGCAGGGAAGTCCTCTGGGGAACAAGGCAACCCTCATGTTGCAGGGCAGTCCTTTAAAAACAAGGTGGGCCTCAAGAAACAGGGCAGTCCTCGAGGGAAAAATACAAACTAGGCTACCCCCACATCTAGTTCTGGAAAGTTTCTCCCTTCCGCTGCCAAGGCTCGAAGAAGTCTAGGGTGGCTAAAGGCTGTGCCTTTGTATGTGCCAGACCAAGCCCATTAAAATGGAAACTGGGCTGGAACAAGCCCTCCCACAACTATCCTGGCAGGATGACTTATCCTACCAACATCTATCCGCCTATTGTTCACTGTCTGGGCCCAATTGCTTATCTTAATGGTTGAACCATTAACAAGCCCAGGTAGCTCGAAACTTCTAGAAGGTTTTATAAGCTTTTGTTTTGAGCAGGAAAAAGACAGTTTTCTAATAGTGGCATTTTCACAATTGTAATCTAAAACACGGCTTTACCATTAAAGAGGATTTCAAATAACAACTCATTTGAGTCCAAACCTGACATTTCTACATGCTTCTAATCAAACATTAGCCCTTATAAATGTAACATGGTAACACAATATTAACCAATGGAAGAGATAGGCCTTACATTAGTGAAAAACAAATGTAGGAGTTTTTCACTGCTGGGGCATGCACTACTGAAACCCACATGTCCTAACCTTTAGAGTCAATGTACCCTGCCCTATGGACTGTTTTGGACCTGCAAATTTTGCCAGATCGAAGTGGCAGTTTAATACTGCACTATAAGCTGCCATGGCAGTCCTGAGACATGTTTTAAAGGACTACTTTATTGGGTAACACAATGAACGCTGCAGGCTGACTAGCAGTATTTAATGTACAGACCCTGTGTACATGCAGTACCACACACTAAGGCCCTATAAGTAAATTAAATGTGCCAATCAGCTGTAGGCCACTTTTAACATGTTTTAGGGAAATAACACACACTCTTTAACACTGGTTAGCCATGGTAAAGTGAAGAGAGTCAATATTCTATAAAAATTAGTTTCAGAAACCAACATAGGTGAAGTCAAAATGTTTGGTGGTGACCCTGCAGAGAGGAACCAAATCCAACAATATTTATGGTTCCTCCTCCAAATACAGGCCAAAACCTCCATAGTAAATGTTATGACCTAACCAGGAACTGCTGCTCAGTCACCTTTTACTCCTGAGGCTAGGGAATTGGAGAATTATGTACTATAGAAAAAACAAGTAACCAAATATAGAAGACCATTATATAACATAATATTTCAATTCTTGCATTTCATGTGACTATCTTTCAAGATGCCGGCTGATGTGAAAAGAACTAGTGGGTATCTATACTCTAATTTGCACATTGTCTTTACTGTAAGTCATCAGGAAGACACTGAGATGGATGTGGTGACAAAGGTAGTCTAAGATTTATAACTGATGGAAACCTAATGATTGAAATGGAGAGTACTCAATTAATGGTGCACAGTAAGACTAAGAAAGCAGGTAGTAAGATGAAGCCGACTGGGCTTTAGCTTACTATCCGTAGTCTGTAGACTTGTAGTAAGGTGATACACTGTAAATGAATGACGAGCCAACAAGGAACAAAATCACAATTGAAGGCTGAAGAAATTAAAGCAAGTTCATATGCAGGCTAGATAAAAGGAAATTTACTGTGAATCAGAGAGGTACGAAGGACTGAAGGAATCAAGAAGAAGTAAGGCTTTGTGGAAAACTGGCTCAGGTTGGCTGCATCACTGATGCTGACAGCTCAGGATAACAGAAATGAATGTAGTGGCTTGCCCTCTGTCAACAGGGTGGGTTTGTAGAATGCAGGTGACAAAAAAGATTGCTCCAGTTGACAGAGCTACAGGCAAGAACTAACCCACACAATTCCGGAATTGTAAGTTTCTACAGCAATTTCAACCCCACTGATCCCTAAACCTCATGGACGTTTCCTGCATGGCATAACATTGTATGGGTACACAGTAAAGCAGTCTTTGGGTAGATGTTTTCATAAGGCCTTGATTCCTCCATAATTTAAATCAGATGATGGAGCATAACAAATCTGGATCTGTATATTATTTTTTTTTATTTGCACCTACTCAATGAACTACCTACTTCACATACCGAAGGACTTTGTATTTACACTAATTTGATGTTTTCCTTACTACTCTGGCTAATGTATTAATTTCCAGGAAAATGCAGAGGCTTGCCAATGCAGATATGTTACTCTTTCAACAAGAGTTCAAATGGAGTTGTTGTTTTTCCTATTTTATTTTTGTCTGCAATAACTACCTCCCTATGATGCTTACAATTATCCATTACAGCACCAGGCCAACATTGTTTATACGGTTTGCAAAGGGCATGTCAGGGATATGAACTATGATATTACATGAACATTATTAGTGCTTTCATCATTGTTGGTGGCATCTAGGAAAGCCTCTCTGAGATACTTACACTGGCACAATGACAATATGAGCACATTATTCTGTACACCATACTGTAAAGTTTAATTTTTATGTGCACCTCTCACCCTAGAAAAACGTTTTAATCAGTCACAACTTTTCAATTTCCAAACATAAACACTGAGACCATAGGAGGAAGCTGTTAAATAACTGAGGGGCATATTATCAAGCACGGCGTTTAAATTATCGCCGCTTTAGCGGCAGAAACCTGCCGCTAAAGCGGCGATAACGGGCTTGATAATATGCCGCAGAGAATTCCAATAGAATCCCAAGTTGACACCAGAACATGGGCTTCTAAGGGAATTCTCACGGGCATATTATCAAACCCATTATCGCCGCTTTAGCGGCAGTTTTCTTCCGCTAAAGTGGCGATAATTTTAACGCCGTTTCTTGATATTATGCCCCTCAATACCTGAGCACCGCTCCATTTAACTTAACTCCAGGCAAGGCTCAAATGACACATGTGCAGTAGTGGGACTGTCAAAAATGAAAAGCTAGGTCATATGGCTACTACTATAGCATAACAGCTTCAGTCCCATCTCATTAATTAATGATAATCAGTGGCAAAGTACTGACCAGTACACTATAAAAACCAAATCAGGAAGGAACAAGGGAAAGTAATTTACTCCAGAAGACCCTGCCCAAATATAGTCTGCTAAGAGAATGAAAGGCATTGGGCGCCATCTCTGGGAGGCATTGTCTGAGTAATAAGAATAAGGGACTGAAAAATAACAATTAAGGTCATAAGAGAAAAATGTATAGTGCAAACATCCACCTGAAAGGACACATACAATACATTACCACCTTTCATAACCAAGAAAAATACACATTCTGCATAGCTATATATATGTGAACAATTCTCCACGTTTCCACCAAAAAAGGTTGTTTGTACATGGATTCTATTGACTAAATATTTTGAACATTATCTTTTAGAATTCAAGCTCACCATATGGAACAGCAACACTTTGGGGCCTATTACGATGTGAGTTGGAAGGCCTCCGACCACAAGTCGGAGGCTTTCCGACTCATACTGCAGATTTCAAATCCAACAGCCTTATTATGATAAAGGGTATTGGGTTTGAAACTGGCTGGCCGATCGACCGACTTGCTTCTGACCGGCTCAAGGAGCCCATTCAGCAGCCGTAGGCCACTCATAATGCCCTATGTACTGCTTTTACGTTGCAGGAATTATGATGTTGGTTTTGGACAGGCTTTTGATGTTGGGCATTTCGACATGAAAAGCCTGTAGGCCTCCATGTCTCCGCAGGCTCCGGTCGGGGGACTGAGGGGCACCTATAGTGCCCCCCTGTAAATCCCTGCAGTGTAGTGCCTGCCACGTGGTGCAAGGATTTACACAGGCTCCCATTTCTCCATGCGAGCTTGTGCTACTGCCAGTTTACAGCCGCGGCACAAGCTCCCATGGGGAAATGCGAGTATGCAACAGCATCATGTGCATTGTAATGGCGGTGTCGGGACAGCCGATCAGATGTCGGCCGGTTACATCCGCCCGACATTTTAATCAGGCCCTTTGTGTGGTTTTCAGTGTTTAGTGGCGGGAATGACACCATGATCATTTACACAAAGACCAGAAAATGTAAAAATAATGATGTGGTATGTTTCTAGAAGATAATTCAACTTAATATATCAAATGTCACAATATTTTATATGATTGCTTTCAACTACTTTCTCTGATTGTTTTCAACACTGAAGAATACATCAGATGCGCCAGGTAGATCACCATATGGATGAGCAACACTTTGTGTGGTTTTTAGTCTTTAGTGGAGGGAGTGCCCGCATGGTTGCTGTACACCAAGGATAGAACATTAAAACATAATGATGTGGATTCTTTTAGGAAGATAATGCAACTTAATATATTAAACGTCAGAATATTTTATGTAATTTCTCAAAAGTCCTGCACAAACTAGGCTCATGCTACACTCATCAAACATTGTTTAAACAGAAGAAATACAAAGTAATATACAAGGGGGGTGCAATGCCTAAGGCTGTGAAATGCCTACAACAGCTTCTTGAGATCCAGTCTTGCCATTTGTTTGATAAAAGCAATCCATTTCTCTTGCATGGTGTGAAGTCCATGCCAAACAATTATACTGAATTCTGTTTGATTTAGAAATGCTGTGGTTTAGCAATGTTAATAAATTCATGCATATAGCTATTTTTTTAGGTGCTCACATTTTGACAGTTAGCAAGTTTGCCACTTTTGCTACTTTTCTAGTTGTCACTATCTCTAGGTACATGTGGTTTACTCCAATTTATGTTTCTATCAAAAGAGTCAATGTGTCTCAAATTGTTCTCTTACACAAAGAAACACACATTGGTCTTCAATTGCTTTAAGTTGCTACTAAAAACAACCAATTGTATCTCGGGGAGGAGATCTCCTTAAAGAACCTTTCACCATAATTTATCAGGTGGAGATCTCTACCAGAATGCAGAGATTTCCCAGTGGTAATGCATATAGAATTCTACCCTATGCTTTATCATATGGAGAGCTCCGTCTGACTGCAGTGTCTCCCTACGGTAAAGTATATGAAAAAGTAAAAATGTTTATTAAACTTCGAACAGTTTGTAAAATATTTGTATTTGAGTTATTAATGGAAATAATTGTCATATCCTTATTTTAAAAATTAAACTAAAGAAAAAAAGACTACAATATTAATGATAATACAATTTGAAATAAATATTTAATGTAAATATATTAAATTACATTAACATTATTTGTTTCTAGTTTCAGTTAATAAAGTAAAACAAATACGTTCACTATGCACCAAGAAATATTCTAAAGCATTAGTTAAAATTAATAGAATTATATTCAATCCAATATATTTGTAAATGAATTTTACAATGCAAAAAATGGATAGTAAACTTTTTATAATTAAATAAAACGTGTAGTACTTATGCTGATTTTAAACATTAAATTAGCATTATTCAAATTTGTTACTGTTTTTAATCATTTAATTTATATTAATATTATTTCATATAGATGAGAAGGTTTTGTATTACCAGTCATTGACCATGTGTTGTAATGGAATTACTTCAGTTCTGAATTTGAGTAATATACTACCATTTTGGGTCCCTTTATGGCTTTAGTTACTTTAAAAGTCTAGTTTCTGAACAGCAAGGAGCTTACTCTTTTGTGGGTGGATACAAGTCCCTCCCTAAATCCCTCCTTGACCCTTGCTTACCCCCTTCTTACTCCTACCTATTCCCTCCCCGTTTGTAGTAAGTATTCCCCTTTTCCAGCCACTCCCCTGTCTTTCCTATATTTACTACTAAACTGCATACTTATATGTGCGGAACTCCACACGTAGAGCAAAGATCGTCACACAGAAAAAGATAGGCAGGGCAGAGGGTAACCCCACAGTTAGGTTTATGAATATTGGGGAAAATGTATTTTAATTTCATTCAACATAGGCAAGCAAGCAAAGATGTGGTGCTGCATAGGGTGGAAGGGAGACAGCAGAAATGCACCATATCAACTAAGATATGGGTTATTTCCGCTGTCTCCTAGCGCTGGTACCTCCCATGCTTCACCCATGGAATGCCTCCAGAACGCAAAGACATCCAAGGTAGCGCATAGAGCTGCCTTTCGTTGCTTTAGTGGTAAAATCCCACTCAAAAGCCACTCAAATATGGTTTGTGTAGTTTTGTAAATCAGATATTTCGAGCTGTGGCTGCCCTAAAAAAATGGTGCATGCACAAAATAAAATGTTAGTAAATCTGGCCGATTATTTTGTAGTACGTTTTGTAGTACTACAAAACACATCACAAAATGCAGTTTGAGAAATCGTCCCCACACTCTTTCACTATACGTGTGTGGTTTCTTGTATTTTTCATTTATTTGCATTATAGGTTCAATTGCTGCACCATTTGTACTTCCACGGTTTCAGCTACTATTCTTACTGGCAATTGAACAAGTTTGTTTTTTTTGCAACAGAAATCAGTATGAAATGTAACTAATATGTTTAGGGAATGTAAGAATAATTAATGTATGAATACCAATTCATTTCCATGAATGTGTATATGTTAGATTAAAACCTAGTCTAAAAATGCGTGGTCATCTAATTATAAAATGCAAAGGGAATTTGGCCATTTGTAATCAGGTAAATGTCACGTTGCTATTGGATATCAGAAACATTTCTTGTAGGTCAGTTGTACTCAAGTAATCCATTCTCTGATAGACAGCATGCATGTGAGCAAGCTTCAGTTTGAGAAAGTAATTTATCAGGTAAATGACTGCGAGTGGGAAAAAAGAAGAGCTTCGATTTGTTGTCTTGCATGTCCACATATATGACACTTTCGAAAATGAATATAACAGCACAAGTTCCCTTCAAGGAATATCATAAAAATGCTATTTATATTTCAGATTTCTTTTTTTTAAAGGAAATGAAATGAAATATGAAAGTACTATTGCTCATGTCTGCAGCAGAAGCCAATCTGTTAATTGAGAGCATGCATCAAGACAGACGATTGGCCCTTCCCTTCCCTTCTAAACAGCCTGCTATGCCATCTGCCATTGGGATGCTTATCCTGTAAGCTCGATGTTTAATTCAAGTATGCAGTACAATTTTTGAACTTCTGTCTTTTTGAAATGAACAGCTGCTCGCTACAACACGATGTACTTCTGCGGAAATCTTTTGAGTCTGCTGTCTATTAAATATCAATGAAGTTCTGCATTGTTTAGTACCGTTATCAAAGATGAGATTTTTCTCCAAGTAATCACACTTGGGGAAAGGAACAGTCTGTGGCATATTTCAAAGCTTCCAAAGTAAACTGAGATATGGAGTTTCTGCACGTTGTTTGCTTTAATAATCGGCTCCGTTCTTCACATGAACACTTTAAGAGCGAGAAGGCTTGCTTACTGCAAAAGAGGATTTGTGCTGTAAATATCAAGCGATAGTGGCTTAATGACGTGACTTTGCACTGGGTTACCGAGGCAGAAAAATGTATGTTTAAACATAATGGGGCAAATAATCAAGGTCTGGCGATAACTAACGCTAACCTAGCTTAGCGCTAGTTTTTCTATTGCCGCCTATCGCATGTTTCTTCCGCCCTGTTATCGCTCTATAATCAACATGGCGCTAACAAGTGATAGCTTCCGCGATAGAAAAACCGGTGATAGCGGACAGAAACAAACGATAAGCTCTTACCGGTAAAAAAACGCACGCTAACCCGCAAGTGTGGACTTTGAAAAAATTCCCTATCATTCCACCTACCATAGAAAAGATGTACAATAACAGTTAAATGCAGATTTGAGCACCCAGGGCCAAGTGCAGCACACATCAACCACCCCCCCTCAAGCCCCCCAACATCCAGGATTACCATGATGAGATCCTGGATGCCCCGCTGGACTTGCACCCCTGTGACGTCTGCGCAGTACCCACTGTCTTCTTCGTCGCTGCCTCGGGGGTTGTCCTGGGGGGGGGGGTGGCATTGGCGGTGGTTGTTGTTGCCTTCGTGGGACCCCTAAACTGCATAATCACCACCTCCATGGCATCTGTGGCTCTTCTGATGGAGCTCTGGCCTAGTCTTTCCTATGTAGCTCCATTCATCACCAGTTTAAGTCATGTTTTTATCTGGTGTTAAATTTCTGGTGCTAACGGGGCTTAGTGCGACTTTTTTTGTCGCTTCGTGGGTCCAGGGCATCATTGATAATAGTGCGATGTTGTGTTAGCAAATTTTTCCATGAAGTTTTGGGAAGGAAAGTCTACTTTGCATGCCATTACCGATAAATATCGCTGACATGCAAGGCGATAAAAAATGTGGCTGCTATCGCCGGAAAGCTGTCGCTAACGCCTGTTAGCGCCAGCTTGATAATAGCGCGATAAAAAAAACGCGTTAGCGGCACGAAAGTGCCGCTAAAGCAGCGATAACTTGCTCGATTGTATGCCCCAAAGTCTTAAATATTAAAAGCAAAAAAGCAGTTCATACGAATAGCCCTACAACAAAATCAAATATGTGTTCCATGCAGTGTAAATGTCCAAAATGCAAAATCCCCTCGATCGTACGTTATCAAGTAGTTTATTAATTTCTAAGCGTCTTGTATAAGGATTACATACCTTGCTTGTTTAATTATTAGTTTGTGTATACGCATGGTTATTCATTGGCATAGATGGCTGATTGGTCCAAAATCCTGCTAGCAAACATTGACCAGATTCAAATATGTATTAACAAAGATGACATTTCTTAGTAAGCTCCTGAATTTTCGATATGTAAATGTTAGAACTGGGGGTCTCTAGTTGGCTGAGCCAGTTACCTTAGTCCAAATAGGGACCCTTGCTTCTAGTCAGGGAAAGAAGGGACACCCTCTTTGATAACCCTGCTCACCACTTGGTAGCTTGGCACGAGCAGACAGGCTTATCTTCAAGGCAATTTGTAAAGTATTTGCAACCACTCTCCCAGTGACACAGTGATAACACCACAAATGGACACCACACGGATGTATGAAAATAGCGGTATCTTTCTCAAGAAGAAGACCAAATGATAAAAATCCAACATATGCGTATTCGTAATAGTTCACTTTGACGGTTATTAGGCCAACAAACACTTGTAGGTTCTTGCGGTATTAATGAGCAGTTCACGATGTTCAAATGCAGTCCTAATGCAATGCTATGCAGTTCGTAATGCAGTTCGTATTGTGAGACTAATGCTGTTCGTAATGCAAGAATATTGCAATCCTCAATGCAAGTAATCAGGCAGTTCGCAATGCAAGTATAACGCGGTCCTTAATGCAAGTATTAAGGCAGATGGTAATGCGATAATAATTAAATTCTCAATGCACGTAATCAGGCAGTTCGTAATGCAAGTATAACACACTCCTTAATGCAAGTAATAAGGCAGGTCGTAATGCGAGAATAATTCATTCCTCAATGCACTTATTCAGGCAGTTCGTAATGCAAGTATAACACAATCCCTAAAGCAAGTAATAAGGCAGTTCGTAATGCAGGAATAATACCAGGCCAAATGACGCAATTAGCACAAGCACCACTAGGCCCCAACCACAGACAACAGTCCTGAACTTCCGAGGGCAGCCCCGGTGCTGCCGGGCAGGTCCGGGCTGCTCGAGGACTGAGCACGTCTAACGAGATGCAGCGGGAGAGAGACAGAAGCACCCCTGTACTCCTCCTGCACGCCTCCCCAGGCCACACAAGCTTGCGGCTCCCGACCGGAGTCCAAGCCTTACCTGGGGGATGCGCTGCTTTGCTCTCTCTCTCTCCCTGCTCGTCAGACTTCCTGCTCGGCACTCCCAATGACGACGCAGCTCTGATGCAAGGCGATGCTGTAGCCAGACAGGTTACGGTGCTGCCTTCTCCATTGCTGATGATCTTGGGCAGATTCCTCTTGCGAACAACGATCACGATTACCTCACGACTTCCTTAGCTTTACGAAATCCTTCAGCAAGTTGCGGCTCGGGCCGGCGATCTTGATCCGCAGCCTCAGTTACAATGACGGCTCGGGCCACAAACAGCTACACAGCAGTGTGGACGATGATTCATGCTGCGGGGGCACTGCAGTCACGAGGCACTTTCCAACCAGCACCATGGACCCCACGGCAGTCTCAGGCTGCACACGCAGAAAGCATTGCTGAGACTTGGTTGGGCTTCGGGCCACATAGTCCCAAGACAATGCTTACGAAGGTCTCAGGCTGCAAAAACCACACGCACACAGCGTCGTTGAGACACACTTGGAAACTTTGATGTTCCTGAGTTTTCACAACAGGGAGCTAGCTCTCCACGGGCACTTAGAGACAAGTTACTTTGGGACACAGCACACATCAAAGCCCTTTCAAACAGGGGGACACAGCACACAGCAAAGTCCCTTAGCCTCTCATTAGTTGAATCAGCAAACTGCAGGCCAGCCCCAGAACACACAGCAAAGGTCAGTCCTTCTCTTCAGTCTCTTCAGCTGTTCTTCCTTGGCAGAGGTTCCTCTTGACCACAAAGTAGTGTTAATCCTTTTCAGTCTTGATCAGTTCAACGTTCAGGGGTTTCACCTCTCATAAATGTCTTTGAAGTCTTTGTGTTCAGGGGGCACTGACCCCTGTCCAAACCAGTTCTGAGTGTTTCCCTGCCAGTTATACTTCCTTTGATAGTGGGGGTCTGGTTCCTCTATCACTCAGCAGGAGGTGGAGCCATTCTTTTATGGCAGCAGCCCAGACCTCTTCACATCCAGGAGGCTACTCCTCACCCCTACACTCCAGATGCAGGTCAGCCTGTTGCTGTCTCACCTACTCCTCCCCTGGGTCAAGATATTTCCCAGATCCTATCACATTCAAATCCAGACAGTCAATCCACAACCAGGCAGAGACACACAGAATTGTAAGAACAAAAATCCAGCTACTTTTAAAAGCGTGGTTTCTAAACACACAATTCAAAAACCACCTTCACAAATGGATGTGTTATTAAATTTTGAGTTCAGGCACACTAAACCTCATCTCTCCATCTTAAGCCTATGGGAAGATAGGCTTGAAACATATTACACAGCCTTCCCCATTCTGTCCTATGGGCAAGATGGCCTTGCAACACTGAAAAATGAATGGGAGAGTATTTCACTGTTAGGACATGGTAAACATGTCCTACCTTTCACAGACACTGCCCCCCTGCCCTTGGGGGTACCTTGGGCTTACTATAGGGGTGTCTGATGTGCATGCATAGGGAAGGGTAATGCCTGACAAGTGGGTGCACTTGTCAGGACAACATGGCAGTTAGCAAACTGCGTGCAGGCACTGCAGTGGCAGGCCTGAGTTCTCTCTTTAGGGCTACTTGTGTGGGTGGCATAATTAGTGCTGCAGGCCCACTAGTAGCATTTGCATTGCCAGCCCTGGCACACATAGTGCACTTTAATAGGGACTTTTCTAGTAAGGCAAACATACCAATTATGGGCAACCAATTACCATACAGGGAGCACTTGCACTTTGACACGGATCAGCCGTGGCAAAGTGCCCAAAGCATCTAAGTTGGCAACACCATGTCAGAAAAAAGTTCATGGGGAAGGCAAAAAGTTTAGGGAACTTTAGCCAAAAAGGGCCAAGTCCAACAATTTACCTATGCAGTTTGTTTGTGTGGTTCATCCTGTATGTGGCCCCCCTCCCACTATTATTTATTTTTTAGAACTGCCTCCATTACCACTAGATACATCTCAGTTCTGTCTGTCTGTGTGTGTGAATGTTTAGGTGCTTCTCCTATAGTCTTTGTGAATGTTTTAGTGCCTGTCTGCTTTTCTATTTTGGTATGTGAGATGTAAGTCTGGGTGGCAGAGTGGATGTATAATTGGGCACATGGGTCTGTAGAAGTATATATAGCTCACTGAAACTTTAGAGGACATGTGTTACACAGCTTCCTGTGCTATTGAGTCACCACAGCCTACCTTAGTGGTCAGTTACATGTGGTAAAAAAGTGTTTGCACCTTATGTAGGACTTTTAAGTCACAAAACAACCTTATTAGTAAAACCTGCATATAGAAGTATAAGAGGCCTGAGACATAATATACCAGCTGCTTCCCTGCATGGCAGAGTTGAAATTGTCAGTTGGTTAACAGATATGTGAATGAGTGTCGCTGCTCCTATCTGTGGCTATTATTGCATCTGAATGTAAGTTTGTAAGTAAATCACCAGCTCTCTTTGTGACATGTATGGTTCTCTAAATGTGGCTGCAAGAGGCTGCATGAATTGCCTCCTGGGAATGTTAGTAAATATTGGCTTAAGTGTGTGTACAAACATGTATGCCCAATCATACATTTATCCTGCGACCAGAGTCTAATAGAAGAAACCTTTTCTCTGTGCATAAGGCTCAAGTGTTGCAGGCCTGAGACGTCTTTAGCAGATATGTGAATAAGTGCCTCAGTTCCTATCCGGTAGTTTGAAAAACAGGAGGTCCTTCAAAAACAATACAATATGCGATAAATATAGACCAGAATCGGCTCTATATAATTTGTACAATGCCCAGCCGGACATTGAGGTTTTAATGATCAATAAAAGTAATTTTTAGACATACGTTAGAATGTAGAGTGGGACACAGTCCTGTGTCCTTACACACTAAACAAAAGGTACAAACAGTCAAACATATAGAACATTTATCAGGCTGAAGAGAGAAGCTTGTAGCCAATACGAGATACAAGGGCAAGCTTTCATGAAAGTACAATGTCATGCACAATTTTAACATATGCGTTTAACATGCATGTTTGTACATGGGGTCGACGACGTTTCGATCTATTCAAACAATACATAGATCATCATCAGGACTAGAGAGAATAAAAGCCTGAAAGTACAAATCCTGTGAAATTGGAAGGGGGAGAGAAATAAGGGAGAAAAGAGAGTTACATTAAAAACCTGAAATTGCTGAGAATAATCAATAATGCCAGTGGTCATGCACGACATGCCATCAGTGAGGTGCAAACCAGGGAGGCTGGTTGTTGGAGCGAAGGATATCGATTTAATCCAATTTGTGAACATAAGGGAGAATTAACAATGAATTTTAACCGGATGATCGAGGCAAAACCACAGTAATTCAACTGTGAAACGACGGAGAGCGTGTAAACATGTGCAATAGGATGGTAATAGTCCGCAGTGGAGCATGTGATAGACCGCAAGGTGGTATAGTTGTGCGGTGAACTAGTGCGCGATTGAGCTAGCGAACCGTCAAGAATGTGGGGAGTATGGAGGGTGAGCCGGTCAACGTCGTGACAGAGAGCGCAATGACGGCGAGAAACTAACCAGAATCGGAGACGAACAATTCCTAGAATTAATTAACCCAGGTCCAGTTGAGGAAGTGGGTGCGGGGATTCAACGGCCAGGAGAATTCCATGTATTGGCACAGCTGAAAACTAAGGACGGGAGCAATTACGAGAGATCACAACAATAAAAGGAAGGCGGAATGAAGGATTGGGAAGGGGGACTCACCACTTGTTCGTCGTGGCGTGTGGAGGGAGCTAGAGGATTATTCAGCTTCCCAGCGTAGCGGCTTGACAATCCAAGGTCCGCCTGAGGAAAAGCGCATTGCGGGAATTAGAGGAGAAGGGAGCCGGGCCGTGGAGAAGGGGTGAACGCGCCGCTCAAGCACTTACCAGCAACAAGGTGAACTGCACGATCGCAAGTTGGCGGTGAAGGGCTATGCTAGGTGGTTAAGACAAACCCAGAAGACACGTGACAACCCAGCCTTGGTCATGTGACAGGATGTGCAGGGTGTGCTGGGACGGGATTTCGTGAGTGGAATAACGGCGGACATGTTGGGTCAGTGTTAGTGATTAGGAAGCGATGAAGGTAATAGAAAAAAGCAGTACATTGTTAGGTTTGAACAATACAGATAATTTTACAATTGTTACAGGCAAGGAGCAACAATTAAGTTACAGACTCACTAAATGAGAGACAGCCAGTCCTCATTCCTGTTGAGACCATTGCGGATTGTGTCAAGCTGAATAATAAGTTTCAACTCCTCTTTATTGAGGATTTGCGCCAGATCGCCACCTCTTGGGGGCAGCTTGATGATTCGTAGAACAGTCCATTTAATCTCATTGTCCTGGTGATTAGCCTGTTTGAAATGTTCAACCAGTGGTGCGTTAGGGACATTACAGCGAATCCTGCTGCGGTGTTGTCCGATCCTTGTTTTGATCTTCTGGGTAGTCTGACCAATATAGTTCTTGTTGCATGGACACTGAATCAGATAAATCACATTACATGTGTTGCAGTTCGAGAATCCATTAGAGTTAATGACAATGTTGCCAAAAGAGAAAGTTTTACCTTCTAATGTAAGGTCACATAAATTACAATTACCACATTTTGCGTGACCAACCAATGGCGTGAGACCCCAATGTGCATTAAGGGTTGTTGGAGGTGTCTTTTTGGGGATTGCAGCGCGCACTAGGTGGTCTTTTAAATTGCGATTTTTACGGAAGGCAAATAATGGTCTTTCCAGATTAAGGCTGCCCGCATTCAGTATGGGCCAATGTTTCAGAACAGATTTACGCACATGGTTGGAGATGACCGAAAAGGTGGTAACACATACAATTCTTTTGGTTTCTTTTTTGGGGTTGGGTGTGAGCAGTGTTTCCCTTGGGCAATACCAGGCCCGTTTCTGGGCGTTGCGAACAAGTCGCTTGGGGTAACCTCGAGCTTTGAGTTTCTCAGAGAGGACTGAGGCCTCGGTGAAGTAGTTTTCTTTTGAAAAACAATTGCGCCGAATACGCAGAAATTGGGAGTATGGTAGAGAGTCCCTCAAGGCCCTAGGGTGATTACTCTCATATCTCAGCAGTGTGTTCCGTTCGGTAGGCTTCCTATAGAGTTTGGTGAGGAGTTCACCATCATAGTGGTATATAGTCAAATCTAGGAAGGGAATGGATGAGGAGTCAGTAGAAAGTGTAAACTGAATACCTAAACAATTGTTGTTGAGCCAGTGCTGAAAATTGGTCAGTAAGTCAGTGCTATTGTGCCAGATCAAAAAAACGTCGTCAATATAACGACGCCATAATTTGACGCCGGATAGAAAGGGGTTAGTGGGTGACAGAATGATGGTAGTTTCAAGAAAATCCATGCAGAGAATGGCCAAGTTCGGGGCAAAAATAGCGCCCATCGACGTACCTTTCACCTGCTGGAAAAATAAGTCATCAAAACAAAAGAAATTCCTAGTGAGGCACATTTCAAGTAATTTCAAAATAAATAACGTGGGAACTGCATGTGGTCTCGGTCTAGAGTCAAGGATTTGCTGGATCACTCGGAGGGCAAAAGGCTGTGGAATATTTTTATAAAGTGATTCCACGTCAAGAGTACACAGGAGGTGCTCAGAAGAATCAAATGGATGGTGTTCGATCAAATTGATCATGTCCATGCTATCCCTAATGTAGCATTGAGTCTGGGGTACGAAATCTTTTATGAAATAGTTGACATACTGGCCTAATGGTTCTAAAATAGAACCGCAACCCGAGACTATAGGGCGGCCAGGGGGAGAGGTAAGGTGTTTATGTATCTTTGGAAGAGTGTAAATGACCGGTGTTCTGGGTGATTTAGCATTGAGAAATTGGAATTCTTTAGAGCTAAGAAAGCCTTCATCTCTCCCTTCAGTGGTGATTTGGAGTATAAGAGCCTGTAATTCAGTCGTGGGGTCTCTAGGTAGTCTGCAGTAGTGTTCTGTGTTGTGGAGTTGGCGGAATACCTCTGCTTTGTAATCAGCCAGTTCTTGTAGAACAATACCGCCACCCTTATCTGCAGATTTAATGATAAGGGAGTTGTTACTTTTTAAGGATTCAATAGCCTTCTTTTCTTGAAGAGTTATGTTCCTATCCGGGGCAGTAATTGCATGGGGCTAGAAGTTTGTTACTAAATGACTGTCTCACTTTTTGACAGGTATGCTTATCGAAATGTATTTGCAAGGAGCTGCATGGATTGCCTCCTGGGTGTGTTCGTGAATATTGTGTTATTTAAGTGTGTTTAGAACTGCCTCCATTAGCACTAGATACATATCAGTTCTGTCTGTGTGAGTTAATTGTGTAGGTGCTTCTCTGACAGTCTGAATGGATGTTTTGTGCCCATCTGTCTTTCTACTTTGGTATGTCGGATGTAGGTCCGGGTGGCAGGGGGGATGTATAATTGGGCACATGGGTCTCTACGAGTGCATTTAGCTCATTGACACTTTAGAGTGCATGTGCTACCTTTTAACCACATAGCTTCCAATTCTATGAAGTAACTGCACCCTACTTTAGTGGTCAGTTAGATGTGGTACAAAGACACTTTGCACCTTGTGTAGAGCATTTACCTGGCAAAACAACCCTATTAGTAAAACTGCATACACATATTGAATTTGCGGAGGCCTGAGACATAATTAAGCCTGCCGGTTTTCTGTTTAAACACATTTTTACATATAAATACAGGCAGAAAAATATTTTTCTTCCGTCTGTAGTTATAAATAGAAGCATAAAAATACAACCATATCGGATACTGAGAATTGTTTGGCAATCCGTGCTCCAGCCCAGGGTTGGCTGCCATGCCCCTCTTCCTGATTGTGGTGTATGCCTGCCCACATTAACACCTGCTGGGCCATTAATCTCTGGCAGGCGCCTGGTTACCACTTAAATGGTCTTTTAAAGATTTGTGAAGTACTCTGGTGCGGCTGCGATAAGCTCATGTTTGTGTGTGCCTGGGAAGCTGTCTCAGCCCGGGCTGAAACACAAGGGAGGCAGGAGGGGGGGCTGAACCCCTTTGAGCACAATGGGTGACGCGCGCCAGTCTCTTTTAGCACTTCACCCAAAAGAGAGGCAGCCAGGTGTTTGCACACTGCAAGAACAAGTGATTCACACCTGATCTTGCACACACACGCAGTGCGTTGCTGCCGTGTATTTTATTAAGAGTACTCAATGTGCCACCACGGGTAGGTGCGCGTTTTGCAGCACCTCACTCAAAAATGAGGTCCCCAGGTCTGTGTCCAGCAGCCTTGAAGAGGAACGCCTATTTCACCAGGGCATTCATTTGCGTACCTTGAGGCAAAGCCTGTGCCCTACGATCATGACTGGTGGCTCCAGGGGCAATCTGCTGCTACCCACCTAGTAACTCCCCGGGCAGCTGCCTCGTAGCGCCTTACAGCAACATTGCTCTGGAAGCGCAGTGCTGACAGGCACGCGTGTTTGCTGCCAGCATTGCACACTTTCACTGATGCCAGTAGTGAGCAGTGGTGCACCCAATTACGTGTTCTATCCTAATTCAGGGTTTAAATGACATTAAAGTTACGTAAATGTGCCCTCTTGGGTTCATGGGTGCAGAGGTCGAAGCTTCTGATATGAGGGGCCTCTTCTGTTTGGCTCATGGGGCCCTTGCACTAGTGACAGGCCCCTCACTTTGTGAATGTTCAGCCTTTGTTTTCTGAATGCAGAGACAACCAACGGTGTCAAACGTGAAGGCGATGAATTGAAAGCACCTTTCAGCACATCTAATCCGGGCCAAAGTGGGAACACATGTTGTGTGAGTGCTCTGTGCCCCAGCGGGCAAGTGCTTTCCACGCTCGTGTGCAAGTAGCAAAGGAATTCAGAAGTGAAACTACAGTCACGTCGTGTCCTCTGCAGGCCACCGTAGTTGGCGAAGGCGCAACTAGAGCCAAATTTCAGGGGGGGGGGGTAATTTCAGGTCACTGAAAGTGCACAGGTGCACTTGTCTAAATTCTAAATGTGTTCACATTTAATAATCATGGCTAATGACAGTGTTTTCCATATTGTAATACATCAGCAGCTCACTAATACTGCAAGTAATCTGCGGCAAAGTTTTCAGATGACTGTATTGTGTTTACTTTATTTGGCGCATATATACATATAGTCAAACCTATAACAACCGTGTGCACTGTATATTTAAATGAATGTGGAAAAATACTAGCTGCAACATCTTTTTTTGCTTGCGACAAAAATAAATACAGATATATACAGATAAAATGACAAAAAATAAATATGGATAAATACAGACGGAAATGTTAAAAAAAATAAATACCATAAAACCGGGAGCCCTAGACATAATATAACAGCTGCTTCTCTGCATGGTAGAGTTGAAATGGCTGGTTATTTATCAGATATGTGAATGAGTGTTTCTGCTCCTATCTGGGGCTGTGATTGCATGTGAATGTATGTCTGTAAGTAAATCACTACCCCTTTTTGTGACATGTATGGTTCTCTAAATGTGGCTGCAAGAGGCTGCATGGATTACCTCTTGGGAGTGCTAGTGTGTATTGGGTTAACTGTGTGGGTAACTGCCTTCATTAGGTTCATTAGCACTACAATCATATCAGCTCTGTCTGTCTGTGAGAGTGAATGTTTAGGTACTTCTCCTACAATCTCACTGGGTGTTTAGGTGACTGTGTGGTTTTCTACTTAGATATGAGAGCTTAAAGTCTTAGTGGCAGGGTGGATGAAAGATTGGGCACATGGGTCTTTAGGAGTGCTTATAGCATTGTAAAAAATAGTGATCAGTTTTTTATAGTACAACAGCAGTTTACACTTTGTGTAGGTGCTTTAAGTGAAAAGAGAGCCCTAACATTAAAACTGTGTACAGGGTCTGAAGTTCAGCAGGCCTGAGACATTCTGCAACAATTACCTTACTGCATGTGAGAATTAAAAGTATAATTTCTTTAGAAGACATTTACAAAAGTGTCTTAGTCACTAACTTGGCCTGGGATTGTAAATGGATGTAAGTTTGTTTGATAATGAGTGCCTCTCTCTTTGTCACATATAAAATTGTCTAACTATGTCTGCAAGTGGCTGCATGTTTTCCTTCCTGGCTATACTACTCATTATTGTTTTACTTAACTATGCATGCAATTGCCTCAATTACCAGTATAGACATATCAATTCTGTCTCAGTAAATATAGAGCTGCTTTTCTGACACCCTAAATGAATGCTTCAGTACCTGTCTAATTTTCTACTTTGCAGTTATATAGTTTGGTACATGGGTCTGAAGGACTGCCTATAAACATACTAGGAAGTATATTTTACTTTCTATTTATTATTATTATGTTGCATTTCTTTTGTAAATTAACTACTTTTCAGTACAGATACCTGGTAAATGTGCTTGGTCTTCTGTATATTTCTGTCCCAGTATTGGCTTTTCTTTTCTTTTCAAAATGAAAGAATGCAGAATGATACAGCACTCCAGTACAAGAAAACCATTCATGGCAACTTGTTCAAGTTTTCAACCGAGGTTGCTTGATCTAAAATTTAATCAGAATCACTGTTTAGTATCTAAATTATGCAAAACCTCTCACTGGGTATTCTACTTAACCCTTTCCCACACTTCTAGCAAAATAGCCTAAATAGCCCAATTTCATTCTAGTTACAGTAAATAGTCAGTGTTTTTAATTGCCATTCCTCTCATGCACTTCTATCTCTGCTACCATGGTAACCTACTTTGCAACATTCTGTAAGACAAGAAGGTCATAAGTTCATAACAGTGTCTGAAGCACCATGCTCACTTGTTAAACAAATCCAGCAAGAGTGGTTGAATATTTTAAAAAAAGAAGGTTATATACCAGAGCAGGGCTGCCCAAGGAAATGGACAAAGATTTGGAGGGGGGTTGTTGGGAAGGATACAGGGGACACGGGGGGACCTCTCTGTTCCGTCGGTATGAAGTGCGGAGCTAGGGTTTAGACTAGGTGGAATATGAAGGGCGACATGAGCTTTCATTGATCATTTGTTCCATTCTTCGCAGGTGGAAGGAAAAAGGGGCTTTACAACCTGTGCTTAATTGATTGAAATTCATAAGTGTATTGTATCTGAGCAAATATTTGAATAAACAGATGTTATAAAAAAAAGAATATTTCAAAAAACAGCAAAATGAAAACAGCAACACTTTTTTATTTTCTCGAAAGCCAATCCTACACTTTCCTTCTTCCCTCCATTTTCAACTGTATTTCATTTCAAAACTGCCTCATCCAGCTACAACCTTCTCCTCTGTTCTTCTCCTCAATTCTTAAATTGGTCAGAGTGTGGATTACGGGCCATTGCTATGGGTGGGCGGAGCTCGCAGAGTTGCACTACTCAGAATTCCGCTGAGTTGCATAACACTTTGTGGAATTCCACAGAGTTCCACTCCACTCGCCCCCCAACTCTATGTACGGTGAAGAACGAACGTACATATATACCCAAAAGGCCCTTATCACATGCCCTAATGTTACTTATGCATTACACTGTTGTGCTCCATTGCAGAAGCCCGGGAGCTTGCATAATGTAGCAGAGATATTCCTATAGGTTACTCAATAAAGGTATATATTGGAATGCTTGTCGTCTATTCCTGGCTTCACTACTCGACTACTCTGTATAATCCTGGATAGACGGTGTAATTTCCCTGCAATAAACCCTGACTTTCATGTATCACAACTCTAAACCCACTTGGAAACAGGCCGACCTCTTGCACTGAGCATTATTTAATAGCTGTAAATGCACCTTACTAACTCTGTACCATGGCTGCCATGTTACGCTTCTCAGCCATGTGTGTCACACAGCTGAGCTAACACTGGTATTGGGCAGCAATTGTTCCAGGACCCAATACACAGTGCTCCTTGGGTCCTTTCTGGAAATCTCCGAGCCCATAACATCCCAGAGCCTCCTCACCTGGCGAGGTATATCGCACCTGTACAGCAAGCACCTTGACATGCGTTTCTCGCTGCCGAGCCGCAATTACACAGCAAGTCCTGAAGTCAACAGCAAGTGAGCAAAGAAAACTTGGTATCGACATAGTTGGGATACTTAAAAACATTGAAATGAATGGTTTAAACCAATTATGTAAAAATACTGGAAAATTCACTGAATGTGCTTGTCAGTAATGCTCTCCCTTATACTTGCCTGTCCCATTCACCCTCGGCCAATGAAGTCCTCTCCAAACCTCTCCCAGAGTGCTCCCCTCCTCGCTGAGGCTCAGCTGGCACTTCATCTTTGTCAGACACCCCCAGTTATGCAGGTTACTGTCGGTCTGCATGGTGAGCACTGAGGCTGAGTTCCAGGGGTCGGGGGTCATGACCGGAATGGAAGGCTCACTGTTCCCACCCCACCCTGGTTCAGTCCCTCACTCTGCAGTGTGTTATACCCTACTTAATTGTATAAAATGTACTCCAGCCCAGCTGCCTCTAGCTGCTCAGCCAGAGTGTGAGATAGTCATGGAATGTTGGTGTGCCTGTGATGTGTGGAATGCCTGGGTGTCTGAGTGGATGAGTGTTGGCAGTTAGAGATGGGCTGAGCAGCTAGGCAGGCTGCTCCTGGTGGGGCTGGTACCACACTAGGCTGGCTGGAGTCAAGACTGATGTGACCTGTACTGGAGACTGAATAAAGAAGACTTAATAATACCTCCTGGCTCCAGGTGTCTATCTTCTTAGATCACAACATAATTTTGGCAACGAGAATGGGATAAGACGAACAAATGGCATAGAACCAGATAAAGCTTTTAAAAAAAAATATCTACGCCAGTGAGTGCCAACCATATGCAATAAGGGATAAAACTGTGGCATACACATAAGCTTATATTGTGAAAAGTACAGGGTACACACTCAACTCGTGCACTCACAGTTGTGAAAAATTTCACATGTAAAATAACTGTGACTAATGCTTTTAAAATGACATAAACAAATCCCAGCTGAGACCCCCATAACATGTATTGGTGCTAAAAAGCACAAACCTGACAATGCCACAATACCTTAAATAAGGGAAAACAGATCCGCAATACAAGAATCTGTTCCAGGATGTAAACTGCAAACTTGAAATAAAATCCAAGAAGAAAAAAAATCACTCCGATGCAATAAACTGTGAGCTAGTTGTGAAATCTAAATAACACTGTATGGGAACATGTAGCTACAAATTACATGGGACTGGTAAAGAAATCTGTTGCAACTAAAATTGTGCAGCATCACATTTAAAAAACGACATGTACATGGTTTTGCAACCGGTGGCAGAAAGAAATAATTTAGAGTACAGAAGACAAACATATAACCCACTTGAAAGTTCAATCTGATCATGAGCTCCGAAGTAGCTTGTTCAAACTTTATTGCATCCAAAAGAAGAAAAAAAAATGCGGTTGGCAAAGAGCACTACGCTGATTACGTGACTGCAATACTACAAGGGAGACAGACTGCAGGTGCCAATCACAAGATGGCGGCATGCCTTATGACGATATGCCGAATGGCTAACAGCACGTCAGTGCATACCACGTCCAGAGGCAGCAAAGCACAGGAGGCATGGTGGAACGTCACAAAGGATCCATGGAGACCGAAGAAGCAGGTAAGGCTGCGCGCATGCTGGAAAAGTCACGTGCATCCATTTTCAAAGCATCCTAATGACTCGTGCCACTTTTGAAAAGGTGCGCGTCAGTTAACCGTAAATATGCTCAACTCCAAAGATGACAAAATTAGAAAAATTAAAACACAAATGTACCTCGGCAAATTAGCAGATAGCGATGGCCTCAATGCTTTGTAATGTTACGCTTTTGCTTATGCTTCAAAATGTTTTATAATCTCTTTATAATCTCTTTTTAGGGGGGATGGGGGATATTGCTGTTCAAATGTATGTATCTTATCCATCCTTTCTTGCGTTAATGGTTCTTTCTCCTGCGATGTTTTATCTTTATTGCTGCATCCGAGAGACTTGTACCATTATTCATTTTTCTTGTTTATAGTTCTTGCTTGATGTTATATCACTTTCATGTTTAGTTTTCTTTGAAGAAAAAGGGATAATGTTATACCCTACTTAATTGTATAACATGTACTCCACCCCTGCTGCCTCTAGCTGCTCAGCCAGAGTGTGAGATGGTCATGGAATGTTGGTGTGCCTGTGATGCGTGGAATGCCTGGGTGTCTGAGTGGATGAGTGTTGGCAGTTAGAGATGGGCTGAGCAGCTAGGCAGGCTGCTCCTGGTGGGGCTGGTACCACACTAGGCTGGCTGGAGTCAAGACTGATGTGACCTGTAATGGAGACTGAATAAAGAAGACTTAATAATACCTCCTGGCGCCAGGTGTCTATCTTCTTAGATCACAACACGGTGGCTCGCTGGTCCTTCTCAGCATGTCCTCTAGTCCCTGTGGCCTGTCCTCTTCTGCTCGATTTCCATCACTTCCCTCCGTCCTCCTCATGCCCTCAGAGGAGACAGCGCTCCAGAGTGCTGTGTAACCATGACTGGTATTGACCCTGCCCCGAGAGAGATGAGGGACAAGGTAAAAACACCAGCCAGACCAGTGGCAGTGAAGAGGGATTCAAAGAGAGAATACACCTACAGCCAGGGTTGTCAACACTGAAGAGGGTCTACATAGCTACCCACGTTTTCTCCTGTGTGATATTTAGCCTCGGCCACAGGAGGGGGTGAGAATGGAGACTGTTGAGGCCCATTGGTCCATTCCGGTGTCACGTGGGGAGGACATCACGGTACCAGAAGCTTCTGGTAATTGTAATTTCGCTCGAGGGATGTCCTTCACTTGCAGTATGCCTGCTAGGGTAGTCTGAGGCCACACTGGGTGCTGGCAAACTATGCTACATGGCATAGGCAGATTTTTTGCCAATTTCCACCCTCCAAGCAGAGTGTGGAGTGACAAAAACTCCATGAACTCCGCTGGCAGAGCGAAGTTTACACCCACCGTTAGTCATAGCTTTGTGTTCCGGTCTAGAGAACCTCCTAAAAAGTCTGGCATTGACAGAGACCTCGGTTTGCCTAATGTGGATATCAGTTGGATTGACCAGAGAGGGTTAAAGTGGCACTAATTGCTTCCATTGGTTAAAAACATTATAGATATCCAGCATCTAGACCTCATGAGTGTGCACTGTGCTGGGAATGACCTGGGCACATTGGCTGGGGCAGGATTGGAAATCCGGATGAAGGATACATTTAGTCAATTAATGCAACTTTGCCCATACTGCCTTGGTGTTCTATAACATATGGCAAGGGCACAAATGGAACTGGTCATCTCAATGTTGTTCTCAAATAGACAAAGCCAGGAAACATGTTAATAGAACAGTTTCAACATTCGTCAGGTACCATAACAGGGGCTCCATCTACAATAATAACATCTGCTTCATCATGGATGGAATTTAATTTCTAAATCAATTGCTTTTAACATTAAATAGAGGGGAGCCAATTGGCCTCCTCTGGGCCAATTTGAACCCGGGGATCCCATATCCCGGGGCCCAGACTCTTTTTATATATATTTTTGTTTTTATTAAATAAATAAAGGGAGATGGGCTGGAAGCCTGCTTCCCTGGACAATTTCAGCCCCAGGGACCCCATCTCCGGGGCCCAGCCACTTTTTGTATTTTTTATTAATTAAATAAATTAATGGAGGCCAGGCTACCTCCCTCCTGGGCCGATTTTGGACCCGTAGACACCATCCACTGGGTCTTAGCCTCTGATGTGCATACCCTGGAGCCAACCAGGCCAACCACTTTTTACTTTTGGGGAGGTCTCCACAGTCCCTTCCGGCATTGGTTTGACACACAGGGTGCTGCTAATATGCAGTACCCTGTGTGTCAAAGAATTAGTGCTCGCTTTCAGCAAGCAAGAGTATTTTGTATGCTCTCGCTTGTTGAAAGCAAGCACAGTTTGATGTGGACATAGCAGGAGCTAACCCTGGGGGATGGTGATCCCCAGGGCCATATATATCTTCTGGAGGGCGGCGCATGTCCCCCTTCCCATTAACTCTTTAGCTCTGGGGAGGTGGTGGTGCTTGGGGCCGTGGGTCCGCAGTGGACCCCCTTCATTACATCATTTGCGCCTGGGGGAGGTGGTGGTCCCGGTGTTTAGCCAAAATATCGAGTTTTAAATTTCGACCTACAATAATATCGTGTTTTTAATATCGTAGGTACAGAATATGGAAGTCAAGAATATCGATGGACAGAATATCGATCCCAAGGTAAGTAATATCGAAGTTAATAATATCGAAGTAATTAATATCGATGTAAGTAATATCGTAAGTAAAAATTTCGATGTCAATAATATCGATATTTATTTAGTGTAATGTCATTTAATATGTATTTTATTTGTATGTTAAAGATTATTGTAATGTATTTTAATACATTTAAAAATAAATGTTTAGAGATGTTAGAAAACCCCGGGCAACCGGGTTAGCAGTCACCCGGTTTTTCCCAACACATAAGGGGTAGCTTGGCTCGAGCGGTCGGGGGTCAGGCATAGGGGTGGGCGGAATTTGCGTAATCGCGTTACGCAAATCTCCGCGAAACGGTAAAAAATCTCCGCGAACACGCAGAAATTCCGCGAACACTCGGAATTGCTTGTTCGCGATACTTTTTTCCTGTTCGCGATCACTGTTTGCGTGCTCGGGGTGAAATATCTCGCGAACACGCATATTGAGAACGCGAACAAGCAAAAAATTTCGCGAAGTCGCGGAACGCAGATTTTTGGGCATCTTCGCGTTCTCCGCGGAACGCGAAATTACCCAAATTACGCAAATTCCGCGAACGGAACGGAATTTCCCGCCCAGGCCTAGTCAGGCACCGTGTTAAGCGTACGTCACACCCTCACAATAACCATGCGTTCATCCGTTCCAAAAACGACTCTACACCGTAAAAATTAATGAAAGAATCTCTTTGTGTTTATCTTAATTTTCTCTTAGTTGCAGGGTTATGTCACAAATACAATACAAAAGGATTTTCTTCAGAAATAGCAGGTCAATTAAATAATAACACTTTACAGGTGCAATAAATAGGACTAGGTCATAAATACACAAGGAATAAATAGAGGTGCGATAAATACATAGGGCAAATAAATACTGTCAGACAATAAATACCAGGCAAGTATAAATACGGTCAGACAATAAATAACACTCCTTCAATAAATAATATAAGTAGTCAAACAATTGCAAATCAGATCACATTTATGAGGTAGATTGATTTTACCATGCCCAAGTTCAGCTTGTGGTCACTGGGGTGGCCTGGGGATGTCCCACCTAGAGTGGTCAAGGCTGGGGCCTAAGCTGAGGTAAAATGAGGGTAACCTAAGGTTCTGGCTCACCAACTACACAGTCCCTCACACAGGTCCCTACACCAGTCTCAGTTTGGTCCTAACACCCCTCTAATATGGCTCCACAGGGCCTCAGATGCCCTTTCTACCACTTACTGCCCTTTTCTCGGTGTTCGGCTCCGCTCGGCACCGGGTCGACGTCGATGGGCGGCTCCGGTTCGATGACGAGTCGATCGGTTCCACTTGACGCCGTGTCGATGCCGTCGGGCGGTTCTGGTTCGATGTCGCTAGGCGGCCTCGGTTCGATGTCGGGTCGATCCGCTTTACCTGACGCCGGGTCGATGCCGTGAGGCGGCTCCGGATCGATGACGCTGGGCGGCCTCGGTTCGATGTCGGGTTCCGGCGTCACAGGGTCACGGTCTCCCCGCTTCCGGGCAACTCCGGAGTGCGACCTCCACTCCCGACCTCCGTCGGCTCCACTTCGGGTTCCGGCGACTCCGGAGTGCGATCTCCACTCCCGACCTCCTACGCGCTTCGCCTCGACCTCAGGCGACTCCGGAGTGCGATCTCCACTCCCGACCTCCTGCGCGCTTCGCCTCGACCTCAGGCGACTCTGGAGTGCGATCTCCACTCCCGACCTCCTGCGCGCTTCACTTCAGCTTCCGGCGACTCCGGAGGGCGGACTTCACTCCCCCGTCGATGCCTCACCTCGATCTCAGATGACTTCTACTTGACCTCCGGTGTCTCTCCACGACCTCCGTCGGCGCCCTCACTCGACCTCTAGCTGCTCCGGGTACGACGTCTGCCTTCTGTCAGCGCCGCTTCTCCACCTCGGGCTCCAGGTCTCCAGGCTTCTCGACTTCGGGTCTCCAGGAGGATTCCACCAAACAGGTCAGGAACTTGCTGTTCTTCGACTTTAAGGCCTGTTCCGGCTGTTCAGGTCCTTAAGATGATTTTCTGGTCTTTATCCCACACAGGGCACTAGGCTGGGCTTGGTCAGTAGGGACTAGCATCAAGGGTGGGTTTCTGGACCCCACTCCAAGCACTGGTTTCCACCCCTGCTGCCTCACTCCTTCCTCCTTCTGTTTCTCTGTCCTCTCTCTTCACTGGTCAGGTGCCAACTGCCAACTCCAACTGTCAACTCTGAGCTGGCTTCTCAACATTCTAAACCTGCCTCACACTGTCACAGGGTTCTAGAATGTTCTGGAAGGTGCTAGTAGGTTCCAGTGATGTCACAGGTGACAATGGGTGGCCACCATTTTGTGTCTCAGGCCCTCAGACAGAAGTTCCAATGGTAGGTAGTTCCAGGGGTAGGGAAAATGGCTCCCTGACCCTGCATCAACACTAAAATGTCTGGTGGTTCCCAAAAAGGAAAAATTATAACAGGGTTTGAGGCAAAAGTGGGACAAAATAAATAATGATGAGGAGGGACCACCCAAAGGGCTGACAGGTCTAACACGCGTCCCCCCCAGCTGAAAGTGGGGAGAGCTACCCAACCCCTTGGGAGTTCTCATCACTAAGGCGGAAATACCTTGAGAGACCGTCTGCATTGGCGTGGTCCACTCCAGGCCGATGTTCCACCTGAAAGTCCATTCCCTGTAGGGAAATAGACCACCTTAGCAACTTGGGATTCTCCCCCTTCATCTGCATCAGCCAACGAAGGGGTCTGTGGTCGGTCTGAACCAGGAAGTGCGAGCCAAACAGGTATGGCCGCAACTTCTTCAGAGCCCATACCACTGCAAAGGCTTCACGCTCTATTGCACTCCACTTCTGCTCCCTGGGAAGTAGTCTCCGGGATAGGAAGACCACGGGTTGATCCAGACCCTCTTCATTGAGTTGCGATAATACTGCCCCAATGCCATGTTCCGATGCATCCGTCTGGACAATGAACTCCTTGGAAAAGTCTGGTGCCCTTAAGACCGGGGCCTCGCACATGGCTTGCTTCAGTCTCACAAAGGCCTGCTGACAAGCCTCCGTCCAGACTACCCGTCGAGGTTGTTTCTTGGACGTGAGCTCCGTGAGGGGGGCTACAATGGTACCGTACCCCTTCACGAAGCGGCGGTAATATCCTGTGAGACCCAGAAAAGCTCAGACCTCAGTCTGAGTCTTGGGGGGTTCCCAGGCCATAATAGCCTCGATTTTCGCCTGGAGGGGCTGCACCGCTCCCCTACCCACCAAGTGTCCAAGGTACACTACCGGCCCCTGCCCGATCTGGCATTTGCTGGCCTTGATCGTCAATCCAGCTTGTCTCAGGGCCTGGAGAACAGCTTGCAGGTGACGCAAGTGATCCTCCCAGCTGTTACTGAAGATGGCTATGTCATCCAGATGAGCAGCAGAGAAACTCTCCATTCCAGTGAGGATCTGGTTCACCAGATGCTGAAACGTGGCAGGGCGTTCTTGAGCCCAAAGGGCATCACACAGAACTGGTAGTGGCCATTGGGCGCGGAGAAGGCTGACCTTTCCCTTGCTCCATCAGTCAGAGAGATCTGCCAGTACCCTGAAGTAAGGTCAAAGGTACTTAGATATTGGGCAGCTCCCAGCCGGTCAATCAATTCATCCGCCCTTGGGATCGGATGAGCATCAGTCTTGGTTACTGAGTTCAGTCCCCGGTAGTCCACACAGAACCTCAGTTCCGGTTGGGCATCCGGTGGTGCAGCTTTTGGTACTAACACCACCGGACTGGACCAGGGGCTGCTGGAAGGTTCGATCACTCCTAGCTCCAGCATCTTAGTGACTTCACTGTGAATGCTGGCCTTCACCTTGTCTGACATCCGGTAGATCTTGGACTTCACAGGTGGGCTGTCTCCTGTGTCCACATCATGGACGCACAGGTGAGTCCTACCCGGAACAAGGGAGAACAACGAAGAGTACTGTCCCAGGACCTGGCGGCAGTCCTCCTGCTGTTCAGGAGTTAGAGATGGGGAGAGAATCACTCCCTCCACTGACCCATCCTTCTCTTGAGACGCAAATAAGTCGGGGAGAGGCTCGCTTTCCACGTCCTCTGCTCCGTCAGTCACCATCATCAATATGACTTCGGGCCTCTCGTGGTAGGGTTTGAGGCGGTTGGCATGCAGCACCCGTAGGGGCTGGCGAGGGGTCTTAAGATCCACCAAGTAGGTAGCCTTACCCTTCTTCTCCAATACCTCAAAGGGTCCTGACCAGCGATCCTGGAGGGCGCTAAGCTCTCCTGGTTCGATCACCCACACCTTCTGGCCAGGCTCCAACTCCACCGGGTGAGCGTTGTGGTCATACCACGCCTTCATTACTGCTTGGCTGGCTTCCAAGTTGTCAGAAGCTTGCTTCCACAACTTAGCCATTTGGCTCCGGAAGGCCAGCATGTAGCTCACCACATCCTGGGGAAGCTTTCTGGGAGTTCTTTCCCATCCGTCTCTCACCAGGCTGAGAGGTCCACGCACAGGGTGCCCATACAAAAGCTCGAAGGGGCTGAAGCCCACTCCCTTCTGTGGCACTTCCCTGTAGGAAAACAATAGACAGGGTAGGAGGATGTCCCATTTCCTCCGCAGGCTTTCAGGCAGACTTCTGATCATGCCTTTCAAGGTTTTGTTGAACCTCTCCACCAGACCATTGGTCTGGGGGTGGTAAGGAGTGGTGAACCGGTATGTCACTCCACACTCCTTCCACATCGCCCGCATGTATGCTGACATGAAGTTGGTCCCCCTGTTGGACACAACTTCCTTGGGAAAACCCACTCGGGTAAAGATTCCCATCAGGGCCCTAGCCACAACAGGTGCAGTAATGGTCCTCAGAGGTATGGCCTCTGGGTACCGTGTGGCATGATCCACCAGAACCAGGATAAACCTGTGACCAGCTGTAGTAGGCGGATCTAACGGACCCACAATGTCGATGCCCACCCTTTCAAAGGGGGTGCTAACGACAGGAAGTGGTTCCAGGGGAGCTTTCAGCTTCACCCCTGTTTTCCCACTGGCTTGGCAAGACACACATGTCCGGCAGTAGGTGTCAGACGACACTTTCATTTGAGGCCAATAAAAGTGTGGGACAAGACGGGCGAAGGTCTTGTCTTGCCCCAGGTGTCCTGCCAAGGGGATCTCGTGAGCCAACTCCAGTAGGAAGGCTCGATAACGTTGAGGGACAACTAAGGCTCATGACGATCCATGTAGGGGTGCCTTGGGTTCACTGTAGAGGAGGCCATCCTCCCAGTAAATGTTGTAGTTCCCCTCAACGTTCCCTGCTGCCTGGGCTTCGGCCTGTCGCCTCAGTCCCTCAAGGGTAGGGCACTCCCTCTGGCCCTTGCAGAATTCCTCCCTGGTCGGCCCTCCCTCCACGTGCCACTCGGCCGGGATGGTTAGGTCCTCCAGTTTGGTCACATCCCCCACCGCGGACTCCTGGTCCACCACCTCCGGTGGCCTATCCGTCACACGGGGCGCGGATGCCGAGGCAGGCTCCTCCTGTCCTCGGTTCTTCCCTTGGTCGGCAGCTGGCTGGGCCTTTGTTCCAGGCTCCAGCCGAAACGAACTCCCTCTCCGGGTAGTCGCGGACCTTGTGCTAACACAGGCCCAGTCAGGTGTACCCAGCATCTCAGCATGAGTCCGGTATTCCACCTCCTTCCAAGCATTGTGCTCCATGTCATTCCCCAGCAGACAATCGACTGGCACGGCAGGGCTTACGGCAACTCGAAGTGAACCTGCAACCCCCTCCCATTCAAAGGGAACCTCGGCCACTGGATAGTGGCCTGTTCTGCCGTCAGCCATCGCGGCTGGGTGAAGTACATCGGGAATTACCTGCTCTGGAGACACCAGTTGGCTACGTACCATAGCCATACTGGCTCCTGTGTCTCTCAGAGCCTCCCCTCTTTGGCCGTTGATGGTGACCCACTGCCCATACTTTACGGTATTTGCGGGCACCTGGATCTTAGGAACCATCTCCCGTTCTCCCAGGGACACTAAAGTGACACCCGCCCACTCCCTTCCCTTAGTTAAGGGCATCTCCTCCCCGAGCACTGCACTAACTACTCCGGGGGCCTTTCCTCCAATGGGAGGGGGTGGTCTTTTCGGGCACTTCGCATCTCCCTTATAGTGTCCAACACCACCGCACTCGAAGCAATGAACAACCCTTGGCTGCTGACTCTGGCCAGGATTAGGGTTTCTGGGTGGGTTAGCCCTAGGGGTGAATCCTGTTCCCTTCCCTTGGAAGTTATTTTGGGGGCCTTTAGAGAACTCCTTTTTCTTTTCCCCTCCCTCTTTCTTCTGGGGGGCACCCTGTCCGGCCTTTTGAGTATCCCCTCCAGTCCCCCTTGTGGACACCCGTGTACTAGCCCAAATGTCCGCCTCCTCAGCAAGCTTCCGGGGATTGGTCAGCTTGCTATCCACCAGGTGTTGACGCAGTTCGGGGAAACATTTTTCGAGCAGGTGTTCCTTCAACATTAAATCAAACAACCCCTCGTAGTCCCTCACCTCACTGCCCTGAATCCAACCCTCTAATGCCTTCTTCGCATAGTCCAGGAAATCCACCCAATTCTGTGTGCCCAGTTTGTGGCTACCCCGGAACTTCTGTCTGTATTTCTCGGGTGTTAGTCCAAACTTTCTTACGAGCGCCACTTTCATGGTGGGGTAGTGGGTCTGCTCATCCTGCTCTAGGGCCAATAATGCATCCCTACCAGCTGGAGGCATGTATTTGTACAATCCCCCTCCCCAGTACTTCTCTGGAACCCCATGGGCCCTTAAAGAGACCTCATAGGCCGCTAGCCACTTGGCAATATCATCCCCTGCACTATAGCTAGCTACTATGTCTTTCGGCAGATAGGGTTTGGGTTCCCTGGTGATCTCTCGGTCTTTGCTGCCACCATTAGGAACAGTTTGTGCCCCGACTCGTAAGATCTGGAGATCCATCTCCTTGAGCCTCAACTCGTGAGCCATCCTCCGTTCCTCCTTTTCTTTCTCCAGCTCCGCTAACTTCCATGTGAGCTGTCTTTTCTCCCTCCGGTCAGTTAACTCTGCTTCAGATAAGCCACCGCTAGAGACAGTGCTGTCCTTCCTGGAAATGGTTCTGGGCCCCGCTACTAGGTTCCCCACCTCAGGTTGGTACAACCCAGCCCCCTCGCTGTCAGGCTCTCCATCCCTGTCCTCCTGCTCAGCCTTACTTTCTCGTCGTGCCTCCCCCCAAGCCCTCAAGCTGGTCTGGAGTTCACCCTTCTTTGCACCTTGGGGACAAAACACCCCCTCTCTCTGACAAAACTCTCTGAGTTGGGCCACAGTGTAAGTTTCCACATCTTCCAACACAAACTCCATTTTGCCCACTCAGATTAGAAGACAGGTGTTTACAGAAGCTATGCAGGGGGGTACCTTTTATAATACCTCCTCCCACCACCAGAGTAAATTTGGAAAAAACAAAACTCAGAATTAGGAAGTCCGCTTTGAGAAAACTCCCGGTGTAGGCCTATGGACTACCCACAGTTATTGTCAAGTGGACGCAAGCACAGCTGTATCCCACCACTGAACACCAATTATGTTAGAAAACCCCGGGCAACCGGGTTAGCAGTCACCCGGTTTTTCCCAACACATAAGGGGTAGCTTGGCTCGAGCGGTCGGGGGTCAGGCACCGTGTTAAGCGTACGTCACACCCTCACAATAACCATGCGTTCATCCGTTCCAAAAACGACTCTACACCGTAAAAATTTATGAAAGAATCTCTTTGTGTTTATCTTAATTTTCTCTTAGTTGCAGGGTTATGTCACAAATACAATATGAACAAAAAAACCCCGTACGGCTGACCAATGTTCAGCACACCAAATCCTAGTTCAAAATGCAGTTTCTTTAGTTGGTGCAAAGACACATCCAGAGCAGGCCGTACTTGTGCTCTACTGGAAAACCAGATATACAAACTTATATTTGACAAAGGGATGGTGCACTCAAGGAAAAAGTCTTTTCAAATATCCCAAAGATTGTTTCTTTATTCTTATTCAAAATCCAAGGACAGTCAAGCTCAGCCAACGCGTTTCGTTCTTATAGAACTTCGTCAGGGCTGTAAATCAATACAAATAAAGACATACATGTATACAAAAACACTTCTTATACCACATAAAACACAACAACCTACATTGCCAACAGTACATATATATCATGACAGTACCATATATTACATACAAATGATTAAAATAATAGCACAACACCAAACACCAACAAAATAAGTCTCACAAATAAATACATTATATACAATTTGTACTAAAAAGGGGGGGGGGGACATATTAGACAAATGTACGTTCAGGACAAAGGTAAAATTATCACACAAAAAAACAAAAAAACAACATACATATCCTACCTCAACATGCATGTTATTCAATGTTCTAAAAGACGAAAAATACCATTTGAAGTGTATATAAATGAAAGCCTAAACTATAAGTGAGTTTATAGATATACAATAAGGAGATGTAGGGGTCCGTATGCCTAAAAGGTACCGGTGGTTTGTATGACCAATACCCTATTCAATGAGAGAGCTATTATAATATTTACATAAATTCTTACCATGGATACTTTAAGAAACGGACTTCACGAAACTCAAAGGGATCGACTTCCAATAGATATAAAATTTCATGTAAAAAATAGGAGTATGACCTAATGAAAATAAATTTAAGGAAACAGTTATTACAGCCCCTTACGGGCATGGAAGACCTAGATCAAATGGGAATATTTACATTACAACGCTTTCCAGTTGAAAATGAAAGCTATCTTACCTTTCCAAGTCGCTGAAAGGTATACGTATGGGTACGATCGTGTGTAAGTCACCAGGTAATATAAATGACAGTCAGATTCTTATTCAATCACTACGTGTCAAAGGCATTGTTCTGTCAACATTGTTGTTGTATATTTATGCCCAATGTGTGGGCCGTTTACTTCTAAAAGAAAACAACACGAGAATAGAGAATTACACGAAAGCCCATCTATGATTTCATGTTGAATCACAGGTCCCATTCCGAAACCCATCTCCTAGTGTTAACTAAGAATAAAAGAAAGAAGCGACGGCCTATATCTCCCATTCTAACTTATGTATATAGATTTAGTAACATGTGTATCCTACAGCTATTGTGCACCGTAACAAAACGACGACATCCGAAATCAAGGACATGATTTACAATGATAGTGGACAGGAAATTGTAAGCCACAAGTCTCTATAGTTATTCTAAATATTTGCGTGCTCCCTATGTGATTATACTTGCGGTATGCAAGTAGTATCATAAACCCCGCCATCAAACTAAACACACACAAAACCAACAAAGTATTCCCAGAATTCGTAAGGTAGCGATTCCTGAATACCCCACAGTATTTGTATTATCGGTATTATATCCGCGCAAAGTCCACACAATTTCCGCCATAAAAAGGAAACACACACGTAATCAAGGTAATGACCTCATGCATAGTAAGGTAGCAATGTGTGATTGCCTGGAAACGTTTTAACTCGCAATGTTATATTAATGCAAAGCCCGCTGAAACATAGTCACCAACGGCACCTTGAGCAAGAAACCAAAATACTTCAAACATATCCGACTACTTCACTACTCCTAATCCAATGCAAACGTCTTGTCTCACCTTTAAACGAGCGCGCTTCTCCTGATTACCGGCGAACCCATTCCAAACGATCGAGTGTCTTAAATACGCTCCACCTACATATCCCGTGACAATACCGGAATACCGGAAGTATCAGTGGGCTACTCATGTAATGGAACTTCGGTTATATCCTATGGGCGCCATGTTGAAATGGTGTGCGAACATAGAAATCAAGACATAAAAAGTATTGTACTAAGTAAATGTAAGGTCCATTAATATTTATCTATATATTTTTAAGAGATAAAAAGATAAAACACCCATAAGGGTCAAATCAAAAAAGTTTTTTAGATATACTCCATCGATATTAATATACCCCATAGGAATTGTAATAAGGAGGTGTACGAGAACCAGGCTTGTACAGGGTTATCCTAAAAGAACGCAAAGTACGTCAGTATGTATCTATATATTTTTCTAGGTTCTCGGTATACCATCTGGTTTTTATAAGATATTCAGTGTAATTGATCAATATTGATTCAAACATGGACGCCATATTCGAGTTATAAAAAAATATAACGATCCTAAATAAATGTCAATCATTTGTATCCAAATTTTATATGCGTTCCAGACGCGCGCCTTAGTCATATATATTACTGACAGGCGAAAGATTCCGACTACTAGAGTATAAAAAAACACGTATCAATTTGGCGGAGAGAGCCCATAAGGGAAAATCATACGTATATGTGACGCGAAAGATTTCAACTGCTGGAATATAAAAGCACGTGTCAATTTGACGGAGAGAGCCCGTACGGGAAAATCATACGTATATGTGATGCGATGGTTGTCCACTATCTTTACAGACTCCAACGAAATAAAGGGAGTCACCTGCCCAATTGGGCACAAGAAAAACAGAGAAATTATAAGCAATTACTACCATGCCCAGCCGGGCTCGGTATGTAAATCTTATGTTTCTTAGAACCACTGAGTAAACACGAGTCGGAGCGGCAGAGGGAAAACTTAGAAACAGTCGTGGGAGGCAGACATAAAGTCAGCATGTAACCTAAATATAAATGCCAGAGGGAAAGAGAGAAAAGCCACAAGAGCACAAGATCATTGATTCAGGGTATTCATTAGAGAGGCGAGTCATGAGAATCGTTCAGACCTAACAATATGGGTAAATATCTATAAAAATATTAGATATTTTAATGGTTTGTAGAACAGTCAACCAACTTATAACAAAATAACAAAAAATCAGTGTGTTGACTGTACAAAGATGTCAGACAACCCAAAAGTTAGGGAAATGTTAACTAAATTCCTACAGAAACCGGTATGTTGAATGTACTAATACCCCAACATCTTCCCCTATAAAAAGTAGTGCATTTCCCCATCTGTGTTGTGCCCCAAGCTGATTGCTCTCAATCGACAGATCCATTTGGATTCTTTTTGTCTCAGCAACAGGTCCCTGTTGCCGCCTCTCCTAGGTTTGGGAACATGTTCTATGGCATGAAACCAAAATTTATCGTCCTCTGGATGTTCCATGGTATAGTGGTTAGTGATAGGATATCTAACATCTTTAGATTTTATGGCCCTTCTATGTTCTTGAATCCTTAGTTTTAAACTCCGGATAGTACTTCCGACATAGATTATACCACATCTGCATCCCAAGACATACACCACATGAGTTGTATTACAATTTATGAAACTTTCAATCACAAACTGTCTCGAGCTGTTATAACAGAAAACCGAAGTTTTATTTTTACCCAGCGGACAGATATTGCATGTTCCACAGGTAAAAAAACCTTTGGGTTTATCTGGTAACCAAGTTTGCGTACTATGCCATAGAACATGTTCCCAAACCTAGGAGAGGCGGCAACAGGGACCTGTTGCTGAGACAAAAAGAATCCAAATGGATCTGTCGATTGAGAGCAATCAGCTTGGGGCACAACACAGATGGGGAAATGCACTACTTTTTATAGGGGAAGATGTTGGGGTATTAGTACATTCAACATACCGGTTTCTGTAGGAATTTAGTTAACATTTCCCTAACTTTTGGGTTGTCTGACATCTTTGTACAGTCAACACACTGATTTTTTGTTATTTTGTTATAAGTTGGTTGACTGTTCTACAAACCATTAAAATATCTAATATTTTTATAGATATTTACCCATATTGTTAGGTCTGAACGATTCTCATGACTCGCCTCTCTAATGAATACCCTGAATCAATGATCTTGTGCTCTTGTGGCTTTTCTCTCTTTCCCTCTGGCATTTATATTTAGGTTACATGCTGACTTTATGTCTGCCTCTCACGACTGTTTCTAAGTTTCCCCTCTGCCGCTCCGACTCGTGTTTACTCAGTGGTTCTAAGAAACATAAGATTTACATACCGAGCCCGGCTGGGCATGGTAGTAATTGCTTATAATTTCTCTGTTTTTCTTGTGCCCAATTGGGCAGGTGACTCCCTTTATTTCATTGGAGTCTGTAAAGATAGTGGACAACCATCGCATCACATATACGTATGACTTTCCCGTACGGGCTCTCTCCGTCAAATTGACACGTGCTTTTATATTCCAGCAGTTGAAATCTTTCGCGTCACATATACGTATGATTTTCCCTTATGGGCTCTCTCCGCCAAATTGATACGTGTTTTTTTATACTCGAGTAGTCGGAATCTTTCGCCTGTCAGTAATATATATGACTAAGGCGCGCGTCTGGAACGCATATAAAATTTGGATACAAATGATTGACATTTATTTAGGATCGTTATATTTTTTTATAACTCGAATATGGCGTCCATGTTTGAATCAATATTGATCAATTACACTGAATATCTTATAAAAACCAGATGGTATACCGAGAACCTAGAAAAATATATAGATACATACGGACGTACTTTGCGTTCTTTTAGGATAACCCTGTACAAGCCTGGTTCTCGTACACCTCCTTATTACAATTCCTATGGGGTATATTAATATTGATGGAGTATATCTAAAAAACTTTTTTGATTTGACCCTTATGGGTGTTTTATCTTTTTATCTCTTAAAAATATATAGATAAATATTAATGGACCTTACATTTACTTAGTACAATACTTTTTATGTCTTGATTTCTATGTTCGCACACCATTTCAACATGGCGCCCATAGGATATAACCGAAGTTCCATTACATGAGTAGCCCACTGATACTTCCGGTATTCCGGTATTGTCACGGGATATGTAGGTGGAGCGTATTTAAGACACTCGATCGTTTGGAATGGGTTCGCCGGTAATCAGGAGAAGCGCGCTCGTTTAAAGGTGAGACAAGACGTTTGCATTGGATTAGGAGTAGTGAAGTAGTCGGATATGTTTGAAGTATTTTGGTTTCTTGCTCAAGGTGCCGTTGGTGACTATGTTTCAGCGGGCTTTGCATTAATATAACATTGCGAGTTAAAACGTTTCCAGGCAATCACACATTGCTACCTTACTATGCATGAGGTCATTACCTTGATTACGTGTGTGTTTCCTTTTTATGGCGGAAATTGTGTGGACTTTGCGCGGATATAATACCGATAATACAAATACTGTGGGGTATTCAGGAATCGCTACCTTACGAATTCTGGGAATACTTTGTTGGTTTTGTGTGTGTTTAGTTTGATGGCGGGGTTTATGATACTACTTGCATACCGCAAGTATAATCACATAGGGAGCACGCAAATATTTAGAATAACTATAGAGACTTGTGGCTTACAATTTCCTGTCCACTATCATTGTAAATCATGTCCTTGATTTCGGATGTCGTCGTTTTGTTACGGTGCACAATAGCTGTAGGATACACATGTTACTAAATCTATATACATAAGTTAGAATGGGAGATATAGGCCGTCGCTTCTTTCTTTTATTCTTAGTTAACACTAGGAGATGGGTTTCGGAATGGGACCTGTGATTCAACATGAAATCATAGATGGGCTTTCGTGTAATTCTCTATTCTCGTGTTGTTTTCTTTTAGAAGTAAACGGCCCACACATTGGGCATAAATATACAACAACAATGTTGACAGAACAATGCCTTTGACACGTAGTGATTGAATAAGAATCTGACTGTCATTTATATTACCTGGTGACTTACACACGATCGTACCCATACGTATACCTTTCAGCGACTTGGAAAGGTAAGATAGCTTTCATTTTCAACTGGAAAGCGTTGTAATGTAAATATTCCCATTTGATCTAGGTCTTCCATGCCCGTAAGGGGCTGTAATAACTGTTTCCTTAAATTTATTTTCATTAGGTCATACTCCTATTTTTTACATGAAATTTTATATCTATTGGAAGTCGATCCCTTTGAGTTTCGTGAAGTCCGTTTCTTAAAGTATCCATGGTAAGAATTTATGTAAATATTATAATAGCTCTCTCATTGAATAGGGTATTGGTCATACAAACCACCGATACCTTTTAGGCATACGGACCCCTACATCTCCTTATTGTATATCTATAAACTCACTTATAGTTTAGGCTTTCATTTATATACACTTCAAATGGTATTTTTCGTCTTTTAGAACATTGAATAACATGCATGTTGAGGTAGGATATGTATGTTGTTTTTTTGTTTTTTTGTGTGATAATTTTACCTTTGTCCTGAACGTACATTTGTCTAATATGTCCCCCCCCCCTTTTTAGTACAAATTGTATATAATGTATTTATTTGTGAGACTTATTTTGTTGGTGTTTGGTGTTGTGCTATTATTTTAATCATTTGTATGTAATATATGGTACTGTCATGATATATATGTACTGTTGGCAATGTAGGTTGTTGTGTTTTATGTGGTATAAGAAGTGTTTTTGTATACATGTATGTCTTTATTTGTATTGATTTACAGCCCTGACGAAGTTCTATAAGAACGAAACGCGTTGGCTGAGCTTGACTGTCCTTGGATTTTGAATAAGAATAAAGAAACAATCTTTGGGATATTTGAAAAGACTTTTTCCTTGAGTGCACCATCCCTTTGTCAAATTTATGTCACAAATACAATACAAAAGGATTTTCTTCAGAAATAGCAGGTCAATTAAATAATAACACTTTACAGGTGCAATAAATAGGACTAGGTCATAAATACACAAGGAATAAATAGAGGTGCGATAAATACATAGGGCAAATAAATACTGTCAGACAATAAATACCAGGCAAGTATAAATACGGTCAGACAATAAATAACACTCCTTCAATAAATAATATAAGTAGTCAAACAATTGCAAATCAGATCACATTTATGAGGTAGATTGATTTTACCATGCCCAAGTTCAGCTTGTGGTCACTGGCGTGGCCTGGGGATGTCCCACCTAGAGTGGTCAAGGCTGGGGCCTAAGCTGAGGTAAAATGAGGGTAACCTAAGGTTCTGGCTCACCAACTACACAGTCCCTCACACAGGTCCCTACACCAGTCTCAGTTTGGTCCTAACACCCCTCTAACCCCTAGAATGGTCTTTTATGGCTCCACAGGGCCTTAGATGCCCTTTCTACCACTTACTGCCCTTTTCTCGGTGTTCGGCTCCGCTCGGCGCCGGGTCGACGTCGATGGGCGGCTCCGGTTCGATGACGAGTCGATCGGTTCCACTTGACGCCGTGTCGATGCCGTCGGGCGGTTTCGGTTCGATGTCGCTGGGCGGCCTCGGTTCGATGTCGGGTCGATCCGCTTTACCTGACGCCGGGTCGATGCCGTGAGGCGGCTCCGGATCGATGACGCTGGGCGGCCTCGGTTCGATGTCGGGTTCCGGCGTCACAGGGTCACGGTCTCCCCGCTTCCGGGCGACTCCGGAGTGCGACCTCCACTCCCGACCTCCGTCGGCTCCACTTCGGGTTCCGGCGACTCCGGAGTGCGATCTCCACTCCCGACCTCCTACGCGCTTCGCCTCGACCTCAGGCGACTCCGGAGTGCGATCTCCACTCCCGACCTTCTGCGCGCTTCGCCTCGACCTCAGGCGACTCCGGAGTGCGATCTCCACTCCCGACCTCCTGCGCGCTTCACTTCAGCTTCCGGCGACTCCGGAGGGCGGACTTCACTCCCCCGTCGACGCCTCACCTCGATCTCAGGTGACTTCTACTTGACCTCCGGTGTCTCTCCACGACCTCCGTCGGCGCCCTCACTCGACCTCTAGCGGCTCCAGGTACGACGTCTGCCTTCTGTCAGCGCCGCTTCTCCACCTCGGGCTCCAGGTCTCCAGGCTTCTCGACTTCGGGTCTCCAGGAGGATTCCACCAAACAGGTCAGGAACTTGCTGTTCTTCGACTTTAAGGCCTGTTCCGGCTGTTCAGGTCCTTAAGATGATTTTCTGGTCTTTATCCCACACAGGGCACTAGGCTGGGGTTGGTCAGTAGGGACTAGCATCAAGGGTGGGTTTCTGGACCCCACTCCAAGCACTGGTTTCCACCCCTGCTGCCTCACTCCTTCCTCCTTCTGTTTCTCTGTCCTCTCTCTTCACTGGTCAGGTGCCAACTGCCAACTCCAACTGTCAACTCTGAGCTGGCTTCTCAACATTCTAAACCTGCCTCACACTGTCACAGGGTTCTAGAATGTTCTGGAAGGTTCCAGTGATGTCACAGGTGACAATGGGTGGCCACCATTTTGTGTCTCAGGCCCTCAGACAGAAGTTCCAGGGGTAGGGAAAATGGCTCCCTGACCCTGCATCAACACTAAAAAGTCTGGTGGTTCCCAAAAAGGAAAAATTATAACAGGGTTTGAGGCAAAAGTGGGACAAAATAAATAATGATGAGGAGGGACCACCCAGAGGGCTGACAGGTCTAACAAGAGATTAATAATTATTTTACATTTAATTTAGCGTTTTAGTATCAGAGCGGGTTGTGGGTTTATAGGGGAATAGGGTGGGAAGTAATTTAATTATAATTAATGAATTAATATGTATTGTTTAATTGGTATTTATGATTAATTAATTGGTAATTAATTAATAATTGGTAATTAATTGATTAATTAATTGTTAATTAATTATTAATTGTAAAATTATTTTATTAATTGGTTAATTATATACATTATAATTAGTTTATTATTAATATTTATTTATTGTTATTGTTAATTAATTAATTGTTAATTAGTAATTAATTGGTGATTTAATTTTATTAAGTGATTAATTGATAATTAAATTAATTATGTGAATTTTTATGTGTAGTGGGTTGTGGGTTTATAGGGGAATAGGGTGGGAAGTAATGTAATTATAATTAATGAATTAATATGTATTGTTTAATTGGTATTTATGATTAATTAATTGGTAATTAATTAATAATTGGTAATTAATTTGATTAATAGATTAATCAATTTTTAATTAGTTATTAATTGTAAAAATATGTTATTATTTGGTTAATTATATACATTATAATTAGTTTATTAATAATATTTATTTATTGTTATAGTTAATTAATTAATTGTTAATTAGTAATTAATTGGTGATTTAATTTTATTAAGTGATTAATTCATAATTAAATTAATTATGTAAATTTTTATGTGTAGTGGGTTGTGGGTTTATAGGGGAATAGGGTGGGATGTAATTAAAATAAAATAAATAATGATATATTGTATTTATTTGTAATTATTATTAAATAATTGTTATTAGTTAGTTAAATATAGTAAATATAAATAATTGATTATTGTATTTTATTTGTTGTTATAGCTAATTCATGTATTGTTAATTAATAATTAATAGGTGAATATTTGTAATTTCGTAGTTAATATGTATTATTTAGTCAATTAATAACTATATTAGTTATAAAGAATGTATTATTCATTGTAAATAAGAGATAAATTGATATTTAAATCTATTGTGTATTTTGTATGTGTAGTGCGTTGTGTGTTAAAGGGGGAATAGTGTGGGATGTAATTTAAATTTATTTATTTAAATATTTATTTTACATAATTGGTATTTAATAATAATAGTTTTTTTAAAAACATTGTTAACATGCAATTTTTTTATAAGAAATTATTGAATTGGTTATAATGTTCATAGAATCACTAGAGTACAGAAGACAAACATATAACCCACTTGAAAGTTCAATCTGATCATGAGCTCCGAAGTAGCTTGTTCAAACTTTATTGCATCCAAAAGAAGAAAAAAAAATGCGGTTGGCAAAGAGCACTACGCTGATTACGTGACTGCAATACTACAAGGGAGACAGACTGCAGGTGCCAATCACAAGATGGCAGCATGCCTTATGACGATATGCCGATGTCCAGAGGCAGCAAAGCAGAGGAGGCATGGTGGAACGTCACAAAGGATCCATGGAGACCGAAGAAGCAGGTAAGGCTGCGCGCATGCTGGAAAAGTCACGTGCATCCATTTTCAAAGCATCCTAATGACTCGTGTCACTTTTGAAAAGGTGCGCGTCAGTTAACCATAAATATGCTCAACTCCAAAGATGACAAAATTAGAAAAATTAAAACACAAATGTACCTCGGCAAATTAGCAGATAGCGATGGCCTCAATGCTTTGTAATGTTACGCTTTTGCTTATGCTTCAAAATGTTTTATAATCTCTTTTTAGGGGGGATGGGGGATATTGCTGTTCAAATGTATGTATCTTATCCATCCTTTCTTGCGTTAATGGTTCTTTCTCCTGCGATGTTTTATCTTTATTGCTGCATCCGAGAGACTTGTACCATTATTCATTTTTATTGTTTATAGTTCTTGCTTGATGTTATATCACTTTCATGTTTCGTTTTCTTTGAAGAAAAAAGGGATAATGTTATACCCTACTTAATTGTATAACATGTACTCCACCCCTGCTGCCTCTAGCTGCTCAGCCAGAGTGTGAGATGGTCATGGAATGTTGGTGTGCCTGTCATGCGTGGAATGCCTGGGTGTCTGAGTGGATGAGTGTTGGCAGTTAGAGATGGGCTGAGCAGCTAGGCAGGCTGCTCCTGGTGGGGCTGGTACCACACTAGGCTGGCTGGAGTCAAGACTGATGTGACCTGTAATGGAGACTGAATAAAGAAGACTTAATAATACCTCCTGGCTCCAGGTGTCTATCTTCTTAGATCACAACACGGTGGCTCGCTGGTCCTTCTCAGCATGTCCTCTAGTCCCTGTGGCCTGTCCTCTTCTGCTCGATTTCCAGCACTTCCCTCCGTCCTCCTCATGCCCTCAGAGGAGACAGCGCTCCAGAGTGCTGTGTAACCATGACTGGTATTGACCCTGCCCCGAGAGAGATGAGGGACAAGGTAAAAACACCAGCCAGACCAGTGGCAGTGAAGAGGGATTCAAAGAGAGAATACACCTACAGCCAGGGTTGTCAACACTGAAGAGGGTCTACATAGCTACCCACGTTTTCTCCTGTGTGATATTTAGCCTCGGCCACAGGAGGGGGTGAGAATGGAGACTGTTGAGGCCCATTGGTCCATTCCGGTGTCACGTGGGGTGGACATCACGGTACCAGAAGCTTCTGGTAATTGTAATTTCGCTCGAGGGATGTCCTTCACTTGCAGTATGCCTGCTAGGGTAGTCTGAGGCCACACTGGGTGCTGGCAAACTATGCTACATGGCATAGGCAGATTTTTTGCCAATTTCCACCCTCCAAGCAGAGTGTGGAGTGACAAAAACTCCATGAACTCCGCTGGCAGAGCGAAGTTTACACCCACCGTTAGTCATAGCTTTGTGTTCCGGTCTAGAGAACCTCCTAAAAAGTCTGGCATTGACAGAGACCTCGGTTTGCCTAATGTGGATATCAGTTGGATTGACCAGAGAGGGTTAAAGTGGCACTAATTGCTTCCATTGGTTAAAAACATTATAGATATCCAGCATCTAGACCTCATGAGTGTGCACTGTGCTGGGAATGACCTGGGCACATTGGCTGGGGCAGGATTGGAAATCCTGATGAAGGATACATTTAGTCAATTAATGCAACTTTGCCCATACTGCCTTGGTGTTCTATAACATATGGCAAGGGTACAAATGGAACTGGTCATCTCAATGTTGTCCTCAAATAGACAAAGCCAGGAAACATGTTAATAGAACAGTTTCAACATTCGTCAGGTACCATAACAGGGGCTCCATCTACAATAATAACATCTGCTTCATCATGGATGGAATTTAATTTCTAAATCAATTGCTTTTAACATTAAATAGAGGGGAGCCAATTGGCCCCCTCTGGGCCAATTTGAACCCGGGGATCCCATATCCCGGGGCCCAGACTCTTTTTATATGTATTTTTGTTTTTATTAAATAAATGAAGGGAGATGGGCTGGAAGCCTGCTTCCCTGGACAATTTCAGCCCCAGGGACCCCACCTCCGGGGCCCAGCCACTTTTTGTATTTTTTCTTAATTAAATAAATTAATGGAGGCCAGGCTACCTCCCTCCTGGGCCGATTTTGGACCCGTAGACACCATCCACTGGGTCTTAGCCTCTGATGTGCATACCCTGGAGCCAACCAGGCCAACCACTTTTTACTTTTGGGGAGGTCTCCACAGTCCCTTCCGGCATTGGTTTGACACACAGGGTGCTGCTAATATGCAGTACCCTGTGTGTCAAAGAATTAGTGCTCGCTTTCAGCAAGCAAGAGTATTTTGTATGCTCTCGCTTGTTGAAAGCAAGCACAGTTTGATGTGGACATAGCAGGAGCTGACCCTGGGGGATGGTAATCCCCAGGGCCATATATATCTTCTAGAGGGCGGAGCATGTCCCCCTTCCCATTAACTCTTTAGCTCTGGGGAGGTGGTGGTGCTTGGGGCCGTGGGTCCGCAGTGGACCCCCTTCAATACATCATTTGCATCTGGGGGAGGTGGTGGTCCCGGTGTTTAGCCAAAATATCGAGTTTTAAATTTCGACCTACAATAATATCGTGTTTTTAATATCGTAGGTACAGAATATCGAAGTCAAGAATATCGATGGACAGAATATCGATCCCAAGGTAAGTAATATCAAAGTTAATAATATCGAAATAATTAATATCGATGTAAGTAATATCGTAAGTAAAAATTTCGATGTCAATAATATCGATATTTATTTAGTGTAATGTCATTTAATATGTATTTTATTTGTATGTTAAAGATTATTGTAATGTATTTTAATACATTTAAAAATATATGTTTAGAGATTAATAATTATTTTACATTTAATTTAGCGTTTTAGTATCAGAGCGGGTTGTGGGTTTATAGGGGAATAGGGTGGGAAGTAATTTAATTATAATTAATTAATTAATATGTATTGTTTAATTGGTATTTATGATTAATTAATTGGTAATTAATTAATAATTGGTAATTAATTGATTAATTAATTGTTAATTAATTATTAATTGTAAAATTATTTTATTAATTGGTTAATTATATACATAATTAGTTTATTATTAATATTTATTTATTGTTATTGTTAATTAATTAATTGTTAATTAGTAATTAATTGGTGATTTAATTTTATTAAGTGATTAATTGATAATTAAATTAATTATGTGAATTTTTATGTGTAGTGGGTTGTGGGTTTATAGGGGAATAGGGTGGGAAGTAATGTAATTATAATTAATGAATTAATATGTATTGTTTAATTGGTATTTATGATTAATTAATTGGTAATTAATTAATAATTGGTAATTAATTTGATTAATAGATTAATTAATTTTTAATTAGTTATTAATTGTAAAAATATTTTATTATTTGGTTAATTATATACATTATAATTAGTTTATTAATAATATGTATTTATTGTTATAGGTAATTAATTAATTGTTAATTAGTAATTAATTGGTGATTTAATTTTATTAAGTGATTAATTCATAATTAAATTAATTATGTGAATTTTTATGTGTAGTGGGTTGTGGGTTTATAGGGGAATAGGGTGGGATGTCATTAAAATAAAATAAATAATGATATATTGTATTTATTTGTAATTATTATTAAATAATTGTTATTAGTTAGTTAAATATAGTAAATATAAATAATTGATTATTGTATTTTATTTGTTGTTATTGCTAATTAATGTATTGTTAATTAATAATTATTAGGTGAATATTTGTAATTTCGTAGTTAATATGTATTAATTAGTCAATTAATAACTATATTAATTATAAAGAATGTATTATTAATTGTAAATAAGAGATAAATTGATATTTAAATCTATTGTGTATTTTGTATGTGTAGTGTGTTGTGTGTTAAAGGGGGAATAGTGTGGGATGTAATTTAAATTTATTTATTTAAATATTTATTTTACATAATTGGTATTTAATAATAATTTGTTTTTTAAAACATTGTTAACATGCAATTTTTTTATTAGAAATTATTGAATTGGTTATAATGTTCATAGAATCACTATGCTATCTAGTGCTTTCCCAACAGTTTTACTATCTGGAGTGGGAATAGTAATTTTTACCCCTACGCTATCCAGCGCTTTCCCTACTGTTGCACTCTCTGGAGTTGGAATAGTAATTTTTACCCCTACGCTATCCAGCGCTTTCCCTACTGTTGCACTCTTTGGAGTTGGAATAGTAATTTTTACCCCTACGCTATCCAACCTTTTCTCTACTGTTGCACTGTCTGGAGTGGGAATAGTAAATTTTACCCTTACGCTATCCAACACTTTCCCTACTATTGCACTCTCTGGAGTTGGAATAGTAATTTTTACCCTTACGCTATCCAACACTTTCCCTACTATTGCATTCTCTGGAGTGGGAATAGTACATTTTACCCTTACGCTATCCAACACTTTCCCTACTATTGCACTCTCTGGAGTTGGAATAGTAATTTTTACCCCTACGCTATCCAACGTTTTCCCTACTGTTGCACTCTTTGGAGTTGGAATAGTTATTTTTACCCCTACGCTATCCAACGTTTTCCCTACTGTTGCACTGTCTGGAGTGGGAATAGTAATTTTTACCCTTACGCTATCCAACACTTTCCCTACTATTGCACTCTCTGGAGTGGGAATAGTAATTTTTACCATTACGCTAACCAACACTTTCCCTACTGTTGCACTCTCTGGAGTTGGAATAGTTAGTTAGTGGTAAATAACGAATCCCTACAACATCCACACACTCCCCCTACATATCATTTCAGGATTCGGTATTTACCGAATCGGTAAAATTACCGATTCGGTAATTTTACCGATTCGGTAAATTACCGAATCCTGAAATGTGCCCCCTACATACCAAAAGCCTGAATACCGGTCGGTAACGGGATAATTACCGAAAATCGGCCGTTACCGACCGGTATTGGGCTTCCTACATATGGCCCTAGGTCTCCAACGATCCTCAGCAGCCAAGGGGAGTTCATCTCCCAACCAATAGTACCCCAGGAGGACCTTGTGCAGAGTGGTTGAGAAAGAGGGTAGGGCCTCTGATGACGTCTCAGCAATCTGGCTTTAGGGGACCTACTTATCACAACAATAGGGGTTCTTGGCCCCCAACGACCCTCAGCAGCCAAGAGGCCCGTGTGGAGAGTGTTTGAGAAAGGTGGCAGGGACTTTACAATATCTCAGCAGTTTATTTTTTAATAGTGAAGGGGGCCTGGCCAGGGTTCTCTGGGAGCCCTCAGGGCACTTAGTCTGCATTGAGATTGCGGGGAGCCTCAAGGCCCCTAAGGTCCCTGCTGGTTCCCCGCCTCCTGTGGGAGCTGGCATTGCTTTCACACATATGGAGCTACTAAACATGCAGATCCCTGTGTGTAAAAGCAATTTGTATGGTTCCCTGCTTGCTTGACAGCAGGCAGGGAAACAGACAAATTTTCCGCTTCAGGCAAGCGAGAGCATTTCTCCCCTCTCGCTTGCTGAGTGTTTGCTGTGGTTTAACGGGAGCGATTAAAGTTCCTGCCAAGCCACAGCAGAAAACTATGTCAAGGAGATGGGAATTAGCAAGAGCCAGCCTTGGAGTGTCACAGTCCCCATGACCATTATTAGCTCCAGGAGGGAGGCAGTGCAGCTGATGCAGAGTCCCTAGATGGCTGACAACACTTCCTTGGTTGAAGTGTTGGGACCCAATCAGATCTCAGCACATCACTATATATACAAATTTTAATTTCTTTTAATAACTCTGCAACAACTGAACAGATTTAACCAAATCCGCCCAACAGCTACCTTTTTGACAAATTTGTAATTCAGTTTAGCGGTTCAGGCTATAGCTGTGTCTAAAGTCCCTATGGGAATTGAGATGGGTAAAATGCATTTTGGGACCCCTCTTCTTCTCTGCCTCCACATGAGGGATCACCCCAAAACTTTTGAGACAGCAGCTGAAGTGAGCTTCATACTAGTTTAGAAAATGTAATGAGGATTCGTCAAAAGGCGTCAAAGTTATTGGCAAACAAAAATCGTTTTTCTTATGGAAACTAGGTTCTAACTATAACTACCTACAGGCGACGACCAGTATGTTATATATATTTGCCAGTAGAGTATATATATATATATATATTCCAAAATGTTAAGATGCCGTGCGCTCTCAGGAACAGAATAGTTCAACATAGATAGCGGAGAAACGGGTGTTTATTCACAACGCGTTTCGACTTTCACAAGTCTTGATCACGTGAATATCAGTGCTACAGTGATAACAAACTAAATAGAGTAAAAGAGCTGTGAATACAAACAAAGGACCAAAAAGACATGGTAACAATAGGTGAGGGTGGGGGTCTTTGGTGGCGCTCGTCTCTCCTCTCCCGGGGCAGCGGCGGGGGGGTCGCGCTTATCTCTCACCTTTACACGTAGCTGCCATTATGGACTGTGTCCTCTGGGTCTGCGGCGGTTAGACACACTCTCTGCACAGGGTACCCGGACAACTTCCAAGCACCACTTTGCTGCTACATACATATAGAGCAACACGCGACTATCAGATTAACTACGATACCGCGGTATCTGCTCTACTGACCCCGTCCTTGGTGCATACTGTTGTATTGTGGCACAACATTTTTCGTCAACACCAAAGAACTTTTGCACCATGTGTCATTACAACTATTTACAATAGTCAGGTGGTTAGTGCAGCATTGTTTCATCAAGGTGGAGCTTTCCAGGCACCCTTAACATCAGTTGATCCTTGGACTGGCAGGAGCAACTTGTATTGCACAAGGGGAACATTACCTACACACTAAGCGGATATTACACTCGGGTGTAGTGCATATGGAAGAGGAGGAAGAACGCAGGGCGGCTGCCCTGGCGATATTTGCCAAAAAACCCAAAAGTCTATCAGTCACGAAACCAGGAACAACACTGACGTTATCCACTGATGATAAAATGACAAAACTGGAGAAACTCAAAAGAACGGAAATCTCGAAGTGGTGGGAGGCCATTTCGCTCCAGAACTATATTGACCAAGAAATGGTGCCCAGAGGTCTAAGGATTTTCATAACACCGACTTAAGAAGCACCCAATCCAGCCATGCTAACAGAATGGTCTGAGAACTCAGCCACAAGCTCCAGGCGCATGCTTGAGATCCTAGTCAAATACGCTTGGATTGACAGAGAGACAATTCTTAAACAAATACAAGAAATCACTGATGAATTGAGAACGATTATTGATAAAGAGACCATAGAGAAATCTCTACAAAGCATGAAAGAGCGGCTGAAAAAGCATGAAGAGGAGATCAAAGCGCGGAATGAGAGAAAGATGAATAGAGACTACAATGATTACGAGTCTGGCAGAATTCTCACTTTCAGCCGAAAATATGACCATCTCTATGAACATAAGGAGAAACCGCCATCCATGAGGGAAGACAGAGATACGGAACCAACGCCATCAACATCCACGGCGAGTGACATTGAATCTGACATTTCCACAGAGGAAACCAACAGCCTTGAGACAACAACACGGCAAGTGAATTTTTTTAGAAGAATATCGTCACCTGCGCCGGAGCAGACGGACGACAAAGGAGGCTCCGGCGAAGACTGCATCAGGATGGAGGGGACGAGGACGTGGAAGGGGACGAGGAAACGAAGGAACAGAAGAAAGAGAATCCACCAACGATGGGAGGAGAGGCAGAGGAAGGGGCGGCATGGGAAGTTACAGAACCCGCTCCAGAAGGATGCGATAATGGATATGACAATGGTAAATAAAACTGTGATTAATCTGTCAAATAGGGTTATGACTGATTTGGAAAAAAGGACTCTCTGCCTGGGTCTGTCCTTCTGCCCTTCCAGATCGTTTAACTTCACTGAGACCAGGATAGATTTGTTTAAATTCACTAGAAAATTGAAGCTGAAAAAATGGCATGCGCTCAAAAGATTGGGCAATACCATTGGGACCAAATCATCCATTCCAAGACGCCATAATGAGATCTCCACTGGAGATATGGACACCCTGATTAATCTCATTGAATTAGAACGAGAAGAAACAAGCGCTACTGATACGAACATCCACAATTCTACCAATGTTGATGATAACAGTATTCCTATCACCAGCACTCAGACCCTTACAGAATATGGGGTCATTACGGATGACAGTGCTTCATCGGGTTTCAAACCCAAATCCACGTTTCTCCCTTCCCTTCCACACGATAACATCGATACGTTCCATGACTGTGTTGCCAAAGCCTTATGTACTTATAGAACTAAGAAAAATAACATCAAACGCAACAACCTATCCTTTGGTCAGAGGCAAGCTCTTTATAAACTTGCCAATGACTCCAGTGTGGTAGTACGCCCTGCTGATAAGGGTGGCAATGTTGTCATTCTCAGTAGAGACAAGTATATAGCGGAAGCTCAAAGACAGCTGGATGATTCCCACAGTTATGTCTCTGTTTCCATGGAAACATACAACCTTAGCATCATCGATTTATGGGACAAACTTCTTGTATGGAAAGACAAAGGGATCTTAGAATGGGAGGAGTACAGATACCTCAAAAACGATCATCCTGTGCTCCCAGTACTATACCTTTTGCCCAAGTTACATAAAAATCCTATAGATCCCCCGGGGCGCCCTATCGTGTCATCGAAAGGCAGTGTAACGGAACATGTCTCCAAATACGTGGACCATTTCCTAAGGGAGTTTGTCATGGCATTACCCAGTTATGTGAGGGATACTAAAGATTTTCTCACTAAGATCCAAGACATCCAGTGGGATGAGAAATGTTTTCTCATCACACTTGATGTACAATCCCTCTATACGATTATTGATCACAGACAAGGATTGAGGGCCTGTGAACATTTCCTCAACGAAAGACCTCTTAGACTTAGGGAACATAGCAGGATGCTGTTGGGTATGATAGAGTTCTGTCTCTCCAACAACATTTTTCTATTTGACGGCACACTCTACAGACAAACGACAGGTACTGCGATGGGATCTTGCTTTGCCCCTAGCTTTGCCAATTTATTTATGGGTCACTAGGAGGAGACCATACTGGCCAAGCAGGAGCTTGCCCATCATTTCGCGCATGTCATTAGATGGATGCGCTATATTGATGACCTATTTATTGTCTGGGAGGGTGATGAAGATGAAGCCCTAGATTTTATCCAATGCCTCAATCAGAATTCCAGCAATATTGTTCTCACGGGACATGTCAGCAGTACAGGGGCAGAATACCTGGATGTCAAGATTGACATCATTGACAACCAACTGCGCACCACTCTCTTCAGAAAAGCCACTGCTGGCAATAGCATCTTGCATGCATTGAGCAGTCACCCAGAGACCCTTAAATGGAGCATCCCCTTTGGTGAGCTCATGAGGGCCAAAAGAAATTGTAATTCAGAAGAAGCCTATTTGCAAGTGAGTGAGGAGATGTTTGAACGCTTCAGGGATAGAGGTTATCCCAATTGGGTACTCAACAGAGCTAGAGAGAGGGCCATCGGGATTTCTAGAACCTTCACGTTGGCAAATGAACCCACTCAGACATCTAAGGATGATGACGATATCACGCGCATCATTATGACTTACAACACCAATTCAGATAACATCAAACATATCCTGACCAAACATTGGAACGTTCTCACTACTGACAATGTCATTGGCACCAGTATCCCTAAACGACCTAGTATCACGTATAGGAAGGGGAAGAACATTAGGGACATGTTGGTACGCAGTGATGTGACAATGTACCCGGATAGACACACACATGGGCTTCAGGGATTTTTTCCCTGTGGCCATTGTAAGGCGTGTAAACAGAGCACATACCTCAAAACGACCACGTACAATGGAGTTGACAAGGAGATAGAGAAATTTCTAACATGCAGCACCACATTTGCCATCTATGTGATTGTAGGTCCTTGCAACAAGTGGTACATAGGTAGTACTACCCTCCAGGCCAAGAAACGGGTACTTGAACATAGTAGAGCTATAACACATAGAGACGAAAAATATCCTGTCGCACGTCACTACAGGGACCATCATTTCTCTGACTCCACTTTACTTAGATACTTTATCTTGGAACAAGTCCTCAGTAATCCCAGGGGAGGAGATAGGGTACTGAGGCTGAGACAGAGGGAATCCAAATATATTGTTGACTTTCAAAGCAAGGACCCTGGCGGTCTTAATCAGGATGAAGAACTAGCCATACACCTTAGAGAGTGATGAATTTAGACCCTGTCGCTAGCCTGTTTGTATATTTGTATATGATGAATATAGGGTTGCATTATGTCATGTCTTTGCAACCAGTGTGCACTTTCTTCCCTTCTTCCAATTTTAGAACATGTACTAGAACTGTTAAGATGCAGACACATTTGCATCTGTTTTTAACAATGTTTTCTTATTTTGATTTTGTTTACTTCTTTTCAGGAGGAGAGGAAGGGGCCCCAACACTGACACTCACTCTGCACGGGCAGCCTACCCTCTCTCCCCCTTCATCTCACCGAGGTCATCACCAGTTCTGGACACATGGGCGTGTGAAAAACTTTGGTCCATCACTTGGTCAACACGGTTAGCCCCACTTGGGGAACGCATACTACTATCCCCCCTTTGTTGATTGTTGTCCATTGCTATGCTTGTCTGAGATTAGACATCCCGCACATACGGGTTAAGATCTTTGCCTTCGTACATTACATCTGTCCCTCCAATTGGAGTTACATGGGGTGGTTTGAACAACACGCCATAGGCACTTGCCAGGTATTATGATACTATACCGTGTGTAAGCTATTATTTTACAAGAGTTGTTGATAATTTGATTGCTATGCCGCATTTGGACAACATGCAAGTGGCAATTTCCATGCTTGAGATGGTAATTTGACCACTCTAAGATGGCTGCAGCATTGGGATGCTTTATTGTTACCATGTCTTTTTGGTCCTTTGTTTGTATTCACAGCTCTTTTACTCTATTTAGTTTGTTATCACTGTAGCACTGATATTCACATGATCAAGACTTGTGAAAGTCGAAACGCGTTGTGAATAAACACCCGTTTCTCCGCTATCTGTGTTGAACTATTCTGTTCCTGAGAGCGCACGGCATCTTAACATTTTGGAATACTTAATTTCCGGTGTGCTCCGCCGGCGTGTGCGCCAGCTCCCTTGGGTCCCAGCAATCGGAAGGAGCGCTGTCTTTGGAGTTTATATATATATATATATTCACTGAAAAAACCATAGGTTTCAGGGGTGTTATAGTTAGATGGACTTGTCACTCGTCCAAAACCATTGAAATTCCCCTGTTATAGTTAGTTCAGCTAACTATAACTCGCGCGCCCGCAATGCACTGCTGATGACGTCACATATTACATTACTCATGACATGGTCAGTGACATCACTGATGACATCTCAAATGACATCACTGATGACATCACTGATGACATCATCCAGTGAATGTGAATGTGTGTTTTTCTAAAAAATTACATATGTTTTATATATGTATATCTCAAGGTCGATGGAAGACTAAATGGGTATATAAGTGTCTAAATGAATGATTTGTTTTTAAAAAATTAAGTGTATCTTAGTGAATACATGGCTTAGTGAGTAATGTTTAAATATGTAAATATCTGTATCAGTCTCTCACTTTGTGTATAAGTGGCTGCATGGGTTGGTGAGTAGCTACATGGGTGTCTATATAGGTTATTAGTTCGTTTTTTGAGTATCAGTATGAGTGTCTGAGTGTCTGTATAGTTCAGTGGGGGTATTACACAGTGCATAGGTGCATGAATGAGTGACTCACTGTTTGTATGTGTTGAAGACAGCATGTGTGCAGGACTGTATGGGTGGATGAGTGTGTGCATGGGTGTGTTAGTGAGTGAATGACTGTCTCAATAGTGTCTTTATGAGTAACTACATATGTTTATGTGACTATTGGTGTATATAAGTGAGTATATGTCAGAGTGAGAGATTGAAAGAGTTCCTGTATGAATAAGTAAGTGTTTCTATAAGTGATTGTTTAAAAGACTAAGTATGTGTAAGTTTCTGTAGAAGTAAGTGTGGTGGTGTGTGTATAACTGTATATGCAAGTAAATGGGTGTTTGATTCTTTATTAGCATGAGTGACTATGTGTGTGAGTAACTCTATGGATGAGTGGAGTTGTGTAACAGGATGTATAGGTGTATGAGTACATATGATAAGTGAGTACATGTATGAGAGACTGTATAGGACTGTTGGTGAATGAGTGTATGTCTATGTGGATATTAGAATTACTGAATAGGTTGTTGTAACTGGTATTGGTATGTCCATTGTTTTATAAATTTTAGTTTCTATTTTTGAATGTGTGTATCAAAGGTTATATTAGGGGGAGAGGAGGTCTGACACTCTATCACAAGGATGATGTCATCAGTGATGTCATTTGAGATGTCATCAGTGATGTCATGAGTGATGTCACTGACCATGTCATGAGTGATGTAATATGTGACGTCATCAGCAGTGCATTGCGGGCGCGCAAGTTATAGTTAGCTGAACCAACTATAACGGGGGAATTTCAATGGTTTTGTACGAGTGAAACACCCCTGAAACCTATGGTTTTTTCAGTGAATTTCAAAGGTTTTTTAAATGCTAATTTCTAACTATGCCTACAGAGATAGGGCATGTGAAGAAAGAAGAAAAAACGCACAGATAGAAAAAAAAGAAATGTAGAAAGAAGCAACAGAAGTCCTCAAAGACAAATAAAAGTGCAGGAAGGATAACATGCAGAAAGAACAAACAGAAGAGCAGAAAGAAGCCTTGTTGCAAAATCATCCTGTACCCTCAACTTTTTCAGACGGATACTGGTGGTAACTGAGTCTGACTAACCAGTCCTAGAGCCAGTGCTATGTTAAATGACACTCAGAATACAGTGAAAACACCCACATACAATAGGGAACACTATGCGTTGGGGTCCACCTGTGATTAGCATGACCTCCTCTGTAATCCCCTAGTATATAATAGGGCAGGGGATTAAAACTACCTCTTAAAATGCACCACACATCACCTCAGGCCCAGTCCCCTCCCTTCCCCACTGTGTAAACACGCCTTGTGGCCGTTTTAAGTTAGGAGATTAAGCCCCCTTGAATCCTGAGGGTCCCTAGGGTCCAAATAGAGCACTAGGTACCTCCAGTAAGAGCCACAGAGCTGCGTTGCAGAGAGATGTAAAATGGGGCACGGCCTAGACCACCTCGCTGCAACACAGCGCAGTGGCACTTACTGGAAGCACCTGGTGGGCTAGCTGGCCGCCAGGGTCCCTCAAGATTGAAGGGGAATTATTTCCCCAACTTAAAATGCGCCAGAGGGCGTGTTTGCACACGTTAACTCAGGTTCCGTCCCCTCCCTTCACCACTGTGTAAACACGCCCTGTGGTTGTTTTTAGTTGAGAGATTAAGTTCATTTGAATCCTGAGGGTCCCTAGGGTCCAACTAGCCCACTAGGTACCTCCAGTAAGTGCCACAGAGCTGCGTTGCAGAGAGGTGTAAAAAGTGGCACGGCCTGGACCACCTCTCTGCAACGCAGCTCAGTGGTGCTTACTGGAAGCACCTGGTGGGCTGGTTAGCCCCCAGGGGCCCTCAAGATTGAAGGGGAATTATTTCCCCAACTTAAAACGCGCCATAGGGCGTGTTTGCACACGTCACCTCAGGACCCGTCCCCTCCCTTCCCCACTGTGTAAACACGCCCTGTGGCCGTTTTTTAAGTTGGGAGATTAAGTCCCCTTGAATCCTGAGTGTCCCTAGGGGCAAAATAGCCCACTAGGTACATCCAGTAAGTGCCATTGCAGAGAGGTGTAAAAAGGGGCACGGCCTGCACCACCTCTCTGCAACGCAGAGCAGTGGTGCTTACTGGAAGCACCTGGTGGGCTAGTTGGCCCCCAGTGTCCCTCAGGATTGAAAGGGAATTATTTCCCCAACTTAAAACGCGCCACAGGGCGTGTTTGCACACGTCACCTCAGGCCCCGTCCCCTCCTTCACCACTGTGTAAACGCGTCCTGTGGCCGTTCTAAGTTGAGAGATTAAGTCCCCTTGAATCCTAAGGGTCCCTAGGGACAAACTAGCCCACTAGGTACCTCCAGTAAGCGCCACAGAGCTGCATTGCATAGAGGTGTAAAAAGGGGCATGGCCTCAGAACACCTGTCTGCAACGCAGCTCCCTGGCGCATACTGGAGATACCTGTTGGGCTAGTTGGCCCTCAGGGACCCTCAGTATTGAAGGGGAATTAATTCCCCAACTTACAACTGGCCAGAGGGCGCGTTTGCAGAGTGCTGCAAGGAGGGGGCGGGCCTCCGGCGCGATGTCAGTCTTTCATTTATTTTATTTTTTTAAGAAGGAGGGCTGTGTGGCCCCCCCTTCATTTTCTAATTTATTAGCCCTGGGGACCCCATCCCCCAGGGCCTGCACCCTAATTTGTTTTGTTGAAAAAAATAAATTTGGCCCTCCCTAAGCCTTAATCGGCCCGGGGTCCCCAACCCCCCGGGTCATGGCCTTTTTGTTTTTTAATTCTTTAGGAGGGGGGCTGCGTTGCCCCCCTCCTCAGGCCACTTATGGCCCCGGGGACCCCATCCCCCGGGGCCGGCCATTGTTTTTTATTATTATTTTTTCAAATATATTTATAGAAACACCTAGGACATGCTGGACAAGCCGTATGTACCTATCACCATGACGATTTGCGTGATATTCATTAAAAGGCGACTATGCATACAATGAATCCACGTGGAATGTATTTACACCGCTAGTGAAGCTCTGAAGTGTCTGATGCCCTACCGTGCCTAATCCCGGCGCCCCCGCTGGTGGGTACTCTCCAAGTAGACACCCTTGTCATTTATTTATACAAACATGGGTAGCTATTGACGGGCACATTTAATACACACGCACACCAAGCCATTCAAAGGGGATTCAACAAACATTCGACCAAAATATGCAAGAAACCCCCCTCACGGTTAATAAAACACACATCCACCGCCGGATGTGTAATACATTTTATTTTACTCTCTGGAAAGGAGACGAACCTCACTTGAGAGTCACAGTGTGCTCCTGGCTGAGCCCAATGCTGTGTTACACCCACCAGTGCCCGCCGAGTGCCACACACCAGCTAGTGCGTATGCTATGACACTCTCTAGCCCATGTGCACTGTAACATCACCCCTTGAATATGTCATGCCACACTTGCCTTCGCACAGGTTATATTGCCCAATCTAACGTGCCTTCCTCGATGCCTATGTTATAACGCACAGCGCTATGTCATACATATTACAATCCGGGATCCATATCTTTGTGCATATGCAATGTTACATTCCCCAGCACGTATTTTATATCACAACTTTAGAGACTAGTTAGGTTACACAACACTGCCCTGTGCATATTACACTCCAAGGCGCATATCGCACAGCACGTGCTACTGCCCGTGCTATCTCACACTCTCCAATGAATCTGTCATTGCGCACAATGTATTGCATATTTTATTTCATGCCCCGGTTCATCTTATATCACACTTTTTGGTGCATAGTTTATACCATATACTATATCTAGTTTTCATTTTCAATCGTGCTCTCAGGACTATGTTTTATATAACACTGCGTCTACCTACCTGATGAATACAGGCCCCAGCTAGGCCCGCAGGACACAAGGGTTCGCTCTGCTGTAATGGAATCTATAAGGAAGTTGGCACGGAAACTGCAAAGTGCAAAGACAGCATTTATTAACCCTTAAGGGTGGTCCTACAATCCACACAACACTCTTCAGTATTGCATAGAGTAGCACAAAGAACCTTCGTACATGGTCCCCTTTTATACACAGTAGAGGGGCTCATAAGTGGGTGGATACAACATGAAGACGAAGAACATTACCATTTATGGTCATTTTCGATACTGAATCAATATGTGGGCGGAGCTAACGCACTCCTTGAGCCCGCGAAAACATGGTCAAGCAAGGCTAACTGAAAACAGATGTGGTCAAGTCTGGGCATGCGCCAGATGGACAAAGGAGCTATTTATAGACCGTTACTGGGCAGATTACAAGAGCAACTAACACAGAGGTTGGACTCTTCTCGTGGGGAACACGTGGAGGCATGACAATACAAAATGGAGTCCAAGCTTCGGTCAACATAACAGAGAAAACACGATCTGTAACAGAGGAATTAATGTCTTTAGTAAATGCTTAATCACATCGTTGTTTCAATTTACAACAGACGACCCTTTCAGCATTTACTGAAGACATCCGGTTTGTTAGGATAATCATCATATATGTCAATTTTCATCATTCCTTCAACTTCTTTAGCTAAACGTTTTTGGTGGGCAACATCAGCAATAGCTTTCTTATCAGGGATACAGAATGATACACATAATGAGCAGAGCAAGGGACCACATTGAATACAAATACAGCATGAAAACAGAACTGCTACAATAATGCAGAGACCAGTTAGAACCTTCCATCCCCAGGCGGTAATTAACGCCCAAAACCATCCAGAAAGAGACCAAGTGCCGTTTTCTGTATGGATCTCAGCTGCAATTTTATGCAGTTTATTGATGGCATTATAAACTGATGGCGTATGATCAGGGATAAACACACAACAGCTACTTCCAATAATTTTGCATGCCCCTCCTCTGTCAGCTAGCATAACGTCTAGTACCATACGATTCTGCAATGCAACAATTCTAGTGATCTGTAATTCCTCCGTAAGATTCCCAAGAGCAGCAGCAGTCTGATTTGTCACAGCTTCTACCACTCTTGTTAATCTTCGGATCTTCCTACTGTTCAGGGCAGCTCCAACAAAGAAAAACAGTCCTAAGTTAAAATCAATATACTGTTGCAGACTGGTGTCAGTCTGATCTACATCATCAATTGATAAAGTACGTTTCTACCTATTTACAGTCACATTATTTAATAATTTCCAATCCATATGATAAGACGCGGGAGCTAAGAATACTGGAGGTAATAGAAATGATACATAGCATACCCCAGACCACCCAGCCGGCAGACGGTAATAACCTTTATTTCCACACACAAAGTACGTATTATGGGAGGCTAAGAAGGTGCTATTGTTCAACCCATCAATATTCAAAACAGTAATGCAATCACTGACACCAACAGGGATGAAACCCACACTCTGGACACACAGGTCCGCTTGAGCTTGTGCTACTTGAATCACAAATTTATCTTTTCCCACAGTGTCTCTTGTGTTCGTAAAGATGTAGGGAATGGATTCATTGTCTGGTCGGTACTCTTCCCACTCCCAAATTGTCCCATTCGCTTGTGGATACCCATTCTTGTCTTGATGGCATTCTTTATTAAGTCTAAACAGCAATCGTCCCACTGTCGGTTTCCGAGTGGCAAAAAGCAAAGTATACCATGCTCTACAAGAGCCATTATGAGAGAAAGGAAGTGGTATAAATGGCGTTCCTCCTTTCTTCTGATGAGCTGGCATCATCCCACATATCCAACAGTTCGTAGCATTCGTAGCAACGTGGGTATGATGCAGCATCTGGATGAAAGTGTTATTCAAGTAAGATTGTCGATGCTTCAACTCTTGATACGGTAATGTATAAAAATAGTGCTCCTCAGGGACCGGAGTTGTCAACACAAAAATCTTCCGAGCGGGAGTTACATCCTCCACGAACCATGTGGTTATCCCAACAATGGCTACTGTCAACATGAACCCTAATGCACAAAGGATTTTCTTTTTCTCCATATCAAAGTAAAAATAAAACCCAATATCTTCCTGAAACTAGAAGTCTGTCAGAACTCTTCCCCTTGGGCAGCGGTTGATTTCTTCACCAGCGGGCCAAGACGGGTGTCGCTACACTAATGCAGGGCTGATCCCCCCCCCTTGCCTCATCGGCTCTCCGTTTCACTAACCCAAGGGCCGTTCTGACAGTATGTCCCGATACCGGAAAACTCACTTCCTTGGTCGAAGATGATATCGCCTTCCTCCAGAAGTCGCGTGGTCCGGAAAGAGCTCCTCAGTAGCGTTTGGCTCCGCAGCACGGCCTGTCTCTGCAGCCAAAATTTCTCGTTGATCGGTCAGCACGGCAGGTTCCACCAGTCCGGGCAGCACCTTCCTACAGTGCAGAGAGTGGATCCAATTCTTTCGGTTGGAGACTCGCACAGCCGTCCTCGTTGCGAGGAGGACCTGCTCAGGGCCCACCCATCTCGGTTCCAAACTGTTCGTTCTGTCGAAGACTTTCACCATGACATGGTCACCAGGCCGGAGACCATGTCCTTCGCCGGTAGACCGATCAGGGAGCGCCTCTCGGACAAGTTGATGGATAGAAACCAAGTTATCCGTTAACTGTGCCAGATAATCGCTCATCATTACACAAGGTACATCATACACAGCCTTAGGTCTTGGTGGACCCCAAATATTCATTGGGCGTCCAAAAACGATCTCGTATGGCGTAAGGCCAGTTCGAGAGTGCGGTACTGATCTAATTGACAATAACGCCAGTGGCAGAGCGTCTGGCCAAGTCAAAGACGTTGAAGCTTGAATTTTGGCAATCTTAAGCTTCAGTGTACCATTATACTTCTCAACTAGGCCTGCAGACTGAGGGTGAAACACGGCGTGGAACTTCTGAGTGATGCCTAGACCCTTCAAGACATACTTTATAACATCCGCTACAAAGTGAGGGCCATTATCACTCCACAGAAGTCTACAAACGCCATATCGGGGGAAAAACTCCTTTAGCAGCAGCTTCGCAGTAGTCATTGCAGTATTGTCTTTCGTAGGGTACGCTTCAACCCATTTGCTGAAAGCGCAGACCACTACTAGAACATACTTCAGATTATTACAGCGCTCAAGCTGGATGTAATCCATCTGTAGAACCTCAAAGGGTGCAGTGGGTGTCACAAACCCTCCTGCTGGAGTTCGAGTCCCCTTTCCTGGGTTGTACCTCAGGCAGATCATACAGGTCTGCACCACCCTCTTTGCCGTGCTAGCAATCTCTGGATGCTCCCAGACTTGGGTAAGCAATATCACAATTGCGGAAGCTCCAACATGTGCTAGCCCATGTGCCATCTGAACCATAGGTTGTACAAAGGCCGTGGGTAATTTCCATCTATCCATCTGCTTATTTCTCCAGCAACCCTCGTCATCCAATCCTCCCTCGTTAGCCCATTGTTCCCGCTCTTTATCAGAAGCGGTCCTCTGCATTTCTCGCACTTCCTCCTTCGCATCATGCCATCTCTCCACCTGTGACTTCACTACATACATGGCAGTAGTACCGGGCTGCATCGCAGTCTCCCGTGCTACTCGATCCGCTAACGCATTCCCTTCTCCAACTTTATCAACCACTTTCCTATGGGCGCTACACTTAACGATGGCAATTTTCTTTGGGTATGTCAATGCAGTTAAAAGATTATGAACTAACTCTCCATGCATTATCTGTACTCCATGTGACGTTAAAAACCCTCTCTCCTTCCAGAGTAGGCCGAAGTCATGCGCTACTCCGAAGGCATAGCGGCTATCTGTATAAACATTCACACATAATCCTGTACTGAGCTCACATGCTCGTGTTAATGCTATCAGTTCCGCTGCTTGAGCTGATTTCTGTGGTATGCGTGCTGTCTCCACTATCGTTTGTAATGTGGTAATTGCATATGCTGCTGAAGCCGTACCATCTGGTAGCTTCAGACAGGATCCATCCACCCATAGTTCTCCATCTACATCTGGAAAGGGCGTATCCTGGAGATCAATACGACCCTTTGTTTGTTCCTCAGTCACGAGAATACAATCATGCGCTTTCCGCGCCTCAGGCTGGGTTTCGGGGTATGGCAGCAATGTTGCCGGGTTTAGCGTTACGCACCTTTTCAACGTAATATGAGGAGCTAAGAGCGTCAACTCATATCCCGTTAAACGGGCACTGGTCAAATGCTGCGTCTTTGTTTGATTAAGCAGGGCATCGACAGCATGGGGGACTAATACCAACAGCTTATGAGATAACACAATTCCCTCGCTTTGGCGTATTGACACAGCAGTTGCCGCAACCGAGCGAAAACACCCTGGTAATGCTCGGGCGACAGGATCAAGTACAGCCGAAAAATATGCACAAGGGCGCTGCTTATCACCGTGCATCTGCACTAAAACTGACAATGCACATCCATCTTTCTCATGCACATACAACGAAAAGGGTTTTGCATAATCAGGGGTCCCTAACACTGGTGCTGAACAAAGGGCCTGTCGTAGTTGCTGAAAAGCAGTATCACACTCATCTGACCAAGGGATTGGGATAGGCGTGTCCTTTGTCAAGAGGGCTAACAATGGCTTAGCTATGTGCGAAAACCCCAATATCCACTGTCTACAAAAAGAAACGAGGCCCAAAAATGCACGCACATCCTTCTGTGTGGACGGTCTCGGTGTATCCAAAATTACTTGGATACGATCCGGTGTGAGTGCACGTCCCTCCTTAGACAAAAGGTGACCCAGATAAGTCACCTTTGGTCTACAGAATTGCAATTTCTTCCTAGATACCTTATGATTGCGGGACGCTAGAAAGGAAAGTAGGGATAACGTACTTTTTTCACATAACTCCAGGGTGTCAGCCGCCAGTAAGATGTCATCAACATATTGAATGAGGGCGACCCCCTCGAGCAGAACAAAGGAATCCAATTGTCGTTTCAAAGCCTGACTGTAAATGCTAGGGCTTTCTGTATAGCCCTGGGGAATTCTACAGAAACGATAAGATCTATTATTCAGTGTAAACCCAAAAAGATATCGGCTATCAGGGTGAATGGGAATGGAAAAGAAGGCATTTTTCAAATCAATCACTGAGAACATGGTCGCCGTAGGCGGGACCAAGGTAAGCAACGTCGTGATATCGGAAACCACTGGGTATTGAGGTATCACGATCTTGTTCACTTCTCTCAAATCAATTATAAACCGATAAACTCTGGCATCCGTATCCTTTTTCAATATGGGAAGAATCGGGCTGTTACAAATGTTGTAGGGGACTTCCTCGACTACCCCAACCGTTATCAAACCTGCACTATCTGTATGAGAGCCTCCTCACCCTCCTGGGAAATACGGTACTGCGGGAGGCGTGGTAGCACCGCCCCCTCCTGGACGCTAATGTGGACCGGCGGAATCACCATTTGTCCCACATCAGTATCCGAAGTTGCCCACAAAGCATGAGGGAGGGTAGCTAACAACGCATCCTCTGACACCGTACACATCCGTTCAGATCGGGGGTAATTGTCATTCAATATAACTCGCACACCAGCAGGGGAGCAGGGGATAGTAGCCCTAAAGTGCTTTAACATATCAAGACCCATAATATTGTCTGGTGTGTACGGGGCAAGCAGAAACGGACAGGGTGCAGAAAAAGAATCAACCTTAAACATGAGGGGCTGTGAAAGAGGGCTTCGGGAGAGCGTACCATCAAACCCTACCAATGTGACCATTAAGCCGGATGGGGGAGCCCCCGGAACCAATTGCTTAGATAGCGCACTACGTGTCGCTCCAGTATCCACTAGGAACTGATCAGTAGAGCCCAAAACCTCAGCCGATACATAAGGGCCCTTCTGATCGACCGGCACCTCAACTGATTCTAACCCCCATCCAACGCAATCCTATGCATGCTGAGAGTCATGGTACCCCGACCGGTCAATTCCTGATGCTTGATACTGATGCTGGCGATCGAAAACATTTGATCTATCTCGGTGCTGCCCAGCAGACTCAAAACGAGCCTGTTCGTTAGAATTCCCTCGAAAGTTCGAGAAACCCCCTCTACCTCGCGGGCCACCGTGGGTATGCCCCTGGCGCGATGCATGCAACACCGGGCAGTCCCTAGCCCAATGACCCGCTTGCTTACAATACGCACATTGATTCCTATTCAAATCGGACCGGCCCGGGGGAGGACCATAAGATCCTCCCCTGCCTCTACTACTACCCCGTCGAGGCGGGCCATAGACTTGCGCCAACATCACCTTTGTTTTCAAATCTTTCGATTTCTTTTCCTCCTGGCCCTTTGCTTCTTGCTCCTGACGCTCATAATACTGGGCGATAGTCAGGAGGGCCGTCGGTGTAGCGGAGGACCAAGAACTTTCACTCGCTTTTAAACGGGCCGCAACTGCCGGCAGCAGATTAGCTACATATTTATCCGCAAAAAGGTGGCGTCCCGTATCATCAGTAAGCGACTGTCCGCTAAAATCATGAAACGTCTCCTCAAAGCGCGTAAAGAAGTCCGCAACTGACTCGTCAACTTTCTGTTTACATGCAGCTAACATATTCCAGTCAATCTTTTTAGGGGGGATAATTGTCTTCAGCTTAGCCACAATAGCAGCAGGGAGATCTAAAATATTCTGGGGCGGTTTCTGCGCAGGCTTCCTCTCCCTATCCTCATCCTCCAGTTCCGACCATCGAGCCTTAAAAGTGGCAACATCATCTACCTTCCGCACAGATCGCCACATGTCTGGTGGTAGAATAAGCCCAAAGAACAAATCTATGTCTGCTAAAGTCATGACGCAAGAATTCAAGGCCCCCTCTACTTCTTTGTAGAAGGCCGCTGGATTCTTGCGGGGGTCAGGCAGCGCATTCTTTAAAGCCATAACATCAGCCCTATGCCACGGAGTGTAAACCCAATTATACACGAAATATCCCTTAGCATCGGCGGAGGTAATGTCCGAGCTAGTCCCCGCTCCTTTAGGAGGAACATACAAAGGCGCCGCCTCTCGCATTGGTTTAACATGCACTATGTCATCCTTATCTGACTGGGAGGTGGATGAGTGGCCCTCTGATGTGCACGAATCCGACTGCTTCTCCTTCCCTGCTCGCTGGCGCGCTTTCTCCTTATAGACCAGCACCTCGTCCCGCAAGGCGAACAGCCGCCGAACAGTATCTGGAGCCTTAGAAAAAGAGAAAACACCATTACGCAATGCTTTAGCATCCGATGATACTTCATCGGGCTCAAAAACACCAGAACGTTTCCGGAAAGCATCAATCACTTCATCCGCGAAATGACCCAGAAAATACACTTTATCTCTCTCCTGCCACGCCTCCCAAGTATGAAATAATTCCTCTATGGATATCTTGCCGTTAAGTGCACGGAAGGAAATTTGCCGAAGCTCAGCCATTTGGTCGGCTGATAACATGGACCGCGTATCTACCTTACCCGGACCCGGGCCAGAATCTTGCGGCCTCGGAGCAGATGCGCCGACATAAGGGGGCGGAGAGCGATCTAGTAAATAAAAATCATCATCAGGATCATTAAGGACAGGATAAAGTGGCTGCCGAACAACGTATTGACCCGAAACTTGTAGCCTACGCTCCTTCTCTTGCCTGTCCGTCTGCTCTCTATCCTCCCGTCGCTTCGCTTCCTGTGCTCGCACATGATCATTCTTCCGTTGTTCTTTATCAAACAGCGCTTTCTCACGCTTCTCTCGCTCACGCACCTCCTTCACCCACAACCGCACACACTCAAACATATCCTGGCGAGCACGTCGCTTACACATACACTGTTCCACATACTCAATCTTACGTATATCAAACGATCCATACAAAGGCCATTGCAACTCAGGATCCTTCTTTGTATATTTCCTCCATACCGTGCTGTACATTATGGAGGAAAGACCATGCTTCACATACATATCCCTATTAGGAGTCCCCTCTGGGGGAGCTGGAGCAGATTCCTCGAGGTTCAACCGGTTTCCGAAACAGCAGCACCACTTACGGAGTGCGCTGAAAGCAGGCATGCTCAAAAATAATGCAAAATATGCAATATTATAGAAAAATGGCACTTAATCGTTGCGCCGTTCAAAGTTACACAGATCTGGAGAAATCTCTCCACATTACCTGCCTATATGTGTTGCAACGCATATATATTCACAAAGACAAATCCAAAATATGACTAGTCATCACAAATCAAACTCAAATAGCCAGATCAGGCTTCAAAAACTCGGAGCAAGTACCGTACACCGGTTCTTACCAATCAAGAGTCCAGATTCCAACTGCCAAGCTCCACAATCGCCCAAACGGCTTTCACGGCAAGACCGACAGAAGAGGTCTCAGTCGAGGACCGGCGCCACCCAGACGGTCAGCTCGGAAGGGAAGGAAGAAAAACCTTGGGATGCCAGGGCTAAGACGCCGCTGGCAGTGATCACGTCCCCGGCCCAATTCCTCACCTTCGTCGCGACCAGTCCTTTGAGCATCCGAGTCGCCGATGAGCCCCACGTGACGGGCGCCAATTGATGAATACAGGCCCCAGCTAGGCCCGCAGGACACAAGGGTTCGCTCTCCTGTAATGGAATCTATAAGGAAGTTGGCACGGAAACTGCAAAGTACAAAGACAGCATTTATTAACCCTTAAGGGTGGTCCTACAATCCACACAACACTCTTCAGTATTGCATAGAGTAGCACAAAGAACCTTCGTACATGGTCCCCTTTTATACACAGTAGAGGGGCTCATAAGTGGGTGGATACAACATGAAGACGAAGAACATTACCATTTATGGTCATTTTCGATACTGAATCAATATGTGGGCGGAGCTAACGCACTCCTTGAGCCCGCGAAAACATGGTCAAGCAAGGCTAACTGAAAACAGATGTGGTCAAGTCTGGGCATGCGCCAGATGGACAAAGGAGCTATTTATAGACCGTTACTGGGCAGATTACAAGAGCAACTAACACAGAGGTTGGACTCTTCTTGTGGGGAACACGTGGAGGCATGACAATACAAAATGGAGTCCAAGCTTCGGTCAACATAACAGAGAAAACACGATCTGTAACAGAGGAATTAATGTCTTTAGTAAATGCTTAATCACATCGTTGTTTCAATTTACAACATACCCTTTTCACGGGCATTACATTTTGCGATGGGAGGTGGAGGGTCAGGGGGTGTTTCTGCCAAGTGAGACGGGAGTCACAGTCACAAACGTCCTCTTCTTCCTGAATAAAAGTGAGATTATGCTGCATACTTGTTCATATTTTAAGTAGTTCGCACAGACACACATTTTAAAAACTAATTTTTCTTTCTTCAGCACTAATCATAATTTCTATGGCAAAATGAACCCCCTCATTGTGTTCCTTTTTAAATTAAATGTTTTAAGTGTTAACAGTTTATTCCAATCAAGATGGCTTCAGGTGTGCCATACTTTTGTCATAAATAAGACAGTAAGCGCTCTAGTTGTTCTTAAGAACACTCTGGGACATTCTGTCATTGGGCTATACTTGGGCTACATCTGGGTGATATTTGGGCTACATATGGGCTCTTTTGTCTCTGATGGCCATCTTGGGAGTTTATTTGTTATGAAGTTTCCTAATTTCCTCATTTACTGCAGTCTCCTCAGTAGGAAATACTTTCAGTTTTTTACTTTGGTTCCATCAAGAAGGCATTCAGATGTGTCACACAATTACCATAAATTCTGAATGTTAGCACTCTAGTTGCTTATTAGATCACTGTAGTAAAGCTACTGCTCACCAGGGAAGTCTGCAGCTGATATTCAAAGTGCATGTTTCAGTCTGCATGTCAGAATTGTTTTATGAAAAAGAAGAGGATTTGAGAAGTCAAAAAGTGCCCTAATTTTTCTTTCTGCAGCACTAATCATACTTTCTATGGCAAAATGACCCCCCTCATTTTGTTCCTTTGTAAATTAAATGTTTTAAGTGTTACCACTTTATTCCAATCAAGATGGCTTCAGGTGTGCCATACTTTTGTCATAAGTAAGACTGTTAGCGCTCTAGTTGTTCGTTAGAACACTCTGGGACATTCTGTCATTGGGCTATACTTGGGCTACATCTGGGTAATATTTGGGCTACATTTGGGCTCTTTAGTCTCTGGTGGCCATCTTGGGAGATTTATTTGTTATGAAGTTTCCTAATTTCCTCATTTACTGCAGTCTCCTCAGTAGGAAATACTTTCAGTTTTTTACTTTGGTTCCATCAAGAAGGCATTCAGATGTGTCATACATTTGCCATAAATTCTGAATGTTAGCACTCTAGTTGCTCATTAGATCACTGTAGTAAAGCTACTGTCCACCAGGGAAGTCTGCTGCTGGTATTCAAAGTGCATGTTTCAGTCTGCATGTCAGAATTTCTTTATGAAATAGAAGAGGATTTGAGAAGTCAAAATGTACCCTAATTATTCTTTCTGCAGCACTAATCATAACTTCTATGGCAAAATGAACCCCCTCATTTTGTTGCTTTGTAAATTAAATGTTTTAAGTGTTACCACTTTATTCCAATCAAGATGGCTTCAGGTGTGCCATACTTTTGTCATAAGTAAGACAGTTAGCGCTCTAGTTGTTAGTTAGAACACTCTGGGACATTCTGTCATTGGGCTATACTTGGGCTGCATCTGGGTGATATTTGGGCTACATTTGGGCTCTTTAGTCTCTGGTGGCCATTTTGGGAGACTTATTTGTTATGAAGTTTCCTAATTACCTCATTTACTACAGTCTCCTCAGTAGGAAATACTTTCAGTTTTTTACTTTGATTCCATCAAGAAGGCATTCAGATGTGTCATACATTTGCCATAAATTCAGAATGTTAGCACTCTAGTTGCTTATTAGTTCACTTTAGTAAAGCTACTGCTCACCAGGGAAGTCTGCTGCTGGTATTGAAAGTGCATGTTTCAGTCTGAATGTCAGACTTTTTTAATGAAATAGAAGAGGATTTGAGAAGTCACTCAAAATGTGCCCTAATTTTTCTTTCTGCAGCGCTAATCATACTTTCTATGGCAAAATGAACCCCCTCATTTTGTTCCTTTTTAAATTAAATGTTTTAAGAGTTACCACTTTATTCCAATCAGGATGGCTTCAGGTGTGCAATACGTTTGTCATAAGTAGGACTGCTCTAGTTGTTCTTTAAAACACTCTGGGAAGCTGCAGTAGAACACAAAGGAATCAACTGACAGTCTCTGCCCTTGTTGGATGTACATGTTTTACTGAGAATGTCAGACTTCATTCTCACATGACTGAGAAAGATAATGTGAATTTACCGAAAATATGCTCTCAGTTTAGCTTATAGATCGCCTTCCAAACCTCTGTGGGAAATGCATGAGAAAATAGTTTTCTCTCAACCATGATTCATGACATCACAGCAGAAGGCTTTTTCACATGGTAAAATCACCTTAGAACACACCACAATTCCTAAAATGAGTATGGTACCATCAACAAATGATTTATAATGTAACTAAAGTCTTAAAACCTTCTATTATCTGCAATGCTTTTTAATGAGGTGCTTTCATGTATATTGGTCCCAAGATGGCTGCCAACACTTCTTGGATGAAGTACTGACAGCCAATCAGATCTCACAATGAGATGTGTGGTTAGGCTCTGCCCAAATATATCTATCTTTTTAACTCTTATTTTCTCAGGAACTACTGCACGGATTTACACCATTTAAGCAAAAGGCACGAGTCTGAACTGAGGACTACCTCTTTGCCAAATTTGGTGTAATTCCGTTAAGCAGTTCGGGCTGTAGCTGCGTCAACAGGTCCTACGGGTAAATGCATGGGGAAAATGCGTTTTGGGACCCCCTTTTTTCTCGGCCCCCGCTTGACGGATCACCGTGAACTTTTCAGGTTAGGAGCGGATCGGAGCTGGCCAAAATTTTGGAAAATTTCACAAAGATTCGTCAATCGGCGCCAACGTTAGTCCAAATGGAATTTTGCGGATTTCCTATGGAAAATAGGTCCTAACTATAACTACCTACTGGCGACTGCCAGTAGGTAATATATATATATATGTTTCCATAAAGTTGCCCAGAAATTGAGGATGCACTCCTTTCACAAGTAGGTAACAACCCTTCTTTAATGAGGAAAGCGGCATTTCATCCTGATATTTACAGTCCTCCGCCTAACATGCTTCTTCGCTTCTTCCTCAGAGGCAAGCACGAGCAGGCAGGAAGTTACTTGCTTAAACACAGTCCCCTGCGTGATCACTCATTTTATAGGACTCCAGTGTGCCTTTCCCAGTGGATTTCATTCACAGTGCACGCTGGGACATGTTGTTTAAAAATATTATGCAAATATTTTACCTCCAGTGGATCTGCCTGCATTCATGCTGATTACAGGACAATTTTACATTTCAAAGCCCTCCAGTGGGCCCCAGGACGGAATTTCGCCTTCCTAGAATACGTTCATGTGATGCCAGCACGTGAGCCAATTAGTCCCGACTCTGCCAGTCCCGTTTTGAATATACGGGCGGTGCAAACCTCCACAGCCGGAACCGCCGTGATTATATGTTTCCATAAAGTTGCCCAGAAATTGAGGATGCACTCCTTTCACAAGTAGGTAACAACCCTTCTTTAATTAGAAAAACGGCATTTCATCCTGATATTTACAGTCCTCCGCCTAACATGTTTCAAAGCTTCTTCGCTTCTTCCTCAGAGGCAAGCACGAGCAGGCAGGAAGTTACGTGCTTAAACACAGTCCCCTGCGTGATCACGCAGGGGACTGTGTTTAAGCAAGTAGCTTCCTGCCTGCTCGTGCTTGCCTCTGAGGAAGAAGCGAAGAATCTTTGAAACAGATGAGAGACAAATGCTAACACATTTGAAAACAACAGTGTAGATTTTCCTTCCACTCCTGCAATGGGTGAGGTAGTTCCTACATGTTCAAAACTCCAATTAACCCTTACCACAGGTGATCTTACATACATCTCTGCAGTCTTCATGCAGTTGTGTAAGCGTCCATGCAGATCTCTCTTGCACCTGACAATACACAGTCTCCAGAAACACACTCTTAGCACACAGGCAGCTGCTTCTCCTGCACTCCCATGCTTACTATTCAGCACTGTGTGGTATTTCAGATAGCAGTGTGTAACGCTAACACATTCAACATCACCAAGGCTCATTTCCTTTGCTCTAGTCTAATCACTCACCCAGGTTCCACATGCTCATGGTCTCAAGTAGCTGTTAGGACATGTGCTCTTTTCTGCCTCTCTAAACTATAAGGAAAATGTGTCAGGCTGTTACAGTAATCATCACTTGCTCTACCACAGTAGTAAATGTGCTTTGAAATTGCCAATCAAATATCGTTTTCTGCCTAGAATCACACCATGAGTCTGTGTGCACATATGAATTGTTGTCAGAGATTTAATTTGTGTTGCTCTTGTTCTGTAAGACTTGCACTCGTAGGAAAGGGGCAGCTTGTTTTCTTGAACTGTGATGGTTAGCATACAGCACACATCACCATCTCACAGGTGAGAGGCAAATGCTAACACATTTGAAAACAACAGGGTAGATTTTCCTTCCACTCCTGCAATGGGTGAGGTAGTTCCAACATGTTCATAAGTACAACTAACCCTTACCACAGGTGATCTTACATACATCTCTGCAGTCTTCATGCAGTTGTACAAGCGTCCATGCAGATCTCTCTTGCACCTGACAATACACAGTCTCCAGAAACACACTCTTAGCACACAGCCAGCTTACTATTCAGCACTGTGTGGTATTTCAGATAGCAGTGTGTAACGCTAACACATTCAACATCACCAAGGCTCATTTCCTTTGCTCTAGTCTAATCACTCACCCAGGTTCCACATGCTCATGGTCTCAAGTAGCTGTTATGAATGTTCTCTTTTCTGCCTCTCTAAAGTATAAGGAAAATGTGTCAGGCTGTTACAGTAATTATCACTTGCTCTACCACAGTAGTAAATGTGCTTTGAAATTGCCAATCAAATATCGTTTTCTGCCTAGAATCACACCATGAGTCTGTGTGCACACAGGAATAGTTGTCAGAGATTCAATCTGTGTTGCTCTTGTTCTGTAAGACTTGCACTCATTAGGAAAGGGGCTGCTTGTTTTCTTGAACTGTGATGGTTAGCATACAGCACACATCACCATCTCACAGATGAGAGGCAAATGCTAACACATTTGAAAACAACAGGGTAGATTTTCCTTGCAGTACTGTAATGAGTGAGGTAGTTCCTACATGTTCATAAGCCCAATTAACCTTTACCACATGTACTCTTACATACATCTCTGCAGTCTTCATGTAGTTGTGCAAGCGTCCATGCAGATCTCTCTTGCACCTGACAATACACAGTCTCCAGAAACACACTCTTAGCATACAGGCAGATGCTTCTCCTGCACTCCCATGCTTACTATTCAGCACTGTGTGGTATTTCAGATAGCAGTGTGTAACGCTAACACATTCAACATCACCAAGGCTCATTTCCTTTGCTCTAGTCTAATCACTCACCCAGGTTCCACATGCTCATGGTCTCAAGTAGCTGTTAGGACATGTGCTCTTTTCTGCCTCTCTAAACTATAAGGAAAATGTGTCAGGCTGTTACAGTAATCATCACTTGCTCTACCACAGTAGTAAATGTGCTTTGAAATTGCCAATCAAATATCGTTTTCTGCCTAGAATCACACCATGAGTCTGTGTGCACATAGGAATTGTTGTCAGAGATTTAATTTGTGTTGCTCTTGTTCTGTAAGACTTGCACTCGTAGGAAAGGGGACGCTTGTTTTCTTGAACTGTGATGGTTAGCATTCAGCACAAATCACTATCTCACAGATGAGAGACAAATGCTAATACATTTGAAAACAACAGGGTAGATTTTCCTTCCACTCCTGCAATGGGTGAGGTAGTTCCTACATGTTCAAAACTCCAATTAACCCTTACCACAGGTGATCTTTCATACATCTCTGCAGTCTTCATGCAGTTGTGCAAGCGTCCATGCAGATCTCTCTTGCACCTGACAATACACAGTCTCCAGAAACACACTCTTAGCACACAGGCAGCTGTTTCTCCTGCATTCCCATGCTTACTATTCAGCACTGTGTGGTATTTCAGATAGCAGTGTGTAACGCTAACACATTCAACATCACCAAGGCTCATTTCCTTTGCTCTAGTCTAATCACTGACCCAGGTTCCACATGCTCATGGTCTCAAGTAGCTGTTGGGACATGTGCTCTTTTCTGCCTCTCTGAAGTATAAGGAAAATGTGTCAGGCTGTTACTGTAATTATCACTTGCTCTACCACAGTAGTAAATGTGCTTTGAAATTGCCAATCAAATATTGTTTTCTGCCTAGAATCACACCATGAGTCTGTGTGCACACAGGAATTGTTGTCAGAAATTTAATTTGTGTTGCTCTTGTTCTGTAAGACTTGCACTCGTAGGAAAGGGGTAGCTTGTTTTCTTGAACTGTGATGGTTAGCATACAGCACACATCACCATCTCACAGATGAGAGGCAAATGATAACACATTTGAAAACAACAGGGTAGATTTTCCTTCCACTCCTGCAATGGGTGAGGTAGTTCCAACATGTTCATAAGTACAATTAACCCTTACCACAGGTGATCTTACATACATCTTTGCAGTCTTCATGCAGTTGTACAAGCATCCATGCAGATCTCTCTTGCACCTGACAATACACAGTCTCCAGAAACACACTCTTAGCACAGAGCCAGCTGCTTCTCCTGCACTCCCATGCTTACTATTCAGCACTGTGTGGTATTTCAGATAGCAGTGTGTAACGCTAACACATTCAACATCACCAAGGCTCATTTCCTTTGCTCTAGTCTACTCACTCACCCAGGTTCCACATGCTCATGGTCTCAAGTAGCTGTTAGGACATGTGCTCTTTTCTGCCTCTCTAAACTATAAGGAAAATGTGTCAGGCTGTTACAGTAATTATCACTTGCTCTACCACAGTAGTAAATGTGCTTTGAAATTGCCAATCAAATATTGTTTTCTGCCTAGAATCACACCATGAGTCTGTGTGCACACAGGAATTGTTGTCAGAGATTTAATTTGTGTTGCTCTTGTTCTGTAAGACTTGCACACATATGAAAGGGGCAGCTTGTTTTCTTGAACTGTGATGGTTAGCATTCAGCAAAAATCACTATCTCACAGCTGAGAGGCAAATGGTAACACATTTGAAAACAACAGGGTAGATTTTCCTTCCACTCCTGCAATGGGTGAGGTTGTTCCTACATGTTCAAAACTCCAATTAACCCTTACCACAGGTGATCTTACAAACATCTCTGCAGTCTTCATGCAGTTGTGGAAGCGTCCATGCATATCTCTCTTGCACCTGACAATACACAGTCTCCAGAAACACACTCTTAGCACACAGGCAGCTGTTTCTCCTGCACTCCCATGCTTACTATTCAGCACTGTGTGGTATTTAAGATAGGAGTGTGTAACGCTAACACATTCAACATCACCAAGGCTCATTTCCTTTGCTCTAGTCTAATCACTCACCCAGGTTCCACATGCTCATGGTCTCAAGTAGCTGTTGGGACATGTGCTATTTTCTGCCTCTCTAAAGTATAAGGAAAATATGTCAGGCTGTTACTGTAATTATTACTTGCTCTACCACAGTAGTAAATGTGCTTTGAAATTGCCAATCAAATATCGTTTTCTGCCTAGAATCACACCATGAGTCTGTGTGCACACAGGAATTGTTGTCAGAGATTTAATTTGTGTTGCTTTTGTTCTGTAAGACTTGCACTCGTAGGAAAGGAGCAGCTTGTTTTCTTGAACTGTGATGGTTAGCATACAGCACACATCACCATCTCACAGATGAGAGGCAAATGCTAACTCATTTGAAAACAACAGGGTAGATTTTCCGTCCACTCCTGCAATGGGTGAGGTTGTTCCAACATGTTCATAAGTACAATTAACCCTTACCACAGGTGATCTTACATACATCTCTGCAGTCTTCATGCAGTTGTGCAAGCGTCCATGCAGATCTCTCTTGCACCTGACAATACACAGTCTCCAGAAACACACTCTTAGCACACAGCCAGCTGCTTCTCCTGCACTCCCATGCTTACTATTCAGCACTGTGTGGTATTTCAGATAGCAGTGTGTAACGCTAACACATTCAACATCACCAAGGCTCATTTCCTTTGCTCTAGTCTAATCACTCACCCAGGTTCCACATGCTCATGGTCTCAAGTAGCTGTTATGAATGTTCTCTTTTCTGCCTCTCTAAAGTATAAGGAAAATGTGTCAGGCTGTTACAGTAATTATCACTTGCTCTACCACAGTAGTAAATGTGCTTTGAAATTGCCAATCAAATATCATTTTCTGCCTAGAATCACATCATGAGTCTGTGTGCACACAGGAATTGTTGTCAGAGATTTAATTTGTGTTGCTCTTGTTCTGTAAGACTTGCACTCGTAGGAAAGGGGCAGCTTGTTTTCTTGAACTGTGATGGTTAGCATACAGCACACATCACCATCTCACAGATGAGAGGCAAATGCTAACACATTTGAAAACAACAGGGTAGATGTTCCTTCTACTCCTGCAATCGGTGAGGTAGTTCCTACATGTTCAAAACTCCAATTAACCCTTACCACAGGTGATCTTACATACATCTGTGCAGTCTTCATGCAGTTGTGCAAGCGTCCATGCAGATCTCTCTTGCACCTGACAATACACAGTCTCCAGAAACATACTCTTAGCACACAGGCAGCTGCTTCTCCTGCACTCCCATGCTTACTATTCAGCACTGTGTGGTATTTCAGATAGCAGTGTGTAACGCTAACACATTCAACATCACCAAGGCTCATTTCCTTTGCTCCAGTCTAATCACTAACCCAGGTTCCACATGCTCATGGTCTCAAGTAACTGTTATGAATGTGCTCTTTTCTGCCTCTCTAAAGTATAAGGAAAATGTGTCAGGCTGTTACAGTAATTATCACTTGCTCTACCACAGTAGTAAATGTGCTTTGAAATTGCCAATCAAATATCGTTTTCTGCCTAGAATTACACCATAAGTCTATCTGCACACAAGAATTGTTGTCAGAGATTTAATTTGTGTTGCTCTTGTTCTGTAAGACTTGCACTCGTAGTAAAGGGGCAGCTCATATGATAGGATTTGAAAAGCTCAAAAAAATATAGTAATATATTTAAATTACATAAAGGTATGTTTTTTTTAGTTTCCTTTAGGTATTGCTGAACAACACTGAAATAAATTAAACATGCCTATAAAATCAAGAAAGAGAAAATAACAGCAAAAACATCTATATTTGAAGACAACTGGACAACAGAAATTAGTTGAATTATCTCATGTTGGAAAAAAGAAAGTCTTCTGGTAAGCAGACTAAGGATTTTTTTTAAAATATCCTGAAACATAGAAAAAATGTACAAACTATATCCACTGCAAATAGTGTTTCAAGAAGAAAACAACAAGACAATAGAAAGAAATTACTAAATGCTAATGTACAATCAGAAGCAAGAAAGAATGACTTAAAAAGAAAAACAGAATTTCTAAACAGTCGTAAAAAAATGTTTCAGAGAAGAGTGGTGTTCAATTTGCTAAAGGATGTGAAAAAATATAGGAAGAAAGCAATATTTTACAAGAAAAAGAAACATATTGAATCAATTGTTGCAAAGGCTTCGGAATTAAAAAGAAAACTATTAATTTTAATTTTGAACAGGTTCCGTACATTAGATAAAATAGTCAATGTAATGAAGTCAAAAAGCAAAAGGAAAAGAGTAGTGAAAAAAAATAACTTTTGTAATGTGTTCTTAGGAGAATGGAAGCATACTTCAAGTACTGAACCATTTTTTAATGAATAGAGTTATCTTCAAAGTAATAGTTTGCTGCATGCAGTTGACAGCAGTGGTCAAAGTTATGAAGTTAAAGATGGTGGTGTAATGGAAAAGGAGAAAATGGTTCCAAGAAATGAGGAAGAAGTGTTAGCTGATGAGGTTATGGGGAAACGTCCTAAAGCCCCAGTGTACACTTGGAATTGTAGTAGTATTTGTACTGTACGACAAGAATCTATTGATAAATTACGTGACTTTCTAAGAGAATATAGTAAAAAAAGTGTTAAACAGAAGATTAAGGTGCTTCAAAGACTAGGTCCATGCAGAGTGAGAAAGAATACTGGTTTGCAGGGACATTCTCTGGCTTGTCTTTCTAGGAAAGTTTGTCAAAGTGTTTTTCACCATTTTAGGATGTTGGCAGTACATCATAGTGAAATGAGAAAGTTTGTGAGAAGATTGTATTTTGCTAAAAGTCCAGCACTAAAGTTAGAAGGCCGGAAGAGACAATGTTAAAAAAGTGTGCCAGACCTTAAATGTCAGATGTGTTGAAAATTGTGTAACAATTCACAAAGTGTAATGGGAGGTTTGTATTTAAAAGGGAGTGTATTTTACTTGAAATTCGTGTTATCTGCAGTCGAAAAATCACTCTTGGAGAAGTGAGGGACACTTCTGTTTGAAACAAAAGCGCTTTCAGATTGCTCCGTTAATAAAATCTGTTTTCAAAGTAGGTATTGAAGGCCAAGTTTGGGAGTTACTTTATGTGGGTGGGAATAGAGGAAGTTATGCGGTTTGAAACAGTAAGGACATACGGTAGGCCAGCTCACATTGCGTATCAGTCCATGTTATTAAGAAGCAGATAACTGCGGTTAGAAAGCTGTGTGAATGTTGGTCTGATTGTGGGAGTTGGCATGCTTTTAAGAAAGCACGCAAGATTGGGGGCTGTAAGCTTAGAAGCGTTGTGCAGTTGGACATTCTTGCTTAGTAATGAATGACTGCCATTGTGGTCGCACTTTCCACCTGTGAGAAAAACTTCTGTATCCTCTTTAAGACAGCGATATGTAAATGGGAGAAGCCACTGCTCATGAATAAACGCGCTACCTTATATAATCACATGCAACATGACAAACAAAATGTACACCTAGCAGACACAACAACACTACGTACTGTGGGAACCGTGGCTAGCCATGTACACAGACCAAACATGGCATGGCACCTCTGCCACACAATGCAGAATGCGGGGAGAGATGGGAGCAAAGTATGTGCAAAGGTGGCAAGTGATTCTCGATTATAAAAGTATACAATGCAAAGTGTTGAGGGGATGTGCTGGAGAGACTTGAGTATGCAGAGCATAGACATTTACATGTCAACATACACTGATGGTCAATTGACTGAAGTCGACAGTGGATGCAACCATGATAGTACAGTCAGTAGGGAAGATTACAAAACGAAAACATAGCGCATACTTGCACCATCTCCCCCCCAAATCTTTAGCGTAGTGGGCTGGCTCGGCATACGCAAGGCTAGCTTAGGGGTATGAATAAAAGCAACGTTTCTCTGGGTGTGGTTCTCTTCCGGAATGACAAACATGTCTGTCAGGTCTGCGCAGCTTACACCGCCACAAGGCTGATGCCGTGAGCGAGGGTGGCTGCAGGAATAATGCTCTCAGCCTGCTGCTACCCAGAAATCGTCATGGCCGCTGCGACGCACATATGCCCCACAGTTCACCTTTCGACATATGTGAAAGAGGGCCCACCACGTGCCAGCGGAAGCTTTTGGGTCGAGGTCTGTGAGCTCGGAAGGCTCCTGAGATCAATGCTGGCTACTGCAACACATGCAGACAGCACCCAGCCTGAGGCCCAGCACCGTGAGGTGCACTGTATACTACTAACTCAGTAGTCGAAGAGGTACCAACAGTGGAAAGGTGTCTTGATCCCACAATGGACGATGTTAGAACTGCATCTGAGAGTGCAGCTGAAGGTACTCCTTTCGACCAGCTGTAACCAACTCTAGGTCCCAGCAGTGGAACGGTGTCTTGATCCCAAAATGTGCAATGTCCGATATTACCTGCTGCTTGTTGGTTTTCACAGAACCCCCTCCGTTGAGGTGCATCAGATTCTGTGCTTCCATAGCTAATTGCTGCACATGATTATTGGGGTTGGGTGACTGCAGTCGGTGGAATGCTATAACTGCCTCGGATAGAGCAAGTGGGTGGTGTGCTAAGCCTGATGTTTTGATCACAGAACTCCCTGGTAGGATTATTGCTTTAATGAAAACAATGATGCCCACCTTACGAGTTAATTGGGATAAATTAGCTGCTTGCAAACAGAAGAAAGATGAGAGTGTCTCCGATTTCTTCACTCGTTTTGAGGAGACGTTTATTGATCACAGTGGTCAGGATATGACTACGGAGGGTGGACAGCGATTATTTGTAGATAAATTCGTATTCAATTTGCTCCCCGAGTTGTCACATAAGTTAAAAGACTCTGAAAGTTCATGGGCTGTTTCTTCTTCGGCTCAGATATTGGCTACTGCTCAATATTACGAAAACAGGGACAAAGAGGAAAAAGGCAAGCAAGAGAAAAAGACTAAAGAATTAAAAACAAAGGTTCTTCTGCAACAAGCTTATCCTCCTCGCCCTGATCTGCGCCAGTTCCAACAGCCTCCCCAGTTTCAGAGGGTGTTTCAAAGGCCTGAGCCCTATATTCCGCGGCCTTTGTTAGGGCCCAACCAATGCACCTATTGTAGGGAGGAAGGTAATTTTAAGAATAGCTGCCCGGTTTTATTACAGCGTAATGGAGGACTATCTACTCAACGAGGTCGTGGTGGTTCCCAGTTAGCTCCCAGGGGTAGAGGTCGAGGTATGTCGTCCCAGACACAGCGTTCCCCTCCACCTCCACATTCTATGAACTACTTTGATCAACAAAATACTCAGACTACACAATATTACAATGATGACTACTATGTTGAAGGTGAGAATGACGGTCTTCATGCTAACTGGGACAGCCATAGACAAAGTGAGGGAGTTGTATCGATTCCAGTAGATCAGAATGGGCCTTATGTTAATGTCACTACAATGGGTGTTTCAGAGCCATTTTTTTTAGATACTGGTGCGATGAGAAGTTCTATTATCCACTCTAAACTCCCTGGGGCGCCTTTGTCTGGCTTAACAAATGTAGGATTTTCTGGCGCCCCAGTTCATAGCCCGGTCTCTTGTCCTCTGCCTATTTCAATTGGTTCATATGATTTGGAAGCTCCGCTTCTTTTAACGACTGGTTGCGGCGAGAATCTGTTGGGTTTGGATTTATTGAAAAGACTGCATGCAACGATATATTGTTCTCCTTCTGGTGTACATCTCGTTTTGGGGCAGAAACTGACTTCCCCAATTTATTTGTCTAAAGATCAATTCCCACTCTCTCTCCCTGCAACACTTTGGGCTACGGGTCCAAATGATGTTGGTTGTCTTGAGATCCCACCCTATGTTGTTAACCTCAAGCCCAATGCTAAATTGCCACGCATCCCTCAATACAAAATTCCCAATGATGGTGAAAGAGCACTTTTTGCTATTATTTATGATTTGGTTCAGAAGGGTGTGGTCGAGGAGACAAGGGGAAATGTATGCAATAGTCCTGTTCTTCCAGTTCTTAAATGCACTGATCCTTCTCAGCCTCCTGTTTATCGCTTTGTTATTGATCTCTGGGAGGTTAATAAAATTGTTGTACCGCAGTTTCCTGTTGTTCCAGATATCACTGCCCTGTTAACTATGATACCTGCCTCAGCAGCTTGGTTTTCTGTTATCGATCTAATAAAAGGCTTTCGTCAGCATCCCAATTGCTGAAGAGAGTATTGATATTTTTGGCTTCTCTGTAGGAGGCCGAAGTTTCCGGTTCAAGCGCGCACCCCAAGGCTATTGTGAGAGTCCCTCCATCTATAGCCAAGCTCTGAAATGCCAGCTTGATGCTTTTCCTTTGCCGCCAGGTGCTACCCTTATTCAGTATGTGGATGATTTATTGATTGCTGCTGATTCAGAGGATATTTGCAAAAACGTGACTATTGCACTATTGCGTCACTTGTCTGACCTTCACCATAAGGTTTCACCTTCGAAATTACAATATGCCCGCAAAGAGGTTACCTATTTAGGTCATCTCTTGTCGAAGGAGGGAAGGTGACTGACCCCAGAACGTATTCAAGCAATTGCACAAATGTCTGTGCCATCCACACAAAGAGAAGTGTGTGCCTTTCTGGGCATTACTTCTTATTGTAGACAATGGATTCCAAATTTTTCTTTGTTGGCTCAACCTTTGCTGGCACTCACTTTGAAAGACACACCCCAACCCCTCCCTTGGACTGATGAATGTCAAAAGAGTTTTTCTGATTTACGTGCTGCCCTGTGCTCTGCTCCTGTGTTGGGTACTCCGGATTACAGTAAGCCCTTCACGCTCTATGTCCATGAAAGAGAGGGTTGTGCGTTGTCAGTCTTAACACAGCGATTTGGAGACAAGCAGCGGCCATGTGCCTACTTTTCGGCTACATTAGATCCAGTAGCCAAGGCATTGCCTAGTTGTCTTAAAGCTACAGCAACAGCAGCAATTTCTATTTGTCAATCTGCTGGAGTGGTGCTTGATAACACTCTTATTGTCATGGTACCACATGAAGTGGATACCTTTCTAAATAGGACAAAAACGCAGCATCTTACAAGCGCTCGCTTGTCTGGGTATGAACTGACGCTCTTGGCTAGTCACGTGCACATCAAACGATGTAACACTTTAAATCCAGCCACATTGTTACCTCTTCCAGAAGATAAAGGTATTCAGGAACAACATGATTGTTTTCTCCGAACTGAGGAGGAGACAAAAGGTAGGATTGATTTGAAAGATACACCACTAATGGACCCGGATGGGATCCTATGGGTGGATGGCTCTTGTTTTAAACTCCCTAATGGTGAAACAACTTCAGCTTACGCTGTTACCACCTTGCATACAATCGTGGAGACAGCACGCATCAGACATAATTCAGCTCAGGCGGCTGAACTGATAGCTTTGACCAGAGCATGTGTGTTATCTAAGGGGAAGAGAGTGAATGTATATACCGACAGCCAGTATGCGTTTGGTGTGGCACATAGCTTTGGCCGTTTGTGGAAGGAAAGAGGATTCTTTACCTCCCACGGTACCAAAATACAGCATGGCCAGTTGGTAACTGATCTTCTTGAGTCACTTGCTTTGCCTACCCAGATAGCAATCATAAAGTGTAGTGCGCATAAGAGGATTACTGATGATGTTGGTCGTGGGAATGCTTTTGCGGATGAGGTAGCGAAAGAAACAGCCAGAGATGCTATGAGTCGCATATATGTTGCGGGCCCTGCTAATTGGGCCAAGGAAAAAGGAATGTGTGAGGATACAATAGAAAGTGTGAGATCGATTCAAGGAGAGGCTACAGAGAAAGAGTTGAGTAAGTGGAAAGAGAGTACAGGAATGTTAGACGCGATGGGATGTTGGATAGAATTGTCAGAACATCAGCGTTGGCTGTTACCAAATGCCTATGTACTGCCTGTAGTTGCTATGGCACATGGTCCAGCCCACATCAGTGCGAAAGGAATATGTAAGCTTCTGGCTCCAGTGTGGCTGAACGAAGGGATTCCAAAATGTGCAGATAATTTAGTGAAGCATTGTATCGTTTGCTTGATGCATAATCCAGGAAAAGGAACCCCAACTCCAGCAGGTCATTTTGCTCCCCCAACATATCCTTTTGAGGTGTTGCAAATTGATTATATTCACATACATGGAACGATGCAACAATCTCAAATATGTTTTGGTGGTGGTGTGTGCCTTCTCCAGATGGATAGAGGCCTACCCCCTGAAAGACAACACTGCTTTGTCCACTGCCAAAGTTCTTCTGAAAGAGTTCTTCCATAGGTTTGGTTTGCCGTGCATTTTCTGGAGTGACAATGGAAGTGAATTTGTGGGCCAAATTATGAGAAAGGTGTGTGAAGGTCTTGGGATCGTCCAAAAATTCCATGTGGCGAACCATCCCCAATCAGCGGGTTTGGTAGAGTGCTATAACGGCACTCTCAAACTTAAGCTTGCAAAGGTTCAGGCTAGCACGGGACTTGCCTGGCCCGATGCTTTACCTTTGCCACTCCTATCGACTAGAACAGCCGTACATTTTCGTTTGGGACTCAGCCAATACGAGGTTGTTTTTGGGCGCCCAGCTAATGTTTGGGGAGTCCCTCGCCCTAAAAAGTATTCTGACATACAGTATCCAATGCTGATTGATTACTTGCATGACCTCACCACTAAATTACGTGTTCTCCACCAACAGGTTTGAGACGCTTTACCAGAGGCCTCCACAGACCAAGGTCATTCTATCCAACCGGGAGACTGGGTCTGTGTGAAAAATTTTCAAAGGACAAGGAATTTGGAGCCTCGTTGGAGGGTGCATCGACAGGTTCTTCTGGTCACGCGTACAGCAGTGAAGGTCGAAGGGAAGAAGAACTGGATCCATGGCGTACACTGCAGAAAGGTACCCCTGCCCTTGCCTTTTGGCCAGTGGGTCCGTAAGGGTGTAGGTGATTATGAAGGTGAAAGGGTCCCTCGGTTTGTACCTTTCAGTAGTGCACACCTAGATGGAGCTCGGTCTGAAAAAGAAGATGACGATGTTTTTACAAGAAGCAGTACCGCCACATCTTCGATTGAACACTACAGATCCACAGACACTATTTCAGGACCAAACTGTGCTGAACAGAACTCGATATAATTTAAGGCCTAGACTGGTCAAGGACACCTGAAATTTTCATCTCTTTCGTGACATGTATCATCTGTCCAGGTTGCAGGGTCACGGTAGGAGTCTTGGTTTGTGACCTGTATAGTGGCTAGGCCCCCAGGACTTGCCGTTTCATAGGACGGCTAACAATCACAGCCAAGTGAGTAAGGAAGATTGCCGTGAGCAACAATTTTAGAGGATGGATGTCAAATTGCAGAAGAATAATAAGAAGGAAAAAGAAATATTGTAAATTAGTGTACAGTCAATGTGGCATAACATTGTGTGTTCTTATGTTTTCTAGTATCTTATTGACTTGTATAGGTTGGATTGTTCATGTTATGCAGCACAAATCTGTTCCTACTTCTATTTCTTTGCCTTTTCATTCTACTATCTCCCCACACCAATTATATATGCTTCCCCAACATGAACTAATCAGGAGAACAGAATATTTTAACAATTCGTTTGTCCAGTTATTGCACCATCACCAATTGGTAGTCAACACAACCGACTGTTGGGTGTGTGGACTTATGCCTCATACCACCGAAAAAGGGATGCCATATTTAGTCCTTCCATTTTCCTATGAAGGTTCCGCTTGGGCCTATTTTGTAATGTTCTCAAATGCATATCAGAACCGATTTAGACGTCCAGCCGGTTCATATGGTAATGGACAAGATTTTAGTCATAGTTCTCTGATAAAAGGAATAGTGGCTATGGCTAGAATTGTGGAGAATGGTAAGATTCCAGTTGATGAGAAACGGGCATACGACGCTTGGACCGTGACTCGTTACGCCACTAGCCTTACAGATAGGAGTAGACAGGGAAAATTTCCACCAATTTGGACTGTGCCTCATCGAGTTAACTTTTGTTTACAAATAAATGGCCAGGCTACTGACACTGGACAAGGAAATTGTGTTTGTTCCCATACGTACATTCACACATCTCAGAATTCACCACCGTTAGTGCCATCCCAGGGCACGTATTTTGTCTGCCACGATAGAGCCTACACGTGGCTACCGACGGAGCATGCTATATAGCCTTTCTTCTCCCCCTACATATACTTCTCCTTCGGGACATCACAGAAACAGATATGGCAGAGGAATTATTGATTCTAAAGACACAGCAGGACAAGAGGGAGGTGATTTCCTTAAAGGATTTCTTCCTTTTTGGGGCCCAATGGCTAACAGTAGAAACATTAAACAATTGGTTTGTGTTGTTGAGACTACCATAGATGTCACTGTGGGAGCCTTGAGCAATCTTACAGCTGAACTTCAGGCGGATCGTCTCATGACATTGCAGAACCGGATTGCGTTGGATGTTATTTTTGCAGATCGTGGTGGAGTTTGTAAATTGATCGGATCTAGCGGTTGCATTTATATACCTGACGACACCCCTACGGTATACCAAGCCATCTCCAAATTAGATGCGATCTCCGAGTCGATTCATCAGGACGAAGAAGATTGGTCTTTATTGGAATGGTTTTGGGGATTACTGTCCAAATGGGGATGGAAGGCATTAACATTCCTTGGAGTGATTTTGGGCATCATTTTTTCCTGTTGTCTCTGTATGCAGTGTGGGCCCGCCATCTGTGGTCTTTGTGCCACTATGTGTGTCCCAAGGCCTGTGCCCCGGAAGACGGAGAGCATTAAAATGATGTTGCAGCAACAGCTTGATGACTTCACAGGGACATGTGCTGACATGGACACTGGCAGCCATGCAAACAACATGAAAACGAAACCAAATGAAATTATTACTGCAGGGAGCCCCACCCCAATGCCATCCTGCCTAGGGCCACAAAACTTTCTAGGATGGCCCAAGTCTCTGCTACCGCACCCATTCCTAGCCCACCTATCCTTGCTGCCCCCTACCCCCATAGAAGCGCTGCTCCCCCCACCCCCTTCACAAGTAGTTTTGAAAGTGAATGTGCAACCACAAGTTCCCCCATGACTGCATTTGGCCCCATATTAACCTATAGCAGAAAAGTGCATTCTGAAAACAGGACCAAATTCCACCTTTTCCTCCACTCAGAGCCCAAATTCCACTTTCAACTATAAATATACATTCTCACCATAACTCCCTACTCTTAGAACCCACTTCTAACCTGTGGAAACACCCCCAATTTAGGTTAAAAAAACATCCAATACCGCAACTAGGCCTCAAGTTGCACCGAAATCGTGATAAAGAAGTTAGGCCAAAAAACACCCATTTTCATGCATCAGTTTCCTTCAAACCACTTGCAAACAAAACTAGAGGTTCCTATCTATTCGCCCATACAAGCAGCCCCACCTGAAACACCCTCTAATTTCAGCCCAAAAATGTGCAAAACAGTTCTATGAATCCTGTTTCTCCTCCTCACTTAACTGTAACTGCCACTGGGGCCCTTCCTCTATCCAATTTCGATCACTGGCACTGTCCAGGCCACATTATTCTCAAAAATCAACAGTCATTATTGTGCCACGGTGACATACTTTTTTTGCTCAGAAGTGGCTGGCTCTGGCTTATTCCGTCATGACCAAAGTGCCCGCTCCTCAAATCTGGATCTTTCTGACTCAAGCCTGCCTGGCCGCAGCAGCAGCATGAGGTGAGGTCAGGGGTGTAGCCTGACTCTCTCTCACTCACCCAGAATGGGGGAGTGACAGACAGACTTGCCATCAGCCCAGCAATGGATGAAATGACCAATCACTGCATGGCTTCACAAAGCCATTCTACTCCATGGGCAGAGCCTCCTAGCCCACCATGCCACATGCACAAACTGTCTTCCCAAGGCTTACACTAGGCCTGGCAACCACATCACTCAGTCAGTCCAGACATTGCTACGTTACTGAGTGCAGCACCAGAATTGGCTTGAGCGGGCAAACTAACTTCTTATTAAGTGACTGGGGGTCATCCCCCACTCACTAATGGGCAGTAGAGAGAAGCCTGCAATGCATATGTCTTGCTGGATGGAGAAAGGGTGCCGGCCAACTCAACATAAACAATTTGTGGCTTAGGTGCCCTGCGCTAGTCACTGCCACAGGCCTGCATCAATCAAATTTAAGCCCCGCCTGCCCCCGTCAGAGCTGCAGCCGGCTGAGATTCTGTAAACAAACATCCTATGTCAGTCACATGTTATCAGGGGGCTTGGGAGGGTGAAATATAAGCGGGGCAACGTCCCAATGCCCTAAGGCTAAAACCACAGTTGACCACACGATGCTTTAGTAACATTAAAAATCACCCAACTCATTTCAATTAAAGTTAGATTGTTCAAGAAAGTTTGCACTTCTAAAAATTAGTTGTTGCTCAAAACATTTAGGAAGCACTTATTTAGTGTCCAACACTGTAGCCTGCTAAACAGGTCAACTAAAAACATCCTATTGGACTTGAGAGAAGTTGAATTCAAGAAATGGGAAAGGGCAGTGAAAACTAATGTCGGTAAAGGGAAAGGTGAAGTGTACTTCCCCCAAAATAGGAGAGGGAGGATAGTGTAAGGTTACAAGTTTCATCCCAGGAAATACAATTTTATGAACAAATAAAACAACACCAAAAATACATTTTAACACCAGTAAATGTACAGTATATAGACTTATTGTGGAAGAGATATCAACACACTGGCAGAAAAAGAAATTCACAACAGTATTCACAAAAGTATGCCTGGAAAAATGCTTCTGACAGCTTTTCAGATATCCTCCAGGGAATCTTTGTGAATTAGCAAAAATGGTGGATCGGTACCCTGGGGAGGAAAACCTCAGCATGTGCAGATTTTTCAACTTTTTAGCAAAGTAGGCAATTCTCTGTTCCATGCATATTTATCTGTTACCTTCGTTAGTGGCCTGTTGGAGTGAAAGGAAACAGATAGTGTTTTTTAGAGAGCACTGTGATTCGGGCATTCCTGTAAAGCTGCATGGCCTATTAAAATGAGTGCATTGCTACTGGAAAAATCTGTTTCAGAGCAAAGCTGTCATCCTGCAACAGTGATTTAAGTAGAATAAACATAATGCGGGTACATAGGAATATTGTAAAACATTGCAATAACATTTAACTTGTGTGAAAGAAAGAGCATAGAAAAACGATTTCACAAATATCAAATTTAATTTAATCACTATAAAACAGCTCAAATATATAGATTTTACTTGTCTTTATCCATATTGCGAAATACCATGACTAAAATTGATTTGAGACCAGTTACACGAAAATAGCCACACTATAGTTATCTTAGACCACAGTATTTGGCACGATCCTTTTTGTCTTGGTCTTTCATTTAACAAATCAGTGCAATATGGGAGTTACAGCCTTCACTGCTTTAACCCATTTGATAACAAGGATTACTAAAAAAATTCTCGGACTGGATACACATTGCTTGCCTGATATAGATGGAACTGGCCTGTAAATGTGTGTGTGTGTGTGTGTCAGACGTCAGGGGGACTTGTAGAAGCGGAAGCAATAGGCGTGGAAGTGTCAAGGACGTGATGGCCACCATCTTAGGCCTAATTCCTGAGTCCTGGCTCCCAAACCACTGTTAAAAATCCCCCCTGGAGTGGGCCAGGTCTGGGTGGTGGCAGATGACATATTTAGGGGATCAGGGCACATTGCCCCTCTCTCCGAGACTCTTAAAAGCCCTGGGGAGCTCATACCTTGGGCTGACAATAATATAAAGGGAAGGGGGATGCACAGACCCCTTTCCCTATCCTAAAATGACCTCAGGGACGCCATCCCCTCGTACCAAACTGAACCTTAAAGGGCAGTTTGAGCCTGAAAGGCCCCAGGGACCCCATCTGCGAGGGCTGGCTTGTGTCTGTTACACCACTCCAGTTTTTTACTTGCCTGCATCAGCACGGACAGGGAAACAGAAGTCTGCTCCCACTTGTAGGAAGCATTTTTAAAGCTCCTGCCCTTTGGGAGTAGACATGCCTTCCCTGCTCACAGGAACGAGGGTAGGGTACGCATGTCTGCTCCCACTCAGCAGGACCTTAAAAACATCTCCCACCGGTGGGAGCAGACTTCTGTTTCACTGCCCGTGCTCTTGTGGGCAGGGAAAATCAAATTACTCCTGCCCTGAGGGTGCAAGGAAATGCAGCTGCTCCCTTCAGGCAGGAACAGAGGGGCAAATTATCAAGGTCCAGCGTTAAAATTATCGCCGCTTTATCGGCAGAAAACTGCCGCTAAAGTGGCGATAATGGGCTTGATAATATGCCGCAGAGAATTCCCATAGAATCCCATGTTGACACCAGATCATCGGCTTCTATGGGAATTCTCAAGGGCATATTATCAAGCCCATTATCGCCGCTTTAGCTGCAGTTTTCTGCCGATAAAGCGGCGATAATTTTAACACCAGACCTTGATAATATGCCCCAGAGTAGGCTGAAGCAGCACCGCGGATGGGTGCGGGTGGTGAACTGACAGGGCTGCCGAGCCCAGGGGCTCAGCCCTACACATAGTGGTTTGTGGGTGCCCCAGGGTGGGATTTGTGTCACCCTCCAGAGGTCCCAGGGGATGGGGTCCTTAGGGTCCAAGGAAGCTCAGGGATTGGGCCATGCTCCCCCTCTGTATAATCAATAAAATAGGTCCCTGGGCTGCAAAGAGGCTCGGGAGGGGGGCACCAGGCCCCTTCCCTTTTATTAATAAAACAAGTCTGGGGATGGGGTACCTGGTGCCCAAGGTGGCACAGTGAGGGAGGCCGCGCAACCCCTGTCCCCTTATTAGAAAAAATGGACTCTGGGGATGAGACCCCCGGGGCCCAAAATAGCTCGGTAAGGGGGGCTGCATGTCTGTTCCCCAATAATGCTTTTAAAAAGGGTATTCCAGCTAGACATCAGTACACCAAAGTGAATAGTAAATAATAAGCACTGCAAGGCCTTTTTTATTTCAGCATTTTTTAAACTAGAAAGCACTTGTTAAATGTTACTGTGGGGCTCCAGAAAGAGAAACAGCCCCCCAGAAACATTAAAATAAAACAGTAAGTCTCCTGATCATTGAATCCATGGCCCCAGAAGAACTTACTGTATTTTTCAAATTACTCTGAGCTGGAGATCTATGCTCTTCAGAAGGAGTACAACGATCTATTTTGGTTGTCTTTATGATTATGTTTTGTGGGCTGAAACATGTTAAATGAAAGATTCAAAGTCATGTTCATTTAATTTAAAATAAAAGCAAAATCAACATGTCTCTGACTCTTCCTTTTTAATATTTTTAGGCCGCAAAATGCAAAAATAAAAACTATATTAAAAGAAAGACTCACAGACTAGTTGATTTTTTTAATTATAACCTTATTAAATATTTTTTATAATAATAGCTTGTAATAAACATGGCATTGTGTAAATAACTGAAATATACATTTGATTAAAACATATGTGATTTTTGGAGATGGATGATAGATCTGCTTTATATATTCTGATATGTTCACTTGTTGATAAAGGCAATAGGCCTACGTTTGAACATTTTGATGAAAGTCAGTAAGTGAGTGTGGCTGTAACTTGCGGGACCAACTGCGCGCTATGTATACCAGAAGGCCATGTGCACCTTGGGGCTGGTGTTACGTATGATCATAAAATATTATTTTACATTAAAAAAACCTTAGAACTTCACTAGAAAAACAAAGCTTAGTGTGACGTTATAGTTAGGTTAAAGTAATGTTACAGTTAGGAGAACATTTTAAACTAAAAAAAACACAAATTTCACCAGTTATAATTATGTAGCAGCTATAACTCATGCCTTAAAGTAACTATAGCTCATGCCCTCACCATGCACTGCTAATTAACCCTCATATTACATCACTCAAACTTGATCTATGACATCAATAAATACATTACTGCAACATCTAGAAGGACATGATTGATGACAATACTGTTATGAGTTATGGTTACTTTAGGGCATGAGTTATAGTTACTTTTTGAAAATTGTTGGTTGCCTAAAGATGTCTTTGATATGTGTAGTAGTTCTGTTGAGAATTCATTCCAGGTAACCCTTTTCCCTAAAGCTTTATATCATATTTACCTCTCTCATATGGTATATAGCTTCTGTTTTATGTTTCCTTTCCACCCTCAGCAACTCCCGGATTCTCAGTTTGAGTGTCTCTGGGTGGCTGCCGAAGGCGTGAATAATGCTGTTGCCTTCTGTGGGATCTCTGAAATGATTAGTCTGAAGTTTGTCCCCCTTGACTTCAATCAACACATTGAGAAATTCCAATTGTATTTTGCTCAACATGTAAGTGCAATCAAGGTTCATGGTGTTAGCTGTGATTTTATTTACAAAATCTCTAGCTGATTTTTCTGTTTCCTTTCGTATAATAAAAAAGTAATTAATGTAATAAAGCCACATAATGGTCTGTACCATAGCACTGGCAGGCTCTGGTGCAAAGGACATCTGTTGGTCTTACCAGTCCATGAAAATATGTTGAAAGCTGGTGACAAAACAGCTGCCCAATGTAGTTCCTGTAAGTTGTCTGTGTAAGACCACATTGAACATGAAAATGTTAATGGTGAGACATATCTCACCATGCCTAACGACAAATTGGTGTGTGCTCAAAGATGCATTGGTCCAGCCCTCAGTTAGTATTGTTATGCCTCAACTCCCATATTCAATCAATCAATCAATCAATATATCTTTATTCGATTCATCCAGAGAATCATAAAAGCACAAAGTGAACATAAAATACATAATTTAAAATGAGCCATTTGTAATACAAAATTTGATTAAGAGACCATCATACAGCATAAGTACAAAAAAGAAAGACCAATGGGAAATGACAAGTCCAGGCTAAGTTATCCATAACGCTTCCTAATCCGGAGCGATGCTCGTATGAAGTTCAACATAGCACAACAAACTTCAACAGAAGATAGTGACAGCAAATAATCATAGCCTTCATTATAAGTACATGGTTGTCGCCCCTTCAGGATAGGCTTAATAAATCTAATCCTGGGTTCTTGGTATAAAGTACAGAAAAGGACAACATGTATAGTACTTTGTCTAACACTATTGTTGCAGGACAGGGGGGTAGCCTCTCACACCAACCCCCTTGTTTGGGGAAGGCAAAGAGGAAGTGGAGTGTATTTAGCCTAAACCTTGTAAGATAAAACCGCCATTGGACATTTGTTGAGAAAGTTAAATAAAACTGATGCTGGACCTTAGATACACAACTTGTTGAGCCTCCCAAGCTAGGTATATCTAAGGATTTCCAGTAACATGCTTTAATTTGGGCTTTCGTGTTTCCCTGAATATTTTCAGGATTTTCATAAATATGGCCCAAACCTATCTTATGCAACATGTCACTAACATATGACAACCAGGGAATCTGTTTTACATTTTCCAGGCTCATGCAATCTAGAAGAATTTCTCTGGAGAGTTGGAGGTTATCCGATAGCCATATTTTGAACCAAAGTAATAAAGGCGACAGACGGATAGTATCAGTCACTTTGGTCATTCCCATTTCATTGTGGCAAAAGATGTTTGATGAACCCGATGGAATCAATAAAACCCTTTTTAAAAATTTGTTTTCCATCACCTGTATGACTGAGGGGTTCTCAGTCCCCCATACTCCTGCCCCATAAGTGGCAACAGATAAACATTTAGATGTATATAGGGTTTTGAGATGCGCAACAGGTTTTTGACCCAACTTGCCACAAAAGCGGAAGAGACCTTCTATAGCGCGTGTAGTACTCTGGACTCGAGTTTTCATTAATGGAGCCCAACTTAGTTTACTGTTGAAGAGATTTCCCAGGTAGTTAAAATTATCCACCTTTTCAATGGTAAAGTCATTCACCATAAGTTTCCTAGATTTTGACCCTTTTGGGCCACAGACCATCGCAAAAGATTTTGCGAAATTAACCTTTAGGTCAAGGTCCAACATGAAGGTATTAAAAGCGTCTAAGCATGTCTGCATGCTATTTCCAGTAAGGGTTATTAGAACAGTGTCATCTGCATATGACAAAATGGGAATACTCTTACCATTTACTTTTGGAAAATCACAACAGTGGTCCAGCAAATATTTCTCCAATCCATTTGTATACACCAAGAATAGAAACGGTGCCAAGATGCACCCTTGACGGACCCCCTCAGTTGAGGGAATCGGTTTTGTCATTTCACCCCCAGGTCCAAACCTTATGGCCACGGATGTTGCAGCATGCAATCTGCGGAGCAGCGTAACCAATGGTTCTTCAAAGCCCATGCTATCCATCATCTGCCATAGCTTACTTCTACAGACAGTGTCAAACGCGCTGGACAAGTCCATGAAGGCAAGGTAGATTGCAGAATTCCTTGCCTTCATGTACTTGCCCATAATCAGTGCCAAATTTAAACACTGTTCGACCGTCCCCCTCCCACTTCTAAATCCATACTGGGAGTTCACTATTAAACCAACAGAATCAGCCCAGGTTTCCAGTCTGGCCAAGATAACCCTTCCTAATAACTTACAGGATGCATCAATCAAAGATATGGGTCGATAGCATCGGGGGTCACACCTATCACCCTTCTTGAAGATCGGGACCACTACTGCTTTCTTCCATGATACAGGGATACTACCAACAACCACAGCCCTAAAGACATTTAACAGCAACGGGGCCCATACTTCCATATTGTGCTTAAAAAAGTCCAAGGGAACGGCATCAGGGCCCGGGGCTTTTAGTGATGTACCTTTCCTCAGGGCTTCTTCGACCTCCTCCAGTGTGAGCGAGGAGCTAAGAAGCGAAGCTGTCGATGGTTTTATCAAAATTCCTGGGTCATCCAACAGAACCGAGGGCGATAATGCCTTGGGGTTAAAGATTTTACCAAAGTGAACTTCCCAGGATTCACCAGTAACCTGCATCGCTATGGTTTCCTTGGTATCACTTTTAAACAGAGGACGATTTACTACGTCCCAAAAGAGCCTACTATCTTTTAGCTCAGATGCCTTTTCTAAAATATCCCAGCCACAATTTTTTAGCTCCTGCTTCCTTTTTATAATAGCTTCTTTATAGGCTTTTCTAGATGATCTTACCAGGTCTTTATTCCTTGGTTTTTGCATAAGGGCCGCTTTTAGGGATTTGTGTGAGGCGGAACATGCGGAGTCAAACCATCTAAAACACTTTGTATTCTTTTTCCCTGCTGGTTTTGTAAGATACTCAGCCACATGCCCACATAATTTTTCAAAATTCCCAATAACCTTTTCTGGGTCTAATATGGACATTTGACATAAGTCAATTTCAGTCCTACATTCTTTAAAGATCTTTTCCTCTAGACCTACAGCATCTATTTTACCCCATTTTATGGTAACACCCTGGTTCTTATTATATTCTATAGGCTGATCCCAGACCGGGTGATTCCCACTAATAGGGGTGCATAAAGAAAGCTTTAGAGGGTTATGGTCGCTTGCGGCATTAGCTATTATCTCAAGTTTAGTAACATAAAGCAGAAAATTACTGGACACAAAAATAAAATCAATGGTGCTTGTTGCGCCTCTTACTCCATGAAAGGTTGGTATTGGTAAAGTATCTGGGGCCGCCCAGGGCTCTACCATACATAAATCATTTAAGACAATAATATTATTTAAGGCATACCCCTGGGGCGTGTGTTTGAAATGCATCAAAGGTTGTTTATTTAAGTCCTCAAGACCACACGCATTTGAACCACCAAATTTACACAATGAAGAGTTAAAATCACCAACCCAAACAACGAATAATAGTGGTCGTTCACTACGAGCCTTGCTTATTGCATCCTCCAAACTCTGAATTGTGGTTACATCATTTCTGTCAAAAACGTTATGATACCAGTTAATTAACAACAAGGGCTTGGGGAACAGATTTTCGAGCAATAGCAATTGGAACCATGGAGTATCCGCTATCTTTAGAGTACTCAGATTCTTAAGTTTAATAGAGAGTGCTGTCATTATCCCGCCCCTTGCCCTCCCCACTGGTGATGGTACCGCCGGGACGCTAAAAGATTGAAAACCATCAATTTCCTCACCCGTTTTGCTCCATGTCTCCTGGAAGCACAAAATGTCCTGGCTACCCACATAGTCCAGCCAGCCTTCATCCTCTAGTCTTCCCGCAAGACCAGCAATATTCCAAGACATTAAAGACAGTGTAGGTTCTCCTTGGTTATCGACCACAGGCTCTTCTAGACTTGTCTGATCCTGCTCAATAATCGACAAGTGTGGCCCACAGCCTAAGATATTGGTCACCCGTATATCCAAAAGTGAATTAGACCCTGTATTAAGATTGGTGACATCCACCACCGAATTATCCGTATGACTTACCCCCTCATTTACCCCTATAGCCAAATCTAATATAGATGTTACACACCCCTTTTTTTTGTCCACTGGTCAATCTAAACCCTCCATTCCCACCAGTGGGTCAAAGCGGTTTCTTAGGGGAATGTTGCTATTTGACATCCACCCTAGATATTCCTCCCCCTGAACTCTCATCTCTGGTTGATTATAGGGTAGTTGCGTAATATTACTAAAACGTATGGGTCCCATAGGGCATCCATCACCCTGATACCTCATACCGGGATGGTTTTGGGGGGGTCGAAATATGTTGTTGTTCTGTATCCATCCAGAGTGACTATTTCCCTGCGGCCCTGACCCAGAGTAACAGTTATAGAGTGAGACCTGATGTAAATTGGGATAGAAGTATTCAAGGCCTATACATTGGATGTCCCCCATTTTAGCAAACCTAGCTTTATCACAAATTAGGTCTTTGACCCAACTGTCCCTAAAATTTATGAGAATACAGTCTCCTTCTAAGTCCTTCTTGCTTTGGCCAACCCAAGGAACCCTTCGTACACCTAATATTTTAGTGGTAGAGGCTGGGGGAAGTGGTCTATTATTATTAAGCCAGAATATGACTTTGTTTAATAAATCCTGACTTGATTCATATTTGTTCGGTGCAACCATCGGAACCCCTGTCAGGATTACCATAAAAGGGGCAGAATCAGGGGGTATGTTCACACAAATTGGTTTGGGAGCTTTTTTACCCGAGGCTAATAGTCCACTTGATAAAGTTGGTTTAGCTCCCAATGTTACCACCGGCATGGATATAGTTGGAATCGGTGTTGTTGCTACGGCTAGCTCAGACATTGGTTGAGAGGCCGCATTAACCATCAGTGTGGATTTAGTTAAAGTTGTCTGAGCTGGGATTCGCTGGGTATCGCCTGATATATCGGGTTGGGGGGGTTTGCTAGAGTTTTGGGTAGAGGTTTTTTGAGAACCCTTCTTGTAGCAATGCAGATCTCCGGGGACTCGGGAGATTTACTATTTTTGACCAAGGTATCCAGTGAGTGAGTATTAACTGATAATAAGAGCTCTAATTGGTCTAAATTTAAATTAACAATTTGGGTTCTCTCAATGAGAGGCATCAAGAGGCCTTTTAACAAGGTTTCAATGTGTCCCAACAGATAGTCATTATTGCGATTTTTACAGCAAATAGGCGGATAACCAGAATTCCCCAATCGTGTTCCCTTTCCCTTCATATGACCCCTCCCTCTTTTTCGTTTTCTGGTTTGTATAACTGTATTAACATGGTCCAGAACTTGGGGTTTTGAGGGGGCAGGCTCCAACACACTCGAGTCAATACTCGACTTACCGTCCCCACTAATATCTAATGCAGTGTGATCTTCTAATGGACAATCCACTATAGTGTTCCCCCTAGATGTTTCTTGGGAGTCAGGGATTACTACTGAATTGGGGCTAACTTCTAATTCATTAGTTTTGCTTTTTCCCGGAGTAACCACCGAGCCAATCCGTCCTAAGGATGAGCGTTTGCCCGTAACAAGATCCAAAGACAAACGTTTTTCAGTAAGGGCAATTTCTTTCTCCAGTATCCCCGTAGCCCGGGTAATAAAATCATCTAAACTTCCGGTGGCTTTGCCACTGCCTGACTTTACTGTGACCTGCCTACCCTTCCTAGTTAATAGCGGCATTATTCAAGATAAATATATATTTTAAAATACTAAGGAAACGAAAAACAAATAAATATACAATTCTACGAATAATTACTTATATAAAACTACACACATTAAATATTAAAACGTACTGTGTAACCTCAAGTCCGCGATGTAAGAGAAGGGGCCCGGCCCATCCCTGTTCGTCCTTGGACGGCCTTAGACGGCCCGCCCTTTGCCCGGGCTTAGCCCCGGGCGCTCCCGCGCGCTCCCGCGCTGCGGAGAAAGTAATCAGTAATGTAGACAATGGTGTGACAGGGGTGGGGCAAGCAGGGAGAGCGACCCAGGTGTTGCGGGAATCGGCCTCACGCAGGGACTCCTGGTACACTGAGTCCCTGCGGGTCAGCTCGCAGCCCTGAGGTCCCGTCCACAGGCGCACACAGACAGCGGCAGTCCAAGATCAACCGGTGCGGCTTAAAAGCAGCAGGCAGGCTCACCACCAGCTAGGCACCCGGCCACAGCGAAAAGCGAAGCGGGACCCGCGCAGTGGGTCCGGCGAGGAGTCAAGGCAGAGAATGAAGGTGAGTTCTCCACACCATGCAGGCAAGACAGAGCAAAGATCCCAACAAGTATCACGAGGCAGCTGGCACTTATTTGCTGAGACGGGGGCGGGGCAAGCAGGGAGAGCGACCCAGGTGTTGCGGGTCTCGGCCTCACGCAGGGACTCCTGGTACACTGAGTCCCTGTGGGTCAGCTCGCAGATCTGAGGTCCCGTCCACAGGCGCACACAGACAGCGGCAGTCCAAGATCAACCCGGGCGGCTTAAAAGCAGCAGGCAGGCTCACCACCAGCTAGGCACCAGGCCACAGCGAAGAGCGAAGCGGGACCCGCGCAGCGGGTCCGGCGAGGAGTCAAGGCAGAGAATGAAGGTGAGTTCTCCACACCATGCAGGCAAGACAGAGCAAAGATCCCAACAAGTATCACGAGGCAGCTGGCACTTATTTGCTGAGACGGGGGCGGGGCAAGCAGGGAGAGCGACCCAGGTGTTGCGGGTCTCGGCCTCACGCAGGGACTCCTGGTACACTGAGTCCCTGCGGGTCAGCTCGTATCCCTGAGGTCCCGTCCACAGGCGCACACAGACAGCGGCAGTCCAAGATCAACCGGGGCGGCTTAAAAGCAGCAGGCAGGCTCACCACCAGCTAGGCACCCGGCCACAGCGAAGAGCGAAGCGGGACCCGCGCAGCGGGTCCGGCGAGGAGTCAAGGCAGAGAATGAAGGTGAGTTCTCCACACCATGCAGGCAAGACAGAGCAAAGATCCCATATTGTGATTGAAGCAAGTATATAGAGAACATACACGCAGTAACATCAGCAGAAGATCGCCTTGACCACTCTATGCTTTCTATTCTACTGGGGAAATCTTTGGTATCTCTTACTTATAAAATCCTTCCGGTAGAAGTCAACATATTCGGACATATTTTCAGGGGCACTGGCCTTGGATGAGACAATTGGCGTACCACGTGGTTTAGACTTATTCTTATTGATTTTATGAAAGAGGTACAATACAGCCAAGTGAGGTAATTCAGTTCTAAGATACTGGTATCCTTTTGTTCAAGTAGCGCTTGGTCCCTATCTACAGTCTCATAGCATGTGTCGTCATTCATTTGACGATTTGTTTCCTCAATATACATATCTCTAGACAAGATTACAAGGTTGCTCCCTTTGTCAGTAGGGCAAAGCACAATGTTATCAGTAGTAGCAAGATTCTCTACATCCCTCTACTGTGCCTTAGACAGATTAAATCTGTCACTATATTTGACATAAGAGCAATCCATATGTCCATGTGAACTGGGTATAGCTATTAAGCTGAAACAATTGTTCACAAGGAACTCATTTTAAGAAACCTTTAACAATGCTGCAAGTATATTGATTTTTTGCAAATAGTCTCCCATGAGCTTTAACAACGAGAATGCAGTATTTTTAATGTCTAAGTTAATTCAACATTGAAGGTAGTTACCTAACAAAGTAAAAAAGTAGCCCAAGCCGGTTTATGCAATTAGAACTCATTTCAGCCAAAATGAGTAACCAATGAGAATACTCTTCACATGCATTTCAAATAGATGTATTTTCTATAAGAATTTTCAAATAAATATACAGATTACTCATTTCGGCTGAAGTGAGTACTAATTGCATAAACCTTTTTGTGCTACTTTTTTACTGTGTTAGGTAACTACTATATTTGACTTTGCTCAATCTTTTGTGTTCCCGGACTGACTTGTTGTGAAAAGTGTCAATAAGATTATATGCTATCTGAGGTACAAAAGTGAATTCAGTCTCAAATTAGATAGGTGCGACACAATCAAATACAATACCCATACTGCCAAGAAAGTCTCTCATATTGTGGGCTCCCTCACTCTGGCTATCTTCACGCTTCAGCTCATGAAGGATTAAAAGAATGCAAAAACAACAGTTGAGGGACAGAATGCAGAACAATTTCATACATTCACCCCAGTACAGAGATCTGGGCCTAAATCCATCGATTTATTGCTCACCATGCCATTCCAGTTTGAACCCAGCCGTATGCAAATCAGTCTTGACCCTGTGCCTCATGGGAACAGTCCAGCCCGAACTGCCAAGCCAGGTCCTCTCTGGCCTGGAAACAAGCATCCTAGGACCGGTTTCGGGGTTTCACCCCTCTTCAGCCAGGATAGCTTGATACCAGTGGCATGAAGAGCACGGGATTAAAAGAATGTCCACATACCCAATAGTCATACTGCTCACATTTTCCAAGTTAATATTTTCACGTAGATTGCCCTGCTTTTCACCTTTCAATTAATGTCAGTTCTTTAGATGTAGCTTTTGAAAATACTTGAAAAGGTCAATGTGGGTTGGTGTATAGTCATATCTTGATGTAGGACAAAAGGAAAGACCCAGACTAAGGATAGTCTATTCCTCATTAGTTAAGACCCTTATCTGACAAATTATCATAATATCATTTACCATTGACACAACCATTATCGTTCTCTGTGTTGGCCCTTCTTGCTTATTCCCACTAGATCCTGAAATATTGGTGTAGTGTCTTTGACGTTTCTTACTTTGTTTCTGTTTTTCCTCCTCTTGAGCCCCCTTCTTGACCTCTTGTACCCCTGCCACTCATTTAGCTTTCCATCACCTTCTGCCAGGAGGCAGTATTATACAAAGGATGTAGGATAAACTTAAGGACTTAGAATTGTTCACCTTTATTATTGAGCTGCTGTCCCCTTATTCCGAGATATCAGTCTCTTCTTCAGTTTATTTATATATATACATATATGTCCAAGGTTTGCTGCGCTCAGCCCCACAACCATCCAATGGTGCCGGTGCCTGCGACAGCGGCAGCTGCTGTCAATATACCATCCCATGAAGGTTCCAGGAAATACAGTAAAAACCAATGCAGCACACCTGAGGACAACACAATATTTTTATTGTGCACACAAATGACGTGTTTCGGTAGTGAGCCGAAACTCGTCGATTGTGTGCACAATAAAAATTGTGTATTTATATTTGTTATATGTGTGAGGGTCTCCCCATAGAAAAAATAGGAAAGGTGGAGATTTATACTTTTGTGAATAGCATTTTGTAGTACTTTAGTATTACTATTGCACTACTGCTATATGTACTACAAAATGCAGTATGTGAACTGGGCCAAATGTCTCATAGTCACTTTGAATTGGTGTTGGCATATCAGGTGATCTATGTTTTTAGCATGCTGCCATTAGTTTTTGTAGGTATGTAGGTCAGTGTGTATATAAGTGTCTGCAGGTATGTCTGCATATTTGATTTCATGTGTGGTAAGGCAACGTACTCGTAGGTTGTTTGTTAGAATGTGTGCTTGCACTTTTCAAAGTCAAAACTCTTTTTTTGTCAGTGCTTGCTTTATATTGCATTTGATGGATTACTTGTAATTTGCTTTTTCTCCAAGAGGTGAGTGTGACATATGTCCAACTCCTTCCAGTCAAATGAGTGCTGCTGAAGACCTAGGGGCTTATTTATAAGAGGCCTGCGCCGCCGGAGCATCACTTTTTTTTATTCTCCGGCGGCACCACCATCCCAATCAGATCAATGAGACAATGCAAATCCACTCTGTGTGGCTTTACATCTCCTCATAGATATGGAGTAAGACAAAGCAGCTCAAGTCTCTGCATTGGCTTACTCTGTAGCAAGGAGACATTCCCTGGGCATTGCGGTTGGTGTTCCCACGCAAAACCCATGGATTTTCACGCTGCCCCAGATTTACTTAATCACGTAAACCTGGGGTAGCACCAAAATCTTACGCCTCCCCAGGGCAGGGATTTCTCCTCATCTTTTCCTCTTTTTTCCTTTTCCATTCTACAGCACAAATAGAAAGAGGAAAATGCCTCTTGAATTATGTTTATGGATGATGATGCCTCTTCCTGCATAAAAACAATCCTGCCTGCAATAGAGGCACCCTTGCACAAGGTTCCATGTGTTGGCGCTAGGCAGCAAATTGTGCACCAGCAAAGGGGGAAAGGACTGAACTGCACTGTATTTCATAAACATCGTGCATTTCTGCCCTTTAGCTTTGGCGTAGACCAGCGCAGCAAGAAGACTTGCGGTGTTGCCCTACGCCAGTTCCTCGTAAAAGAGGCCCCAAGTCTGTAATAATGAACTCAGTTGAACTCTATGCTGCCAGAGCCAATTATTCTTTTATGCTGCACTTAAAGTTTATAACAGAACATTCTGCTGAAGAATTCAAAAGTGCCCTTTAAATTTTAACCTGCTCTAAAAAATAATAAACAGTGACTATTATTAAGTATTACCAACTATCGCATACTGTGACAGTGATAAATCCTCCTTGTGACACTTTGGTGTCCTGTTGTTATGTTTAAGCATCTTTCAACTTGTCAATCTTTTTGCTCCAGATGGCATCAGATTATGACACCGATAAAACTTGCTTAATTTGCATGTGGCTATGTAGCCTTTTTATTTTAAGTAAATGCTGTATCCTCCTGCTGATTCGTTTATTGCTTTTGCAGATTTTCGCTGTCAAAAACAATTATCTCACCATTTATCTTTGGAACTATTAGGATTTCTGAATAAATACTAAGACTTTCCTGTGTACTTGAAGGTGAAGTTTATGTTAAAGGTTTGTCTTCAGAAATAGCCAAAAGACCACACACAAGGGTTGATGTTAAAAGACATTTTGCGGCCGATATTCAGAACATCACAGAATTTGCGAAAGCATAATGGCTTTTACGGCAGACTAACCCCCTCTTGTGATTAGGAAAAGCCCTACTGATTCAAAAATGTTTTTTTTTAACTCATTCTGAGTCGCAATTAAAAGGCGTTGTGAAAAGTGTATCCCTTCCTATTTGTAATTATCAATAAGGTGCATAAATGGCTTGGGATCAGCATTGAGGTTCTAAATCATTGAAAAGCCCCTAAAAGAGGTGGTAACTCATTCTCAAAGGCGAAATTGTACCCATTGGACTGCTTTAAAAAAAACATTTTCAGGTGGGGAATGTGAAGGCAGGGATGATGGCCTGCTGTCCTTTGATATACACTATACATTTGTACGTAGCCAATCACAAGACATGACGAATAGCAACCTGCTTAATTAATATTCAATAGAAATTATGTTATGTAACCATCAGCAAATGTCACCTAATAGTTATACAAGTTGCATCACAAAATTACAGGCAGAATGCAAAAGGTTGTTGCAAAATGTTAAAAAATCTCAAAAGAAATAAATATTTAAATGAATGGATTGAAATTATTTTAAGTCATAAACGAACACGAGCAAAACGAGGAAAGATAATTATGTTACAGACTGTATTAAAATGCCATTCCATTGCATGGTCAATAGAAATGTTGATATATCAACTCCAAAGCCATATTGAGACAACATCTCTTATAGATGTATAATATATTTAAACTGGCATAGTGTAAGGCATAGTTCTCATATTTCTACCACATAAGTTGGTACAAGAATATATCCAATCTATCATTTGGATCACTATGAGTGTCAGTAGACCCAACCTAGCTCTTTCAATATTAAGAGGAAGTTGTTGTGTCCTGTATTTATATGTATGAGGCCTCTAGTGGCCTTCGGCCGACTTCTTATGAGTATTATGTAATCTGCTGGGAGTGACTGGGTGTGGCTAATACAATTTGTGACTCAGTGTGTTAACAGTGGCATGCTGAAGCATAAAGACATGCAAACCAGAGCTCCATGTGTGCCTTGACCTGTTTCATGCTCCCAGGCTGGGGAGGATAGTTGCAACTGGCAACGAGATAGAGGACACGTGCCCTCAAAGATACAAAACTGCTCTCCCTTAGAGTTTGCCATGAAGAGGTCTTTGTTTGCCGCATGTGGAGTCAAAGTGCATCTCCTGTTTTTAAAAGAACTCGATGAAGAAGAAGGCCCTACAGAGAAGCACAGTCAGAAAGTCTGCCAAAAATCTACAGATAAAGCTGAAAGAAAAGATACTGTGCTGCAGCATAACACAACACCAGCATCAATACACAGCAGAAACGCTAAAGACAGTGATAACCAGTGACGAAGAAGTGATAAAGGCAACGACAGCCAGGTGCAAGAAATTGCTAGAGGCAGAGATGACCAGGTGGAAAGAAATGCTGAAGGCAGCGACAGCCAGGTAAAATGTATAGAGTTAAGAGTTGTGAGGAGTACATGCAGGGCGCAAAACTATTTCTCATTGTGAAGGAGGACAGTGACACACTCCGGCCTCTGCTCAGGCGAGACGACCAACGCACCAGTGAGGGGACTGATGCTTACAGAGGTGCAGTGGGGCCAAGAGATGCTTAGGATTAAATACTATCTGAATAGCATATACTCTTGACGTCATCAGAAATATACCCTGGCACTCATTTAAAATACAAATGTTGTCTGTTTATGACAATCGATTGGTATACAAGGAGATCTTTTTAATTCTTTTGACAGGAACAGATCAGCTACAAATAATTATATTTCACTAAACATACAGTCTTCTATGTTGGTAACTGTATGTTTATCAAAACATAGTTCTTTCGTGCTGATCTGTACCTGTGAAAAGAATGAAAAAGATCTCCTTGTATACCAATCGATTGTCGAATGAGTGCCTGGATATATTTCTGATAATGTTTAGACACAAAAGTTTCCTGACTTTGTGTATTCACATTTGAGGTGGTTGGATGCGTATTTACCCTGAGTGGCACCATTATTTAATCTACCTCTTTATACTCTGTGTATTTATACTACATATGCACTAAATAGCTCCGTTTTGCAAGGCACGACACTGTGTTTTACTACCACCCTTTGTTTGTTTGACGTCAGTAGGAAACAGCACAAAATATGATGCCTGTGTTTCTGAAACCAGCACCTCCTTTCGATACCACCAAAAAACTGTATATTGGCCCCAGATGGACTGCCTTGATCAAAACGTTTTTTGACTTCATAAATGCTATTGAAGAAGTAGATGACAAAAAGATTATCACATACTTAAAGAACCTTGCAGGTGATGGATTAAAGGAAGTGATAAAGAAGATATCACAAGCTGATGAAGTATCATACCATCAAATCAAGAAGGCCAAGATCAATCCAATGCCGAATGTTGACTATGAAAGGTACAAGAGACTTGATACTCTTAAAAAGCACTGCAATGCCAATGAATTCAATGATGAAAAATCCATGCATCTTAGAGTTATTGATGGGTACCTCTCCGATTCATTCCGACAACGCATGCTGAGAGAAACGCTCAATTTGGAGAAAGTGCTAATGGCTGCAAGAGCAGAGGAATGTGTCAATCGCCAAGCTGCTGATATGAAAGCTGGAACAACCCAAAACAAATCAGCGTTGAGCAAGAAAAGTGAGCAGAAACACAATGCAGAGACCACTGAGTGATGTCTTCAAAGAAAAATAAATAATTTTTCCTCTGTGGATTCTCCTTTCCACATGAAGGTAAATATCCTGCCATCAGACAAATATACAAAGTCTGTAGGAAGGAAAACAATTACATAACAGTTTACAAAAACAAAAGAGCAACTTAGTGCATCACGAAGAAATTAGAAGATGTATGCCACAAAGTTCCAGGAGCACTCTAGCCACTCCCACAAGGCCAAACGGCAACATCGACAAGGCAAGTGGAAACAAAACAAAGTTGCTGAGCATCAAATTTATCTTCCAATGGTTCACTGACGTCATCATTGAGTGACAATGAGGTAAATGGATGTGAGATGATGATTCACAGACCAACGTGCACATGTAGGCTTTGCCCCCTGTAAGGTAAAACACAAATCTGAAAATAATTGTTACAAGAAGCAACAAAGTTAATTTGGACATTGACCTAAAATCACGCTAATGGTGAATAGTTGCCCTCCAACTTTCATTAAGGATGGTGGTGCGTCAACAAACATTATGCTGGCAGAAAAGTACAGAGAACGGTCTCCATACCCTGCCTCACACCGTCAACAACATAGGTGTACACCTGGGCATCTTTTACATTCTTGCAGAGCAAAGGATCCTTTGTGGGTACCATGCAACACGAGAAAATTAGTGCACGCGCCAATTCATGTCCTCCCTGGTACTTCATTGTGTGAATGCTTATTGAGTTTCGGTACTGTTGCTGACGTGGGACTGATCTCTATTAACTACAACTTGAAAGCTCATTCTGAAGTAGTGAGTCAATTCCCAACATTGTTTGATGGACTTGGGAAACAGAAGATAATGAAGGTACAGCTTTACATTAATGAAAATATTTGTCCCATTGCACATCAACACTACCAAATTGCTTTTCACGTACAGGAAGCTGCTCCACTACTCAACGATTCTTCTCTGGAGAGGAAATTGAGTAGGAAATATATGCAAACACACATGTAATGTTATATCCTACCTGTACTCTATCTGCAATGTATCGCGCTATCTGTGACTTGCTATCTTACCCGATATGCCTGTGACTGATGCCTCTCTTCTGTGACCTTACATATAGCCTTATATCTTCTTTTTTAAATGATTCCTTAGCATATGTCATTTCAGCAATATAGTCTTTCTTAAATTACATGTATATTTATCACAAAAACATATTAGTTCATCAGAGGTAATTTGGAGTTATTTTCCGCCTTCAGGTAAGTGCTTTCCTTCCTTTGTAATCTGATACTTCACTGCTGTTCTCTATTCAGGTTCCTTGGTTAGTGAAAGTTTTTACTCTTGTCGAGAGGAAATTATGTGTCCATCTTTTCCAATATCAATGAGAGATTCCCTAGTCTCCTGGTACTCAGAGAGACACCAACCTCCCTCAACGCGACTTTCAACAGGACTTGGGAATTCACATTGTCTCCAGTCAGCGTCCAAAACAAGATGCTATATCTCACTTGAGCCCTGCTAGAGCCGATAGGGATAACAGTACCTGACTGGCAGACTCAGGAAAGAGACACTTCTCACCTAATGAACAGAATTGATTTTATAGCAAAAGCAACAGACTAAAACATCATTTTACTAGCAACACAGCTACCCTCATTAAAACTTTTGCGGACCAATAAGGATTCCAACATGCTCAAGAAACTCCTTTTGTGAAGTACACTGTTCTGAGGCAGAGCACGCTGGACATTCCATTCCTGTCTTCAGGGTTGTAATACAAGAATGTTGATACAATCATGGTATTCTGGTGGCCATCTTGGAATTTCTAATCTTCTTTCTCAAGCTCCAACTAAAGTTCTTATGCCTCAGTTTTGATATGTTTCCAGATCTTCTTCCTGTTTTACCTAGGATCCATGGGGTCTGATAGTACCTCCATCTTAAGGATGACCCCACGGGTCGGGATTTGCTTGGAAATTTAATGTGAAATGCCTTAACCAAACGAGGGGCATGCACATTTGAATGCAGTTCCTAAGATCTTTCCTCACGGCCACAGCCCTTTCAATCAATTAAATAAAAGATTTCACCTTTAGATACCCTTGAATCTAAGATTTGTTTCACTTTGAATTCTGATCCCATTTCAGTTTGCACTGGATTAGGTAGTAGAGTTACTCTTAAACCTTTTGATACCTTTTTTAATAAAGAGACATGAAACACTGGATGCATCTTCAGATGTTGGGCTAATTGTACCTTGTAGGTAACTTAGTTTATCTTTTGTACTATTGGGTAAGGACCTACAAAGCGTGTCTGAAACTTCCTATTACCTTTAAGTCTAAGGTTCTTAGAGTTGAGCCGTCTCTTCTTATCGGCATGGAACTTGTAATTCTTCTTAGCCTTGGTTAAGTTCTCAGTTGCTGATTTACATATCGAAGCCATATGTTGCGCCAGATCTTTCCCAGCTGGAACTGCCACCTCTTGGGCTAGACATAGAAAAATTCGAATGTCGACCATAATTCAAGGAAAAAGTCATGTAACCTGTGGACACATTTTTTGCATTATTGTGTGCAAACTCAGCTGCCCATAAGAATAATGTCAGGAATCGTAGGCCGACGCGCCTACCTCGTGTGTAAACTACGTTTCCCAGCAGCCTCGGGGACCCGGAAGTAGAAGGCCTTATAACGACGTCCCCCACAGCCGGAGGTGTGCGTTATTCGACTTCTTGGACGAAGAACAGTGTTCGCAGCCGAGGAGCGGAGCTGCGAACGTCCACAGAGAGAACCCGTTTCAAGAGCACCTGGTAGACTGACGCCCGCTTGGGGCGTAGGGCCATCGTCCCGTGACTGCCGCGACTCACCAGGAGCAGGTAGGAAGCATTTCTCTGGCTCCCTTTTCCCGTACTCGAGCGCTCGTAACCCCGTAGGCGGAAGAGCGAACAGAACCATTTGTCCGCGTTAGGCGGAGTTAACTTGGAGGCACCATAGGAGGTGCCTATTTACCTGAGTCACAGTTCGAGGGTGCTCCACACCCCCAAAGACACCCCTCCATTTCCCGGAGGAGGGGAGACACTTTCATAGCGTGCTTGGCTGAGCATAGAGACACCGGGTGTACTGACATCCAACTTAGCAGGCAGGGGGAAAGGCATTACCCCACAGGCTGGACTCATGGTGAGGATTAACCAACGAGTAACGGTGTTACGTACTGGGGCAAGACTCACAGCGTGTTGATCCTCACGGTGGTGAAGGAGCGCTAACACTTTGAGAACGCCGGCGGCGGTTATTACACCGAGGAAGCCAACAGAGAGTTTCTTGGGGCACACTGGGTATCAGAGTGTGGATGACGATCCCTTGGTCTGAAGGAAGACTGAGGTTAATGCCATTGCGTTGCATGACTGTTGCTGAGTGGTGGTTGCTGCAAGACCCGGAATAGGTCTGGGTACTGGAGTATTATGATTTGGCGGTCCTGAGAGAGGTATCTCAGAGATCGCGGGGAAGGATTCCCACCACACATGGTAAATACTTTTCCTAGTGAGACCTATATGAGAGTAGAGCTCAAGTATAGCTCATATCTGAATGTTGTTCCTTTTGTCTTTCAGGTTCTATTCCCTGATGTCCCTTCCCCCCTTCCTATTTTCCCTCGCCTGATCGCCTTTGGACTCCGTAACCATCTGATTGGAGTCCGGGGATATCGGGAGGTGGACCCCTGTTATGTCGCCCGGACCCTGAGGAGCCCCGTAGTCCTAACAGAATAACGCACCCATGATACGTGCTCCTCCCGGTCCGGGGTGTATGACATGGCCACCTTGGAGGACGTAGTGCAGGCACTAGCCTTGGTCCAGCAGGAACTAGTGGCATCGCGAACCGAGACGGCAGCTTTGAGGGACAGGGTAGACAGATTGACACGTAACCCCTTTGATGCGTCCCCAGGGGGCGGCCCGCAGATTCAGGTGACGGTGCCACCGCCCATTCCCCTAGCCAGCCCGAAACGGTACTCCGGAGATCCACAAAAGATACAAGTCTTCTTGACTCAGATCATGCTACATTTCTCGTGTAAGCCCTCATCCTTTCCCACCAATCACTCACGGGTGGCGTTTGCCATTTCATACCTGGTAGGGGACGCTGCGTCATGGGCGGTCCCGTTGGTCAGAAACAATGATGTTGTTCTGTCCGACTGGGACGCGTTCAGAGCAGCTTTTGAAGCAGTGTTCGATAGACGAACCACCACATTCAGTACCGACAGAGAATTGCTATCCTTGAGGCAAGGCAAGGGCGACCTGGTTACCTACCTCACCTCGTTTAACAGGTTGGTGGCGGAGGCGGCATGGCCCGAAGAAAAGCAGATGTCCCTGTTCTATCAGGGATTGAGCGACGATCTCAAAGACCTAGTGGCCCAGATTGACCCACAGCCTACCACGTGCGCCGCAATGATGAATCTAGTATTGCGCCTGGATGGGCGCATGGCGGAAAGAGGGGGAGATAGATACAGAGGGGTAGGGTCCACCTACAGATCTGCCAGGAGAGAACAGGCTCCTTTGGCCACCGACAGCGAACCAATGGAGGTGGGAGCAGTGAGAGCCCCATTGTCCAAAACCGAAAGGGAAAGCCACCGCACCCTAGGCCTTTGTATGTATTGTGGGAAACGAGGGCATTTCGTGCGCGAATGTCCGGCGAAACCTAAGGCCACCCATCTGTCATACAGGGGAAAGAGGGCAGCAGTGTCTACCTTGAGTAGAGAAACCAGCAGTCAGGAGAGAGGCCCGTTGGGAACCTCTGGGGACACGGAGTGGAGAATACCTTTGTTGACCACGACTCGTTCCACAGACACCGAAGCCCATATAGTGCTGCAAGCAGGACTCGAAGTCGGGCAGCAGGTACATCAGGTCCTAGTAATGTTGGACTCGGGGGCCACTGGCAACTTTATAGATCAGGGGTTGGTCCGCATGTTAGCAATAGGGGTAGTCCCCAGGGAATCCCCGGAAGTAGTGCTGGCCGTAGATGGTAAGACCTTGAAATCTGGTCGCATCACGCTCCATACCGAAAGCCTTACGATGTCCCTAAGGGATGGGTCCAACCACCATATAGAAGTCATAGAATTGAACATCATAGAGGCTCCACAATATGAGGTTATCCTAGGAATGCCGTGGTTCTGTTGCCACAACCCGACGGTGGATTGGAAAGCCCGGACGGTCCGGTTTCTTTCACCAGGTTGTGCGGAACGATGTCTACAAGAGCATCAAGCGATAGCTCTAGCCTTGACATACCCCTTTTGTGTCGCTACTGCGGCAGAAAAAGAGGTGGAATTATCGGCGGAGTATTCCGGTTATGAGGACGTTTTCAATAAGATACAGGCGGAACGTCTTCCCCCACATAGGACATATGATTGTCGGATCGACCTGGTGGAGGGAGCGGTCATCCCCACGTGTAGGGTGTATGCACTGTCTGAGCCGGAAACACGCCATCTGAGGGAGTACTTAGACCACTACCTGGCACTGGGGTTTATCAGGCCATCCCGCTCCCCTGCAGCATCGCCCCTGTTTTTCATAGCAAAGGCCAACGGAGAGCTGAGAGCGTGTTGCGACTACAGGAGTCTGAACAAGAACACCGTCAGGAATAGGTACCCGCTGCCACTTATCAGCGTCCTGTTAGATCAAGTGCGTAAGGCAGTCATATACACCCGGCTAGACCTACGAGGGGCCTATCATTTGGTAAGGGTCAGACAAGGGGATGAGTGGAAGACGGCGTTCAAGACCCGTTTTGGGCTCTATGAATACCAAGTGATGCCGTTCGAGCTCTGTAATGCCCCGGCGGCATTCCAGTTTTTCTTGAACGAAGTCATGCGAGAGTATATGGACATCTTTGTAGTCGTCTACATTGATGACATTTTAATCTACTCCACCACAGTAGAGGAACACACCAGACACGTAGGGTTGATTTTGGAGAAACTAAGGGAGAATAAGTTGTACTGTAAGCTCAGCAAGTGCGAGTTTGGGGTGAACACTGTGGAGTTCTTGGGAGTAATTCTGAGTCCGAATGGGTTAAATATGTCGGAAAGAAAGGTGAAGGCGATCCGCGAATGGCCCGTTCCAGGAACAGTTCGGGACGTTCAGAGCTTTCTGGGATTCGCGAACTATTATCACCGATTCATACAAGAGTTCTCCCAGATCGCAGTGCCCATCACTCGCCTGCTTCGTAAAGGAGTGCCGTTTGTGTGGACAAAGGAAGCCACCAAGGCTTTCGAGCACCTCAAGATAGCTTTCTATCTGCGCGCCACCGCTGCTGCCTGATCCCTAACCAGCCCCATCCCCTTAGCCGACTCGTTCCCCCGCTGCCGGGCATTGGGTCCCCCCAGTCCTCGCTTTGCTCTCTTCCCCCTCTTCACACTTCTGTGTATAGTTGAGATCCCCCCTCTTGGGGAGCACGTGCTGCTATTTTTGATTGTGGGTTGCCTTGTGGGTGTGGTTTTAATTTTTGTTGTTCTTCACTTAAAATGAAACCGCATAATGGGGCCTGGATGCTGTGGCTCTGACATTGTTATCTACTGAGAAATGCTCCTCCTGTAATACCACGTGTTCCATAAATGTATGTCGTATGTTCCTACCATTGCTAGCGGACGGCCGGAAGGTTGTGGGCCCATACCTGTATACCTTTAAGACCTGTAATAAACGGTTTCAAAAAAACAAAAAAAAAAAGATAGCTTTCACCTCGGCTCCCATACTCCGGCACCCTCAGACGGACATTCCGTTCATCGTGGAAGCAGATGCTTCGGAAGAGGCCAAAGGGGCCGTACTGTCCCAACGAGACAAGATCACAGGGAGAATGCACCCAGTAGCCTTTCTTTCAAAGAAGCTGGATAAGGCCGAATTGAACTATACTATTGCAGAGAAAGAACTGCTGTCAATAAAGAAGGCCTTTCAAGAATGGCGTCACTATTTGTGGGGGGCGCAACATACAGTGACGGTTTATTCGGACCACCGAAATCTTCAGTTCATGAAGACGGCCAGGCATTTGACACCCAGGCAAATGCGGTGGACTCTCTTTTTTGAGGAATACGACTTCCTAATCACTTTTAGGCCCGGCTCCGAGAATCGGAAGGCCGATGCGCTGTCTCGACAGTCCATGGAGGAGGACCATCTCGCCCCAGCGCCTGTGGCTATCATTAACCCGTCCAAAGTCATCTGTGTGTTGAGGGCAGACCGCTTCATGGAAGAAGTGCGGATCAGCCGTTCCGTGGGTGAATGGAAGAAGTGGGCTCAGGGTGACACAGTGCGACTCCTGAAGAAGGGACTCCCCTTTCATCGAAACAGGCTGTTCCTGCCAACACGCAAACTGCAGCACCAGGCGTTCCAATGGTGTCACGTGTCGCCCGTGGCAGGTCATCCAGGAATCAGGAAAACGTTGGAGGCCATGACACGGCATTTCTGGTGGGACAGCATGTCCCAGGACATACACCAGTGGGTAATGCACTGCGAAGTATGCGCTCGAACCAAAGGAGACAGATGCCGAAAGAATGGGAAACTGCTCCCTCTACCCACTCCCAAACAGCCATGGAGGAACATCAGCCTAGATTTTGTCACCGGTCTCCCCATGGATCAGGGGTGCTCGGCTATCCTGGTGGTGGTGGATAGTTTGACCAAGATGGGCCACTTTATCCCTTGTAAAAACCTCCCTACGGCAGGACAGACCGCCCAGCTGTTGTTGACTCATGTGGTGAGATTCCACGGACTGCCGGCAGTGATCGTCTCGGACCAAGGCCCTCAATTTATAGCCAGTTTCTGGAAGACTTGGTGTAAAGCGCTGCAAGTGGAGTCGGCCACCTCTACCAGCTTTCATCCACAGACCGACGGACAGACGGAGCGTCTAAATCAGACTTTAAAACAGTTTCTGAGGTGCTATGTGTCGGAGGCACAAGGCTCCTGGGTATCCTGGCTTTAGTTGGCGGAGCTGTCTTACAACAACGCCCTGCACAGTTCGACGGGTATGTCCCCATTTATGGCGAACTTTGGGTTCAACGCCAAGACGCCCCCGGTTGACATACCAACAGAGGTGTACGATCATCCTTCTGTGCAGGCGCATGTCCGCGCTCTAAGACGGCTGCATCGGAAGACACAACATGCTCTACAGGCAGCCAAGCAATCCTATAAAAGGTGGGAAGATAGGAAAAGGATTGATGGTCCTCAGTACGCTGTAGGTGACTGAGTCTGGCTGTCCACCAAGAACATCAGGTTCAAGCTTCGCAGCATTTTTCACCCAAGATACATCGGGCCTTATACAGTGGTGCGACAAGTCAATCCTGTGGCGTATCGACTCCGGCTGCCGGGCTCTCTCAGGATCCACCCAGTTTTTCATTGTAGCCTGTTGAAACCGGCGGTGACCGCCAGGAGGAGAGCCCCGCCACCTGTTTGTGTAGAACACGGCTTGGAATACGAAGTCTGGAGCATCCTTGACACGAAGCATCGCCGTGGCAAGTTATGGTTCTTGACCACGTGGAAGGGGTACACGGCGGAGGACGATTCCTGGGAACCTGCGGAGGAGGTGCACGCGCCGATCGCGGTGAGGAGATTCTATGGCAGGCATCCGGGGAAGCCGGGTGCTAGGAGGCGCTTGGGAGGAGGGCCTTCTGTCAGGAATCGTAGGCCGACGCGCCTACCTCGCGTGTAAACTACGTTTCCCAGCAGCCTCGGGGACCCGGAAGTAGACGGCCTTATAACAACGTCCCCCACAGCCGGAGGTGTGCGTTATTCGACTTCTTGGAGGAAGAACAGTGGTCGCAGCCGAGGAGCGGAGCTGCGAACGTCCACGGAGAGAACCCTTTTCAAGAGCACCTGGTAGACTGACGCCCGCTTGGGGCGTAGGGCCATCGTCCCGCGACTGCCACGACTCACCCGGAGCAGGTAGGAAGCATTTCCCTGGCTCCCTTTTCCCGTACTCGAGCGCTCGTAACCCCGTAGGCGGAAGAGCGAACAGAACCATTTGTCCGCGTTAGGCGGAGTTAACTTGGAGGCACCATAGGAGGTGCGTATTTACCTGAGTCACAGTTCGAGGGTGCTCCACACCCCCAAAGACACCCCTCCATTTCCCGGAGGAGGGGAGACACTTTCATAGCGTGCTCGGCTGAGCATAGAGACACCGGGTGTACTGACATCCAACTTAGCAGGCAGGGGGAAAGGCATTACCCCACAGGCTGGACTCGTGGTGAGGATTAACCAACGAGTAACAGTGTTACGTACTGGGGCAAGACTTACAGCGTGTTGATCCTCACAGTGGTGAAGGAGCGCTAACACTTTGAGAACGCCGGCGGCGGTTATTACACCGTGGAAGCCAACAGAGAGTTTCTTGGGGCACACTGGGTATCAGAGTGTGGATGACGATCCCTTGGTCTGAAGGAAGACTGAGGTTAATGCCATTGCGTTGCACGACTGTTGCTGAGTGGTGGTTGCTGCAAGACCCGGAATAGGTCTGGGTACTGGAGTATTATGATTTGGCGGTCCTGAGAGAGGTATCTCAGAGATCGCGGGGAAGGATTCCCACCACACATGGTAAATACTTTTCATAGTGAGACCTATATGAGAGTAGAGCTCAAGTATACCTCATATCTGAATGTTGTTCCTTTTGTCTTTCAGGTTCTATTCCCTGCTGTCCCTCCCCCCCTTCCTGTTTTCCCTCGCCTGATCGCCTTTGGACTCTGTAACCATCTGGTTGGAGTCCGGGGATATCGGGAGGTGGACCCCTGTTACGTCGCCCGGACCCTGAGGAGCCCCGTAGTCCTAACAAAAAATGGCCAATCTCCCTCTTGATCAATCAGTCAATCAGGGTTGTTGAAGCTCAACTACTCACCGAGAGGGCCTCAAGGTGCTGGGGGGGGGGGGGTGGCTCAGTTGAGTGTAGGGGTCGTCAGAAGAGTCAGGTCGTCAGGTCCTTATTGGACTGGGGGTCAGCTGAAGAGCCAGGTCTTGAGTTCTTTCCTGATCTGGGAGAGTGTGGGTGCTTGTCAGAGGTGGATGGGGAGGTTGTTCCAGGCCTTGGCAGCAAGGTTGAAGAACTTCCGTCCTGTTCTGGTCATGTGGATGTGATTGACGTTGGTCAGTGAGAGGTCAGCTGATCGGAGGTGTCTTTTTGGTGCGTGGAAGGAGAGGCAGCTGTTCAGGTATGCTGGTGTGGTGTTGTGCAGGTCCTTGCATGCATGGGTGAGGAGTTTGAAGATTATTCTTATTTTGACTGCGAGCCAGTGGACATAGTGTTGGTGTTGGGTGATGTGGCTGTGGTAGGGAATTTCGAGGATCAGTCTGGCTATGGCATTCTGGACAGTCTGGAGTTTGCAAAGGAGATTCCTATTGATTCAAGCATAGAGCGCTTTGCAGTAGTCCAGTATGCTACTGATGAGTGTGTGCGTGACGAATTTTGTGGATTTGAGTGGGATCCATGTGAAAGTCTTTTTAAGCATGCGGAGGGTGTTGAAGTAGGTTGAGCTTATGGCTTTAATCTGGCGGTTCATTGTGAATGATGAGTCCAGTATTATACCGTGGTTTCATGCGTGGTCTGTCGGGGTGGGGGATTTCCTTGGGCGGGAGGCCCCAAGGGGTCATTCTATGTGGAGGGGGTGAAGCCCAGGATGAGGACCTCTGTTTTCTCAGAGCTGAGTTTCAGGCAGCTGTTCTTTATCCAGGTGGCAACAGCTTTCATTCCTTCATGGAAGATGTGTTAGGTCGGGATGTTGGGTTCTTTGGTGAGGGAGAGGATGGGTGTCTTCAGCATAGGTGACGATGTTGAGCCCATGGTTTCTGACGAAGGTTGCAAGGGGTGCCATGTAGCTATTAAAGAGTGTGGAGCTGAGGGAGGAGCCCTGGTGCCCTCTACAGTTGGTCGCTGTCAGTTCTGAGAGGTGGGGCAGGAGTCTGACTCACTAAGTTCTGCAGAATGAGCATATCCAATCGAGGGCCTTGTCATGGATACTGGCGTCTTGGAGTCGGGTGGCTAGGCTGTGGTGTGAGACTGTGTCAAAAGTATCTGAGAGGTCCAGGAAAATGAGGGAGCTGCCTATTCGCCCCTGTAGAAGGAGGGAGCCGATGTCGTCAGTGGGGTCGAGTAGGGTGGTCTCTGTGCTGCGGAATCCAGATTCGGAGATGTCCAGGACATTGTTTGTGTTGATGAAATTTGCTAGCTGGGTGCTGATGGCCTTTTTGATGACTTTAGCTGCGAAGGGAAGCAGGGAGATGGGCTGAAGTTTTTTAGGTCTGTCGGATCGGCAGGAGGTTTATTCACTACGGCGTTGACCTTGGCGTGTTTCCAGTCATCAGAGAAGGTGGTGGTCTCGAGGGAGCAGTTGATCATCCGGTATAGTTCATGTGCGATGGCCGAGGAAGCTCTGTGAAAGATGTGGTATGGGCAGGGGTCTGAGGGTGCCCCAGAGTGCATGGTTCTCATGGTCTTCTGTCGTGAGCGGGGTCCTGTTGAGCAGGGTCCATTGGTGGCATCGCTAGGGTGGGGAGCAGGAGCAGTGTGTAGGTCATGGTTTTCGAAGGCGTCATATATCATCTTGATGTGGAAGGAGGTGCTGAGTCTGTTGCAGAGGTCTTGGGAGGGTGGAACGTCTGTTGTTTTCAGGGTTTGGTAAATTCCTTGATGATGGAGAGGAGTGTTTTTTTTTAATTTTGAGTGTTGGTGAGGATTCTGTCTTGGATGGATTTCCTCTTTGTGGATTTGATGAGCTGGCGGTGTGCGGTGATGGCTGCTCTGTAGGCAGTGCTTGATTCTGAGGTTTTGTTGTTTCTCTGTCTTTTTGAGTCACCAGCAGGAGCGTTTGGATTCTTGGAGCACAGGGGTGTACCAATTTGCTTTCTTGATGTGTCTTCCTGTGGCTTTGTTGAGGGGGTTGAGTGTGTCAGCGCAGTTCTTAGTCCAGCGGTGAAGGTTGCTGCTGTGGTGTTAGCATCGGGCTGGACTGTTCCCATGAGGCACAGGGTCAAGACTGATTTGCATATGGCCATGTCTGAACTGGGGTGGTGTAGTGGGCAAAAGAACGATGGATTTAACCCAGATCTCTTGACTGGGGGAGAATGTATGCATTGTCAGCATTCCGTCCATCATTTGTTTGTTGTAACGCTTTTCGCCCTAAGTGGGATGGGTATTCCCAGACGTGGGACCCGTGCTCACTACGCCACTGGAGTCAAGCTATCCTGGCTGATGACGGCTGATAGCCAGAAACCGGTCCTAGGATGCTTGATTCCGGTCCAGGGAAGACATGGCTTGGCAGTTCGGGCTGGACTGTTCCCATGAGGCACAGGGTCAAGACTGATTTGCATATGGCCATGTCTGAACTGGGGTGGTGTAGTGGGCAAAAGAACGATGGATTTAACCCAGATCTCTTGACTGGGGGAGAATGTATGCATTGTCAGCATTCCGTCCATCATTTGTTTGTTGTAACGCTTTTCGCCCTAAGTGGGATGGGTATTCCCAGACGTGGGACCCGTGCTCACTACGCCACTGGAGTCAAGCTATCCTGGCTGATGACGGCTGATAGCCAGAAACCGGTCCTAGGATGCTTGATTCCGGTCCAGGGAAGACATGGCTTGGCAGTTCGGGCTGGACTGTTCCCATGAGGCACAGGGTCAAGACTGATTTGCATATGGCCATGTCTGAACTGGGGTGGTGTAGTGGGCAAAAGAACGATGGATTTAACCCAGATCTCTTGACTGGGGGAGAATGTATGCATTGTCAGCATTCCGTCCATCATTTGTTTGTTGTAGTGGTGTTAGCATCTGGCATAGTCGGAGGTGGAGTGCTGATTAGGGCATAGGTGAGCTTGTCTTAAGAAGGTTTGTTCCAGCATTTACAGAGGAGGCGGTGGGCGTGCTTGTGTACAGTGGTGTTGTTGAAGGCAAACTGGATGCAGTGGTGATCCGTTCAGATGAGTTCCACGGTGTGGTTGTAGGAGATGATGTTTCCTTCAGTGAAGACGGGGCCGAGTGTGTTTCCAGCTGTGTGCGTGGGGGCTGTGACTAGTTGTTTGAGTCCTAAGTTGGCGAGGTTGTCTAGGAGGGAGGCGGTGTTTGTGTCATCATGGTTTTCCAGGTAGAAGTTTAGGTCTCCAAGTAGGATGTAATCTATAGAGGTGAGGGCATGAATAGTGATGATGTTGGTGATGGCATTGGTGAAAGGAGTACGGGGTGCTGGTGACCTGTAGAGGAGGGTTCAGTGGAGAGTCGTTTGAAAGTTAGTCTGGATCTGGGTGTGGAGGTGCTCCATGAGGGTTGTTGTGTCGTCCGGGGTGGTGGCGGTCATGCAGAGGGTGTTTTTGTGAACGATGGCGATACCTCTTCCCGGGCGGTTAGGGAGGTCCTTGTGCAGGATCTCGTATCGTCGGGATGGCAGTGGCTTTGTCGGGTGCGGAGTTGGCATTGGTCCAGGTTTCTGGAAGGGAGGTGCCATCAGGTGATTAGGTATTGAGGAGGTCCCAGATTTTTATGGCATGCTTGTGTAGGTGAGCATATGTTGAGGAGGATGCAGTTGAGCGGTTTGTGAGCAGTAGACTCCGGTGGGCTGGGGGCTCCTGCTGAGGTGCGGCGGTCGCTGAAGGTGTGGTGGCAGTGTAGAAAGGAGAGCAGGCCTTGGGAGTAGTTTGGCATTGAGATTTGGCAGTTGTTGCTGTGCCTGGGGTTGAAAGCATGAAGGGTACAGAAGTCATAGTCGAGGCAGGTCGGAGGACCAGGGTTCCTGGGACTCACGGATGAGCACAGATGGGTTTGCCTTTGGTGCGTCAGTACGGCCGTGCTCCAGTGCTCCAGCTTGGAGGGGCCATGGCAGCAGCAAAGGCAGTGAAAAACACAGGGAAGCGAAGAAAAAGAGAAAGAGAGAGAAATGAATAACAAGAAAAAAAAGACAAGAGAAAAAGAGAGACAAGAGAGAAGAGAAAACAGGCAAGAGAGAAAAGAAAAAGAGAAGAAGAGGGCAGAGAGGAGAGAGGCAAGGGGCAGAACAGCAGAAGGGAAGAGTGCTCTCCCACTGAACCAAAAGGGATGAGGTGCAGGTAGGAGCCTGTGGGTGGAGGAGGGCCTCAAACACCCTGCAGTAGGACACTCAGGGCTCAGGAGTCTGCACTCAGTGGTGGAGCTGTGTGGGTGGAGAGCTGTCACACTGACCAGGTCAGTGGTTTTGCTCTTCTTGCATTGCAGTGGCCGTCATTAAGTAGGGATCGGAGGGAGAGTGGCACAGCTGGAGGGCGGGAACAGAAAGGACACGCTGGAGTGGCTGCTGGGGAAGCAGCAGCAGTGAAAATTGCAGAGACACAAAGAGAAAAAGAGAGAAAAGGGAGACAAGAGAAAAAAGACAAGAGAGGAAGAAGAGAAAAAGAAAGAAAATAGATACAAGAGAAAACAGGTAAGAGAAGTAAAAGTAAAGAGAAGAAGAGGGCAGAGAGGGGAGAGGCAAGGGGCAGAACAGCAGAAGAGCAGAGTGCTCTGCCACTGGACCACTAGGGATTAGGCACAGGCAGGAGCCTGCGGGTGGAAGAGTGCCCCAAACACCCTGCACTAGAGCGCTCAGGGCTCAGTGGACCGCGCTCAGTGGCGGAACTGCACAGGGGAGAGCTGTCACATGGATCAGGTCAGGTCTTGATCTAAAAGAAACAGCCTCAAGTATTGTTTCAGCTCCTGATTAGTACCTTCGGTCTGAGACTATCTCTTTTGGAATTCTGTGAGCCCGTACAATTTTCTGACTAAATCGTGAGCCAACTTCTTAGCAGAAGGAAACCCCATAAATGGAACAAAGTGGGTCATCTTGGTGAAGACATCTACACATACCAAGATGGTGGTGAAACCTTGACTAGAGGATAAATCTACTATAAGATCTATGGACAACGTGTTCCAGGGATAGGGAGAATTGGGCAATGGTTGCAATAGCCCCTTATGTGATTGCCACTCTGATTTTTCTTGAGCACAGATCTAACAAGTGTCCACATACTGATGGATGTCCTTAATCATTCTCGGCCACCAATACTTTCTTTATACTAAATCTGACGTCTTTTGCATCCCCTTATGTCCAGCCAAAAGATTGTCATGACACTCATGGGGGCCTTTTCTCATATTTCTTGTGTTGGTAAGTACAGAGCCCCTTCATGCTGTGGTAGATCTCTTCAAATTTCCCTCACTGAGTCTTGATTCGCCCACTCCTTCATCGCATCCACAGTCATTGTTTTATGTACACATTCCTCAATTGATCCTTTTAAAATTGGCCGTAGAATAATGGTCTCCAGAAGGATGTTTTGGTTCTTGATTACCTTTTGCAAATTGTCTGTACCCATCTTTGATGCAGCATCTGCTTTCCCGCTTCTTGAGCCAGGCGATATGTAATAACAAAGTCAACATTTGCAAAGTACAAAGACGACCGAAGCTGTCTTGGGGTCAAGGTTCTTTGCGACTTTAGGCACTTCAAGTTCTGATGGTCAGTGTATACAATTACTGTATGCCTCGCTCCCACAAAGTAATGTCTCCATTCTTTAAAGGCATCCTTGATAGCTAGCAACTCTTTCTCTGTTATAGTAATTTACTTCTCATGGGGTTAACTTTCATGACCGGTAGGCCATGGGATGCAACTGTCCAGTAAGCTTGTGTCTTCGCTACAGAACTCTACCCAGACCCAAATATCACGCATCAGTTTCCACAAAAAATGGTTTCGATGGATCAGCATGAAGTCAAATGGGCGCTGAGGTAAAATCTTCTTTCAAAGATGTAAAGGCTCTTTCTGCATCATCTGACCACTCAAAAGGAATTTCTTTTTTCAAGAGACGAGTGAGTGGAATACATTTTTTATAAAACACTGGATGAATCTCTGGTAGAAATTGGCAAAGCCTATGAAGCTCTGAACCTCCTTCATGGTTCTTGGAGACCACCACTCAGTAACTGCATTTATCTTCTTCTTATCCATAGTCACCCCTTATGGAGACAGGAAAATTCCAGGAATTCCATGGAGTTTACATTAAAGGCACTCTTCTCCACTTTCACAAATAGACTATTTTCTTTCAACTTCTGCAGTACTCCTCTCACATGTTCTTCGTGATCCTTTTCAGAGTTTGAGTCTATCAATATGTCATTAATATATACTATGGCACATTGGTCGATGAACTCCTGCAAGGCATTATTAATGAAGTGCTGGAAGGCCTCAGGGGCGTTGCATAGACAGTAAGGCATCACTTGATATTCAAAGAGCCCATATTTTGTCCTATAGGTTGTTTTCTATTCATCACCCTCTTTAATTTGAACTAGATGATAAGTTCCCCTCAAATCAAGTTCCGTTTATACTTGTGCTCCTTTAACTTGGTCTAACAAGACTGATATCAAGGGGAGTGGGTAGCGATATTTTTACTGTAATCCAATTGATAGCTCTACATTCTATATAAGCCTGCAATTCTTCTTCCTTCTTGGGGAAAAAAAATAACAGGGACGATACAGGATATTTAGATGGCAGACTAAATCCATTATACAAATACTTCTGAATATATTCCTTCAAATGCTTATCTTCTTTCTCAGTTAAGGTGTAAATCCTACTGCAAGGTAGATTACAACCTGGCTCTAGCTCTATTTTGCAATCATAGGTTTTGTGTGGTGGCAATTTTTCCACTTCTACTTCGATGAATACATCCTGGAAATCCACATACTCAGGAGGAACTTCTGTAGTATCTATCACACAGACTCTTGATCCAACATCACAGAGCTGGGTAGAGATGTTCATGACATGTTTCTTTCTCTCCAAAACAATGCTCTTTACAGTACTCTGAATTCATAACAATTGATCTGGTGCTCCAATCCATTGTGGGATTATGCTCTGTGAGCCAGAGATGGCCTTGAATCATTTGAAATTGTAGGGCATTGAATAAGGTGACTTGTAAGACCTCATAATGTCCTTCTGGAGACATTAGCTCAATGGGTTCTTAGTGACTTACTATTGGGCGGGATAATAGATTTGTTCAAATCCACTGCTTGGATGGCTTCACTCACGTCCTTCCAAATTGCCTTCAACACAATCCTTTCTGCAAATTGCAAATCACAAAAGTTTCCAGTTGCTCCAGAGTCAATCATCACCACTACCTCTTTCAACTAGGTTTCTCTAAACTTAAGGGTCATGGAGATTATCAAGTATGGAGATGAAGACTGTCAACTGAGGTATTGGCCAAACGATGGTCCTTAGGAGTTGTGCCAAGATCCACACTCATCAGTCCAACTCCTCCTACTGTCGGTGCTGCAAATTTTCCTTCATGAGCTGTTTGGGTTTCTTTGGACCATTTCTCACAAAATGTCCTCCTGCGCTACAATAGAGACACTGCTTATTTTGTCTTCTTCTTTCCTTTTCTTCCTTGGACAGTGGTCTTCTAACCGATCCAATTTGCATCGGCTCTACACCTTCGTGACCCCCCTTCTTGGCCTTGACGCTGTATGCTAGGACAAAATTATCGTCTTCTTTCTCCTCTCCTTTCATATTGGTAAAAGTCAATCTCTAACACCAAGTATATCAATGCTGAGATTTCTATAGGTCTATTTGACACTTGAGCTAAGGCATCCTTCAGTTTGTCTTTCAAACCTCTGTAAAAGACTGCTGCTCTCTTACACCCCAGCCATTCAGTTTCTAAGACTTACTTGTTGAACTGGGTTAGGTATGCCACCAGGTCTCAGTTTCCTTGTCTTATCTGAAACAACTCGATGCTGGTAGCTTGAGATGATTTTCGACGATCAGAAATTTTGAGAAACTCCTTCTTGAACTCATCAAAATCACACTAAACAGGGTTGTTTCTTGCAACTAATGGCATTGACCAAGATGCTGCATTTTCACTAAGGTAAGATAGTATGAAGGCCACTCAAGACTGTGCATTGGAGAAAATCGATGGACGGCACATAAAGGATAAGATACATTGAGTCAAGAACACTAGTGCCTTCTGAGGATCACCATTGAAACATTCCGGTGAGGCTAGGGGAATGACTGGGTATAAAGAATGAATAGCCTGAGTTGTGACCTTGGGCATGGGGGTTGGTGTAGTTTGTGAATCTTCCTCTCCTGATGAAGAGATTATTCTAATAACTAATTCGGAAGTGTCTCTTCTCGAAGTAACTACACTTGTCTTAAATATTTGATTTGTTTTCTCTTTTTGAATAGCCTCTTATACCTCTCCTACTTTCTTAGAGTCTAAACCTTCTGCCATACTTCTCAGGTGCTATGAACAATATGGGCACTTTACTCTGTCTGTGGGCTTCTCACCTGTATCTGCAAAGGAGCAGTACGACTACTTTTTTCCAATGCCCCTCTTCAAAATTTCCCTGCCAGTCCTAATTAATCCTAGACCGGCAGGACAACTCAAAAAGGGGGGAAAGGGGATTGGGAGAGACAATAGACAGTCACATCTGTTTTCTCCTCCTTCCCAGAACTCGCCTTCACCTATTTTCTACCTTCTTCTTGTGATACTAAACAATTTTTCTCTGGAGAGGAAACTGCATAAGAAATGTAAGCAAACACACATGTAATTTTATTTCCTACCTCTTCTCTATGTGCAATTTATCTCCCTATCTTTGACTCGCTATCTTACCCAATATGAATGTGACTCATGCCTCTCTTCTATAACGTTATGAATAGCCTTATATCTTCTTTTAAATCAGTCTTTAGCTTATGTAATTTCAGCAATATAGGCTTCTTAAATTACATGTTTTTTCCTCACATAAACATTTTAGTTTATCAGTGGTAAAGTTCTGGTCTTATCTTTGTCATAGGGTACTTACGCGTCTTTCGGAGTTCTTTTCCGTCTTCAGGTAGGTGCTTTCCTTCCTTCAAATTCCGATACTTCTCTGCTGTTCTCTATTTAGGTTCCTTGGTTATTGAATGTTTTACTATGGTTGAGGAAGAAAGGACATTACGCTTCCCACTCATCCTACATCAATGAGAGATTCCCTAGACTTTGTGTATTTAGAAAAACACTAATCGCCCTCAATGCGACTTTCAACAGGACTTGGGAATTCTCATTGCCTCTAGTCAGCCTCAGAAACAAGACGCTACATCTCACTTGACCCCTGCTAGAGCTGATAGGGATTACTTTACACGACTGGTAAAATCAGGAAAGAGACACTGATCACCTCATGAACAGATATGGTTTTATAGCAAATGCAATGGACTAAAATGGACTAAAATGTAATTTTACTAGCAACGCAGCTATCCTGACTAAAAAGTTCATGGAACACCGTGGTGTCCAACCTGCGGGAGAAACTTCTTTTGTGAAGTGCACTGTTTTCAGGCAGAGTGTGCTGGACATTCCATTCCTGTCTGTAGGGTTGCAATAATAGAATGTTGAAAATGTTGTGGCCTTCTGGTGGCCATCTTGGAACTTCTAATCTTCTTTCTCAATCTCCAATTGAAGTTGGTATGCCTCAGTCTTGATAAGTATCCAGATCATCTTCCTGTTTTTGCCAAGGATCTGTATTGGTCTGACAGGGAGTGGGATGGGCCAAGGGAAATAAAGCTCCCAGGGCCAATCAGAACACTCTAATTGTAAAATAAGCCCTGCAGCTAAAGTCTCACAGACTCTTGCAAGCTCAACTGGCCAAATATACAATTATTTTTTACCCTTAATCTCACAAAAACTACTGAACTTATTTACACCAAATCACAAAGTTCTGTGGATCAAGATCTAGCTTCCTGCCATATAGGGTGTAATTCCATTGAGCAGTTTTTGCTATAACCTATCTATGGAAAATGCAAGGTTATTTTTACTTTTGGGACTCCCTTTTTTCTCAGCCCCTGCAGAATAGATCATCCCAATAATTTCCAGGAAGCAGCTGAGTTGGATGAACGTTTTGGAAATTTTGTGAAGATTTTTCAAACAAGGCCAAATCTATTAGCAAACAAAAGAAATGCTAGACATTTATCCCCCAACTTAAAATGTGCCATGGGGCACATTCGCACACTTGTCACATCAGACCCCAACCCCTCCCTTCACCACTGTGCAAACGGGCCCTCTGGTGCATTGTAATTTGGGGGATTAAGACCCCTTGAATCCTGAGGGTCCCTTGGGTCCAACTAGCCCACCAGGTACCTCCAGTAAGCACCACAGAGCTGTGTTGCAGAGCGATGTAAAAGTGGGCATGGCCTTGGACCACCTCTCTGCAATGCAGCTCTGTGGCACTTACTGGAGGTACCTGATGGGCTAGTTGGCCCCAGGGACCCTCAGGATTCAAGGCGAATTAATCCCCCAACTTAAAAACTGCCAGGGGGCGCATTTGCACAGTGGTGAAGGGAGGGGGCAGGCATGATATGACATGTGTGTACTTATCCAATCACTCTGCGAAAACACAAGCATTTATGAATTCACTGTGCTCTCTCCTTGCAGTACTCTAATCATCCAGTCACTACCCATGTACTCATGCAATGACCCAGGCACTAACACATGCACTGCTACAATCCCCTGAGCACTATTGATGCAGTCCAGCCATCTCCTTGTCACTACCCATGCACTCCTCTAATCACCCAGCCAGTTCCATGTCCTTATCTAATCACTGCGCCAAAACACAAGCACTTATAAATTCACCATGCACTCTCCTTGCAGTACTGTAATCATCCAGTCACTACCCATGTATTCATGCAATGAATCAGGCACTAACACATGCACTGCTACAATCCACTGAGCACTACTGATGCAGTCCAGCCATCTCCTTGTCACTATCCATGCACTCCACCAATCAATCAATCAACAAATCTTTATTCGATTGTTACATCATGAAAGATACACTACAATAAGAATAATAAAATAGTATGTATAAGAACAAAAGCGAAAAACCTCAAAACGGGTCCTGCCCTAGAGGTCGATACTAAAACCAAAATAACATAGCATAGCAATCTTCCAATTTAAATAAAAAGGATAAAACTAAAAATAACAGGGCATAAGTACATTTAAGCTTCTAGAACTTGGAGAACTGAAGGGTTGTTCCTATTCTCCTGGGCTCTGCGTATGGCCCAGGACCAACTAAGAAATTTGGCCAGAGCAATAACTATATCCTCTCGGGCATTGGTTCTCAAGATACGCATAGCTGTTTTATGTGATCTAGTGCCTAAATTTGAGCAAATCGGCTTGAGCCATATTTGCCTAGGAAGAGCAAAAGCTGGGCACGCAAACAAAACATGGGCGGTAGATTCTTCCTGTGTTGTACAAGTGGAGCAGTATCTATCATCTCCACCCTTCCACTTGTAACTAAAGGAATTAAGAGGGAGAGACCCCACTCTAAACTGATGATATAGTTTGCGGTCCTCTACTCTGGAGATGAAATTCCAGTAAGGTTCAAAGCTACTTAGGTACTTATGGTCCAAAAAGAGGCCAATTAGTGAGCTGCTATTTGTCTCAGACCATAATTTCCGTGACCTGGATTCCCAATATAGGGCTTTATAATCTAGTTTACTGGGGAATTGATTGCCCCTGGGATCCAACCACAAATGGCCCAACCCCATATCGGACAGGCCATTTTTGATATATTGGAGCCAGACTATTCTCCTTTGTGTGTCAAGGTCCTTAATATACCAAATTGCATTGGCGTGAGATAGTAGTTCAGGAGTAGTCCACAATCTTCTCCAATAGGAGAGGGGTCTATATCCAGCGTCAGCATCAAACACCCTGCACCCCAAGTCTAGCATTAAAGGCTGAATGGGTGTTGACTGGGGGAGGGCGGTCAGTGAGCGCAGAAACTTGTTTTGGGCTTTGACTAGGGGCGATAGATTGTCATAGTCCCATATCTCCGCCCCATATATGATTAATGCTCTAACTTTCCCTGTATACAAAGCAATTGCAGGACCCACTGATTTAGTGTAGGAGGCTCCAAATTCTTTCAATATAGCTCCAGCTAGCTGATTGTGTTTAAGTACGAGTAAATCTACTTGTGGTTTCCAGGTCAACTTTCTACTCATGGTGATGCCCAAATATGTAAATGTGTCAGTCTGTTCTAAAAAAATACCGTTCAATGACACTTTGCTCTTGACTGTGTTATGTTTGTGCATCACCATGTACTTGGTCTTATCGACATTGATTACCAGGTCGTGGTCATTACAGAAGACCATAAATCGATCCAGGGTCCGCTGCAGACCAGATTGTGTTTTTGACAGGATGAGCGTGTCGTCTGCAAACATGAGGAGTGGGACCTTGGAACCATCTAATGAAGAGGCGTCGGTTGGATAGTTAGTATAATAGGAGATGACCCTATTTATATAAAGGGAGAACAAAGTTGGAGCTAAAACGCATCCCTGCCTAACGCCCCTATTTACAGGGAATTTATCAGTTGTCTCGCCCTGTTGGCCCCATCGAACTTGTGAAAAGTTTGAAGTATGGAGTTTAACAATAAAAGATAGAAGAGCCAACGGCATACCGGCTTCCTTGAGGGAATCCCACAGTTTATTGCGGGGGACTAGATCGAAAGCAGATTTTAGATCAACGATGGCTGCGAACAAAGTCCCCCCCGATAAAATAACCGTACGCCAGAAGATCATTGTAAACCTAAATACATGGTCAATTGTGCTTACGTGTGACCGAAAGCCAGCTTGGTAGATAGATAACACCTGAGACTCATCTATCCCTTCGTGGACCCTATCTAATATAGTCCTAGCCACAATTTTTTGGAGTGAATCAATTAGACTAATGGGTCTATAGTTGCAGGGACAAGAACGATCTCCTTTTTTAAAAATCGGGACAATTTCCGCACCTAGCCAAGAGACAGGCAAAGGTGCGCCCCGAGCCAAGGCATTTAGAAAAATAAGAATGTACCTAGCCCAATTATTTTTATCGGATTTAAAAAGGTCCGAGGGAATACAATCCGGGCCTGGTGCCCTACCTACTGGTGCCGCTTCTATGGCTGCCTCAATTTCCGCCAAGCCAAAAGTTAAAACCTCCGTGGTTGCTAAGTCAATGTAGCCAGGCACAGAACTTAGAGGACAAGTAAACTGGGCTTGGTAATGGGAAACCCATTTGTCAGGGGGAACGTTGTTGTGGGGGGTGCATACAACCACCCCACTACCCCATTTTATTAAATGCCAGAATTGCGTCCAATTCTTCGCATGGAAGGCTTTCGTTAACTCCTCCCATCTGTCCTCGTAAAAGCGTTTTTTTGCCTTGTGAAGCACCCTTTTGTACGTAGCCCTAGCAGATTTAATTGCCTGGATGTCTTTAGACTTAATCACCAGGGAAAGCAGTTTAAAAGCTGCTGAACACTCTTTATCGTACCATTTGGCTGCCTTCAGTACAGTAGGTCTGCTTTCCTTTCTTTTGATGGTTAGTAGTGATTTCACCTTACCAAAAAGAGCCTCATGTTCAATCATTAAGCACTGAGGAGGTTCATCTAGAAAATTAAAAACTGAAAGAGTTGAAAGTGTTTCCTCAATGGACTTACAGAGTTGTCTTTGGATACTTTTGTTTTCGGATATAAAAACCCACTTCAAACGACGAAAATCGTTTGATACTGCGATATCTCCTGCCATTTCCCGATGGAGACTGTTGCTCACTGGTGGCTTTAGAGCCAACCTCATAGATAGACGATCATGGTCACTTTCGGGTCTGTTGATCACAGCCATATCCAGAACATAGACCATAGGACCAAACTAACAAGGATATAATCAATCCTGCTACCACTCCTCCCGTTGTAGAAGGTATTACTACCATTAAGATCTGATGGGGTTCTCCCATTTACAGCTCTCAGACCCCGTCCCAAAGAAAATCCTTTAAGTTGGAGGGCCGCCTCGGTCCACTTTTTAATAGGGACTAGGGACAGTGATGGAACACCCCAGATAGAATCCTCTTCTGCACTTAAATTACCATCTTCAAAACCTAACGGCTCAAAAGTGCAATTAAAATCACCCATTATCACCAATGATTTGGGGCATTCTAGATCATCAATAAAGGAGTCCAAGTGCTGAATGGTAGGGGATAATCTACCCCCCACTTGCCCTCGTGAGTAAATGGTAATTAAAGTGAACACCAACATGCCTTCCCTCGAGATTTTTATGGACAAGATATCTCCATCATTCGTGAGCATTTCTCTGATCTGAATGGATGAATGCTGCCTGACCCATATTAATAACCCTCCACTGGGTCGTCCTTTCCCTTTGGTAGTGGCAGCTTTCCCAAAAGCCAGATAACCCGGGCGGTGAATTGTAGTTATCGACCAGGTCTCTTGTAGCGCAACAAAATCATGGCTATCCACCAGATCCGACCATTCAATTGAAGAGAGTTTGGAGGATAGACCAGCAACATTCCAAGACATCAAGGAAGAAGAGTTTACACCTAAAGAATTCTCACAAGGGGCCTGATGTTCTATAGCATGAAGAGTCAGTTTCACACTTGATAGATCGAGACCTTGAGCTAGTGTTGGGGCTAGTAAGGGGAAAGGCAGATGGCTAGGGCCTTTTCCACGCTCCTCTGTAGGATCCCTTCATGGCAAAGTGCTTAATAACGGTCAATCGCAATCATCTAAGTCGGATAATGGAGCAAACCTATTGTGAACAGGAGCCTCAAAAAGTCTAGGGTCGCGTCTCGAGCTTGCTCTCGATGGGCCAGATCCCTTGGTAGGGTTCCGGGGGCAGGATAGGTATAAACCTTGCTCATAGAAGAACCCCAATGGTAAAACCACAATTGAATCAACTTTAGACCTTAAGGGCCCGCCCAGAATATCAAGTATCGCTCTGGGAGACTGGGTGTTATCAAAATTAACTATCACACAGTCGCCCTTCAGTTCCTTCTTTCGAGGCCCGACCCATGGACCGCGTCTAGCCATAATCATGTGATTAAGGATATCCTTATTCCAATAACCTACTCTCTTAAGTTTAACGTTAAGCCAGTGTCTTGTTTTATGCAAGAGTTGCCATGTGGATTCAGGGCGTCTACTCTGGCTTTGGGGCACGTCGCTCAGGATGACCACTAGGGGTGCAGCTTCCGGCGGGAGATGGAGGGAACCGCTGTTCAGCCTGGATCTTTGCATACCTTTATCGCCTTCCATATGAGTATGTGAGGGAGTTCTTACCCTATGTGGGTGATTACTGTGTATACCACTACTACTGACATATGGGAGACCATTGGTCTTACTACCTGGGATCATTTTACGCTCCAAAGGGGAGCACAGAGGTGTTTGAGCAAATTCTCCCGGCGTATTACCCAAATCACAGAGTTCCCAGAATGTGAGGGTAACCTGTTAGTTAGAATTGGAAACTTAACAGTACCCATCCCCCTTATGTTTGAATCCCTAACAAGAGGTCTTAAGGGGTCTACTGTGGACTGGGATGGGGAAATGCTGTCAAGCCTGATATCGCTAGGATTAGTAGAAGGCTGTATTGAGACCAGTTGACCTTCATTAAGAGAAAGATCCTTGTTTACAGAATTGCCTATCTTAAGAAGCTTAGTTAGATTTTCCTCTATTTTATTCAATCTGTAAGTAATGGCAGTTAATAGAGTGGACATAAGATTCTCTAATCTGCGCCACATATCTTCACCACCTCGAAGACTAAAATCAGCAGTATCTTGGGAATTCGGGACAGTTGTTGGGCTGGGGGGGAGGGCCAGTCCATTACCCTGGTTAGATTTCGCCGCCTTAGCTTGGATGTTAAGTCTCAGCACTTTGGCGGCAGATGGTCTTTGCGGCTCACCACCCCTTTTCCTTTTGGTGGTAGAATCAGATGTGGCTGTGGGGGGCTTGGTCCTATTTACCACAGCGGCTCTAGTAGCGGCTCTTTTCTTTTTACTTTGAGCAGCTAATTGCGCGGGAGGAGAGGAAATGGTGGAATTAACAATTTTATCACTAATGCTAAGAAGTTGAGAGCCCGGTGACTCGGTAGCCATCGTCTGCAGGACCAAGGAGGAGGCTTGAACAGGGGGACGGATTACGGCTAAAGAACCCAGGGAAGATCTCTTGTTCAACAGGGGTTCTAAAGATAGCCCTCGCTCCGTGTTGGCAATCTCTTTTTCCAGCACTGAGGCTGCTCTTATTATGAATTGATCAAGAGTGCCCACCACTCCTCCCCCAGTAACCGTAGCAGTCTTTTTGTTGTCGCTCCTATTCATCATTAAAAAGCTACGACTAGGCTAGTATAACACAGTACAAAGAGGTAGCTTTCTACAGGGAAGGACACCACCAAGGCAATATGAAAACGTTAAGGGGGTGGCCTGACCCGACCTCCTTCGACCTCTGATGGCTGCAGACGGGCCCGCCCTTGGCCCGGGCTTGGCCCGCGGCACACCGGCGCGCGTCACGCGCAGCGGGAGCGGCGAGGTCCTGAAGTAGCCCCCGGCACAGGTGAGGGGGATGGGAGTGTCACAAAGGATCCTGGGACTTCGAGTCCCGTTGAGCTGGGCGGCGTCAGCACAACACAATGAACAATGCGGCTTCCGCGCAGCGGGAGCGGCGAGGTCCTGAAGTAGCCCCCGGCACAGGTGAGGGGGATCGGAGTGTCACAAAGGATCCTGAGACTTCGAGTCCCGTAGAGCTTGGCGGAGTCAGCACAACACAATGAACGATGCGGCTCCCGCGCAGCGGGAGCGGCGAGGTCCTGAAGTAGCTTCCGGCACAGGTGAGGAAGATGGGAGTGTCACAAAGGATCCTGGGACTTCGAGTCCCGTAGAGCTTGGCGGCGTCAGCACAACACAATGAACAATGCGGCTCCCGCGCAGCAGGAGCGGTGAGGTCCTGAAGTAGCCCCCGGCACAGGTGAGGGGGATGGGAGTGTCACAAAGGATCCTGGGACTTTGAGTCCCGTAGAGCTTGGTGGCGTCAGCACAACACAATGAACGATGCACTCCACCAATCTCCCAGCCAGTTCCATGTCCTTATCTAATCACTGCAACCAAAACCCAATCTCTTATAAATTCACCATGCACTCTTTTTGCAGCACTCTAATCATCCTGTCACTACCCATGCACTCATGCAATGACCCAGGCACTAACTCATGGCAAATACAGAGGAGGTCATGCTGATCACAGGGGTACCCCAACGCATAGTGTTCTCTAGTGTATGTAGGTGTTTTCACTGTATTCTAAGTGTCTTTTAGCATAGCACTGGCTCTAGGCCTGGTTAGTCAGAGTCAGTTACCACCAGTACCCGTCAGCAAAAAGTTGGGGGCACAGGAGGACTTTCTGCTCTTCTCTTGGTTCTTTCTGCACATCTCTTCCTTCTTTCTGTACTTTTCTTTGTCTTTCTGGACTTCTGTTGCCTCTTTCTGCATTTGTCTTGCTACTTTCTGTGCTTTTCTTCCTCTTTCTTCACTTGTCCTACCTTTGTAGGCATAGTTAGAAATTAGCATTTAAAAAACCTTTGAAATTCACGGAAAAAAAACATAGGTTTCAGGAACGTTATAGTTAAAAATCAGCATTTAAAAAAACCTTCGAAATTCACTGAAAAAAACACAGGTTTCAGGGACGTTATAGTTAGTTGGACATTACATTTGTACAAAACCAGAGAATTTAAGCCATTATAGTTAGTTCACCTAACTATAACACGCGCCCTGCAATGCACTGCTGATGACGTCACATATTGCATCATTCATGACATGGTCAGTGACATCACTTATGACATCACTAATGCCATCTCAACTGACATCACTGCTAACATCATCCACATGATAATCTGATGCACCTCCTCATACCCTAATATAACCTTTGATACACCCACTCTAAAATACAGACTACCATTTTCAAAACCATAGACACAGTAATACCAATTAGTACATACCCATTCACTAATCCTAGGTCTACACACACATCCACTCATTCACCCATACAGTCACTCATACATGCAATCAACCATCAATACGGCATTATCATATGCACTCACATATATATACAGACACTCACACACTGCCACCCCTCCATAGAGTTACTCACACACCTAGTCAGTCATGCAAATAATCAATCACACTCCCATTTATTCACCTATACAGTTATACACACACCACCTCACTTATTCAAACATACACTAACATATACTTACAATCTTATACAATAACTGATATAAGCACACACTGATCCATACAGCTACTCTCACAATCACTCACTCTCACATAGTCATTTATACACTCCAACACTCACATATGCTGACTTTCACATATGCAGTTTCTCACACATGTACTACTGAGGCATCCATTCACTTACCAACACACCCATGCACACACTCACCCACCCATACAGCCCTTCACAGATGCACTCTTGAACCCATACACCCAGTGAATCATCCACACACACATCTATGCACAGAGTCACACACCCCCACCCACACATGCAGACACTCAGGTACCCATACAGATACTCAGACAACCAATCAATAACCCATATAGATCCTCATTTAGCTATTCACCAACCCATGCAACCGCTTACACACCAACTGACAAACTAAACTGTGTGAATGTCCGGATCAGTCACTAACCCATGCATTCAGTAAGACACATTTAATCACTCACTCATACAGTCAGTCACACACCTACTAAATCATCCATCCAGACACTTATACACCCACTCATTCTTCAATACACCTTGGCATATATATAAAACATATTTAAACTTTACAGAAACACACAGTCCCTGGATGATGTCATCAGTGATGTCATCAGTGATGTCATTTGGGATGCCATCATGATGTTATCAGTGATGTGACTGACCAAGTCATGAATGATGTAATATGTGACATCATCAGCAGTGCATTGCGGGGGCGCGAGTTATAGTTAGCTGAACTAACTATAACGGTTGAATTTCTCTGGTTTTGTACGAGTGAAATGTCCAACTAACTATAAAGTCCCTGAAACCTGTGTTTTTCTCAGTGAATTTCTAAGGTTTTTGAATGCTAAATGCTAATATATATATATATATATATCAATGTTTTTATTTTTTTCCACTCCATTCCATTTACTAACTTTATTTTGGCCAGTAGGGCCAAAAAAGTGCAAGAACAATAAAACAGATAATGTACACATATAGTTAAAAAGTTGGATAACTCCCAATCATCTTCTTGTACAGAGTTCATCACACAAGAGAACAAGAAAAAAGAAAAACACACAGTGCATAAGAGATACAGCAGGGATGTAAAATTATGTATAAAACTATCTTCAACCCATTACAAATAGAATAAAAGCAACCATCCAAAGATGAGCTGTAATCTAATTTTTTTTTACAATGGCTAAAAATATAGAACAAAGATACAAATCCCCAAGCATGAGAAAACAGTTACTCGGCCTGTGCAAATTATGTACATTTGTTCTTCCCCATGGGATCTGCTTTAGACAGGCCCGCTGGATGTGCCACATGCAATTTAAGAACTGTGATACGGCAAAGACAATTGGTGGATGGGTGTCATACTTTAGAACTCTGTAGACCTCAATACAGCGCACAAAGCCCAATATCTTGCATAGCTGGAATAACCAACGCTTGAGCGGCAGTCGATAGGCAAGACAGAGGAGCAGAACATGTAGATCGGACTCCTCCTTCTAGTCACATACAGGCATTCACCCCTTTGGTCTTTCACCTATTTGCTAGTGAACGCTAGTAGTGGAAGAGTCCCTAGCCTAATTTGCACATACAATTTCCTGGCCAGTGGAGGTTGAATGAAATCCAGGAAGTTTTCCTTGCTGTATTCATCTTTTACTAGCAGGAATTCTGCTGTCAAACGACCACATGAGGTACTTTCTTGAATGGACAATAATTTGGCCTGTCTATAGCGTTTGACTAGTTCCAACCTCGAAATCGTGGCGCATAAAGTCTCGGGATTTCTCCAGAGGTCCGACTTGCCTAACTTAGAGGCAAGGTCCCTTATGTGGCAAAGCCATGGATTTTTTTTGATGGTGCATATGGCTAAAAGTTCATTTAACTCGGCCCTGTGTACAGACAACTCTAGAGGCACCCATATTCTCTGCCAGAAGGTTAGGGGTCTCAGGGCAATCTCTTCATCAAGGGGTCTAATACCCAGGTCCATGCGAAGGGGAGTAAGGGGGGTACTACGGGGTAGGCCTATAAGCTGTCACATGAAGTTGTTCTCCACCGTCATCAAGTTGGAAGTAGGGCAATGCCCCCACAACTCCACCCTGTATTACCTACAGTAGGTATTTATAGTTAAGACCTTGTTTCTATGAAAAGAAGCAGGTCTGTATTCAAGAATAGGATTGGAATGTGATTATATTCCAAGGTACAGCCTGTAACTCTGTGCTGCACGCTACCAGTTTTCACACTAGGCATCTAATACAGAGCATCCTTATGGGCAAATGCTATGGTTCAAAAGGATTTGTAGCAACAATACAGACCTGGAAATGGCCCAGCAAGACAGTAAGCTCAGATATTTGGCACAAGGTTACTCAGAAAAAACTATAGATTCGGCAATTCCTAAAAGAAAACGGCTGAATAGATCTGCGCTTCTACTCAGCAGAACTCATTGTGAGACAATAGCCAAATCCAGCAAGGAGAATAAAGAGGAGGAACAGCAAACCAGGCTGATACTTACATATATTAAACAGGAAAATCAATTGAGGAATATTATCAGACGTAACTGGCCATTGGTGCTGGATGACCCTACTATAGGTCTCCTTCTCTCCAGAAATCATTCCATCACATATAGAAAAGCCCCCTCTATGAGAAATGCTCTTGTGAAAAGCAGGCCAGAGCTAACTGAGGAAGCCACCTGGCTATCACATCGAAAAGTTTTTTTTTTTAATGTACCACTTGTCGAGCCTGCAATTTCAGGGTAAACAAAACATCATACTCAACCCTATTTAGTGACAAACACAATAAGATAAAAAAAATTCTTGACATGCAAGACGGATTATGTGGTATATGTGTTACAGTTTCCTTGTGGACTGCCCTATGTGGGCAGTACCAAGTTACAGGCACACAAGCGGATATGCCAACACATACGGGCGATCACCAATTCAGATCCAACCTGCCCTGTTGCCTGCCACTTAAAGGAAGGGCATATTAACAGTCAGCAACAATTCAGATACTATCTACTGGAAACTTTAGAAGAGGAGGCAACAGGGAAACAGTATTAAGAAGGTTGGAGACCCGGTACATTTTGGAGCTAGACACCAAGACGCCTGGGGGCCCTTAATGCCAATGAGGACCTTTTAACCTGTTTATAGCATCAACAGAAACAAGTGGAAAGTTTTACTCCCACGACCCACAAACCACCTAACACCAGCCCCCGGCCAGCCAACATGAACATCGTTACCATTATTTCTATCAACAGCATCTAGTCACAATGCCGACTTGCACAAGCAAAGACAGAATAAATTAATCTTAACCATTTAGTCACTAATAAAACTCTTTTTATTATCGACAAGCTGTAGAAAGAAATTTTAAGGACAGGATCAATCAACAGACAGTGACCCATAGCCAAGTGGGAAACAAATTGTTTATTTGGACATTAAGTCAATTAATCACAACCAATATAAGCTGCTACTTACCAGTTAATATTAATGCACTTTTTCATTTTAGGAAAATAGAATAGGGGGATAATCGTTACACACAGCACTTTATCTGCAGCACTTTGGCACATTTGCACTTTAACAGACTACCTATTAACATAATAGCAAAGTACTTGAAATCAGGTTATTAAATTATATAATATGTAAGGTGGAAATGAATAATTGTGATTGACATATATCAGTCATATACAGGAAATAAAGACAACCAAAAGGCATGGAAAATCCACCAACAGTGTAGTTAGTGACTGAGCTACAGAAATTGTGTTTCATGTCAGTAGTTTGAGGGCACATATGATCCATGGAAATGCCTTTAAAAGTGTTTTGCAAGCAATATGCTTTTTTAGGAAAAGAAAATATTATTGAAAAAAAGAATAGCACTTGATTATTTTATCTATAAATGGTTTGGTATCACTGAGTTTACAGCATGAATTCAGGTAACCTACAGAAATCTTTACAATTCATGCATTTTCAACCGCGTTGCAATCAAGATACTATGAGTCCAAACAATCAAGCAGTCTGTTTTTAGTGTTTATGGTATGGCTGAGCACTTGTCACTTTAAATATTTTGGTCCCACAATGCATTGGCATCATGGTATCAAGGCCAATCCAGGCCAAAACGCATTATGGCGGACTGTCTGCAATAAATGAATATATGCAAAAGCAATTTAAGGTACATGTCCGTATTTTCCTAAAGGAGCAAGCAGCGAAAGGAGCAGAGTATTTTGATATATATAGACACGTTTAATCACTCACTTATACAGTCAGTCACACACCGATTAAATCATCCATTCAGACAGTCATACACCCATTCATTCTTCAATACACCTTGGCCTACATATATATAAACCATATATAAACTTTACAGAAACACACAGTCACTGGATGATGTCATCAGTGATGTCATTTGAGATGTCATTAGTGATGTCATCAGTGATGTCACAGACCGTGTCATGAATGATGTAATATGTGACGTCATCAGCAGTGCATTGCGGGTGCGCGAGTTATAGTTAGCTCAATTAACTATAACGGACGAATTTCTCTCGTTTTGTATGAGTATAATGTCCAGCTAATTATAACGCCCCTGAAACCTATGTTTTTTTCAGTGAATTTCTATGGTTTTTTAAATGCTCATTTCTAACTATATCGGCCCTGAAACCTATGTTTTTTTCCGTGAAATCCAAAGGTTTTTTAAACGATAATTTCAAACTATAACGTCCCTAAAACCTATGTTTTTTTTACAGTGAATGTATATATATATATATATGTATATATACCCACAAGAAAGGTTCCCCTCGAATGGAGATGCACACCCAGGTACGTTTTTTTAATCCTTTTAATGCCAGCAGGTGGCATAAAATCATTCCAGCAGCAATTAGCAGTCACCTGGTATGCATTTAAATACTAGTTCGATCCCCAGTGGGCGTTCTGCAAGTGCAAAGCATTATGCTATGGGTAATCCTGCATATAATACCCAAGTGGGTTTGTCGTTTCTCCAAACACAATAAAACCACTCATACCCCAGTGGGTTGATTAAAATGTCCTGCTGCTTTGATCGCAGAACATAACATGTCCACCATCAAGGCCTACCGTCCAGATGATGACTTTCAGTTGATGTCATCACAGGTCGGCTTCTCGAGGGGCGGTGCATCTCCTCGGCTGGACTAGCTGTTTAACATCCACAAGAAGGGTTGCCCTCGAACGGAGACGCACACCCAGGTACATTTTGAGTTCTTTTAATGGAGACTTAAGCAAAGCCAGCAGGAGGCATAAAATCATTTGAAAAGCAGCCTGACGCATTTTGGGCTTCACGCCCGTGTTCACAGGCAAAGTTGGAGTTCAACAGCAAATAGCAGTCACCTGGTGTGCATTTAAATACCAGTTCCACCCACAGTGGGTGTTCTGCAAGTGCAAAGCATTATGGTAGTCCTGCATATTATACCCAAATGGGTTTGTCGTTGCTCCAAACATCATTAAACCACTCATACCCTAGTGGGTTGATTAAAATGTCCTACTGCTGTGATCGCAGCACAAAACATGTCCACCATCAAGGCCTACTGTCCAGATGATGACGCAGCAGCCTTTGTTATACAATGAGCGCCATCTTGTGAACAGTATATATAATCTAGTAAATAAAAACATAAAAGCAATACGACAATGTTCATTCAAAAACATCGGAATGAGTCATTCAAAATCCGCTGTTGCTCAATACAGCACAAAACAGCTGATAGCAGCAGTGCAGCTTACTGACCACAGTTCAAAACAAACTGTCTCCGAAATATTCTCTCGGTAAGCAGCATATTTGTTACAAATACGGCTTCATTGCCTCACACTGAAGGGCTTACTGGAAAAGCTGCATTCATGCTACTACTCAACTCCTGTGTCCTAATCGCCCAAACACAATTGTGAGCCTTCACCCCCACCGCATGATGAATACTGCAGTGCCCAGCTCCCAACTGTGCGAAGAATCAAGTTGAGGGGGCTGGCTTGCAAGAAGAAAGGCCCTGCTGGAAGGACACAAGGGCTCTCCACACCGCACCTTCCCTCCAACAGACCGGCCTCCACTTCCCCACAAATTCCATCTGATCGCGGGAAAGCCCGCCCCCTTACCTTGGATTCAGAGAACATGTTACTCTGTCACAAATGTGACAGATTTCCCATCTACCATATTCCAAGTGCCATTGGATATAATGCACTTGTTATACAGTGGAAAGGATATCCATCACATTTGTGATGGAGTAACCCATCTGTTGAACTCAGAATCAGGCCCTAAATGTTTATGACTCAAGATTCCAAATCTCTGCTCAATTACACAGCGCGTGGACTTATGTGTGCGATTGTACCTCGCTCTCTTGGATTGAGGTACGGTGTTAAGATGCATTCACGCACTGCAAATGCACTGTCACCTACGGGATGAAAGACATACGGTTACTCACTATCCTCTCACCTCAGCCTTAACTGTATGTAGGAGTGCTTGACATGTATTTACCTAGCAGGTAGCCCTCGCCAAATTTGCCCCCAGTGAGACGTGTGTATATCCCACTGTGCCTAAAAATGAAGGAATTGTGAGTACTGCCAGGGTATTTAGCCACAATATCAGTTATGATATGTTTTGCATTGCAGATGACCTGTATGTTTAGGGAATGGTATGATTTCCGGTTTCTGAATACGTTCTTATTGTTTGAGGGGGGTGAGAGGGCTACATGGGTACCATCTATGCAACCAATGACATGGGGAAATTGCGCAATCTGTCCAGTTTGGTTTGCTGCAATGCCTGTTGTGTGGTGGGTAATGTGATGTGATGATGTAGCCTCTGTACCATTGCATCCAAAATGCATGAAAGAAGCGCAACAGACAACTCTGGGAGATACCTCCCGCAGTCGCTATCACCCCCTGAAAGCTCCCTGATGCCAGTAAGTGCAGTAAACATAGCACATGCACATGTGGTGGGATAGTTTGGGTCCTGCGGGTTGGGTGTTCTAGCATTGGTTTTAGCTCAGCAATCAAGTCCAGTATGGTTGCTGCGTCCAGCCTATACTTCTCATGTATCTCTTCCTCAGACAGCTGGAACAGAGTGATGCGCACTCTGAAGATCCGTTCCTGTAGCCTCCTTCTCTGTGCTGCTGCTTGTATTCGCATCCTCCTGGCTATCACATACAGGGCTGTCATTGTGGAAAAGCCCTATGGCATTCTGGGCCTGTTTAATAGGTTGCACCTGGTTACCACCTGCTTTGAGTTGGTGGTAAAAATCATGTGCAAAATTGCAATTTTTGGGGATTCGCTATTTGTGAATTGTTCATACATTGGGCCTGATTCACAGAACAAACTTAAGACAAAATCCTAAACGTACTACTTTTGGTATTCACAGAAGGCATTTAGTAGTAGTAAAGTTAGGATTGTGTCTTAAGTATGACTTAAGACAAACTTAAGACAGACTTAAGACAGACTTAAGACAAACTTACGACAAACCTAATTTTTTGTAGATCGTGCGAGTTGCAAATTAGGTAATCGTAATTTTGCGATTACCTTTTTTGCGTTGTGATTGTCACTCATACATTGGGAATGGGTATTTTGTGATCGCAAACTAATTTTTTTGCGATTCGCAGCATTTGCGACCTCAAAATACCTTGATACATACGGCTCTTAGACCAGAGATATGCCAACTTTCTAAAAGTGGCATTTCCAAAAAAATCAATTGTTACCATTAAAGAAGATTCATCATTAGCATTCCAATGACATAAAACATGATGCAGCTTCTCTTTTCTGATCAGGAATTACATCTTACAAGAGTAAGAGTCCGTTTTGCGGCTGCTTTTCTGCTGCCACATTGCCGCGGGGGCCAGGACTCCAAGGCCCAGCTGACAAACCGGCTTGCTTGCCGCCACCAACACCTTTGCTCGCCAGGAGGCGCTTTATATTTGACCTGGGCTCCCGCAGTGTGAAAGTCCGTTTTGCTGCTGCTATTTTGCTGGGCTTGGACACCCCCCTGAAATTTGATACTTGGTACTCACGCCCCCCTCTTCACTGGATGCCCATAACAGGATTAGGGTGCTATCTTCGAATTACAATTGACTAAAAACACGTGGCTATCCTGCTTCTTTACCTTTCTGGACCCTTTTGTATGTAACTGTTTGTAACTATTACTTTGCGCTGAGTGTTAGCTCCATAATGGATAATCGCAAAGATATTGAGGAGGGCCCAAAGGCTGCCAGCAAAAAAACGGCGAAGAAGAGTAAAAAGGCCACAAGCTTTATTGAAGGGAGTGGATGTTTTTAGACCATATTTACAGTTTACTGTCTGAATGTGACGGCCTTCTTGACTCAAATACTACAACTATCCCAGCACCCAGCACACAGTCTCCTGGAAGCTCTATTTATAACACCCATGAAGGTCGTATTCCATCCATTTTTAATAGAGTAAAGGGAACGAAATCTCCCACAGCTGCCCCAAATACTAGTCTCTGCGAGATTGATAATGAAGCTATATAGGAGCAAATGCCTGTAGTTGAGCCTACATTTTTTCCTCATAGTAATAGTTTATGCCCCACTCATGGACAAAGCCGATTTACCAGATAAGCTCACCAATTAGAGAACTGTGGCACAAAAAGGGAGCTGAAAGGAAAGGAGGCACTCCATAGAGACGTGTTTTCACCTTCAGGTTCTGTCCCCCACGCCAGTAAGGAAGCTGCTCATTCTAGCAAAAACATAGATACCCACACAAATCCTACTCATAGCATGATGTCCTTGCAAAGATCATTATCAGCACAACATACTAACTTAGTAGAAGAATTCAGAGCGCTTAAGGCAGTTGTAGGTAGCCTTTCCGAATCTTTTTGTAAGATACTTAATGATGTTTAACTCCTTAAAAAAATCCTATGATCTAAGTTTATCAGTCAGGTAAATGACAAAGGGGGGTCGGTCAATTCCCATTTTACAACAGGGGAACCTTAGGGCGCTAACACAGGCGCTAATGGTAGTAGAGTAATTTAAGGGTGCGCCAAGGGAGTCCATCAAGACCCCGAGTACTTGGGTGGGGAAATCTATAACAGGGCGGCTGCCCACCAATTGCCAACTCTGAATCAGGTACAGGGCCCCCAAACAACCATTCTGCTTCCTCAGGCAACAAGGCATTCCATCCCCCCTGGTACAGTTATCTCCCCCATGCAGAAGTGGATAATATACTTGATTAATATACGTAAGCTCCCACCAAGGTCAAATAGTATTCTGGTTAATAAGTCCATTCACTGGATTCAGCAACTGAGGGGCTGTCGATCCATAATAAGGGACGATATAGTTGGAGCTAAAAGACACTCTACCCCAGGATCCGCCACAGATGCCATTGCCCTTACACTATTCCACCGTGACCTAGTTGAAAACCTGGTAGCCTGTGAACTTCTGACCCAACATCTCTTTAAAACCAACATTCGCCTCAAATACAGCCGTGCAGATAAGATCATTGATTTGATTCCCAACCTCCCTGCTGATCCTCGATCAACTGTGTCCCTACTCTGAGAGATAGACTGAAGGTTTCCTCCTTGCCGCCAGCTCACAGGCTTCCAAAATAGCTTACACTAGTGAGCTAAGCAGTCCTCACCCAAAGGTAAATTTCCAACAGTGACCGGCTCTGTTGGTAGTGCTAGGTGTGTGCCAGACCAGACGTCAGGACCCGCAATTCCTAGGGTCGGCCTGACACTAGATACACGTTTAATGTCATGTACCATCATAGTACTATCTTGGAACATTGCCAGATTGAGACATAGGGGTGTCTCTCCGGATTGGAACAATTTTATAGGAAAGTTTGACATCTGGATATCTTAACTATCATATTCCGGAAACCCAGGGTGTTAGAGGTTGCCCACTGAGGGGCCTCACATTCTGGGTTGCACAGGATATTGGTCTCAAAATCTTGCCTTTACACACAGGCAATAATGATATTCTTGCAATAAGGCTAGTGTCTGGCCTGTATGGAATTATCAACATCTATAATGTATATGCGAGAGGCCTGAGCATAGGGTGGGAATCTGAAACCATCGACGCCTTAGCTGGGTTTTTAGATACCCACTCAGGGGAAGCCTCAGTAGTTATAGTTGGGGATCTAAACATGACATTTGAACCTTTTGACAGTGAGGATAATGACTTGGCATTGGAGGAGGACGAGCATTAGGGTGTTCCACTCTTGGAACTAACACCAAATAAGCGATGGAACGAGGCTGCCATCCAATCAAAAGCTCTTTGTCTAGAATACGGTTTGAGGGCTGCCAACAGTAGAACCACCTCCGATAGACATGGGGCACACACATTCAATAGTGGATACCACTCAAGTTGCCTTGATTATCTTCTAGTTAGCTTGAACCTGTGGCATACTCTTGAGGACATGGTTGTGCAGGCACGGGTGGAGAGTGACCATGGCCCACCGTGCTCCAGGTTCGTGTTCAGGGATTTAAGTGCACAAGTACAAACTGACACCTTATTCATTACTAGCAATCTCCAGCTCTCAAACAACATGAGGTGAGTCAAATGGTCCATGATCCTAGAACGCCCAGAAATCATATCCTCCATAACTAGTGAGATGGAAAGCACAGTAAAAGCGATGGAGAAATGCATTCTTAACCACTAAATTAACTCACACAACTGCACAACTCATTATTCTCAAAAATCTGTTCTTACTTCCAAAACCGAGCAAATCTAGGAGGACAGACACCCAGGCAAAGTATCACTGGTACAATACTGACTGTATATGCGCCAGTGGAGCCCTTAGTGAGACAATCAAGTCGGGCGATGTGGCCCGAGTGCGATCTGCTTGGACTATTTACAAGCAGGCTATCTTCTGTGCCAAAAAAGCATGGGATGAGGATAGGTGGTTGGATTTAAAACATGCTTGTGGTAGTAATAATTCACAATGGTTCTGGTATTTGGTAAAATGGGGCAGGGGAGGAGTGGCACCGCCCCCGAAAAATCATGTTGACCCGGGTGTGTGGGTTAGCCACTTTGCCCCTCAATATGCCAGTGACGAAGTAGAAGACTGTGGATCTTTACCGATATACCTTTACCCTACTGATAAAGTATTTGATGAGGCAGACATTAGTTCTGCCCTTAATGAACTCATAGGAGGTCAAGCACCAGGGATGGACTGTGTCCCTGCCGACATTTTTCTGTAGGACAGACCTAAATGATATACTAATATAAGCTAATGACATTGCCCACGGTGTCCCTATCCCAGAAACTTGGCGGGGGCAGAAATAACTCCTGTATATAAAGAGGGAGATAAATCTATGTCTGGTAATTATAGACCAATTAGCCTTATAGATTCCATACAAAAGGTGGTGGCCCAGCTTGTCCTGGCCAAGACTCATGCATGGATGGAGAAAACTCCTTTCTTAGTCATCTCCAGTCAGGGTTCCGGGCGCATATAAGTACAGTTGACCAGGTCCTTCATTTTGTCATAATATATGGGCGGACAATAGTCCTCAGCAAGAGCAGCATGTATGCTGCCTTTGTTGATTTTAAATTAGCCTTTGACGAGGTCTCACGACAAAAACTGTGGGAGGTACTGAAGGAGTTGGGTATGCCACCAGATTTATTCTCCCTCATTGTCCGCCTCCATGAGAAAATCTTCGGCAAAATCTGATGGGGTGGGGTGCAGGGAAACAAGACAGATCCTTTCCCTATACAAAAGGGCGTCCGTCAAGGATGTGTGTTAGCTCCTACATTGTTATCTCTATTTATTAACAGATTTGGCAAACGTCCTTGCTGCTACACACACTGATGCACATGTTCTAGCTGGTAGAAATATCCCGATTTTAATGTTCGCAGATGACATGCTGATTATTTATAAAACCCCAAGTTGCTTACAGCGTGCACTGCGACTATATGATTAATTTTGTCTTTTACTAGCCTGAAAAATCAATGCTGATTAGACAAAGTTCATGGCCTTCAATTAACATAGATCCTCTAAGGGCAGAATAACAATAAATGAGCTTACCCTCGCGCAGGTTGATGCACTTATTTATTTGGGCATCAAACTGCAGAAGGATATGAGATGAAAGCCCCACATTGACGCCATGGCATTAAAACATCGGCAGTTAGCTGGTGTCCTATGAAAGGAATTTGAAACCTCCTTAACAAAGCCACTCAGCCCGGTACTCCAAATTTATAATAACAAAGTGGAGAGCTCGACCCCTTATGGTTCTGAGCTGGTGGGCCTAGAGAATTTGTCACAGCTAGCTATCGCTGCGAACATGTTCCTGCAAGCGATAACCATTCTCCCACAAAGCACAACCACCCTTCCTTTAAGGAGGGAGTTGGGCAGGAAAGCTATGGCGGATCAAGCCAGGTTACGGCCTATCCTATATTGGTGCCGAATATGGTGTACACCGTAACTGGCCATATATGTCGAGGATTTGATTGACATCACTGATGCGGACCGATTCCATAAAATCAGGTGGCTGCGAAATCTGAGGAGCCTCCTTAATAGAATGGACCTATCATTTTTGGGAGATAGTGCCTCTAGCTCCTTGCTCCCGACAAAGGACTTACTCAAGGATACATACTGGGAGATGACTGCACACGAAGAGACAAGGCGCCATGATTCTACTTCACTCTCAGGGATCTATCTACAGATTAAACCATGCCCGAGCCTTGAGCTCTACTGGGATGCCATTACAAAGTCCTTCAATCGGAAACTGTATTTAGAACAGGAACTTTACCCCTAAAGTGTTTTACATCTAAATGGTCCAACACTGAGAACAATAAATGCAACACGTGTTGATTATGCAGAAACCTTATCACACGTGATGTTCATCTGCCCTGCCTACTCTGTTCCGTGCAAAGCTTGGCTGGTGCAGACTTGTAGGAATGTGGGTACTAGGGGCCATATGTATCAAAATCGGAATTTGCGATTCTCAAAATGTGATTTTTAGCGAATCGCATTCTGAGAATCACAAAACCCGATGTAAATAAAAGATCGCAAAATTTTAGCGATTCCCAAAAATTCGCAGAATATTGATGCTAATACCTATTATGCGATTCCTTATTTGCGAATTCGCAAATAAGGAATCGCAAATCTGAGAATCGGCAATTCAGGTGCAGCATGATGACATCACAACCATGAAGTGTGACTGCCCATGCTGCACCTAATTGCCGGAAGCTGACTGAGAGGCTGGGAGGAGAGCCGAGACACTTGTGCACTGCAACTGAGAGAAGGAGAAATGGATACACAGGAGAAGGAGAAGCAGCAGGAGGAAAATCCCAGAAAGAGGAAGCAAAAGTTCAGTGAAAGGGAGCGGGAGGTGCTCATAAAGGAAATGGCAGTCAGCCATGAGTTCCTGTGTGGGAAGCAATCCCTATGTGTGCCAGAGGCACGCAAAAGGAAAATCTGGGCTGATATACAGGAGAAGGTTAATGCCATCGGCGTGACCCACCGCAGCGTAGAGGACCTCCGCAAAAGGTGGTTCGATATGCGCCAAAGAACTAAAGAAAAGGTGGCAGCAAGGCTGGCAGAGGCAATGAAGACCGGTGGTGGGACGTCCACTGCAACTGATTCTACGCCTCTTGAGGAGTTGGTGGAGGGCACCCTGCAGCTAGAGAGTGTCAGTGGTGTGGCTGACCTGGACATCTCCAAACCCCCAAACACCAGAGAAGGAAAGAAGCATGCTATTACTCCCCTGTTACATCACCACATCACTCACACACTCAGGAAAGACCCAGGCACTAAACATGAATGCAACTCCAGTGCATGTTAACTAGCACACCTAGCAATGCATTATGGGAGATGTAGACACATAGTACCCATGTGACTCAAAATCTGACAAATTTATTGCATACCCAATGCGAGGCAGGACACCAAACTAATGTGTGCATTTACATTCACAGCACCACCTGAAACACAGGAAGCAATGGCAGAAGGGGAGGATGCATCCCACACTGAAGACCAGTCAGGGCAAGAGGAGCAGGAGGAAGGCAGCCCAGCAATCCCTCTGACATGCAGACGGCGCCTCATTGTACCACCACCACCACCGCTGGAGGCAGGTCCACTGGACACAAGTGAAGAAGATCAACCAGTCCAGGGCCAGCATACAGCACAGCACACAGCACTGTCCCCTGTTCGTCCTAGCTCAGGAATTTCCTCCAGGCGCAGGGCATGGACGTCCAAAAGCACAGCTGCCATAGGCAAAGACACTGTGTTTGCGGGGGGTCAAAGGCAACATGCTAAATGTCCAGCACCTGCAAGCAAAGGCATTCAAATCAATACAGCGCCAGTTTGCCACTCACAACAACAACATGACCCATATGAGGGAGGGTTTCATTGGCATGACTGATGCACTGGAAGGACTGTGTTCAGAGATGCGGAGAAACCGGGCAGCCAGGCGCAGGGAGAGACAACGTCTCCACACCCACCTGGACATATACTCAAAAGCTGCGAACCGCCTGTCCACTGCAACATCATTGCTGGCACGTCGCTGTGTCACCATGCAGCATGAGATGGCACACTGCTGCCAGGATGTAGCCAAGGGCCTAGTGCAGGTCACACATGCCGTGGACCAGCTGTGGGCAGCAGCCACAGGTGGCACAGGACCCCTCAGCTCACTGGAGAGTGAGGACCAATCCAGCAGGAGTAGCATCACTCCACCCATTTCCCAGGACAGACATCGGAGTGTGCGGCAGGGGACAACTGCTGATGACTCAGGGAAGGGAAGTGGGCACCCTGAGCGAGGGGCAACAGGCCGTGCCCACAGAAGATGAAGTGTCATGAGTGGCACATGGCAATGGGTGAGGCAACCCATTGCATCTTGAATCATGTTTGAGCAACACACTTGCTCTGTGTGTCCAACATGTGCACGCAATTTGGACTCACATTGTGTGCATGTCAGGCTATGTGAAGGATATGCTCCTGCACTCAAGCAAGTAAAAACACAGTTTTGCACCAATCTGTAGCATTGTGTCATCATTACTCACCTAGAAAAAGTTCTGTGTGACCTCATCTCGTCTCTGGCGACCGGCAGCCGCACCAACACCACCGGCTGGTCTGCATCGTGGAGCTGGCCCCTCCTCATCTGATGAGTCTGAATCTGTGAGCTTCACTGGGGTGCCTTTCCTGGTGGCGATGTTGTGTAGCATGGCACATGTGACCACAATTTTGCAGCATGTCTCGGGGCTGTACTGTAGCGCTCCTTCACTCTTATGTAGGCAGCGGAAACGGCTCTTAAGGATTCCAAATGTTCTCTCAATGGCACAGCGGGTGGCTCTGTGGGAGCTGTTATACCTCCGCTCCCCAGCAGGGACTGGATTCAGGTACAGAGTCAGGATGTAGTCACGTACAGCATACGCACTGTCACCTGTAGCGTGACAAGAATCAGGTTAAACACTGTCCTGCCACTTCTGAGCTTTACTGATTGTGTCTTTGAGAGTCATGCATTTACCTAGCAGGTAGCCCTCACCAAACTCCCCATCTGTGAGTCATCGGTGAATTACACTGTGGCAAAAAATGAATGAGTCATGTGTGCTGCCCGGTTATTTAGCAACAATATCAGTGATGACATGTTTGGCAGTGCACACTACCTGTATGTTCAGGGAATGATAGGTTTTGCGGTTCCGGAACACATACTCATTCTATGACGGGGGGATAGCGACATGGGTCCCATCTATGCTGCCAATTACATGGGGGAATTGGACTATCTGGTAGAACTCGCACTTGGTCTGATCTAGTGCCTGTTGTGTGCTGTTGAATTGGATGTGGTGATGCAGCCTCTGTACCATTGCATCAAGGAAAGCGTGGAAGCAGCGCGACAGTGCACTCTAAGAGACCCCTCCTGCTGTGGCTATCACCCACTGAAAACTCTCTGATGCCAGTAAGTGCAGTGACCAGAGGACTTGTTCATGGGTGGGAATGGTGTGTGTCCTGCGTGTTGGGTGGAAAAGTATGGGTTTGAGCTCCTCTATTAAGTCCAGGATGCTGTCTTCGTCCAGCCTGTAGTTAACATGAATCTCCTCCACAGTCCGCTAGAACAGGGTGATGCGTGCTCTGAAGAGCCTTTCCTGGTGTCTCCTTCTCTGTGCAGCAGCTCTGATTCGCAGCATGCTGGCTATCACATACAGCCCAGCCATTATGGAAAACCCCTATGGCATTGTGGGCCTCTTTAAATAGGGTACACCTGGTTACCACCTGCTCAGAAATGGTGGGAATTGCAATGTGCAAGATTGCGAATTTCCCAAAATCGCAAATTGCGATTTTTTCATGCATTTCATTTTGTGAATTCACAATTGGCGAGCACATTATTAGAAAATTTTGCAAATGACGTGTCGCTGATTGCGAGTTCGCAAAATTATTCGCAGATTCAATGCCTTGAAAAATAGCTAATTGCTAAATGTGCGATTACAGTTTTTTTGCGATTCACAGTGTTTGCGATCACAAAACAGCTTCATACACATGGCCCTAGATCATGTAGTACAGCTTTGCGAATTTTCTGTACTAATCCATCACTTAGGTACGCTATTCCAATAGCAAAATTCTTAAGGTGGATATGGTATATTCAGTCGCAGCAAACCACGGCCGATAAATCAAACCGGAACTTCCTCCTGATCATGTATGTGCACCTGGGCCAAAGTGATGAGTGGGGTCTAATAAGCTTTTTATGTTTGCTATGCCATGAACTAATGACCTCATATTATATTGGGGAATCAGATGATTATCTTGCTACTTTGCAAACAAGTTTTTATTCAAGATTTTAACTTTCTGTATTGTTTTAACTTTTTTATCTGTAACGCTTTTATGACATGCATTATGGAATAAAGCTGACGAGAGGCAACTACCTCGAAACACGTGTCCAGGGATGGCCAACGCTACTCATACTTGCATGCATTACACGGGCATAGGCGTACTCGCCGACGCTGACCTCAGGGACCTTTTTTCATTGGGGTAACACGCTAGGTAGGTGGAGCAGTGTGCGACCAATTAGACTTAACTTTATTTTCAGGCTCCCTTGAGCCGGTGGAGCCGACGGGCCCATGGTTACGCACCTGCGTGCTACGAGAGGTACTTTACCTGATAACGATTTTAGCAGCTTACACAGCAACCCTACACACTTTCCTACTCCCTGCTGACGAGAGGCAACTACCTCGAAACACGTGTCCAGGGATGGCCAACGCTACTCATACTTGCATGCATTACACGGGCATAGGCGTACTCGCCGACGATGACCTCAGGGACCTTTTTTCATTGGGGTAACACGCTTGGTAGGTGGAGCAGTGTGCGACCAATTAGACTTAACTTTATTTTCAGGCTCCCTTGAGCCGGTGGAGCCGACGGGCTCATGGTTACGCACCTGCGCGCTACGAGAGGTACTTTACCTGATAACGATTTTAGCAGCTTACACAGCAACCCAACACACTTTCCTACTCCCTGCTGACGAGAGGCAACTACCTCGAAACACGTGTCCAGGGATGGCCAACGCTACTCATACTTGCATGCATTACACGGACATAGGCGTACTCGCCAACGCTGACCTCAGGGACCTTTTTTCATTGGGGTAACACGCTTGGTAGGTGGAGCAGTGTGCGACCAATTAGACTTAACTTTATTTTCAGGCTCCCTTGAGCTGGTGGAGCCGACGGGCTCATGGTTACGCACCTGCGCACTACGAGAGGTACTTTACCTGATAACGATTTTAGCAGCTTACACAGCAACCCTACACACTTTCCTACTCCCTGCTGACGAGAGGCAACTACCTCAAAACACGTGTCCAGGGATGGCCAACGCTACTCATACTTGCATGCATTACACGGGCATAGGCGTACTCGCCGACGCTGACCTCAGGGACCTTTTTTCATTGGGGTAACACGCTTGGTAGGTGGAGCAGTGTGCGACCAATTAGACGTAACTTTATTTTCAGGCTCCCTTGAGCCGGTGGAGCCGACGGGCTCATGGTTACGCACCTGCGCGCTACGAGAGGTACTTTACCTGATAACGATTTTAGCAGCTTACACAGCAACCCTACACACTTTCCTACTCCCTGCTGACGAGAGGCAACTACCTCGAAACACGTGTCCAGGGATGGCCAACGCTACTCATACTTGCATGCATTACACGGGCATAGGCGTACTCGCCGACGCTGACCTCAGAGACCTTTTTTCATTGGGGTAACACGCTTGGTAGGTGGAGCAGTGTGCGACCAATTAGACTTAACTTAATTTTCAGGCTCCCTTGAGCCGGTGGAGCCGACGGGCTCATGGTTACGCACCTGCGCGCTACGAGAGGTACTTTACCTGATAACGATTTTAGCAGCTTACACAGCAACCCTACACACTTTCCTACTCCCTGCTGACGAGAGGCAACTACCTCGAAACACGTGTCCAGGGATGGCCAACGCTACTCATACTTGCATGCATTACACGGGCATAGGCGTACTCGCCGACACTGACCTCTGGGACCTTTTTTCATTGGGGTAACACGCTTGGTAGGTGGAGCAGTGTGCGACCAATTAGACTTAACTTTATTTTCAGGCTCCCTTGAGCCGGTGGAGCCGACGGGCTCATGGTTACGCACCTGCGCGCTACGAGAGGTACTTTACCTGATAACGATTTTAGCAGCTTACACAGCAACCCTACACACTTTCCTACTCCCTGCTGACGAGAGGCAACTACCTCGAAACACGTGTCCAGGGATGGCCAACGCTACTCATACTTGCATGCATTACACGGGCATAGGCGTACTCGCCGACGCTGACCTCAGGGACCTTTTTTCATTGGGGTAACACGCTTGGGAGGTGGAGCAGTGTGCGACCAATTAGACTTAACTTTATTTTCAGGCTCCCTTGAGCCAGTGGAGCCGACGGGCTCATGGTTACGCACCTGCGCGCTACGAGAGGTACTTTACCTGATAACGATTTTAGCAGCTTACACAGCAACCCTACACACTTTCCTACTCCCAGCTGACGAGAGGCAACTACCTCGAAACACGTGTCCAGGGATGGCCAACGCTACTCATACTTGCATGCATTACACGGGCATAGGCGTACTCGCCGACGCTGACCTCAGGGACCTTTTTTCATTGGGGTAACACGCTTGGTAGGTGGAGCAGTGTGCGACCAATTAGACTTAACTTTATTTTCAGGCTCCCTTGACCCGGTGGAGCCGACGGGCTCATGGTTACGCACCTGCGCGCTACGAGAGGTACTTTACCTGATAACGATTTTAGCAGCTTACACAGCAACCCGATACACTTTCCTACTCCCTGCTGACGAGAGGCAACTACCTCGAAACACGTGTCCAGGGATGGCCAACGCTACTCATACTTGCATGCATTACACGGGCATAGGCGTACTCGCCGACGCTGACCTCAGGGACCTTTTTTCATTGGGGTAACACGCTTGGTAGGTGGAGCAGTGTGCGACCAATTAGACTTAACTTTATTTTCAGGCTCCCTTGAGCCGGTGGAGCCGACGGGCTCATGGTTACGCACCTGCGCGCTATGAGAGGTACTTTACCTGATAACGATTTTAGCAGCTTACACAGCAACCCTACACACTTTCCTACTCCCTGCTGACGAGAGGCAACTACCTCGAAACACGTGTCCAGGGATGGCCAACGCTACTCATACTTGCATGCATTACACGGGCATAGGCGTACTCGCCGACGCTGACCTCAGGGACCTTTTTTCATTGGGGTAACACGCTTGGTAGGTGGAGCAGTGTGCGACCAATTAGACTTAAGCATCTTTTGACTTGACTTGTAATAAGAAATTCGCAATGTTAGCCTATGAGAGGAGTATGCCTCACAGTAGTGAAGTTTTTTTTTTAGCTGTTTGTCACTAAACTACCAGGAAAAACAAATCTTAGATCCGTCATCTATGGCCCTCCATGAGGTTTGAGTGATTTGAAGCTGTGGTGGTACCACTGAGCCATCTCAGGAGCCTGCTGCCAAAAAGTCACTGATATTGTTCTGCAGGGACTAATGAGGCATGCACGCCCTTGCATAGCTGGGCAGCACCAGTAGCACCGAATCACAATATGTGAGTGCAGTGGGGGCCCACACAAATGGCTAAAAACCATCAGCAGGCATCCAGAGAAACAGACCTGTAAAAGATTGCACTGTCCTTTGCTTTAGTGCCCCAAACAGACTCTGAGGCAGCGAATTTACCCGACTGACATTACGGAGGCAGCAGCAGCCAGTGTCTCACACCCCAACAGTCCGATGTCCCCTGGGCCAGAGGTGACATGCTCCTAATGCCTCTCCCTGCACTCTGAGGTCCACTCGTGCACATCTGGGCAAAAATAGCAGAGCGGCAGACCCCAGGACCCAACGGGCCCTTGGTGAGTTGTGAGGAGCCCCTGGAACATTGATGGGTGGACGTCCTTCATCCACTTGAGGTCCTCACAATACTTTCGCAGCCCGCCTGAAATGTCAGTGTGAGGCTGGAGAGTATCTTTTCAGCTCACCGAATCCGCTGCCCTTTTGCTGATCCTCTGACCAGGTGCAAAGCACCTCTCACACCACTCTCATCCCCTGTGGACACACTGGAGTAGCCCCTGGACAACAACAACAGAGCTGGTATACCCTTGAACCTATCGGGCCTCCTAGTGACCCTGGGGGGCCCAGGGACATTGGTGGGTAGATGCTCCCTTTCACAACTTCTTTGCCTCTCATATCACTCATGCAGCCTCCTTAAAAACAGCATGAGACCATAGGGTGGCTTTGATGAGTGGGGCCTTCAGAGAGAGGCGTGCTGGTGGCTAATAGATTGAGGAGGTGATAACTCTTGGGTGATCAACTGGCAAGGTCCCACTTGCATCCAGTACAGACTTCCCTGGCACATTGGGCAGTGGTGATTTGGCATATTTTTGGTCCTGACCCTATTAATTGGCCAGAAGTGCATTGAATCTACTGACCTCATCAGGTGATGCCTTGGGCCTACCGTAGTCATGTGCCTTCTGGGGAGTCAGGCCCTCCTTTTCTCTTATCCTTTCTCCCTCCCCACACTTACTGGAACAGACTTAATCCTAATGGGAGAGTAGCAGATTGCTGTGCATTGCAGACTGTTTGTTGAGGCATTCTCTGCCCTCTTTCATGCTGTGCTTCTTCAGGACTCCTACTTGGGAAAGGACTTTTGGGGGACCTGCGGTGGAAACCAAATAGGTCGTAGGGACGAATCTCCTTGAAGACCACTACCGGGTGCGTGGTGAGGAGTAACTCTGCGTCCCCCTTTCTTGGATGAAGGCAACACTGCACCTTGACAGCGATGACCGGGTGTCTGGAAGCCCGAGCGGCCCATCAGACTAAAATAGTTGAATTTGTACTCCACCGTGACGTCACAGGTGGTACGGGAATGGAGAGCGCGCAAAGCCCTGTGGAAAAGGCCTCATCCAAAAGTGAGAAGCTCATGTTTAAAGAAATTATGGAAGTGATCCAGGGAGTCTGAGGATCTCTGGAGAACAACATTTACACAGTGTCCACTGAAGTCACACTTGTGTTGGCAGATCTCCCCAATATGAGTGCCAGATAAAGGAAGCAGATGACTCCCTTAAGACTCTCAGGACGGAGACTGCCACTCCACGGAAACAAGTGAAGGAGCTGCGCTCAATCACAGAGCTACTGGTGGCAAAACTTGAGATGTTGGAGGGTTGCTTGAGGAGGTACAAAGTGCATGTGGTCGGGGTCCCAGAGAAGGCAGAGGGCCCAGAAGTCAACCTCTTTGTGGAAGACATAATTCTTAAACTCCTTCAGCACTATGCCCAAACAAGGAATGCCTAACCACACGATAATTGCCCACATCTTCAACTTCAGAGATCGTGATGTAATTCTGCAAGAGCGCAAAGTGCACCTCTAGTCAAATAAGAAAATCCAACCATCAGTTTCTTCTTCAACTTCACGCTCTGAGTCCAACGGCTATATTGTACCTTTTTGGAAGTGAAATGAGTCCTGTGAGAGCAGAGTTTTAAATACTTTATGCTGGCACTACGCACCCCTGCCCATGACTGGCTTGATGGATGGAGGTCAGCCAGTGATGCATGGCCAAGAAAGCAGTCTCAACAGCGATGCAATCCCAACATCTTGGACCACAGTTACAACTCAAGAGACATGTCACATGGGCAGCAATCACCGCAGCATCAGACTGTCAAGGGAGCACCTCAACAGGAAATGCGCAATGACTAGACTGGAGATGAAATGAAGAAGCCACTGAGATCGGTGCCACAGCAGAGACTTGGAGTGAGGGGAATTCCACTTGTTTCCCCATCTTCTTTTTCCTACTTATCTTACATACAGAATGCTGGCCTGGTTGCAGATGTTGCCATGGCCTACCCAGTTATTCACAAAGACAGATGACTCTTGTTAACACGTAAGCACTGTGCAAGGGAGGGCTTGTGGGGGGATTGTTGTTGGTGGTTGCTATGGTCACCTGTTTCAGGGCGACAGGCACTTTGCAATGTTGGGGGTTGGCAGTTCAAAGTCCTCTATGCAGAGAGGAAGGGGGTACACTTTATGGGTTTTGTTTGTATTTTCTGTTTTGTTTTTGACAGTGAAGCTATTCTGTGAGACACTGTCAATGACAAAAATACACACACACACTGCTGCATGTCCCCTGGAACAGTAAGGAGGAGAGGTGGACCATCTGGACAGCAAAGCCCTCCTGATATAGTATACATATGACTGATCCCTTAAATAGGTCCAAAATAAAACTGCTCTCCTGGAATGTAAACAGCCTGGGAGATCAAATTAAGAGGTGTTATGATACAGTATAATAAATGTTGTACTCCTGGTGTTGTTCTCCTTCAGGAGACCCACATAATGGGCAAAACATATCATGCACTGGATAGATGGGGACATAGAATGGCCATACATGCAGGATCACTCCTGGTTTGAGAGGAGTGGGGATTTTCATACAGAATTTGCTCACACTAGTCATCCACCAAACCTGGTCCCATGGACGAAATGCAGCCCTCACGTGGGCTGGGAGGGTGTGACGATCCAAGTGTCCTCAATATATATCCCCACACACCTACACAACTCATTACTGCCTCACTTACGCACACCTTTGCTCCATATTCTGGAGAGTAAATTGCTGTTGGGGGATAACTTCAACGTGGTGCTGTGTGAGGAGCAGGACCACTGGCCTCCAGGCCACATGGGCTCCTCCCACCACCCATATCATGGACTTTTTTGAAGCCCTTGGTTTAACTGATCTTTGGTGAGCTTACAATCCCATACTGCAACACTTTACTTTTTATTCAGGGGCATATGGCAGCCTCTCCCTAATTGGTCACATTTTCGCTCTCACATATCAACTCCATAATTTTTCAAACGTCCTGCTCAATCCCTTTTATTTCAAAGTGCCACATATTAAAGAGGGCATCATACATGCAACAGAACACTATTTCACTGAAAATGAGGCCTCGGTTGACTCACCACAGATCCTATGGGAGGCAAACTTGAGTCCCTTAAAAGAGAGTTGCAGGAGTAAGAGAGGGATCTTACTGCACAAGCCTACACGTATGCCCAACGTGCTTTGCAACAAAAGCAAAAAGAATATAAAGACAAGGCCACTTGCGCCACCAAAGAGAGTCACAGAGCAGTACAGCACTGCCTCTATGAGGTGGGCAGCAAAGCAAGGAAACTCTTAGGCTGGTTAGAAAGGTGAGAATAGAAAGTCTGCTGGATATTAGAAGTGCAGGCAGACCCTGGAAAATTAGTGAGAGATAAACAAGGAGTAGTTGATGAATGTTCTGCTTGCTACTCCTAACTGACATTCTCCTGCCAACTCTTGAGCAGTCTATTAGGGCTCTCATTAGGAAGAGTTAACTGAAGGTGAACTAATAGAAGCAATATGTGATCCCAATTTGGGTAATGCCATTGGCCCAAATGAAGTATTGATCGAACTCTATAAACTAATTTCCTCATGACTGGCCACTTACTTGCTGTGCATGTTCAAGGACTTTCATCAATTTGGATTGCTGTGCAGGGATCAACAACAAACCCTGATTGTGGTGACCCCTAAAGAAGGGAAGCCACCCAATGAATGCGCCTCATACCTGCCTATATCATTCCACCACTTTGAGTTCAAGATCCTAGCCAAGATGTTGGCTCCCCGCTTGCTCAAGGGTGTCACATTCCTAGTCCACCCAGACCATTCTGGCTTCCTGCCATGCCGAAGTACCACTCTTAACCTGCGTGCCTCCATGGGATGCTGAGTTAGACTAAAAATTAAGAGCGCCCTGGTACTCTCCCTCGATGCCAGAATGGTGTTTGACACAGTGGAATGGCCCTACATGTTTGAGCTCTTGACCAGATTGGTCCGCGCTTCATCAGCTGGTTGAGACTGCTTTACACTGGCACATTAGCTGAGGTGAAGGTTAGCGGAGGGTTGTCCCTTGTTTTTAGCCTTCAGCATGGTGCCCATCAGGGCTGCCCCCATTGCCACTGGTTTTTGCCTGGATGCTAGAGCACTTGGCGGCCTGGATGAGATAGGACCCCTTGGCCCATGGTCTGTACTGGAATGAGCACTGGGAGGACAAAATATCATTATCATAATTTCATAATGCTGCTTGTTACAGACCCCCATCAACACACTGAGTAGGCTCATGCAGATCATTACCAACTTTGGCTGCTATTCGGGCTACACTATAAATTAGAATCAATTCTTTAATTTATCTCCTGCAAGGCCCGAGAGCCACGACTGCCTCAGGACTGTGAGGTGACAATATTCACAGAAGGGTTTCGTTGTCTGGACATATATAGCACCATAAATCCTGAACTATTCTATAACAAAAATCTCTCATCACCACTTGATAGATTGAGGTGAGATGTCACCCACTGGAGGTCCCTACACTTGTCTCTTCTTGGCAAAGCCGCTCTTTTTAAAATGATGTCCCTACCTCGTTTTATTTATGTTCTACAAAACTCACCTTCCCGGTGCAAACCTCCTATTTTAAAGCCATAGAAAGGGAACTTAGGAAGTTGCTCTGGTATGGGGGCACGGCCACAGTTGCGATACATAAGCTCACTGGGGAGTGGTATAATGGGAACATAGTCCTGTCTGATATCCTGAAAAACTACTACTGGGCGGTGCAACATAATACCATCAATAATTGGGCTTTTCTACCCTTGCATGAATCAGCATTCCGGATGGACAGACTCATTATTGTATTGTATTGTATTGTAATTGCATTTGTATAGCACTTACTACCCCTGACGAGGCGTCAAAGCACTTTTTTTCAATGAGTAGCACGCTACTCCGGGATCCATAGAGGATGAGTGTTGAATTAGTATAGTGAAACATGCAAGTACATTTTACATGGTGGATAGGTTAGTCAGTTATTTGGATTCGGTAGGATAGCAGAAGGACAGAAAAGGAAAACAGGTTTGTATTTATATAGCGCTTGTTCCCCTGATGGGGTGTGAGCACGTTACTCTGGAAACCCATAAAGGATTAGTGGTGCATTAGTATGGTGAAATATAAAAGTAATTTGAGTGGTGGATATTAGTCAGTTATTTGGAGTGAGAAGGATAGCAGAGAGATAGAAGGGGAAGAAAGGTTTGCATTCATAGAGCACCTGTTACCACTGATGGGTGTTGAAGCGCTTTTTTGGCGAGTAGCACGCTACTCCGGAACCCATAAAGGATTAGTGTTGAATAAGTATGGTGAGACATGAAATTAATTTGAGTGCTGGATATGTTAGTCAGTTATTTGGTTTGAGAAAAGTTGGGGAGGGGTAGAGAAGTGAAAAAAGGTTTTCATTTATATTGCGCTTGAAACCCTGATGGGGTGTTGGCAAGTAGCACGCTACTCTGGAACCCATAAAGGATTAGTGGTGAGTTGGTATAGTGGAATATGGAATTTGAGAAGTGAGCATGTTAGTCTGTTATTTTGATTGAAAAGGATGGTGGAGGGATAGAAGAGTAAAGATTGTTTGTGTTTTTCTTTTTATTTCTTTTTTTAGGTCATATCAGTAGGAAGAGGCTTTTGGATGAGTAAAAAGGGTTTTTGGAGGGGAACAGTCAGAGGGAAGAGTTTAGAGAGGTTTGTTTCGGGGGATCGGTTTAGTAAATGAGGTGTTGGATGATGCAAGGAGGGGTAACGTAGGAGAGAGTCTAGAAAAGGTTATTTTGGGGGCATAGTAGTGGTATTGGGTTTGAGATAAATGAGGGAGTGGATGTAGAGGATATATTGATAGATGTATAGGATGAGAGATAGGGTAGTACATTGGAAAGAGTAGTAGAAAGTAGTTTGAGATGAGTCAGAAAGTCGGGCTAGAAGATATATTGAGAGAGGTATAGGCTGAGAAATAGGGTAGTACATTGGAAATGCCAAACTAGAATAAAATGATAAATATTTAGATCCATAAGTACATTGAAAGTATATAGATGCATAAAGGAGGTAAGCATATGCAGATTAAAGATATTGATAGAGGTACAGGATGAGAAATAGGGTAGTGCATTGGATATGCTTTTTCAGGAGAAAAGTGACAGACACACAGATCTAAGTACATGGAGGTACATAGATGCACATTGGAAGCAAGTACATGTAGACCAAAGATGATTCTTTTTGTATTTTAACAACATAATTATTCTACATTTTTATATAATGCAATACACAAAGATAGGTACATATCTATCGTGAAAATAAATGCTTATATACAGAGGGAAATGCTGTAAATTTCTGTTTGCATATGGTGCTTATGTGGGGAAGAGACAATTCTTGAGTAGTTTTCTGAAGATAAGGTGGTTGTCGGTGGATCTTATGTTGGGGCGTAAAGAGTTCCTTAGTTTGGCTGCTTTAACAGAGAAGGATGTGCCACCCATTGTTTTTTCTTTTATCTTGGGATTTTGAGGCGAGATACCCCTTTAGAGTGGAGGTTTCTTTGTTGAATGTGTTTAGTGATTTTATTCCTGATGAAGAGTGGTCCCATTCCATGTATTGCTTTGTAGGTGATACAAAGTAGCTTGAACGTGGATCTTCTGGCAACCGGTAACCAATGCAGGGCTTTCAAGGCAGGTGAGATATGGTCTCGCGGTTTGATATGCAAGAGTAGTCTGGCAGCCAAGTTCTGAATCCGTTGTAGTCTTTTCATGGTCGTTAAATGTGATCCGTGGCAGAGGCTATTGGTGTAATCAAGTTTGGACAGAACAAGGGAGATGGTAGCTTGGACTTTGTGTGGAAGTCCCAAATGAGGGAAAATTTGTCGCAGCGTTTTTATAGTGCCATCAGGTTATCTCAAGGCTATCTATGGCACACCTAGGGATACTTCCCTCTTTTTCCCAGCTGCAAGTGTGGTTACTTTCTAGCATACAGCTTTGAAGGCGCCTGGGATGGAGGAGTAGAGTCACAAAAGCTAATCCCCTATGGGATACTGCGGAAATTGGCATCCTGAGAGCAGAGCCAGGAATTGCTAAGTGTGACCTGATTGGACTTTCCCGAGTATGGGACCTCTGGGCTCACTGGAAGGTTCTACCTTGGACGGACCTCCAGCGTGACTTTCAATTAGCCCCCACGAGTTTACCGCTATCTCAAGGTGTGTCATGCATTTAGGGTTGCCGAAAGAAGAGGAGCTCACTGAGGCTTCACCCCTGGAAGATTGACTATTAGACGCATACATGCAATGGAAATTGACATCACTGACATATAAAATGTTGCTCAACAACACACTTGATGCATTGCAGCCCTTGAGGAAGCAATGGGTTGAAGACCTTGAAGAGCTAGAAGATGATGAGAGGACGGAAGCTGTGGCATCCCCGAGGGAGGTGGCCGCACAGGCAGTTTTCCAATTGGATTTATTAAACTACTACATCATTCCTACTATGCCTAGTCTACATTGGTTAAGATGAGTAGAGCAATGTCAGAGTTGTTGGTGTGGTTATGGGAAAATAGGCATGTCTTACCATATTGTGTGAGAATGCCCAGCACTACAAAGCTTTTGGACAGCAGTGACTGGTAGCACGATGACTTCCTCTGCGAAATGCTATCTCCTCAATGTTTGGAGTGCAAAAGATATGAATCACATGGAACAAATATAGTGGCTCTTGGGACTAATGGTTGTTAAACTTTATATTGCAAGATTTTGGGGGCGGGGAAGCCACACCAGTTGGGGAACTGGAAAAGTGATATGAATTGGTGTTTGTTTGAAGAGAGGACGGTATATGAAGGATGGTGTTGTCCCCAAAAGCGGACAGAAATTTGTGAGATATGGAATGCTTACAGGGGCAACATTTCCACTTCTTCAGGTCTGGTGGGATGCTGTCATGTCCATCTGTGCCCCTCACAAATGGCGGCTGAGTTGGTGGGTGGGAGGGGGGTTCAGCTGGGTATATCGAGTGATTTTTACTCAATCTGTCCTACCTTTTACTTACACAACACACTGCCCTATGGGCTACCTATGGCCTACCTTAGGGTTGTCTTTTTTATAATAAAACAGGGGTTTAAGGGTTGGCAAGTGGTTTTACATGGCAAGTCAAAGTGACAGTAAACTGCACACATGGGCCCTCCAGTGGCAGGTCTCAGACAGGTTTGAAAGGCTACTTGTGTGAGTGGCACAATCAGTGCTGCAGGCCTACTAGTAGCATGTAACGTACATGCCCTGGGTATATGCAAAACCATTTTACAAGGGACTTAAGAGTACATTAGGTAGGTCAATTGGTTATGAGCCAATGCTACCATGTTTAAAGGAGAGAGCACATGCACGTTAGCACTAGTTAGCACTGGTAAAGTGGTCAGAATCCTAAAGTCAACAGAAAGAAGGTCAGAAAAAGAGGAGGAAGGCAAAATGTTTGGGGTCACCCTTCAGAGATGGCCATTTTCCAACAACCACAGACCATATAGTTAGGTGCATTCAGTGAATATCCGTGCACAGACTCACATTCCCTTAATGTTCTTCACCACATTCTGCTTACTCTCAGCAGCGCTGGGAAACCCCTGGGCAGCTATGCGCTTTATAAATCCCATAAAAATTAACATAAACACATTCCTCAGCAAAATAATCATACCCCCATGCACAACCCTAGAATCCAATGGTAGCCTCCAGTATTAAGCTACAATATCATGTGACTAAGTATGACCTCAAATGGTCATACCAAAATAACAGGAAAAATCAAGAACAGTGTATTTGACTCCATCCACCACGTTACGCATTCTTTATCTCAATACTTGTTCTTTGGTCAAACACCAAATGGACATTTTTCTGTTAATCAGCTCCGAAATGCCAGATATTCTCCTGCTCACGGAGACCTGGCTCACCCAGGACTCTGCGCCTGATATTTTAGCAGCTCTCCCCTCGGAATATTACATTCTCACCGATAATCGACCTCAGCTCAAACACGGCGGTGGAGTGGCCGCTATTATCCATAAGAAACACGTTTTCACTGCCCTTAGCTTTCTGATTCTCCCTGAGGTGGAGAATTTAGTGATAAAGTTGGAGTCCACCACTGGCTCTATCGCCCTGGTGTTATTATATCGACCTCTTCTTGCCATGCCCAACTTTCCTGTAGCTCTTAGTGAACAAATGGCCAATTTATCCACCAACTACGCTAGTACTATGCTAATAGGCGATCTGAATTATTTGGTCAATGATGTTCGAGGTGGCCCTCATGCTGCAGAATTAACAAAACTGCTTGTCAGTTTAAATTTTATTCAAAACGTTTCCTCTCCTACCCATGCTAAAGGACACATTTTGGACCAAATATGGTCCTCAAATCTTACCCTTTCTACGCCTATTGTCACACCCTGCATTTGGTCCGATCACCACCTTATTGATTTCACGCTCATTGTGATCATTAATCCTAAGACCGCCTCTGAAGGCGGTGGCATCGCAAGGAAATGGAGCTCTATGGATAAACCCGCTTTTCTCAATGTTCTAGCCAGGTCTAGTCCTCCCTTCAACACAGATGTTGATGTCTTGAACACTACCATTTCCAACTGGCTACTTAAAGCCTGCGACTCTCATACCCCTCTCATGAAATTTACTCGTTCTCGCCACTCTGACGCCCATAAGTGGTTCTCCACTGAGCTCAAACAACAGAAGCTGGAGCTAAGACAAAAAGAAAGAAAATGGAGATCTCACTATACTTTGGAGGATAAACTCTTGTTTTCCTCTGCTCGCAATGACTATAAAAAGAACATTCGCAAAGCTAAGGCCATATACTTCTCAGCCAGAATCCTTAACGCCCAAAACAAATCGAAAGAGATTTTCTCTATCGTCAATGACCTATGTAACTCCGACAGGATACACCCTGACCAGCAACCCACTCAGGAGCTCTGCAACTCCTTGAACTCATTCTTCTTAGACAAGATCTCCACGATTAAGGCCAGCATCTCCGCTACGTGCGGCACAGACCACACTGATCTGATCACGATCAACCCTGTTACCCTGGATCACTTCCCAGTGCTATGCGCGATTGTGAAGCAGAAATGCCCTGCAAAGAGACATCAGGGGAGAGGAAAATTGCTTTCCTCTCCCCCGATGCCTCGATGCCTACGAACATATATGCCACGCGGTCTTAACCAGGATGAAGAACTTTACGTACATTTATAAACTAAGAATCAATTGCTTTGCTTGCCCTATATCTTCACACCTTTGGTTATATAATTTTAAAGTCACCCAATTCTTTTTACTCTTTTTTTATTCATTTTATCACTATTTTACATTTCAGCAACATTATTTAATTAACTGCAGAGTAACGAAAAATAGTCTTCCTTCTCCCACTGGAGGGAATACAATAATATTGTGATAGTTACAAAATCCCAATGGCTAAACGGATAGAAAAACCCCACTAGAGGGGAGACATGCCTGTAGCCACATATGTAATAATGTTCAGATGTATAGCATGTTATTGCAATAGTTATTGTGACTCTATTTAAACTCTAAAAGTAGAAATATGCAGTGAATTTAACTGGAACCACAAGAATGCCGAGTGATTTTTCTTGTAGTTGTTTTAAAAAAAAAATGGTTTCTCAATGTGACAGGAAGTAATGTGACCTGGTTTAAAAAATAAGTATGTTGGGTAAAATTTTGAATTCAACTGTGACCAAGGTCTCATGGAGAACGAAACGCGTTGGTTTGCTGCTGTGGTTTACCCGTGAATTTGTGAAATAGACTTATAAGGATTAAAAACTCTGTGAAAACTCTTCATGAGTGCGCTCCATTTGTCCTTTCCGAGTGGGAAGATTCCTGTGGAAAAAGGACCCTTCCTGAAGTGCTCCAAGGTTTAGTGGTGTTTACCTGGACCGCCGTTAATCCCCAAGAAGCGGTGGATCTGTTGTCAACCGACAATCCATTACATATGGACGACAATCCATTACATATGGACAGACGTGGTCACTACAACTGACGTCTCCAGACGTGCTGCCAATGGGGACCAAGCGGCTGGAAGTGAGGACTTGTACACTACTGATGGTCCAGCACAGTGCAGGGGTTCAACCTAAATTGCATTCCAATTCAGTCTCTTACTGGAAGTAATCAAAAATCAAGACTGATGGAGACACTCACTTGCACATACGAACAAACTGCATGCTGGATCCTGCAGTCCCTGAACACTGAACAGCATGAGTGTTTCCGGGTGTGATGCAGTTCAGGTGTGGCCGACACTACTTTAGGGGGATGGGCCGACCTTCAAAAGGAGAAAATTATCGGACCCCCAGCACCCGAGGCATCTGAAGAGGCAACCGCCGAAACGCGTAATGCCACATTTTAAATAAATGGTGTTTTAAGTCCCGCCGTGTCCCCTCATCTCTTTTACGGAAGTGGATCATTTTGAATATATATATATATATATATATATATTCACACCAAATGCCACTGAACTGCCGAACAACTTTGTGGGCGGGTGCATCCTCCGTGACCGTGGCCGTCACGTAATATATTGCCACCAAAAGGTCCCCACCAAAGAGACCAAGGAGCACACACGGTTACGATTCCTCTTTTATTCCTAGGCAAACGCGTTTCAGCGATTCCGCCTTCGTCAGTGCCATCACAATTTATTCCCCACATTTCACCAGGCAACATTGTCCCTTTTCATTGGACAGTCGCACTGTCACGATGGAAGAAGGACTACGGGTCGATTTCCTGAAAGTTCCTGCCCGTGTCGGCCATCTTAACCTGCCCATTTAAGTCCTTGTAGTAAGTTAAAATGTCTTTTTATACCCAATTCTGCATTTCAATTTTCAAATGAATCTTTGTAGATGCACTCGATGCTGGCAAAAAGACATTATGTGGCAGGTAAGTTCCATCTGAAGCGTGGAGCGAATCCCTCGCCCTGCCGTGCTCTGACCTTATTATGAAGTTGCTTCGCTGGGGTGCGATTAGTATCTTCCATCCCATCCGCTACAGTAGTGGCGACCTTGTGTCAACGAATGCAGCAATCAATAGGTCAGCGGCGGTTCTGGCAGCTCCTTACTATTCACACCAAATGCCACTGAACTGCCGAACAACTTTGTGGGCGGGTGCATCCTCCGTGACCGTGGCCGTCACGTAATATATTGCCACCAAAAGGTCCCCACCAAAGAGACCAAGGAGCACACACGGTTACGATTCCTCTTTTATTCCTAGGCAAACGCGTTTCAGCGATTCCGCCTTCGTCAGTGCCATCACAATTTATTCCCCACATTTCACCAGGCAACATTGTCCCTTTTCATTGGACAGTAGCACTGTCACGATGGAAGTAGGACTACGGGTCGATTTCCTGAAAGTTCCTGCCCGTGTCGGCCATCTTAACCTGCCCATTTAAGTCCTTGTAGTACTTACCTGCCACATAATGTCTTTTTGCCAGCATCGAGTGCATCTACAAAGATTCATTTGAAAATTGAAATGCAGAATTGGGTATAAAAAGACATTTTAACTTACTACAAGGACTTAAATGGGCAGGTTAAGATGTTAATATGTATATAAACCAACAGGTGACTTCATGGCGTGTCATGTGATCAAGGCTCCACGGAGCCGAAACGCGTCATGGCTGACTTACCTCGAGTTTAAATAAACAAACTTTTGCATCCAGTGGTGGTCCGTGCTCCTTTTCTGTGGATCTACAGGCGCTTTCCAGGATACAGGCGTAGGAGTGCTTTCGATATATATATATATATATTATCTACTGGCGGTCGCCAGTAGATAGTTATAGTTACGACCTAGTTTCCATAGGAAATCTCAAAATTCTATTTTGAATAACTTTGGCGCCGGTTGACGAATCCTCGCAAAATTTTCAAAACTAATGGGGCGCTCCGCTCAGCTCCTACCCTAAAAGTCTCGGGGTGATTCGTCAAGCGGGGGCCAAGAAAAAGGGGGGGTCCCAAAATGTGTTTTCCCCATGTATTTTTCCATAGGACTTTTAGACACAGCTACAGCCCGAACGGCTGAACAGAATTACGTGAAATTGGGCAGAGAGGTAGCCATAAGGTCAAGGAAGTGCCTTTTGCAGGTCTGGTGTAATCTGTTCAGTATTTCCTGAGAAAATAGCATTTAAAAGCATATCAATATCAATACGCGCGCACCGTGCGCGCACCCTGCCGTGCGCGTGCGCAATTCTGATTGGTTGTTAGATGTCGGTAAACATTCGAATCGGTTGAAACCAGGAAGTGTCGGCCGCCCTTTTGTCTCTCGCAGTCTGAGGGGGTGAAAAAAAAAGGGGAGAACGTGAAAAGGGGGCAGAGTGGACAGTTCCTGACCCCCTAGCCTTGGTCAGGGGGTCACAGAAGGACCCCCAAGGGAAAAAAAAAATTGTAAATATTTTTTAAAAATCGCGAGGTGCGCGCACCGCGCGCGCACGGCACGCACGGCACGCACTGCGAACCGTGGGTGCTCGGTGCACCCACAGCGAGCGCATGGTGCGCGGAGCGCACGGTGCGCGCAGGGTGCGCACACCTCGCGATTTAAAAAAAACGTACAAATTCACTGAAAAAACCATAGGTTTCACACACGTTATAGTTACGAATTAGCATTTAAAAAACCTTGCAAATTCACTTAAAAAACCATAGGTTTCACACATGTTATAGTTAGCTGGACATTTCACTCGTAAAAAACCTATGAAATTCCCCCGTTATAGTTACTGTAGGCAACTATAACTCACGCGACCGCAATCCTCTGCTGATGACGTCAGATATTACATCACTGATGACATATGTGTCTTTATGAAAAATAAATATTTGTAATATATGTATAGCTAAAGATTAATGGAAGAAGACATGGGTAAATAAGTGTCTAAATACAGTGATGTAATATCTGACGTCATCAGCAGAGGATTGCGGTCGCGTGAGTTATAGTTGCCTACAGTAACTATAACAGGGGAATTTCATAGGTTTTTTACGAGTGAAATGTCCAGCTAACGATAACATGTGTGAAACCTATGTTTTTTTAAGTGAATATATATATATATATATATATATATATATATATATATATATATATATATATATATATATATATAATCTACTGGCGGTCGCCGGTAGATAGTTATAGTTAGGACCGTGTTTTCATAGGAAATCCGCAACATTCTATTTGGAATAACTTTGGCGCCGGTTGACGAATCCTCATGAAATTTTCAAAATAGGTGGGGCACTCCGCTCCGCTCCTATCCTGAAAGTCTCGGGGGGATTCGTCAAGCGGGGGCTGAGAAAAAAGGGGGTCCCAAAACACGTTTTCCCCATGCAATTTTCCATAGGGACCTTTAGTCCAAGGTATAGGTTTCACACATGTTATAGTTAGGTGGATATTTCACTCGTAAAAAACCAATGGAATTCCCCTGTTATAGCTAGTTCAGATAACTATAACTCGCGCGGCCTATAACAATCTACTGGCGACCGCCAGTAGATAATATATATATATATATATATATATATATATATATATATATATATATATATATTCACAGAAAAAAACATAGGTTTCAGGCACGTTATAGTTAGGAATTAGCATTTAAAAAACCTCAGAAATTCACTGAAAAAACCATAGGTTTCAGGGGTGTTATAGTTAGCTGGACTTTTCACTTGTACAAAACCATTGAAATTCCCCTGTTATAGTTAGTTCAGCTAACTATAACTCGCGTGCCCGCAATGCACTGCTGATGACGTCACATATTACATCACTCATGACATGGTCAGTGACATCACTCATGACATCACTATTGACATCTCAAATGACATCACTGATGACATCATCCAGTGAATGTGTATTTTTCTGAAAATTAAATATGTTTTATATATGTATATCTCAAGGTCGATGGAAGAATAAATGGGTATATAAGTGTCTAAATGGATGATTTGTTTTTGAAAAATTGATTGTGTAACTGACTGATTAAGTGTATCATAGTGAATACATGGCTTAGTGAGTAATGTTTAAATATGTAAATATCTGTATCAGTCTCTCACTTTGTGTATAAGTGGCTGCATGGGTTGGTGAGTAGCTACATGGGTGTCTATATAGGTTATTAGTTGGTTTTTTGAGTATCAGTCTGAGTGTCTGCATGGTTCGGTGGGGGTATTACGTAGTGCATAGGTGCATGAATGAGTGACTCACTCTTTGTATGTGTTGAAGACAGCATGTGTGCAGGACTGTATGGGTGGATGAGTGTGTGTATGGGTGTGTTAGTGAGTGAATGACTGTCTCAATAGTATCTTTATGAGTAACTACATATGTTTTAAACTAGTATATGTGACTATTGGTGTATATAAGTGAGTATATGTGAGAGTGAGAGATTGAAAGAGTTCCTGTATGAATAAGTATGTGTTTCTATAAGTGATTGTTTAAAAGACTAAGTATGTGTAAGTTTCCGTAGAAGTAAGTGTGGTGGTGTGTGTATAACTGTATATGCAAATAAATGTATGTTTGATTCTTTATTAGCATGAGTGACTATGTGTGTGAGTAACTCTATGGATGAGTGGCATTGTGTCACAGGATGTATAGGTGTATGAGTACATATGATGAGTGAATACATGTATGAGTGACTGTTGGTGAATGAATGGATGTGTATGTGGATCTTAGAATTACTGAAGAGGTTGTTGTAACTGGTATTGGTATGTCCATTGTTTTGAAAAGTTTAGTCTCTATTTTTGAATGTGTGTATCAAAGGTTATATTAGGGTGAGAGGAGGTCTGCCACTCTATCACAAGGATGATGTCATCAGTGATGTCATCAGTGATGTCATTTGAGATGTCATCAGTGATGTCATGAGTGATGTCACTGACCATGTCATGAGTGATGTAATATGTGACGTCATCAGCAGTGCATTGCGGGCGCGCGAGTTATAGTTAGCTGAACTAACTATAACGGGGGAATTTCATTGGTTTTGTACAAGTGAAAAGTCCAGCTAACTATAACACCCCTGAGACCTATGGTTTTTTCAGTGAATTTCTGAGGTTTTTTAAATGCTAATTCCTAACTATAACGTGCCTGAAACCTATGGTTTTTTCTGTGAATTTCAAAGGTTTTTTAAATGCTAATTTCTAACTATGCCTACAGAGATAGGACATGTGAAGAAAGAAGAAAAAATGCAAAGAAAGAAAAAAAAGAAGTGCAGAAAGAAACAACAGAAGTCCTCAAAGACGAACAAAAGTGCAGGAAGAAGGATAACGTGCAGAAAGAACAAAAAGAAGAGCAGAAAGAAGCCTTGTTGCAAAATCATCCTGTACCCTCAACTTTTTCAGACGGATACTGGTGGTAACTGAGTCTGACTAACCAGTCCTAGAGCCAGTGCTATGTTAAAAGACACTTAGAATACAGTGAAAACACCTACATACACTAGGGAACATTATGCGTTGGGGTGCCCCTGTGATTAGCATGACCTCCTCTGTAAGCCCCTAGTATATAATAGGGCAGGGGGATTAAAACTACCTCTTAAAACAGGCCACAGGGCGTTTTTGCACACGTTAACTCAGGCCCCGTCCCCTCCCTTCACCACTGTGTAAACACGCCCTGTGTCCGTTTTTAGTTGGGAGATTAAGCTCATTTGAATCCTGAGGGTCCCTAGGGTCCAACTAGCCCACTAGGTACCTCCAGTAAGTGCCACAGAGCTGCGTTGCAGAGAGGTGTAAAAAGTGGCACGGCCTGGACCACTTCTCTGCAATGCAGCTCAGTGGCGCTTACTGGAAGCACTTGGTGGGCTAGTTAGCCCCCAGGGGCCCTCAGTATTGAAGGAAAATTATATCCCCAATTTAAAACGTGCCATAGTGCGTTTTTGCACACGTCACCTCAGGCCCCGTCCCCTCCCTTCACCACTGTGTAAACGCGCCCTGTGGCTGTTCTAAGTTGAGAGATTAAGTCCCCTTGAATCCTAAGAGTCCCTAGGGTCAAACTAGACCACTAGGTACCTCCAGTAAGCGCCACAGAGCTGAGTTGCAGAGAGGTGTAAAAAGGGGCTTGGCCTCAGAACACCTGTCTGCAGCGCAGCTCCCTGGTGCATACTGGAGATACCTGTTGGGCTAGTTGGCCCTCAGGGACTCTCAGTATTGAAGAGGAATTAATTCTCCAACTTACAACTCGCCAGGGGGTGCGTTTGCAGAGTGCTGCAAGGAGGGGGCGTGGCCTCCGGCACGATGCCAGTCTTTTATTTATTTTAATTTTTTAAGAAGGGGGGCTGTGTGGTTCCCCTTCTTATTCTAATTTATTGGCCCTGATGACCCCATCCCCCAGGGCCTGTCTCCTAATTATATTTTTTTGACCCCAATCCCCAGGGCCGGCCACTGTTTTTTATTATTTTTAAAAAATATATATTTATAGACACACCTAGGACATGCTGGACAAACCGTACGTACCTATCACCATGACGATTTGCGTGATATTCATTAAAAGGCGACTATGCATACAATGAATCCACGTGGAATGTATTTACACCACTAGTGAAGCTCTGACATGTCTGATGCCCTACCGTGCCTAATCCCAGTAGACACCCTTGTCGTTTATTTATACAAACATGGGTAGCTATTGACGGGCACATTTAATACACATGCACACCAAGCCATTCAAAGGGGATTCGACAAAAATTCGACCAAAACTATGCAAGAAACCCCCCTCACGGTTAATAAAACACACATCCACTGCCGGATGTGTAATACTTTTTATTTTACTCTCTGGAAAGGGGACGAACATCACTTGAGAGTCACAGCGCGCTCCTGGCAGAGCCCAATGCTGTGTTACACCCACCATTGCCTGCTGAGTGCCACACACCTCTGTGTTGTATTCCACTAGCTAGTGCATATGCTATGACACTCTCTAGCCCATGTGCACTGTAACACCACCCCGTGAATATGTCATGCCACACTTGTCTTCGCACGGGTTATATTGCCCCATCTAACGTGCCTTCCTCGATGCCTATGTTATAACGCACAGTGCTATGCCATACATATTACAATCTGGGATCCATATCTTTGTCACAGTGCATATGCAACGTTACACTCCCCAGCACGTATTTTATATTACAACTTTAGAGACTAGTTAGGTTACACAACACTGCCCTGTGCATATTACACTCCAAGGCGCATAGCGCATAGCACGCGCTAGTGCCTGTGCTAGCTCGCGCTCTACAATGAATCTGTCATTGCGCACAATGTATTGCATATTATATTTCACGCCCGGTTCATCTTATATCACACTTTTTGGTGCATAGTTTATACCATACACTATATCTAGTTTTCATTTACAATCGTGCTCTCAGGACTATGTTCTATAGAACACTGTGTTCACCTACCCTTTTCACGGGCATTACATTTTGCGATAGGGGATGGAGGGTCAGGGGGTGTTTCTGCCAAGTGAGCCCGGAGTCACAGTCACAAACGTCCTCTTCTTCCTGAATAAAAGTGAGATTAGGCTGCATACCTGTTCATATTTTAAGTAGTTCGCACAGACACACGTTTTAAAAACAATAAAGTTCCTAATACCCGCCTTCTCTGAACAGTTAGCTTGCTGCCCCATCCCCCTCCTCCCTATCCTCTGTTGTGTGAATCCATGGACTAGCCTCCTCCCTCCTGCCATGCATGGTCTGATGTGCTGTCACTGCCCTCAATTTAGTATGATGTACCAGTCCACTCCTCCTGCCATCCATTGCCCAATTCTATGCCCCATCATTGACCTCCTGCTTAAACTCTGTGCTTAGCTTGCTGCCCCTATTCTCCTTCCCCTGCCCTCCGATGTCTTTGTGTATGCCCCTGCTCCATCCTTTTTGCCCACCATGTTCCATGGACCTGCCACTCCTATCTACTCTGAGTGTTCTGTTGAGTAGGCCTGGGCGGTAAATTCCGTTCCGTTCGCGGAATTTGCGGAATTTGCGGAATTTGGGTAATTTTGCGTTCCGCGGAGAACGCGAAATTGCCCAAAAATCTGCGTTCCGCAACTTCGCGGAATTTTTTGCTTGTTCGCGTTCTCAATATGCGTGTTCGTGAGATATTTCACCCTGAGCACGCAAACAGCGATCGCGAACAGGAAAAAAGTACAGCGAACAAGGAATTCTGCGTGTTCGCGGAATTTCTGTATGTTCGCGGAGATTTTTTACCGTTTCGCGGAGATTTGCGTAACGCGATTCCACAAATTCCGCCCACCCCTACTGTTGAGCTGCCACTCCCCTCCCACCTGCCTAGCATTGTCAGATGACTGTAACCTGTCCCTGCCACCTCCACCCTGCCTGTCCACATGTCATGCCCCTATCCTCTTCCTCCAGTCCTACATGGTCCATTGTACTGCCACACCCTTCTGCCCTCCCTGGTCTGTTGTGCTGCAACTGCTCCTCCTGCCTGCCCCGTGCCCCGTGCGGTCTGTTGTGAGGCCCCTTCCCCTGAACTTTCTTGTCTGTGCACAGGTCCTGACCCTCCCTTCTATCCTCCATCGTCCTTTGAGCATGCCCCTGCACCCTCCTTCTTAGCCATCATAGCCATTGTGCTACCACTAACCCTCCCACTTGCCATGCATGGTCTTCTGTGCTGCCATGGCCCCTCCCACCTTCCCTGTGTGGCCGGTTAGCTGCACCTCAACCCCTCCCACCTTCCCTCCATGGTCTGTGTGTATGCCATCACAGTCTCACTGTTGCTCTTCATGGTGTGTCTTGCTTCTAGTGCCCATCCTGCCTGACCTCATGGCTATCTTGCTGCTCCTGCCCTGCCCCCTTGCCCCCAGACCTCTGTTTACATGTGCAGACCCCTACTCCTCCCTCCTGGCTTGTCTGTTCCATTGTAATGCCCCTGATCCATCCCTCCTGCCCTTTATGGTCTGTTATGCTGCAGCTTTCTCTCCTGTCTGTCCATTATGGTCCTGCCTCTTGCCCCTCTGTTCTCTGTTGTCCATGTGCATGGTCCTGTCCCCTCCCTCTTGCTTTCTATGGATTGTTGTGCTGCACTCCCGTCCCGCATGCCCTGTTTGGTGTATTGTGCTGCTGCAAACCCTGATGCCTGCCCTGCAGGGTCAGTTTGGTACACCTCTCCATGTCCCTCCTGTCCTCTGTTATCCAAGTCCATGTCCCTACCCCATTTCCTTCCATGATCCAATGTACCATACTTGCGAACATTTTGAACTTGGTAAGAGGGAGATTTTGAAAAAAACTGGGGTATTGATTTTCCCCTTTGAGTTACATTGAAAAAGAGGAGATTGTAGACAGGAGACAGATAAAATAAAGCCGATTTGAGCTTAAAAACATTGGACGTTTCCTGGCTGAATCGGGTCTGTTGGCATGTATGGTTGTACTACCATTGCCTCTTCCTTCTGCCCACAATGGTCTATTACATTGCCACAGCCTCTCTTGCAAGTCCTGTATTGTTGGTTTGTTGCCCCTGCCCCCCTTTCCACTGCCCTCCATAGTCTGTTGTGCTGCCACGGCCCTTTCTGCCTGCTCAGGGTGGTTAAATTGTTGCCTTTGCACCCTCCTACCTGCCTTAAATTTTCAGAGTCCGTGCCCCTGGCCTCTGCCTCTCAACAGTATCCTAATGAACAACTAGATTGCTAACATTCTATATTTATTACAAAAGTGTGGAACGCCTGACGTCATCTTGATGTAATCAAAACTGTAATACGTAGTGCATTTCCTTTAGAAATTACATATATGAGAGGGTCTTATTGACATCAAAATTATGGTTAGTGCTCTAAAAGACTAAAATACGGACATATTTTCTGAGTTTTCAAATAGCGAGAAAGCACTTTTAAATTAATTGTTACCTTTATGTTTTTTTATCCAGTTGACCACTTGATTAAATGTTGCACTTAGGGGAGAGGATGTGGTGTTACTTCCAGAACTGCAGACTTTGCAACTGGGGAACCAGGTTGGAGTTTCTGCTTCAGCTCGACATTCTGTGATTCTGGTCAAATCACTTAGTCTCCCCATGTCTACAACCAAAATGAATTTGTTCTTGTGTGATGTAACCAATGCTCATGTAAAGCACTCCAATACCTGACAAGTCTGCACTATATAACACTGCAAAAACACAAAATAATAAGTGTTTTGCACACTTCTGTCATTGGGCTATATTTGGGCTACATCTGGGTGATTTTGGGCTACATTTGGGCTCTTTTGTCTCCGGTGGCCATCTTGGGAGATTTATTTGTTATGAAGTTTCCTAATTTCCTCATGTACTGCAGTCTCCTCAGTAGGAAATGCTTTCAGTTTTTTACTTTGATTCCATCATGAAGGTATTCAGATATGTCACACATTTGCCATAAATTCTGAATGTTAGCACTCTAGTTGCTCATTAGATCACTGTAGTAAAACTACTGTTCACCATGGAAGTCTGCTCCTGGTATTAAAAGTGCATGTTTCAGTCTGCATGTCAGAATTTTTTAATGAAATAGAAGATGATTTGAGAAGTCACTCAAAATGTGCCCTCATTTTCTTTCTTCAGCATTAATCATAATTTCTATGGCAAAATGAACCCCCTCATTGTGTTCCTTTTTAAATTAAATGTTTTAAGTGTTACCAGTTTATTCCAATCAAGATGGCTTCAGGTGTGCCATACTTTTGTCATAATGAAGACGGTAAGCGCTCTAGTTGTTTTTAAGAACACTCTGGGACATTCTGTTATTGGGCTATACTTGGGCTACATCTGGGTGATATTTGGGCTACATTTGGGCTCTTTTGTCTCTGGTGGCCATCTTGGCAGACTTATTTGTTATGAAGTTTCCTAATTTCCTCATTTACTGCAGTCTCCTCAGTAGGAAATACTTTCAGTTTTTTACTTTGATTCCAAAGGCATTCAGATGTGTCACACATTTGCCATGATTTCAGAATGTTAGCACTCTTTTTGCTCATTAGATCACTGTAGTAAAGCTACTGCTCACCAGGGAAAACTGCTGCTGGTATTGAAAGTGCATGTTTCAGTCTGCATGTCAGAATTTTTTAATGAAATAGAAGAGGATTTGAGAAGTCACTCAAAATGTGCCCTAATTTTTCTTTCTGCAGCACTAATCATACTTTTTATGGAAAAATTAACCCCCTCATTTTGTTCCTTTTTAAATTAAATGTTTTAAGAGTTACCACTTTAATCCAAGCAAGATGGCTTCAGGTGTGCCATACGTTCATCATAAGTAGGACTGTTAGCGCTCTAGTTGTTCTTTGGAACACTCTGGGAAGCAACTGACAGTCTCTGCCCTTGGTGGATGTACATGTTTTACTGAGAATGTCAGACTTCATTCTCACATGACTGAGAAAGATAATGTGAATTTACAGAAAATAAGCTCTCAGTTTAGCTTATAGATCACCTTCCAAACCTCTGTGGGAAAAGCATGAGAAAATATTTTTCTCTCAATCATGATATCCCAGCAGAAGGCTTTTTCACATGGTGAAATCACCTTAGAACATACCACAATTCCTAAAATGAGTATGGTACCATCAACAAATGATTTATAATGTAACTAAAGTCTTAAAACCTTCTATTAACTGCAATGCTTTTTAATGAGGTGCTATCATGTATACTGGTCCCAAGATGGCTGCCAACACTTCTTGGATGAAGTGCTGACAGCCAATCAGATCTCAGGATGAGATGTGTGGTTAGGCTCCGCCCACATATATATATGATTTTACTTTTGATTTTCTCAGGAACTACTGAACAGATTAACACCAGACCTGCAAAAGGTACATCCCTGACCTGAGGACTACCTCTCTGCCAAATTTCAAGTAATTCTGTTCAGCCGTTCGGGCTTTACCTTGGACTAAAGGTCCCTACGGACAATTGCATGGGGAAAATGTGTTTTGGGACCCCCCTTTTTTCTCAGCACCCGCTTGACAAATCCCCCCGAGACTTTCAGGGTAGGAGCGGAGCGGAGCGCTCCACCTATTTGGAAAATTTTGCGAGGATTCGTCAACCGGCGCCAAAGTTATTCCAAATAGAATGTTGCGGATTTCCTATGGAAACACGGTCCTAACTATAACTATCTACTGGCGACTGCCAGTAGATAATATATATATATATACATATGTCACTGACCATGTCATGAATTATGTAATATGTGACATCATCAGCAGTGGATTGCGGGCGCGTGAGATGTAGTTAGTACAACTAACTATATCGGAGGAATTTCAATGGTTTTGTTCGAGTGAAATGTCCAGCTACATATAATACCCCTAAAACCTATTGTTTTTTCAGTGAATTTCTAAGGTTTTTTAAATGCTAATTCCTAACTATATCAGGCCTGAAACCTATGGTTTTTTCAGTGAATTTCGCAGGTTTTTTAAATGCTAATTCCTAACTATATCAGGCATGAAACCTATGGTTTTTTTCAGTGAATTTCAAAGGTTTTTAAAATGCTAATTCCTAACTATATCAGGCCTGAAACCTATGGTTTTTTCAGTGAATTTCAAAGGTTTTGTAAATGACAATTTTTAATGTATTAGTTGTTATACTGATTTTTTTGATACTGATTTACTACATTGTTTAAACTGTTTATTTTTAGATATTTTATTTTTTTAATTACATTATACATTACAATACAAAATATACTTTCTCAGAATGAATTACTTTAGTTTAAATACTTTGCAAATAGGCAATAGACTTTTAAGTACAGTAGTTACAGTTGATGCAATGGGCAACACAATTTCAAACACAAAGCAACTGTCACGTCCGCCGTCGTTCCTGTAGATTCGAGCGAAGCACAATGGGTCCACCTCCCGATGCCCCCGGCTCTGGTTATAGAAACACAGAGTACCAGAGTAATCAGGCGAGGGACTAAGGATAGGGAAGGGTAAGCAGGGACAGGTATATCTGGAATGACAAGAGGTAGTAAAACAATCTACTCTCATTTAGGTCTCACTATGTGTGTCCATTCAGGCATACCGCTGCACCATCAGCTTTATACACAACATGAGCCAACACTCCCCCTGTTCACCTTGCCCCTTCTTTGCAAATAATATCACTGAGCGTTGTTGGAAGTGAACTCCACCTCCCCTGAGTACAGCAAGCGCTGGTAACCCAATGTCTTGTAAATCTAGATAAAGCACAACGCTCTTTCCCCTGAGTACAACGAGAGCGCTGGCAACCAAAAGTCTCGTAATTCCAAATGAAGCACCACGCTCTTCCTGAGCGCTACCCTAACGAGAAATCACAACAAAGTCTTGCAAGCCTTTGAGCGCACGCTCTTACTCACGGGCTGCTGAACTCTCTATCCTCTGATCGGATGCCTTAGTGAGTTCGGAAACAATCTCGAAGTTCTCTGCTTCACTCCGTCCTCTCACGGCACCCCCCGATAATCCTTTGGTCCTGAAAAACGTGGCGACGCTTACGTCAGCGTCCCACGTTGGAGTTCCTGTATGAGGGAACCACACAATCCGCTGAATAGTTCTCGGCGTCTTCCTCTCCCTACGAAGATCCCAATCCTCCTGGAAATCGAACTCCCAATCTTCCGTAAGTCGCAGACGCTAGAGCACGCGTCTTCCGTGCCTTGCGCTGGGCGTCGGCACCAGCTTGAATCACTCTCCAGTATTACGCGCCTCGATTGGCTCTCGAGCCGCGTATTTACTCGGTGTATGGCCCCTCTCCGTACAGCCGTGGATTCTGGGTGTCGTAGTCCTCAACCGGCTGTACCTTCGGTAGGCGCTTTTGATCAGTGCCTGACAGGATGCCCCCCGTCCGAGCGCCTCCTAGGACCAGGCTTGGCCGGGAAGTGGACGTGAAAGGAACGCACAGCCTCCGGTGCGTGGACATCCGAGGCAGGCACCCAGGAATCCTCCTCCGCCGAATAGCCCTTCCAGGCCAGCAGGTACCACAGTCTCCCCCTCCGAAACCGGGAATCCAATACCTTCCCTAACTCGTATTCCAAATGGCCGTCGCGGAAGATCGGCGGAGCCGCCATCCCCCGAGCCCCTGCTGCCGGTTTCAACAGACTGCAATGGAACACCGGATGGATACGTAACAAGGTAGGTAACGCCAATCTATACGCCACCGCTCCCACTCGGCGAACCACGAGGTATGGACCGATGAATCGAGGATGGAAAACACTGCGTAACTTGAAACGGAGATATTTCGTAGACAACCATACTCGATCGCCCGGTTGGTAGGAAGGACCGTCCTGCCGGTGATGATCTGCCCAGGATTTGTATACGGTTTTTGCATGCTCCAGATTCGTCCTTAGGCGTTTATGTAATTTCCCCAGTACCTGCAACTGGGCTGCCAACGCCGGCTGATTCTGGACCTCCGCCGAGAAGGACAATGGAAGAACCTTGGCATGATAGCCGTAGTTAGCCCTAAAGGGCGCCTCTTTGATGGAACAATGCCACGCATTGTTGTAGGAGATCTCCGCCAACCAAAGCAGCGACACCCACGAGGCGCTTGCTTCCTTGGAGTAACAGCGTAGATACGTCTTTAGTGTTTGATTAAGACGCTCCGTCTGCCCGTCCGTCTGTGGGTGGAAACTGGTGGATGTGGCCACCTCCACTTGCAGAGCCGAACACCAGGATTTCCAGAAACGAGCAATAAACTGCGGGCCTCTGTCCGACACGATTACTCTCGGAAAGCCATGCAGTCGTACCACGTGAGATAACAATAGCTGGGCGGTCTGGCTGGCTGAGGGAAGATTCTTGCACGGTATAAAATGGCCCATCTTCGTGAGACTGTCCACCACGACCATAATCGCGTTGTATCCTTGGTCCATCGGCAGACCCACCACAAAGTCGACGCTGATGTTTTGCCAGGGCCCAGCGGGAGTAGGCAGCGGTACCAACAGGCCTTTCTGTTTCGAGCGGTCTCCCTTGGCTCGGGCGCACATGTCGCACTGTTGGATCCATCTTCTGACATCCTCCTTCATGTGGTCCCACCAGAAGTGTCGTTGTAGAAGCTGAAGAGTTTTCGCGCACCCTGGATGGCCTACCATCAGAGACTCATGACACCACCTGAATGCTTGCCGCTGTAGCGCTCCTGACGGCACAAACAAACGGTTGCGGAAAAATGGCAAACCTCCCTCAATCCGCCGATCTACCCCCTGTTCTTCCCATTGAAGCCACTGCTCTATGGTGTGATGTGTCCGGACTGCCTGCCAATACGTATCTGCCCTGATAACACATATCACTTTGGCCGGGGAGATGATTGCCTCGGGAACTTCCCTGGGAAACAGGCGTTCTCCGCCTTGTCGAGATAGCGAATCAGCTTTCTTGTTTTCTGACCCCGGTCGAAAGGTAATGACGAAGTCGTATCCTGCAAAAAACAGCATCCAGCGCATCTGTCTTTGCGTAAGGTGTCTGGCAGTCTTTAGGAATTGCAGATTCCGGTGGTCCGTATACACAGTTACCGGATGTTTGGCTCCCCACAGGTAATGCCTCCATTCCTGAAATGCCTTTCGGACGGCGAGCAACTCTTTCTCCACGATGGTGTAGTTTGCTTCCGCGGGTGTCAGTTTCCTAGAGAGAAAGGCTATGGGATGCAGTTGTCCTGAGTGCGCCTCTCGCTGTGAGAGTACCGCCCCTACTGCTATGTCGGAAGCATCGGCTTCCACTATGAAAGGCGCTTCGGATCGTGGGTGTTGCAAGATCGGGGCTGTAGTGAACGCCTGTTTTAACTTGTTGAAGGCCTGCATTGCTTCTGGAGTCCAAGAAAACGGATGTCCTTTTCTCAGCAACCGAGTGAGAGGAGAGACCAACTGCGAGAAATGAGAACTGAATCTCCGGTAATAATTTGAGAAACCCAAAAAACACTGAATGTCTCTCACTGTCTTTGGGATTGGCCACTCCTGTACGGCTGTCACTTTCCTCTCCGCCATACTCAACCCTGCTGGACTCAGTACCACCCCTAGGAATTCCACCCTCTCTACATCAAACTCGCACTTGCTCAACTTACAAAACAATTTGTTCTCTCTCAATTTCTGCAGGATTTGTGCCACATGTGTGTGGTGTGCGCTAGGGTTCGTGGAGTAAATTAGTATATCATCTATGTATACCACCGCTGTTTTGTCGATATACTCCTTGAGCACGTCATCTAGGAAGTATTGGAACTCTGCCGGGGCGTTACACAGCCCAAACGGCATTACCCTATACTCAAAAAGACCATATCGCGTTTTGAACGCCGTCTTCCACTCATCTCCCTCTCTTATCCGAACCAGGTGATAGGCCCCCCTCAAATCTAGTCTGGTGTAGGTGGCTGCCTCCTTCACCTGATCCAGCAAGACCGGGATGAGTGGAAGAGGGTACCTGTTCCGCACTGTGTTTTTATTCAGAACGCGATAATCGATGCATGTCCTCAAATCGCCATTAGCTTTCTTGATAAAGAACAGGGGCGAAGCGGCAGGAGAACGAGAAGGCCTGATGAACCCTATGTCCACATAGTGCTCCAAATAGTGTCGCAGATGTTCTGTCTCCAAATCCGAGAGTGCATACACTCGACAAGCCGGCATCTGTGCCCCTGGGATCAAGTCTATTTGGCAGTCATACACTCGATGGGGTGGTAGGACTTCCGCCTCGCTCTCACTAAACACGTCCCTATACTCTTCATACGCTGCGGGGAGGACCGTTTCTTTCTCGGCTGCAGTGATAACCTGATACCCCTGGGAAAGCGCTAAAAGGTGGGCTCGGTGAGCGTTCGCGCACTCCTCTTTACAGAAGGTGGTTTCGAATTCCACTGTTTTACTCTTCCAGTCTATCGTGGGATTATGTGTGGTTAACCAAGGCATTCCCAGTATTACCTCATACTGAGGAGCCTCTATGATGTTGAATGCGACCTCCTCCACGTGATCCCAAAGACACCCTGTTTTCGTTAGGGTCAAAGATTCCGTGACTTCAGTGATGGGTCCTGATTTAAGAGGCTTCCCATCTACCGCCCATACCTTTTCCGGACTCTGTCTCGGGCAGCGCCTTAACCCCAGCGTCCGCACTAACCCACTGTCCACGAAATTCCCGGTGGCTCCGGAATCAATCATCACTCTGACCATGTGCTCCGAGGAATCCACCTTTAAGAGCATATTTACCACCACGTGGGATTCTGAAGCTATTGAATCTATAATCGCCAAAGATGGCAGCTGTAACGTATGATCGCCGGGCCTCTGGCTTCCCTCTCCTCTGGTCGGAGCTTCTGGGGGAGACTCCTGTAACGCGGCTACCGCCACCTTCTTCATTCCGGCATACCCACTCTTTTTTGGCTTTACGGGACACTCCCTAACGTAGTGCCCCTTTTTTCCGCAGTACATGCATAAGCCAGCTATCCTACGGCTTTCCCTTTCGGCCCTAGATAACGGTGCTCGGATTGCACCCACCTCCATGGGTTCGGCCGGGCCTTCCGAAGAGACCCCGACCCGTCGGGATTCTCTCTCCGTTTTCTCGACAGGAGAATACACCCTTTCTCCCTTGCGTTCCGCTAATCTATGATCTAGCCTTAATGTGAGGTTCATTAGATCCGTGCAGGTGGTGGGCTGTGGGTCAATTTGGGCCAGCACGTCCTTCATGTCATCACTTAAACCCTGGTAATAAAGGGACATTCGTTTTTCCTCTGGCCAGGCGGTTTCCGCAACAAGCCGATTAAATTGGGTCAGATACGTCACTAGGTCCTGCTTCCCCTGTCGAAGCTTCAATAATTCTCTGTCTGCCGAGAAGGTGGTAGCCCTTCTATCGAACACTCTCTCGAACTCTGTATGAAAGGCGTTCCAATCTGAAAGTAGGGGATCGTCGTATTTGACCAAGGGCACCGCCCAATTGGCAGCGTCCCCCGTCATATACGAAATTGCAAAAGCCACTCGTGAATGGTTGGACGGAAAGGAAGCGGGTTTACATGAAAAGTGCAATGCAATTTGCGTCAAAAAGGTTTGGATCTTTAGAGGATCCCCTGAGAATCTCTCCGGGCTAGCCAGGGGAATGGGTGGAGACACATTCACCTGTATGGGTGACGAAGATAAGGTGGCGTCAAACGGATTCCTACCCTGTCGATCAAACCTGTCTTTCAGGGCGGCTGTTTCTGCCCTTGAGGCCTCCAATTCCTGTTGCACCACCAGGAGAGCCTGCAACACCTCGTCTAATGAGGCCATTTTTTGTGTGTCACTCGAATCCCCAGGGAATATTTTGTGGGCGCGTAATTCTGTCACGTCCGCCGTCGTTCCTGTAGATTCGAGCGAAGCACAATGGGTCCACCTCCCGAATCCCCCGGCTCTGGTTATAGAAACACAGAGTACCAGAGTAATCAGGCGAGGGACTAAGGATAGGGAAGGGTAAGCAGGGTCAGGTATATCTGGAATGACAAGAGGTAGTAAAACAATCTACTCTCATTTAGGTCTCACTATGTGTGTCCATTCAGGCATACCGCTGCACCATCAGCTTTATACACAACATGAGCCAACACTCCCCCTGTTCACCTTGCCCCTTCTTTGCAAATAATATCACTGAGCGTTGTTGGAAGTGAACTCCACCTCCCCTGAGTACAGCAAGCGCTGGTAACCCAATGTCTTGTAAATCTAGATAAAGCACAACGCTCTTTCCCCTGAGTACAACGAGAGCGCTGGCAACCAAAAGTCTCGTAATTCCAAATGAAGCACCACGCTCTTCCTGAGCGCTACCCTAACGAGAAATCACAACAATGTCTTGCAAGCCTTTGAGCGCACGCTCTTACTCACGGGCTGCTGAACTCTCTATCCTCTGATCGGATGCCTTAGTGAGTTCGGAAACAATCTCGAAGTTCTCTGCTTCACTCCGTCCTCTCAAGGCACCCCCCGATAATCCTTTGGTCCTGAAAAACGTGGCGACGCTTACGTCAGCGTCCCACGTTGGAGTTCCTGTATGAGGGAACCACACAATCCGCTGAATAGTTCTCGGCGTCTTCCTCTCCCTACGAAGATCCCAATCCTCCTGGAAATCGAACTCCCAATCTTCCGTAAGTCGCAGACGCTAGAGCACGCGTCTTCCGTGCCTTGCGCTGGGCGTCGGCACCAGCTTGAATCACTCTCCAGTATTACGCGCCTCGATTGGCTCTCGAGCCACGTATTTACTCGGTGTATGGCCCCTCCTCCGTACAGCCGAGGATTCTGGGTGTCGTAGTACTCAACCGGCTGTACCTTCGGTAGGCGCTTTTGATCAGCGCCTGACAGCAACATTGAGCTCAATGTGAATTTCTAGTCAAATGCAATTAGTTACTTTATGGATTACTTTTCTAACCACAGGACTGGATGCTAGATTCAGCTCTTGGACATCTCCTGTAAACAGTTGAGTAAAAGCGTTTTGGTTGCAGTAGTGATTTTTAAGGATTATTATTGTATTTTAAAAGTTGACACTTAGAAATTTTTTCACATAGAATCACCAATGTTATCCTATGGCAGAAAATTCACTTAGCAGGTAAGTATTGTTATCGTTACTTTTTCTTACTCAGTGGTGGATCCTGGATCCAGCATAGGTGAATCTCCTGTAAACAGTTGAAAGAATGTGTTTAAGTCATACAGACGATTGTTTAGGAATATTTTTAGTTTGTGAAAATAGACACTTAGAAACTTTTCTACTTAAAAGCACACAATGGGTTCCTATGGAAGGAAATACAAGTTACTGTTAAGTACGCTTAAAATAACTTTTCAGGTTCAGTGCTAGTCTAAAAGATGCAGCACTGGGTTCTCTCGTGAAAACAGGTGAGAAAATCAGAATTCGTAGTTTGGCTGATTTTAGAGGAATATTGGTAAGTTTCAAAAATGGACACTTAGAAACTTTTCTGCTGAAAACCACACAATGGATTCCTATGGAAAGAAATACAAGTTAGTGGTAAGTACGCTTAGAATTACTTATCAGGGTCAGTGCTGGTCTAAAAGATGCAGCCCTGGGTTCTCTCCTGATAACAGGTGACTAAATCGGAATTCGTAGTTCGGCTGATTTTAGAGGAATATTTTTAAGTTTAAAAAATGGACACTTCGAAACTTTTCTGCTGAAAACCAGACAATGGATTCCTATGGAAGGAAATACAAGTTACTGGTAACCACGCTTAGAATTACTTTTCAGGGTCAGTGCTGGGCTAAAAGATGTAGCCCTGTGTTCTCTCCTGAGAACAGGTGAGTAAATCAGAATTCGTAGTTCGGCTGATTTTAGAGGATTATTTGTACGTTTCAAAAATGGACACTTGGAAACTTTTCTGCTGAAAACCACACAATGGATTCCAATGGAAGGAAATACAAGTTACTGGTAAGCACGCTTAGAATTACTTTTCAGGGTCAGTGCTGGGCTAAAAGATGCAGCCCTGTGTTCTCTCCTGAGAACAGGTGAGTAAATCAGAATTCGTAGTTCGGCTGATTTTAGAGGATTATTTGTACGTTTAAAAAATGGACACTTGGAAACTTTTCTGCTGCAAACCACACAATGGATTCCTATGGAAGGAAATACAAGTTACTGGTAAGTACGCTTACAATTACTTTTCAGGGTCTGTGCTGGTCTAAAAGATGCAGCCCTGGGCTCTCTTCTGATAACAGGTGAGTAAATCGGAATTCGTAGTTCGGCTGATTTTAGAGGAATATTTGTACGTTTCAAAAATGGACACTTAGAAACTTTTCTGCTGAAAACCACACAATGGATTCCTATGGAAGGGAATACAAGTTACTGGTAAGTATGCTTATAATTATTTTTCAGGGTCAGTGCTGGTCTAAAAGATGCAGCCCTGGGTTCTCTCCTGATAACAGGTGAGTAAATCGGAATTCGTAGTTTGGCTGATTTTAGAGGAATATTTGTAAGTTTCAAAAATGGACACTTGGAAACTTTTCTGCTGAAAACCACACAATGGATTCCTGTGGAAGGAAATACAAGTTACTGGTAAGTACGCTAAGAATTATTTTTCAGGGTCAGTGCTGGTCTAAAAGATGCAGCCCTGGGTTCTATCCTGATAACAGGTGAGTAAATCGGAATTCGTAGTTCGGCTGATTTTAGAGGAATATTTGTACGTTTAAAAAATGGACACTTAGAAACTTTTCTGCTGAAAACCACACAATGGATTCCTATGGAAAGAAATACAAGTTACTGGTAAGTGCGCTTAGAATTACTTTTCAGGGTCAGTGCTGGTCTAAAAGATGCAGCCCTGGGTTCTCTTCTGATAACAGATGAGTAAATCGGAATTCGTAGTTTGGCAGATTTTAGAGGAATATTTGTAAGTTTCAAAAATGGAGACTTGGAAACTTTTCTGCTGAAAACCACACAATGGATTCTTATGGAAGGAAATACAAGTTACTGGTAAGTATGCTTAGAATTATTTTTCAGGGTCAGTGCTGGTCTAAAAGATGCAGCCCTGTGTTCTCTCCTGATAACAGGTGAGTAAATTGGAATTCGTAATTTGGCTGATTTTAGAGGAATATTTGTAAGTTTCAAAAATGGACACTTGGAAACTTTTCTGCTGAAAACCACACAATGGATTCTTATGGAAGGAAATACAAGTTACTGGTAAGTATGCTTAGGATTATTTTTCAGGGTCAGTGCTGGTCTAAAAGATGCAGCCCTGGGTTCTCTCCTGATAACAGGTGAGTAAATCGGAATTCGTAGTTCGGCTGATTTTAAAAGAATATTTGTACAATGGTAAAGGAAGGAGGCGGGGCCTGAGGTGACGTGTGCAAACACGCCCTATGGCGCATTTTAAGTTGGGGAATTAATTCCACTTCAATCCTGCGGTCCTCTGGGGAACAACTAGCCCACCCGGTTCCTCCAGTATGCATCAGAGAGCTGCGTTGCAGAGAGGTGTTTAGAGGCCATGCCCCTTTTTACAACACTCTGCAACACAGCTCCGTGGCGCTTCCTGGAGGTACCTGGTGGTCTAGTTGGCCCCTAGGGGACCTCAGGATTGAAGAGGAATTAATTCCCAAGCTTAAAACGCGCCACAGGGTGTGTTTGCACACATATCACCTCAAGCCCCGCCCCCTACCTTCACCACTGTGCAAACACGCCCCGTGGCGTGTTTTAAGTTGGGGGATTAAGTCCCCTTGAATCCTGAGGTCCCCTAGCAGCCAACTAGGCCACGGAGCTGCATTGCAGAGAGGTGTAAAAAGGGGCATGGCCTCATTACACCTCTCTGCACCGCAGCCCCCTGGCGCATACTGGAGGTTCCTGGTGGGCTAGTTGCCCCCAGGGACCCCCAGTATTCAAGGGGAATTAGTTCCCCCTCTGCAAACGCGCCAGGGGCGCGTTTGCAGAGTGGTGTAAGGAGGGGGCTTGGCCTCCGGCCCAATCCCGTTTTTTTCTTCTTCTTTTTTTTAGAAGGGGGGACTGTGTCATCCCCCAGGCCCTGACCCCAATTTTTATATTTAAAAAAAAATATATCGGGAAGGGGGCCGCGTGGTCCCCCTCCCGAGGCCATAATTTGCCCTGGGGACCCCATCCCCCGGGGCATGGGTCTTTTTTAAAAAAAATGTATGGGGGGGGCTGCGTGGCCCCCCCTCCTATGGCCACTTTAAGGCCCTGGGGACCCATCCCCCGGGCCGGCCATTGTTTTTTTTTATTATTATTTTTTTAATTTAATGGTGGAGGGGGGCCGTGTGGCCCCCCTCCCGGGCAACTTCTGGCCCCGGGGACCCCATCCTCCGGGGCCTGGCCTCTCATTGGAGACCGTGGGGGGGTCCCCAATCCACCCACGGTCCCAGCCGGCTCCCCGCCTCCTGCAGGAGCCGGCATTGCTTTTTCACATGGGGAGCAGCTAACATGATGCTCCCCATGTGGAAAAGCAATCTGCTTTGCTTCATTGAAGCAAGAGCAGGTTTCCCTACTCTCGCTTCAATGAAGCAAAGCAGTTTGCAATGGCAGGGTGGGAGCCGCGAGGCTCCCGCCCTGCCATTGCAAACAGCAGTGTCCCAGCGTGGGCACCCCGGGACACTGCAGGAGCCGGCCCTGGGGGGTGGTGGTCCCCAGGGCCAATACAAGGCTCCAAGAGGGGCACCGCATGGCCTCCCTCCAACATATACAAGTTGCCCTGGGGGGTGGTGGTCCCCAGGGCTGGGGGGGCCTGAGAACCCCCCCACATCAAATCGTTTTAAGCTCCGGGGGTGGCTGTCCCCGGGGCTGGGGGGCTGCGAGCCCCCCACCTATGATAACAAAGCCCCGTGGGGTGGCGGTCCCCGGGGCTGCGGGGAGGCCGTGAGCCCCCCCGCATATACAATCTTGGAGCCCTGGGGGCTGGTGGTCCCTGGGGCAGTGTGGGGGGGATTGGGACCCCCCCACACTTTTTTTTCATTATGCCCCCGGGATTTGGCATCCGGGGGCAAATTAGAATATTCAGCACGGGAGCCCGCACAGATTTTTTTTTTTCCGGCCGAAATTCACGCTGGATGCGTGAATCTCGCCGATTTTAAAAAAAAAGAATCTTTTTTTGGCCCTGGGGGTCCTTGTGTGACCCCCTGAGCCGGCCTAGGGGGTCAGGGTGTTTCTACCCTGCCCCCTTGTCGCGTTTTTTGCGTTTGTTTTTTAGGTTTCTTGTGCCTCGGTTCTACCGAGGCACAAGATGGCTGCCAACACTTCCTGATCTGGAGTGTTGACAGCCAATTAGACTACAGCTTGTGCACGGCAGGGTGCGCGCTGTGTGCAGGGAGGGTGCGCGGATCCTCCGAGGCCATAGATATATCTATATTTTTAACTAAAATTTTCTCAGGAACTACTGAACGGATTTACACCATTTAAGCAAAAGGCACGAGTCTGAACTGAGGACTACCTCTTTGTCAAAGTTGGTGTAATTCCGTTCAGCAGTTCGGGCTGTAGCTGCGTCAACAGGTCCTATGGGAAAATGCATGGGGAAACCGCGTTTTGGAACCCCCCTTTTTTCTTGGCCCCCGCTAGACGAATCACCGGGAAAAATTTCAGGCTGGCCAAAAGTATGGAAAATTTTGCGTCAATCGGCGCCGTTATTCCAAATAGAATGTTGAGGATTTCCTATGGAAAATAGGTCCTAACTATATCTACCTACTGGCGATATATATATATATACCCTCCTTACACCACTCTGCAAACGCGCCCCCTGGTGCGTTTGCAGAGGGGGAACTAATTCCCTTTGAGTCCTTAGGTCCCCTGGTGGCCAACTAGCCCACCAGGATCCTCCAGTATGCGCCAGGGGGCTGCATTGCAGAGAGGTGTAATGAGGCCACGTCCCTTTTTACACCTCTCTGCAACGCAGCTCCCTGGTGCATACTGGAGGTACCTGGTGGGCTAGTTGGCCGCCAGGGGACCTCAGGATTCAAGAGGACTTAATCCCCAAATGTAAAACACGCCACGGGGCGCGTTTGCACAGTTGTGAATGTAGGGGGCGGGGCCTGAGGTGATATGTTTGCAAACACGCCCTGTGGCGCGTTTTAAGTTGGAGAATTAATTTCTCTTCAATCCAGAGGTCCCCTAGGGGCCAACTATCCCACCAGGTACCTCCAGTAAGCACCACGGAGCTGCGTTGCAGGGTGTTGTAAAAAGGTGTGTGGCCTCTGAACACCTCTCTGCAACGCAGCTCCCTGGTGCATACTGGAGGTACCTGGTGGGCTAGATGGCTCCCAGGGGACCTCTGTATTGAAGAGGAATTAAGTCCCCAATTTAAAACGCGCCACATGGCGTGTTTGCACACGTCACCTCAGGCCCCGCCAGCTTTCTTCACCATTGTACAAATATTCCTCTAAAATCAGCTGAACTATGAATTCCGATTTACTCACCTAGTATAAAGAGAGAACCCAGTGCTGCATCTTCTAGACAAGACTGACTCTGAAAAGTAATTCTAAGCGTACTTACCAGTAACTTGTATTTCCTTCCATAGGAATCCATTGTGTGGTTTTCACCAGAAAAGTTTCAAAGTGTCCAATTTTGAAACGTACAAATATTCCTCTAAAATCAACCGAACTACGAATTCCGATTTACTCACCTGTTATCAAGAGAGAACCCAGGGCGGCATCTTTTAGACCAGCACTGACCCTGAAAAGTAATTCTAAGCATACTTACCAGTAACTTGTATTTCATTCCAGAGGAATCCATTGTGTTTTTTTCACCAGAAAAGTTTCTAAGTGTCCAATTTTGAAACTTACAAATATTCCTCTAAAATCAGCCGAACTACAAATTCCGATTTACTCACCTGTTATCACGAGAGAACCCAGTGCTGCATCTTGTAGACCAGTACTGACTCTGAAAAGTAATTCTAAGCGTACTTCATTTTAATTATGATCATTTTAATTATGTCACTGGTCCTTGTCCTATATATATTCTCTACCTCTATCTGCCAGTCTCGATGAATATGACTGTAACTTGCTTTTTTGTCGTATCAAAAAATCTTTTCTCCTTTTATATATTTATATAACAGGATTATTTTGCACCTTTTATTCTTAGTCTCCATCAACTGACTGCCCGTCTTATCTTGCACTGGTAGCATTGGTCACTTTAGGTTATCTAGTACTGTTGCATTATGCACTTTATCTGACACTGTATTCAGAATATAGAGTTCTAGAATTGGACTAGCACTAGTAGCATTTGTCACTATATGTTATCAAGTACTGTTGCATTATGCACTTTATTCTGATCTTGTATTTAGAACATAGAGTTGGACTATTGTATTAGTATGATCGCCTCGTTTTTGTATCAAGTAGCACCAGTCACTTTATGTCCTTCTAATATTGTGGCATTCATGCACTTTAATATATTATTCTTTCTCTTGAAAGTTGGACAACTGTGAAAGTTTCTGTAACTTACCTTCATGATGGGTTTTTGTTTAATTTTTATAACACGGTGAGCACTCTATAAAAATAACAATATGGAATATGACATCAGGTTTCTTGAAGCAAAGGAAACAAATACATGTGAAATATTTCCTACTGATAATATCATAGGCATTTAGGCTTTTATTTGTCAGTTATGATGTGATATAATGTATGAAATTGCAAAAATTGGATTTCCATTTTAACGCATTGTTTGTACATGGAATTTCCTGAAGTCAAAATATGTTTTCTATGTCTATTGTATATTCGCTTGCACATGCACTTTAAATAGCGGGCCTGCACCAATGCGTGGTCAGGTGATCAAGGCCGCTGTGACGGACGAAACGCGTCCTGACATCTTCGGTGGGGATAATAAATAAATAAACTGTTTGGCACTCAAAGAGGTCTGCGCCCGTGCTTCCCTTCCAGGGAGTTTCTATTGCGAGTTGTTGAGATATATATATATATATATATATATATATATATTACCTACTGGCGGTCGCCAGTAGGTAGTTATAGTTAGGACCACGTTTCCATAGGAAATCCGCAATATTCTATTTTGAATAACTTTTGCGCCGGTCGACGAATCCTTGCGAATTTTTCAAAATAGGTGGGGCGCTACGCTCCGCTCCTACCCTGAAAGTCTCGGGGGGATTCGTCAAGCGGGGGCTGAGATAAAAGGGGGGTCCCAAAACGCGTTTTTCCCATGCATTTTTCCATAGGACCTTTAGACACAGCTACAGCCCGAACGGCTGAACAGAATTACTTGAAATTTGGCAGGGAGGTAGTCCTCAGGTCAAGGAAGTGCCTTTTGTAGGTTTGGTGTAAATCTGTTCAGTAGATTCTGAGAAAATAGCCTTTAAATCAATATATATATCTGAGCCAGCTTACGGTGCGCTTACGGTGCGCTTACCGTATGCGTACGGTGGCGTGCGCGAGCGCGATTCTGATTGTCCCTTAGATCTTAGTAAACATTCGAATCGGTCGAAACCAGGAAGCGGCGGCCGCCATTTTCTCTCTCGCACTCTGAGGGGGGAGCTGATAAACAAATGCCAAAAAGATATAAAGGGGCTGTTTAGACAGCGCCCATGCACATAACCATGTTAGTTGAGTCTTCAAAGATCACCCAAGGCAAAAAACGTTAATTTTTTATTTTTCGAAAATTTCGCCGATTACGCTTACCGTACGCTTACCGTACGCATACGGTAAAAAAATTTTAAAACAAAAAATCCACACTCTCTCCACCCCGTGTGCAAATGGTGGCCGAAGGCCCCCATTTGTGCATGGCATATAAGAGCACAGCATTTCCCCCAAAAATTTCAACAGATTACCTATCACAAGGAAGCGCATAATATGTCCTCCATGTGCGCACGGTGCGCAAAGCGCATCGTGCGTACATGGCCCATCTAGCGTAATGTGGGCATGCGGTGTGCGTAGCGCACCGCGTGCCCACCGTGCGTGCACGGCACTAACTGCGTAAAGTGGGCGCACGGTGCGCGAAGCGCACCGCGTGCTCACTGTGCGCGCACGGTGCGCGAAGCGCACCGTGCGCGCACGGAACGAACTGCGTTAAGTGGGCGCGCACGCCACGAATGGCGTAAAGTAACTTAGCATTTAAAAAAACGTACAAATTCACTGAAAAAACCATAGGTTTCACACACGTTATAGTTAGGAATTAGCATTTAAAAAACCTTGCAAATTCACTGAAAAAACCATAGGTTTCACACATGTTATAGTTAGCGGAAATTTTACTGATAAAAAACCAATGAAATTCCCCCGTTATAGTTAGTGCAGGAAACTATAACTCACGCGACCGCAATCTTCTGCTGATGACATATGTGTCTTTATGAAAAAAAAATATTTGTAATATATGTATAGCTAAAAATTTATGGAAGAAGACATGGGCAAATAAGTGTCTAAATACAGTATTAGCATCAGCAGAGGATTGCGGTCGCGTGAGTTATAGTTTCCTGCACTAACTATAACGGGGGAATTTCATTGGTTTTTTATCAGTAAAATTTCCGCTAACTATAACATGTGTGAAACCTATGGTTTTTTCAGTGAATATATATATATATATATATTCACTGAAAAAACCATAGGTTTCACACACGTTATAGTTACGAATTAGCATTTAAAAACCTTGCAAATTCACTTAAAAAACCATAGGTTTCACACATGTTATCGTTAGCTGGACATTTCACTCATAAAAAACCAATGAAATTCCCCCGTTATAGTTAGTGCAGGCAACTATAACTCACGCGACCGCAATCCTCTGCTGATGACGTCAGATATTACATCACTGTATTTAGACACTTATTTACCCATGTCTTCTTCCATTACTCTTTAGCTATACATATATTACAAATATTTATTTTTCATAAAGACTCATATGTCATCAGTGATGTAATATCTGACGTCATCAGCAGAGGATTGCGGTCGCGTGAGTTATAGTTGCCTGCACTAACTATAACGGGGGAATTTCATTGGTTTTTTACGAGTGAAATGTCCAGCTAACTATAACATGTGTGAAACCTATGGTTTTTAAGTGAATTTGCAAGGTTTTTTAAATGCTAATTCGTAACTATAACGTGTGTGAAACCTATGGTTTTTTCAGTGAATTTGTACGGTTTTTTAAATGCTAAGTTATGTATTTTTTTTTTCAGGGTTTTCGCCGTGCGCACGCTGTGGGCGCTTGGTGCGCTTTGCGCACCAAGCACCCACGGTTCACCGTGCGCAACCCGTGCGCGCACGTCGCAATTTAAAAATAAAAAAAATGTTTTTTTCGCCCTTGGGGGTCCTTCTGTGACCCCCTGACCAAGGCTAGGGGGTCAGGAACTGTCCACTCTGCCCCCTTTTCACATTCTCCACCTTTTTTTTTCACCCCCTCAGACTGCGAGAGACAAAATGGCGGCCGACACTTCCTGGTTTCGACCGATTCGAATGTTTACCGACATCTAACAACCACGGTGCGCGCGTATAGATATTGATATGCTTTTAAATGATATTTTCTCAGGAAATACTGAACAGATTTACACCAGACCTGCAAAAGGCACCTCCTTGACCTTATGGCTACCTCTCTGCCAAATTTCACGTAATTCTGTTCGGCCGTTCGGGCTGTAGCTGTGACTAAAGGTCCTATGGAAAAATGCATGGGGAAAACGTGTTTTGGGACCCCCCCCTTTTTCTCGGCCCCCGCTTGACAAATCACCCTGAGACTTTCAGGGTAGGAGCTGAACGGAGTTTCCCATTAATTTTGAAAAGTTTGCGAGGATTCGTCAACCGGCGCCAAAGTTATTCAAAATAGAATTTTGAGATTTCCTATGGAAACTAGGTTGTAACTATAACTATCTACTGGTGACCGCCAGTAGATAATATATATATATATATATATATCATTGCTCCCTCTGTACCTCCAGACCAGCGCACTCAAAAGACGGGTGCTTTAAAACGCGAAGGTACATTCGCGTTCATAAATACGCGCTCATTCCCAGTCGCTTTCAGGAACTCGGGAAAGCACTCACGGGACTCTCCTGCAGTTATTTAGTCATTTATTGCATAGCGAGCATAGAAAACATGACGCGTTTCGGCTATGCCTTAGTCTGATGTTTTACAAAATTCGCGCCAAAGAAGCAGCATATTTCAAAGAGGCGTTAAGTGGGTCACATGACATCACATTGCATAGACATCGTAGAAGGACAAACACTTTAGAAGAATCACTTTGGGCAAATCATCGCCATTTTGGAGTGTGATTTCTAAGGCAGTCTTATAACAATTTCATTTCATTACATATTGCGCCGTATATCGGCTTTCAAAATCAGTCCCAAATTTGAAATAAAGTTATAAAACTTCACACATAACGCCATATATTGGCATGTGACATCCCTCAAAGATGACAAGAATAAAGCCGTGTATCGGCACACCATTGTCACATGAGAAATCTCAAAGCAACATAAAGGTCATTCTAAATTTATAAACATGTTAAATTACATTAAATATGTCAAGATAACATTCTGTCATATATCTATTGTCCTACATTCAAGTAAAACTTAAGAAAAATAACGCCGTATATCGGCTAAAACCTCATCACTGTTGCTGACATTAAAAAGTCTAGTGATCCACAAACCAAGGCCTCTATTGCAATATTGACATTTAAAAATTAGGACGAAATGTCCAAAAGCTAACGTGTGTAACCAATACCACAAATTCAATCACAAACACCTTATATTCACATCATGTTACAAATTACTATTCTCTAGTTACTAGTCTTTCCTATAGTGTAAGAGTTCTTACTGCATTTCAATCTCCAAGGTGAACTGACAGCTCCTCCCCTACATTCATACCCATCGGATTCTTGGTTCCCAAATCAATGATGTATCGTGATTCAAGCCTGCGAAGTTGTTTAATTCTATCCCCCCCCCTGATGTTAGCGGGGACGTGATCTAAAACATAATAGCGCAGCAGTTCCCTATTGCCATTGTGCTTCTCAGCGAAATGCCTCGCCACAGGATAGGTGACATCATTCTTGGCTATCGCTCGCATATGTTCTAAAATGCGAATCTTAGCACAGTGGATCGTACTGCCCACGTAGCGTAAGCTACACGGGCATTCCAGGCAGTAAACCACATAATTGGTATTACAAGTGAGGACCTTTTTAATGGGCCGAGGATTCTTTAGACCAGTGACCAGGTAGGTCAGTGTTCTTTTGCTGCCAACGCAAGCTTTACACTTACCACAAGGGAAGAAACCTCTAAGGTCCCTTAGGGTTCCCATCACCTTGGGTCTAGTAGATAAGTGACTTTGTACCAAGCTGTCCCTTAAAGATCTGGCTTTTCTGAAAGTTACCAAAGGGGCAGGAGGGATATCCGGACCAATAGTATGATCCGTTTTCAGAATGTGCCAATTTTGGGGGAGGGGCTGTCAGTTCACCTTGGAGATTGAAATGCAGTAAGAACTCTTACACTATAGGAAAGACTAGTAACTAGAGAATAGTAATTTGTAACATGATGTGAATATAAGGTGTTTGTGATTGAATTTGTGGTATTGGTTACACACGTGAGCTTTTGGACATTTCGTCCTAATTTTTAAATGTCAATATTGCAATAGAGGCCTTGGTTTGTGGATCACTAGACTTTTTAATGTCAGCAACAGTGATGAGGTTTTAGCCGATATACGGCGTTATTTTTCTTAAGTTTTACTTGAATGTAGGACAATAGATATATGACAGAATGTTATTTTGACATATTTAATGTAATTTAACATGTTTATAAATTTAGAATGACCTTTATGTTGCTTTGAGATTTCTCATGTGACAATGGTGTGCCGATACACGGCTTTATTCTTGTCATCTTTGAGGGATGTCACATGCCAATATATGGCGTTATGTGTGAAGTTTTATAACTTTATTTCAAATTTGGGACTGATTTTGAAAGCCGATATACGGCGCAATATGTAATGAAATGAAATTGTTATAAGACTGCCTTAGAAATCACACTCCAAAATGGCGATGATTTGCCCAAAGTGATTCTTCTAAAGTGTTTGTCCTTCTACGATGTCTATCCAATGTGATGTCATGTGACCCACGTAACGCCTCTTTGAAATATGCTGCTTCTTTGGCGCGAATTTTCTAAAACATCAGACTAAGGCATAGCCGAAACGCGTCATGTTTTCTATGCTCGCTATGCAATAAATGACTAAATAACTGCAGGAGAGTCCCGTGAGTGCTTTCCCGAGTTCCTGAAAGCGACTGGGAATGAGCGCATATATATATATATATATATATATATATATATATTACAAACCCCTCTCCTTGCGGAAAAGTATTGAGTCACACTCCCGCGGTGAGTTTAATTGTTCATTTATTTCTGCATAGTCTGTTTTCCGACACGTTTCGGTCAACCTTTGACCTTTTTCCTGGGTAAGCATTTGAGCATCATACACCAAAACAAGCAATTGCCTACATTTATAAGTTTTGGACCCCTAGTGGCCGCCTTGATGGCACATTCTTTCTAAGGCATGCTGGAACTTGTGGTGTGATTTCAATTCAATCCCTCCGGTGGGTGATGCATTTGTTGTTTTAAATAAAAGTCAATTGCTGCTCACTGCTGCTCCCTCGCATGCCTATTTTTGAGGTTGCTGGAGACCATACCAGAGCCAGTCTCTGGTGGCGCACTGCTGGACCCTTGATGCCTTCGCGGACTTCAAAAACAGTTCAGATTCGGGCAGCCATGGCGCGTTTGCTATATATATAAATAAGTCCACACTTTGTCCGAAACAAAAAGCACACTCATCACCGGGTCAAAAGTAAAGCACAGCATATCAGAGTCAGCATGTTCCCTCAGTAGTGCTTGATGTGCCCAATACATTTCAAAATCATCTTCCTTGTTCACGGGCTAGCAGCATAGTTAGAAATCTCACGAGACCGCCACGCACTGCTTATATATCCCTTTAGTAATACTCAGGTGAGTGTCACATCCATAGTGGTGCATGATGGTATAAGCAGTCCAATCAAAACATCTAACTTTTCAATGCTGCTAAAATATAAAAAAAATAGTCAATTACCCTTGATAAGGTCGATGGAACAATGCTCCCTTGGTATGCAAATATATTTGCTCCCGGTGTTCTGTATGGCTTCAATATCACAAAGGCATTGACCCGTCTTAGATAGCAGGAGGTAGTGCTCTTACACAGCCGGACCGCTGTAATTTATTAAAGTCCACACTTTGTCCCAAACAAAAAACACACTCATCACCAGGTCAAAAGCAAAGCACAGAATATCAGAGTCAGCATGTTCCCTCAGTAGTGCTTGCTGCGCCCAATGCGTTCAGAATAATTTTCCTTGTTTGCGGTTAGCAGCATACTTAGAAATCTCACAAGATTGCCAAGAACTGCTTATAAATCCCTTAAAAAATACTCGGGTGAGTGTCACATCCAAAGCAGTGCATGATGGTATAAGCAGTCCAATCAAAACAACTAACGTGGACTTTAATAAATTATGGCGGTCCGGACGTCTAAGCGCACCACCTCCTGCTATCTAAGGCGGGTCGTTGGCTTTGTGATATTGAAGCCATGCAGAACACCGGCAGCAGACATATTTGCATATAGCCCGTGAACAAGGAAAATTATTCCGAAATGCGTTGGGCACATCAAGCACTACTGAGGGAACATGCAGGGCCCGATTCACAGAACTAACTTAAGACAAAATCCTAAACTTACTACTTTTGGTATTCACAGAAGTTAGGATTTTGTGTTAAGTTTGACTTAAGACAAACTTAAGATAGACTTAAGACAGACTTAAGACAGACTTAAGACAGACTTAAGACAAACTTAAGACAAACTTAAGACAGACTTAAGACAGACTTAAGTTAGGATTTTGCACAGCATTCATATGCTAATTTGCCTGCTCGACTAAACCGCTACCTACTAAGGAATAATACTAAATTAATTGCAAAAAGTAACCTGCACTTACTTCAAGGACACAATGTCTCGCCTTCGGGACTCAATGTCCTAGCATGCATCTAATGATTTGCACGGAGCATACGCCCACTAAGGGGCGGCTGTACCAATAAAATGGCTGTGAACATCATGAAAGCGAGTTGCAGTTTCCTCTTTGCCGCCCCAGATGAAGAGGTCCTTACCTTGAAACGCGTTGGGCAATCTGAATACTCAGCGGTGCGAGGAAGCAGGCGCATGATACTGAGAACGCTGTCGAGTGCCCTCCCGCTGCGCAAGGGCAATTGGTTTAAAAATTACTACACGGCGTCCGTCCGTGGGGAGGTGCACCATCACCAGATGGGAGAGAACCATTCAACCATTTGGTAGAGGCTGCCGCTTTGAACTTTCATCGCTGGATCAGCACAGCATTCATATGCCTATTTGCCTGCTCGACTAAACCGCTATCTACTAAGGAATAATACTAAATTAATTGCAAAAAGTAACCTGCACTTACTTCAAGGACACAATGTCTCGCCTTCGGGACTCAATGTCCCAGCATGCATCTAATGATTTGCACGGAGCATACGCCCACTAAGGGGCGGCTGTACCAATAAAATGGCTGTGAACATCATGAAAGTGAGTTGCAGTTTCCTCTTTGCCGCCCCAGATGAAAAGGTCCTTACCTTGAAACGCGTTGGGCAATCTGAATACTCAGCGGTGCGAGGAAGCAGGCGCATGATACTGAGAACGCTGTCGAGTGCCCTCCCGATGCGCAAGGGCAATTGGTTTAAAAATTACTACACGGCGTCCGTCCGTGGGGAGGTGCACCATCACCAGGTGGGAGAGAACCATTCAACCATTTGGTAGAGGCTGCCGCTTTGAACTTTCATCGCTGGATCAGCACAGCATTCACATGCTAATTTGCCTGCTCGACTAAACCGCTACCTACTAAGGAATAATACTAAATTAATTGCAAAAAGTAACCTGCACTTACTTCAAGGACACAATGTCTCGCCTTCGGGACTCAATGTCCCAGCATGCATCTAATGATTTGCACAGAGCATACGCCCACTAAGGGGCGGCTGTACCAATAAAATGGCTGTGAACATCATGAAAGCGAGTTGCAGTTTCCTCTTTGCCGCCCCAGATGAAGAGGTCCTTACCTTGAAACGCGTTGGGCAATCTGAATACTCAGCGGTGCGAGGAAGCAGGCGCATGATACTGAGAACGCTGTCGAGTGCCCTCCCGCTGCGCAAGGGCAATTGGTTTAAAAAAAAAATGGATATATATATATATATATATATATATATATATATATATATATATATATATATATGTATTATCTACTGGCGGTCGCCAGTATATAGTTATAGTTAGGACCGTGTTTCCATAGGACATCTGAAAATTCGATTTTGAATAACTTTGGCGCCGGTTGACGAATCCTCGCGAAAGTTTCAAAACTAATGGGGCGCTCCGCTCAGCTCCTACTCTGAAAGTCTCGGGGCAATTCGTCAAGTGGGGGCCGAGAAAAAAGGGGGTCCCAAAACGCGTTTTCCCCATGCATTTTCCCATAGGACCTTTAGTCGAAGGTACAGCCCGAACGGCTGAACAGAATTACTTGAAATTTGGCAGAGAGGTAGTCCTCAGGTCAGGCATGTGCCTTTTGCATGTATGGAGTCAATCTGTTCAGTATTTTCTGAAGAAATTGCAGTTAAAAGTACATCAATATCTATAGGCGCGCACGGTGCGCGAGCGTAATTCTGATTGGTGGTTACATGTCAGTCAACGTTCCAATCGGTCGAAATCAGGAAGTGTCAGCCGCCATTTTGTTTGTTTTGGGTGCGAGAGTGAAAAAGAGAGGTAGCGGAAGTGAAAAGAGGGCAGGGTAGAGAGTTCCTGACCCCCTAGCCTTTTGTCAGGGGGTCCCTAAAGGACCCCGAAGGGTGAAAATGTTTTTTTTTTCTTTTGCATGGTGTGCGCACTGTGAAAAACCTTTAAAAAAAACTAAATAAATAAACATACATAACTTAGCATTTTAAAAAACCGTACAAATTCACTTAAAAAACCATAGGTTTCACACATCTTATAGTTAGGAATTAGCATTTAAAAAACCTTGCAAATTCACTTAAAAACCATAGGTTTCACACATGTTATAGTTAGGTGGACATTTCACTCGTAAAAAAACAATGAAATTCCCCCGTTATAGTTAGTTCGGATAACTATAACTCGCACGACCGCCACTCTATCACAAGGATGATGTCATCAGTGATGTCATGAGTGATGCCACTGACCATGGCATGAGTGATGTAATATGTGACATCATGAGCAGTGGATTGCGGGCGCGCGAGTTATAGTTATCTGAACTAACTATAACGGGGGAATTTCATTGGTTTTTTACGAGTGAAATGTCCACCTAACTATAACATGTGTGAAACCTATGGTTTTTTAGGTGAATATATATATATATATATGTATATATATATTCCAAATGAGATTGCTCGCAATATAAGATACCTCTCACAGCATTCGTTTTAACCTTTAATTGTTAGGGAGACAGCAGCAGGCGGTGACAAGCCCTCTCAACATAAGTAGCGCCGTTTCATGCCATACGCGTTTCGGAAACCCTTCCTTTGTCTGTGGCTTGGCGTTTTTGGAGGAAAAGAGATAGTGCACGCAATTATATTCAGGTGGTACTCTGTTCTTAGTCCCGCCCCACTGGGCGTGTGCTCGCTATGCACTCTGGTTAATGTAGTCCTCAGCGAAGTCATAACCCATAGTGGCTGGCACTTACTCTTCCCCTCCACACTTTCATTCCGTTGGGTCGTTGTTTGGACCAGTCCAGCTTGCTGCTCTACTTGCGTCACTCCAAACAGGTACGTTGTTCCGCTTATGTGCCCTGGATTCTAGGCACATGGAGCTGCTTGACTGGCAGTGGGGTAATCTCCATGACCAGAGCAGGCCACAATATATTCCAAATGAGATTGCTCGCAATAGAAGATACCTCTCACAGCGTTCGTTTTAACCTTTAATTGTTTGGGAGACAGCAGCAGGCGGTGACAAGCCCTCTCAATGTAAGTAGTGCCGTTTCATGCCATACGCATTTCGGACACCCTTCCTTTGTCTGTGGCTTGGCGTTTTTGGAGGAAAAGAGATAGTGCACGCAATTATATTCAGGTGGTACTCAGTTCTTAGTCCCGCCCCACTGGGCATGTGCTCGCTATGCACTCTGGTTAATGTAGTCCTCAGCAAAGTAATAACCCATAGTGGCTGGCACTTACTCTTCCCCTCTGCACTTTCATTCTGTTGGGTCGTTGTTTGGACCAGTCCAGCTTGCTGCTCTACTTGCGTCACCCAAACAGGTACGTTGTTCCGCTTACGTGCCCTGGATTCTAGGCACACGGACCTGCTTAACCGGCAGTGGGGTAATCTCTGTGACCAGAGCAGGCCACAATATATTCCAAATGAGATTGCTTACAATAGAAGATACCTCTCACAGCGTTCGTTTTAATGTTTAATTGTTTGGGAGACAGCAGCAGGTGGTGACAAGCCCTCTCAACGTAAGTACCGCCGTTTCATGCCATACGCGTTTCGGAAACCCTTCCTTTGTCTGTGGCTTGGCGTTTTTGGAGGAAAAGAGATAGTGGACGCAATTATATTCAGGTGGTACTCAGTTCTTAGTCCCGCCCCACTGGGCGTGTGCTTGCTATGCACTCTGGTTAATGTAGTTCTCAGCAAAGTAAGTGTGGAGGGGAAGAGTAAGTGCCAGCCACTATGGGTTATTACTTCGCTGAGGACTACATTAACCAGAGTGCATAGCGAGCACACGCCCAGTGGGGTGGGACTAAGAACTGAGTACCACCTGAACATAATTGCGTGCACTATCTCTTTATCTTTCCCTTGTATTTTAGGAATCAATAGACTGTCCCTACTCTTTAAGCAAGTTCTAATAGTTTTACCAGAATAACCCCGTCTACGAAAACGAGCAGTCATGTTGGTTTGCTCTTTGGACAGGGCCTGAGGCATATTGCAATTGCGTTTGGCCCTAAGGAGCTCTCCATAAGGGATACTTCTCTTGAGGCCTTCAGGATGATGACTCTGCGCATGAAGGATGCTGTTCCCGGCAGATGCCTTCCTGAACAGGCTAGTGTGGATGGTGTTATCAGAGACTTCCACTAGGGTATCCAGAAATTCAATTGTGGTGACGTTAATCTTGCTAGTAAATTTGAGATTGAGGATGTTATTGGAAAGTCCGGCAATTAAATCATGCAGAGAATCCTGTGGCCCGTCCCATATCAGAAAAATATCGTCAATGTAACGGGTCCACAGGATTACATTGTCTGAATAACACTCATTACCTTGATGCCAGAGATGTTCTGCTTCCCACCCTCCCATGAAAATACAGGTATAACTAGGTGCGAAGCAACTTCCCATCGCGGTACCTGTGTATTGTGTGTACCAAGTATCCCCAAATAGAAAGCAGTTATTGTGTAAACAAAAGTGAAGCATGTCCAAGAGTAACACAGTGTGATCAAACAATGAAATAGGACTATCACGTAAAAAATACTTGCACACTTCTAAGCCTAGATCATGCTCAATACAAGTGTACAGCGATGCCACATCAATGGTGGCTAGCACATATGAGGATTTCCAAGGAATGCCCTGTATTTTAGAGAGGAAGTCCATAGTGTCCCTGCAATAAGAAAGCAAGTTAAAAACATAATCAGAGAGGAAAAAGTCTAAATAAATAGAAGAATTTTCTAGTACGCTTTGATTTGCCGCAATGATGGGTCGCCCTGGTGGGTTAGTAAGGTCTTTATGCACCTTGGGGAGCATATAAAACACTGGGACAACTGGTTTCTTGATCATCAGGAATAAGAATTCATTGTGCCTCAGAATGCCTTGGCCTAGCCATGATTCTTGTATTCGGCCTGGCTAGATCTCAGGTAGCTTCCTGAAAATTCGAGCTGCCATATTGCTTCAGTTTTGTACTTATTGGCATCCCATAATGCAACGTTCCCCCCTTTGTCAGAATGCTTAATGACAAATGAATTAGCTGTTTGCAGGGAAAGCAGGCCCTTCTTCTGTTCAGCTGTAAGATTATTGCCAAAAAGATTGTTTTGTTTCTCCCAAAGTTGTATGAGGTCTGATAGAATCATCTCATGATAAGTATCGATTCCATCATGGAGGGTCACAGGATTGAATCTGGATTTGGACTTAAAATCATTCCTTGTTTTATGGTAAACAGTGATACCCATGCTGATCAGCAAATCCCTATCCGTATCCCAGTCTTTGCTACCCTGCTCAATCTCTCTGGCAGCAGCCAGAAGACCTATATCACATATAGTCAAGGGGACAGGTATCGGGTACTGGGTGCTGTGAGACCGCTCCATGGCAGGGACAGCCACACCTTGTTTTAAGGAATGAATTTTGAGGAGTTTAAGTTTCCTTATAAAAAGAAAAATGTCAATGCGCGTTCTGGGAAAGTTAAAATTTGCTGTGGGACAGAAGGATAGAGCCAGTTCCAACAACGCACGTTCTTCATTTGTGAGATTGTGAGAAGAAATATTTATGATAGAAGAATTGTTATCATTAGATTGCTCACCCATCACTTGTTGCGCTTGGAACGCCGTTGTTCTTTCCCATAGGGCGTCTCATTGTCTTTGGCCTTCGCCTCCTCTCCTTGCTTGTCTCTTACTTGTGCGTTGTTTGCGCCTCTTCCTCTTCCCCTGGGTGGTTTCTTGCTTACACCCAGGCTTTCCCATAAAAAACGGTATTCGGTTAGTGAGGGAAAGGGGCCTCCAGTCGGTACCAGGGTGCCTGGCGTTTCATCCAAGTATGACTGTATATCCAAACTAGATTCGGAAGTTGCAGGTTCCACAGTACGCGTCATTTCAGATTGCACAAAGTCTCTCCTTGCTGAATCATATTTACGGCCAAAGGTTAAAATACGGCCTTGGGCGTAGTCATTGCGGTCCCTGATAAATATATATAATCACTGAAAAAACCATAGGTTTCAGGGATGTTATAGTTAGAAATTATCATTTAAAAAACCTTAGAAATTCACTGAAAAAACAACAGGTTTCAGGGATGTTATAGTTAGTTGAGCTCAGTATAACTCCTGCAATGCACTGCTGATAACATCACATATTTCATTACTCATGACATGGTCAGTGACATCACTGATGACGTCACTGATGACATCTCACATGATATCCCTGATGACATCATCCATTGACTGTGTGTTTCGGTAAAGTTTAAATATATTTTATATATATATAGGCCAGGTGTAATGAAGAATGAGGGGGTGTATGACTGTTTGAATGGATGATTTGGTAGGTGCGTGACTGACTGTATAAGTGAGTGATTAAAATTGTCTTCCTGAATGCATGGGTTAGTGACTAAACTGTGTGAATGTCTGTATCAGTCTGTCTGGTGGTGTGTAAGCGGTTGCATGGGTTGGTGAGTAGCTACATGAGTGTCTATATGGGTTATTGATTGCTTGTCTGAGTATCTGTATGGGTGCCTGAATGTCTTGTGGGGAGTGTGTGACTCACTGCATGGATGTGTGAGTGGGTGATTCACTGGGTTTATGGGTTCAAGAGTGCGTCTGTGAGGGGCTATATGGGTGGGTGAGTGTGTGTATGGCTGTGTCGGGGAGTGAATGGATGTCTCAGTGGTACATGTGTGAGTAACTTCATATGTGAAAGACAGTATATGTGAGTGTTGGCGTATATAAATGACTATATGTGAGAGTGATTGATTGTGAGAGTGGCTGTGTGGATGAGTGTTTGCTCGTGTCAGTGATTGTATAAGAGAGTAAGTATGTGTTAGTATCTGTGTGAATAAGTGAGGTGGTGTGTGTATAACTGTATGGGCGAGTAAATGGGAGTGCGATTGATTCTTTGCATAACTAACTGTGTAAATAACTCTTTGGGTGTGTTGTGGTGTGTGAGTGCCTGTATAGGTGTATGAGTGCATATGATAGTGGCTGTAATGTTGAGTGACTGCATGTATGAGTGACTGTATGGGTGAGTGAGTGGATGTGTGTGTAGACCTACGAATCAGTGAGTTTCAAAGTCATCCTGTGAAGAGGGGTGCAGAAAGAGGCAGGAGGTAGGCAGAAAGAAGCAACAGAGGTGCAGAAACAAGCAAGAGAAGTGCAGAAAGAGGCAAGAGAATTGCTGAAGGAAGTAACATAGGTTTTGAAAGAACCAAGAGAAGTGCAAAAAGAGGCAAGTGAGGTGCAGAAAGAAGCAAGAGCAGTGCAGAAAGAACCCACAGAGGTGCAAAAAGAGGCCAGAGGGGTGCAGAAAGAGGTAAGAGAGGTGCACAAAGGGGTAAGAGAGGTACAGAAAGAGTCAGGAGGGGTGCAGAAAGAAGGACGAGAAGTGCAAAATGAGGCAAGGGAGTTGCTGAACAAAGCAACAGAGGAGAAGAAAGAAGCAAGATAAGAGCAGAAAGAGGCAAGTAAGGTGCAGAAAGAAGGAAGAGCAGTGCAGAAAGAACCAACAGAGGCGCAAAAAGAGGCAAGAAGGGTTCAGAAAAAGGTCGTTGGAGGGGTGCACAAAAAGGCAATAGAGACACAGAAAGATGCAGGAGGGGTGCAGAAAGAAGGAAGAGAAGTGCAGAAAGAAGTAACAGTGGTGCTGAAAGAGGTGTAAAGCGTGCAGAAAGAGCAATAGAAGTGCACAAGAGGCAACAGAGGTACAGAAAGAGGTAAGAGAGGTGCAGAAACAGGCAGGAAAAGTGCAGAAAGAGGGAACAGGTGTGCAGATAGAGGCAAGAGAGGTGCAGAAAGAGAAAATAGGGGTGCAGAAAGAGGCAAGAGCTCTGCAGAAAAAGGCAACAGAGGTGCTGAAAGAGGCAAGCGACGTGCAGAAAGAGGCAAGAGGGATGCAGAAATTTGCAAGTGGTGCAGAAAGAAGCAATAGCAGTGCAGAAGAACCAACAGAGTTGCAAAAAGAGGCAAGTGATGTGCAGAAGGAGGCAAGAGAACTGCAGAAAGAGGCAAGAGATTTGCAGAAACAGGCAAAAGGGGTGCAGAAAGAGGAAACAGGTGGGCAGACTGAGGCAAGAGCGGTGCAGAAAGAGGGAAGAGGGGTGCAGAAAAAGGCAATAGGGATGCAGAAATTTGGAAGAGAGGTGCAGGAAGAAGCCAGAGCAGTGCAGAAAGAACCAACAGAGGTGCAGAAAAAGGCAAGAGGGGTACAGAAATAGGCAAGTGAAGTGCAGAAAGAGGCAAAAGCGGTGCAGAAAGAAGAAACAGGTGGGCAGACTGAGGCAAGAGAGGTGCAGAAAGAGGGAAGAGGGGTGGAGAAAGAGGCAAGATCGGTGCAGAAAGGGTAGGACAAGTGCACAAAGAGGCAAGAGGGGTACAGAAAGAGGCAGGAGGGGTGCAGAAAGAGGAAGAGAACTGCTGAAAGAGGCATGAAGGGTGCAGAAAGAGCCAAGACAGGTGAAGAAAGAAGGAACAGAGGTACAGAAAGAGGCAAGAGTGGTGCTGAAAGAGGAAAGAGAGGTGTAGAAAGAGGCAAGAGAGTTTTCCAAAGGGGGAAGAGGGGTGTAGAAACAGGCAAAAGGGGTGCAGAAAGAAGCAAGTGAGGTACAGAAAGGTAAGCGAGGTGCAGAAAGAAGCAAGAGAGTTACAGAAAGAGTCAAGCGAAGTGCAGAAGGAGGCAAGAGAACTGTAGAAAGAGGCAATAAGAGGTACAGAATGAGGTAATGGAGATGCAGAAAGAAGCAAGATAAGTGCAGAAAGAAGTAACAGAAGTGCAGAAAGAGGGTAGAGGGGCAGAGAGAGAGGCAAGAGGGGTGTAGTAAGAAGCAAGACAGGTGCAGAAAGAAACAAACAAAGTGCAGAAAGAAGGAACAGAGGTGCAGAAAGAGGCAAAAAGGGTGCCGGAAAGACATAAGAGGGGTACAGAAAAAGGCAAGAATAGTGCAGAAAGAGAGAAGAAGGGTGCAGAAAGAGGCAAGAGGGGTACACAAAGAAGCAAATGAGGTACAGAAAGAGGCAACAGACATGCAGAAAGAGGAAAGAGAGGTGCAGAAAAAGAAAGAAATGTGCAGAAAGAAGCAACAGAAATGCAGAAAAAGGCAAGAAAGGCACAGAAGGAAGTAAGACTGGCTTCCACAATATTAGTACCAATTTAACACCCACATTTAGCAATAAATAACAGGTGACGATTCTAGGTGTGCAAAGGGCCTTCCACCATGCCATAACACTTCTCGATGCATTTTTGTTAACGTTTGAGCCATTTGAACTAGAAACAAGGCTTTTTTTGTTCAAAGCTGCAGATTAGGGAGCAGATGATAAATTATGTGGCTAATGCAGAAAATGTATAATTGTGCTTAAGTCGGTGCAGCCAATCAGTTGTATAATTCCAGTGGCCCTGCTCATACCTCTGACTAGGTCCACAAGAGTTCATAGTTGAGCTTCTATGGAAACGAGAAAGACTAAACCTGACATTACCACTCCACAATGCAGACTACAATACCACATAATTACTCTCAATAACACATAATCCCACTCTACATAATTCCTATATACTGAACACCACATACTTTCTATCAACATAATTTCACTGCACAACAAACCACATAATTCCACTACACACAATGTACATCCACTCCTGTAGCAGAGTAGGATCTGCTTCACATGGGTACCCTCACCTTTTGCTGGTGTTTCACTGTTTTTTGACCTTAGTCCGGCTGTGGCCCTGCTAATCAGGACCACAGCCTAGCTGCTTCCTATCTAAAATAGTTTCCATGTACATTAGGTATATCTCTAATTGGATTCTGGAGTGCCTTATAAGTCCCTAGTATATGGTATGCTATGTACCCAGGGCATAGGTACCTCAGAGGCCTACCAGGGGCGGACGCATGTATTATGCCACCCCTGGGAAGCACTCCAAAATGACACCACGGGTCTGCTTCAGCAGCCTGGGTAAGGTGCTGCATGCACCCCTTACTGTGGTATAGGCTACCTATATCACTACCATTGCACACACATATAAAACCTATAAGTCACTCCTATGGCAGGCGTTAACAATCCTGAAGGCAGAGTGCTTGGTTTTTATGTGAGAGGGTGCCCCTGCATGAGCAGATCCCCTCAGCAGCATTTGGAGTACCTCCACTGATGCTGTTTGTGGTCCAGCCTGACCCTATACTCTTAAGTGCATTATAACCTCACGGTAGATGCTAACTTTGGACTGGCTGCACGGACACATGTCGTGTTTGGTGTCAAACACTTTGGAATACTACTTCCCCACCAGTTCTGGCGGTGGGGGTAGCATTCCATCCTTCTAGAGGGAGAGACATGTACACACTGGTCTAACCGGTAAAGACTTTCTAGAGCCCTGGCATCACAAAATGGATGCCACAGACACAGGTCTGGCCTCCTGTTGCTGACCAAAACACCGGCAGGGGAGGCCTGGACAATAGGTTTCCTGCCACATGGAGGTGTAACCACCTCCCCAGACAGGCAGATGTGTATGGGGGCTGGGCGGGAGCACTCTCTGGTGCTTTGAAGTCCTGCACTGGGGGCACACTTGGTGTCCCTGTGCATAGTCCAGTTCAAACCAGTTGCAGGGGCTACCTGCCCCTGCTCCGGTACAAAACTGGACAAATGAAATGGGTATAACCACCCCTCTTTCCAAACCCTCCCATAGGTGGATCCCCAGAGTATGTCCAACCCCCTATCTTAGTATAAGTATAGGAATCCAGTCCTTGAGACTTTTGTATTACCCTGGACGAAACTCTGCAACATATATCCTGGACCTTCAACTTTCTATTTCGACTAGAAGACTGAAGAAATCTCCCTTGGGGTCAAGGAGAGACTCCCCTGCTTGGCAGGCACCAAAGAAGCAACTGTCCAGTCTGCAACTCTGAAGCTCCCGCTGGACGCCAAAGTCTTTGCATCACCAGAGGTGAATTTCCAAACTTCCTCGAGGATACCCTGAGTCCACAGCAAAGCTGAGGCCCGTGGCTATCATGGATGACGTAGAACTGTGACCCTGGACACCTTGAACTTTTTCCAGTACATCATCTTCCTGGTCTTCCTTGAAGTTGTGCTTTGGGATCCTAGTAGCCCCAGCCTTCCGCACCAACTGCACTGAAGATCTCTGGCCTCCACTCCACGAGTGACCCGTGGGCCAGTTTCCAGTGCGATTGCTCGAGGCTCCTTTGTGATAGCTAGCCCATTGGCTAGTGGGTCCCCACGAAGGCAACTCCTTTTCTGCTTGGGCTTTCCTGGTTGCTCCAGACGTGCCCTGACTTACCCTTGCTGGGTGAGTCCCTCAGACCCTGCTGGTTTGCACCGACGTCCCGTCTTCTATTTCTACTTGATTTGCTGTTGCCAAGGCTTGTTGGGTCCATTCTGGTCACCGACACCGCAGCACTCGACAGACTTTGTGGGACAGCTCGAGTCCAGCTCCTGGTTGTCTTTGACGCCTCCTGGACCTCGTTGCTGAAGAGTCCAGACACCCGTCAACTCACCTAAAGCACCTGACATCTGTGGGCATTGGACTATCATGCCCTGGTCACTGTCCCCTCTGCTTTCAGGTTCCTTCCATCCTCGATCCAGGCTTGGATCTCTTCGGACACTTCTCCTCTTCACGGCAGCAGCACTTCTTGGCCAGCTTCCATTGAAAACGACGCTGCGACCTGACACCAAAAGACACCTATGCACCCGGCTTCCCTGGGTGAGGTAACGTGAGTACTCTGGTGCTCCCGTGGGTGTTGGCCCTAGACACCTCTAAGCCCAAAAGGGTTTGCTGGTAGTCATCCTATAAGAGTCCTTAACTTGTAATTTTCCAATAGCGACTTTCCCCATAGAAGTTAACGGCGATTCGCGCCTGTGTTCTAGCACTGCACGCGTACCCCGTGGGTCCCCTACGTCACTACCTTGGGTGGTTCCTTGGGGCCCAAGCACTTCTAAAGGCTCTAGGCCTTGTGTCTAGTTAATTTGTGGTTCTTATACCACTTTATTGGTATATGGTTTGGTACGCCCGTAGGGCCCAAACGTGTATTTGTGCTTTTACTGTTGAATACTGACTTGTAACTTAAGTACTTCGAACTCCAGCCTCATAAAGAAACTAGAGGGGTGTGTTTTATCTTAAATACATATATTTTGAATATATCCCTGGTGGGGTTGTCCTTTCATTTGGTCATTCAGGAGATTATAGACTGGTAAAACAAGCTGCTTTACATTCCTTCAAGACTTAGCCTGAAGACAGCTCTCCATAGCTACCACTAGGATAGCTTTCAAGAAAGGTTGTCTTTAACCTATCACCATAAGGGGTTGTTTGGACTGGTACAGGGTGCCCACTTTAATTAGTGGACAACATATACCAGGCCAACTTCTCACAACTCCACTCCAAAAAACATTAGTAAGACACTTTTACATTTACCACGCCAATAGCTCTAATTCTCGCAAATGCGAAACCTATTACATTGCAAACACTTATTTAACTAGTAGTCGCGTTTGCAGAGTGGTGGAGAAATGGTGCTGGGCCTCTGACCAGCTGTCAGGAATTTTGCTGCATAGAATTTACAGGTGGTACCAGGAGGCCTTCTTGGCCCCCAAAGTTCCTAAGGAGTAAATTGGACTTCATCCCCCATCCCGTAGTCTTCCAGGAGGCGCGTTTGCAGAGTAGTGGAGAAAGGGGGGCATGGCCTCCGAAGACATCTTAGCAATCCCACTGTGTGGGACTTGATGGAGGTAACAAGAGGGGTAGTTGGCACCCAAGGACATCCTTGCGAGCCAACTACCACTCCTATTACCTCCAGTAAGTTCCACACAGCAGGATTGCTACGTTCTCATAGCAGGCCATGTCCCCTTTGCCCACTACTCTGCAAACGCGCTCCCTGGTGCACTCTTGGATGGGGATGGAAGTCCCCTTCGCTGCTTGGGGTCCTTTAGGGGCCAACTAGCCTACTTCTTACTTCCAGTAAGCCCCACACAGTGGGATACTGAGAGGTGGACAAAGGCCAAGCCCCCTTTCCCCACCACTCTGCAAACGCACCTCCTGGCTCATTCTAAGTTGGGGTATTAAGTCCCCTTCTTTCCTGAGGGTCCATGGGGGCCAACTATCCCACCAGGTACCTCCAGGAAGAGCCACAGACCTGGATTGCTGAGAGTGGTCCGAGGCCATGCCCCCTTTTTACACCACTCTGTAAACGTGGCTCCTGACGCACTGCTGCTTGGGGGATGAAGTCACTTGTGTCATGAGGTCCTCAGGACACAAGAGGACCTCATCGCCCCACCAGCAGTGCACCAAAAGGCGTGTTTGCAAAGTGGTGTAAAAAGGGGCGTGGCCTTGGACCATGTCTCTGCAATCCAGCTGTGTTGCGCTTACTGAAGGTACCTGGTGGCTAGTTGGTCCCCAGGGACCCTCAGTATTCAAGGGGACATAATTCCCCAACTTAGAATGGGCCATGGGGTGCTTTTGCAGAGTGGTGCAGGGAGGGGTTGGGCCTCCTGCGAGATGACGGCTTTTTTTATATATATATTTTTTTAGAAGGGGGGCTGTGTGGCCCCCCTTCTTTTAGTATTATTGAGGGCCCTGGGGACCACATCCCCCAGGGCCTGACCCTTTCTAAAACAAAAACTAAAAAAAACGGGAAGGGGGCGACACGGCCCCCCTCCCGAGGCCGATTTCGGCCCCAGGGATCCCATCCCTAGCGGCGTGGCCTCCTTTTTAAAAATATATTTATAGGGAAGGAGGGCTGCTCGGCCCCCTTTCCCCGGGCCACTTTTGGCCCCAGGGACCCCATCCCCCGGGGCATGGCCTCTTTTTAAAATAATATTTATAGGGAAGGGGGCCACGCGGCCCCCCTCCCCAGGACAAATTGGCCTAGGGACCACAACCCCTGGGGCCCAGCAATTCTTTTTTTCAAATAAAGGCAGGGGGCCACGTGGCCCCCCTCCCGTGCCACTTCTGGCCCTGTGGACCCCACACCCCGGGGCAGGTCCTTAGCATTGGGGACCATGTGGGGAGCCACAATGCCCCCACATTCCCAGCCAGCTCCCCGTCTCCTGCGGGAGTCAGCATTGCTTTTTGGCAAGGGAAGCTGCTAACATGCAGCTCCCCTTGCCTGAAAGCAATTCTGCTTTGCTTAGTTGAAGCGAGAGCAGGTTTCCTGCTCTTGCTTCAACGAAGCAGAGCAGTGTTTGCTATGGCAGGGTGGGAGCCGTGCACCCGCCCTGCCATTGCAAACAGCAATGTCCAGGGGGTGGGCACCCTGGGACATTGCAGGAGCTGGCCCTGGGGGGTGGGGGTGCCCAGGGCCATCAAGGACTCCAGCCCTCCCTACATTTTCAAAGTCCTGGGGATGTGGTGGTCCTCGGGGCCCGCCATGGACCCCAGGATTTGAATAGTGGTGCCCTGGGAAGGTGGTGGTCCCTGGGGCAGTGTGGGGGGCAGGAGACCCCCACACCTAATTGTTTAGGTCTCGCCTAAGCAGCGCGTATGTGCTGCATAGGCAAAAGACCTTTAGCAATTGCTTTGGCATTTCAGCCAAAAACGTGCACGCGTTCCATTGCCTTCAATGGCAACAAGTGCACGTCTGGCGATTCACTTGCAGGAGTGATTGGCTGGTGCCATATGTTATTAATTATCGCGGCGTCAGCTGCTCGCTCCCGCAAGGGATCGCACAGGCCCCCTCCTCTCTCCCCCTGCTGCCACGCGAGGTGCGCGCTTGTGCTTGTTGTTGCTTGTTTCCTTATGAAACCTCAAAGGCATGCTTCTCTCGCCTCTGATATAATCATTCTGCATATGACTGTGGCCTATTGCTATTTTTCGTGTTGGACAGGGTATTGGTGAGATATTTCACAGTTTCGTGCTATATAAGGCCTTGGTGACTTGCTCGGCTTACACTTAGTCATGGCGAAATTCTCCCTTTGCAAATGGTCTCTGTTCACAGTACCTAAATTCATCTCACTAGTTAAGAATTGCCCCCAGGACCTGGCCCACACTGGCCCACCCGGGGGGCTTGAAAAATACAAAGCATGGGAGATCTCACTTTGTTTTTTTCATAATTTCGGCCGGTTTCGTGCACCCAGCTCAAACTCGGCCGAAATGATTTTTAAGAAATGCTTTTTTTGGTCCTGGGGGTCCCTGTGGGACTCCCGGAGCAGGCCTAGAGGGTCAGGGTGTTTCTACCCTGGTACCTTTTCTTCATCTTTCACTTTTTTCCCCCCTTTTTCTTGTGACTCGGTTACCGCTAAATTTGGTGTAATTCCATTCAGCATTTTGGGCTGTAGCCATGTCTAAAGTTCCTATGAAAATTAATATGGGGAAAACACGTTTTGGGGCCCCCTGTTTTTCTCCGCCCCGCTTGACGAATCACCCCGAAACTTTCAAGGCAAGAGCTGACCTGAGTGAACCATTTTTTTAATAAAATTTCGTGAAGATTCGTCAAACGGCGCCAAAGATATTGGCAAAAGAAAAAACGCTTTTTGAATACAAACAAGGCCCTAACTATAACTACCTACTGGCGACCGTCATTAGGTAATATATATGTGTGTGTGTGTGTATAGATAGATATATATAGATTTATAGACAGATAGACATATAGATATATTATCTACTGGCGGTCGCCAGTAGATAGTTATAGTTAGGACCACGTTTCCATAGGAAATCCGCAACATTCTATTTGGAATAACTTTGGCGCCGGTTGACGAATCCCCGCGAAATTTTCAAAATAGGCAGGGCGCTATGCTCCGCTCCTACCCTGAAAGTCTCGGGGGGATTCGTCAAGCGGGGGCTGAGAAAAAAGGGGGGTCCCAAAACGCGTTTTTCCCATGCATTTTTCCATAGGACCTTTAGACACAGCTACAGAGCGAACGGCTGAACAGAGTTACTTGACATTTGGCAGAGTTAGTCTACTGGTCAAGGAAGTGCCTTTTGTAGGTTTGGTGTAAATCTGTTCAGTAGATCCTGAGAAAATAGCCTTTAAATCAATATATATATCTGTGGCAGCTTACGGTGCGCTTACGGTGCGCTTACGGTAAGCTTACCGTACGCGTACGGTGCTGTGCGCGAGCGCGATTCTGATTGGCTGTTAGATCTTAGTAAACATTCGAATCGGTCGAAACCAGGAAGCGGCGGCCGCCATTTTCTATCTCGCACTCTGAGGGGGAGGATGAAAAACAAAGGCAAAAAACATGTAAACGGGCTGTTTAGACTGCTCCCAACCACCTTGCCATGATGAAGGTGTCCCCTAAGAACCCCCAAGGCAAAAAATACAATATTTTTTTTTTTTTTAAATCGCCGATTACGCTTACCGTACGCGTATGGTAAAAAAAAGTTAAAAAAAAAAAATTATCCACACTCTCCACACCCCGTGTGCCAATGGGGCCCGAAGGGTACCATTTGCGCCTGGCATATGGTTTGCGTAAAAAAATCAAACATTACGTTTCACAACGAAGCGCATAATATGTCCTCCATGTGCGCACGGTGCGCGAAGCGCATCGTGCGTACATGGCCCATCCAGCGTAACGTGGGCTACACGCACCGCGTGCCCACCGTGCGTGCACGGCACTAACTGCGTAAAGTGGTTTTTTCAGTGAATATATATATATATATATATAGATATGTGTGTGTGTGCTGTTTTTTTTATATATATACGCCTATATACACTGAAAAAGCGAAGGTTACAGGGACGTTATATTTAGGATTTTTTAATTTATTATAAATTCACAAAAAAAAATTTTTGGGGGGTCCCCAGTGAAGTCCCTCTGGGACCCCACCTCCAGGCCTATGGGGTAAGGGTATTTCTAACATAACATGGGTGTTAGCTTAATTCCCTCACTCAACTGATTGCTATGAGAGAGGGTTGCAGTAACAGTGGTTGGCCATGTGGTGTGATGCTGACTAACCCCAAGACTCGGCTGGAGTACCTTTAAGCCTGTTTAGACACTATTATGCTTGAACTAAATTTTGAAGTGTATTTTGGGGAGTGCAGTGGTCTTACTGTTTTGTGGATGTGTGTTTTCCATTGGTATTTTCTTCTGTAACATTTCCCCTAATAACACGCATTTTATTATAATTTTTCCACATTTTCCCACCCTTCGCTCTGGTCCCGCCAATATTTACTACGAAAACATATTCCTACATTTGCGGACATCTCCATTCACAATAGAAAAGCGTGGCAGAGATGGAGGTATCCACTTGTAGGATTGTGAATTGCATTTTGTACTGAGCAAAGGGTACTACTGGAGTATTATTTTACATGACTCAAAATGCATTTTGTGAATTGGGCCCACTGTGTATTGTTTGATTATTTTTATAGAAGTAATCAAGCACATCTATTTTCTGTTGCGCAAGATTTTTACTTGCTACATCTATAGATTTAGACTGAAGATATCGAATGGCTACATTTACAACCCTGAACAGTGCATTAAAATGTGACAAAACTGGGTTGAGTATTATTTAGCAATATCATAATGCTATGATTAAAATCTGGTTAATACCGACATTTCATGTAAAGTAACTTGTAGAAAAAAGTGGCTTATTTCCAACTTTTTTGTCTGTACTAAATGCAGACTCTCTGAAGAAGATGAAACGAAAAACATAAAACAAACCTGTTTAAGATGGTGACATGTTAACATTAAAATATTATGTCCAGGTTTGTAAAGATCTCTTGGGAAATGTGATGCATTGGAAGAAAGGATTTGTCAAGTGTTCAGAAATTCTTCAACATATGGATGGCATTTCAATGTCTGGCGATCAAAAAGTTGCGAGTCGCCCATCAGCTCTAGTTTGATCTAATGTATACATTATTAATGAATCTCGAAAGGCCAGACCGGGCAGACAGATGATTTTGATTAGCTAGTATTCTGTGCTGCATACGTGAACATGCAGCAGCAACCAAGTTTTTTTTAGATTAAAGACTTCATGCTAGATGTAGGATTCAGGTGGAAAATTTGGAATTTAGTGCTATCTTCTCTTTTTTTCTGTACGTTATGCCTCATTCTGTGTCACACTGTAACCTTCATTCGAGCACGATTGGACATCTATGCCTAAAATAAGTGTACTAGTTGTGTTGGAAGAGTCATACATTGTGTACAATTCCTCATTCACATTTCATCAGATAAAGCATGGCGAAATGTGAACATAGAAATCTGTTAAAGAAGGCAAAAAGATGTGGTAATCATTAGGCAAACATTCAGATTCGGCACTTTATGCCGAAATTCGAGCAGGAAAACACAGACGAGGAAGGCACTGCTGGATCAGATTTACATGGCACCCTGTTGAATCAGTACTGACCTATATACTCACTAGGGGCCTTTTTATCAAGGAACGGGGATAACATTATCGCCGCTTTAGCGGAAGGAAACTGCTGCTGAAGCGGCGATAATGGGCTTGATAATATGCCCTGGAGAATTCCAATAGAAGTCCATGTTGTGGTGTGAACATGGGCTTCTATTGGAATTCTCCGAGGCATATTATCAAGCGCCGCTTTAGCAGCAGTTTTCTGCCGCTAAAGCGGCAATGATGTTATCGCTGTTCTTGGAAAATATGGCCCCAGGTGCGGCATCTATGTATATGGTATTTCTATAGCATGAACCTAGCAAAAATGCAGCAGAGCGCTTTACATGTTCAAAGACAAGCATAAAGTCAATGAGTAAGAGGAGAGAAAGGAAGGTTGTGGATGATTAATACATTCTGATATACTGTTCTTTATACAGATGACTCTTCAACTCTTTCTAAATTGGAGCAGAGCTGTGGTGGTTCTGATGGATACAGGGATGGTGTTCCAGATCTTAGGTGCATACGGGGTAAAGGCCTGTTGTCTTGCTTTGTTCTTTATAACACTTCTTAGTCTGCTGTATAATGATTTCCTCACTTAGGGTATGTCAATATCCACAAGAGACGGTGAGCTTGTCTGCAGGATAAGCAGGGGTGCTGGTTAGGAAAGCTTTGTAACTAATGCATCTGGCTTTGAATGTGGTGTTGGTCTCAACGGGAGCCAATGGAAAGGGTAATGTTATCATGTTTCTTCAGGTTCTGGATGACACATGTTGCAGTGTGTAGGATGCTTGTAAGGAGTGCAAATGAGAAGTCGGTGAGGTCATGGAGTAGGCATTACCCCCATCCAGATCCAAGAGTATGAATAATTCCACTGCAGTTTCGAAGTTGCTTTCTAAAAGAAAAAGTTTGACTTTCTATAGAAAAGAGAACTGGTGGCTTTGGTTTTGGCAATTTATTTCTTGAGGGTGGGGATGGTGTTCAGGGTCAATCCAAGAAACGTAGCAATCAGTGAAAGCTGGTGTTCAAAACCTTCACGGCTCATGTAATTGAGCCAAGTTTGTACTATCTTTTTTTTATTGCACTGGGCAAATAACAGGACACTGAACATACAGGTATGGATGATCTGCAAACAGTTTCTGAAGCAGAGGAGACTTTGAAGTGTATCATCAGCCTATTTATGAATCTTGATGCTATTGTCTGTGAAGTAGGGCACCAAGTGACTTCCTGTATAGGTTGGGGATGACAGGAGACAGTACCGAGCTTTGAATGACTCCACACTGCTTGCTGTACAGCCTCACCAAGTCAAAGAACTCATAATGCCAACCTTATTTTACACAATATAATTTAGTGTGCTTGTAGAAAGTGAACTGTTTATTAAATACAATTGAATTTGTGAGTCTTTCTAACTGTCCATTGTTGGATGTGCTTCCTGTGCAACTAGAAGCAGCTGAAACCAGTGTGAACATATTGTTTTTCTTCAAAGGACATTTCTTGCTGTTGTACAAAAGGACTCTGCATTTTAATCAAGGCTAATAGTATAAGCAATATGTAGGATCTACATGGAAATAATCACAAGAAAATAGTTTAAAAGTATAGAAAAGAACAATGGGGCAGATTTACTAAGGACTTGGATTGTCCTTGAGGGATGCAAGTTGTCGCAATGCAATGCAGTCTTTAACTGGGATTTACTAAAGCAACTTTGCATGGATTTGCGTGGTTTAGTAAATACAAAGTAACGAAAGGCTGTGCAAAGTACTGCTTTGTGCTACTTTGCATCGGGTAGGTGTTTCATGGGTGCAGTATGGGTGTCTGATCCTGCACAAAAACAATCCTGGCTGTGATGCAGGCACAGTGGACCAGTGCAAGAAAAGAGCAGAAATGCTCCATATCTTTTAAGATATGGACCATTACTGCTCTCCCCCCACCATGCAGTACAGAGCAGCAAGTTGCCATGCGCTCTTGCATTTCATGAAAGAATTGTTAATGTGCTCTTAAATGTGAATGAAAGCAGTTCAAGTGACTGTGTCCAATGATGAATGTAATACAGTGCTTTTAAAGCAAACGTAATGCCGAGATGTAAACCAAGTTGTGGATTTTCAATTTGAAAATCTATAAATTGTTTGTCAAGTAGTGCCAACTGTCAGTCAATGTTATAATTGAAGTACAATTCACAGTGAAGTTCAGTGAGAGGCCTTATGAAGGACATTAAACCTTAATCAATTTGTAATATCCTTTGTGCATATAGTATTTTATTCCTTGAACCAATGGGATTCACTGCTCTCTAAAACTCTAGAGTCATGCATTTTCCAGTTATTTGCATCATATTTTTGTCCTAAATCTCAAGTAAACGTTTGACATGTGTCATGGTTAGGGCACTATTCCTGATGCGTTCCTACACTCTTGGTTCTGTTGCTCCCTGTAATGTCTGAGTCTATGTTGATCCTTCCTCCAATCCTTGATGCCATGCCTTCTCCCACATCAATTGTGCAAATCAAATGCATGCTTTCTCCACGCCGCTTTAGCTATATTGAGTTGTTTAGGTGTGTTTTGCTGCCTCTCCTTTGAAATTGTGTGCAGTGCTGGTCAGTGCTCAATGGAGTGACACCCATCTTTGCTCTGTTATAAAAAATGATGACTGATGGTGCACAATGCTGCAAGGAGATAAACCTATGTCTATGCAGTGCAGACACGTAAAATATTTTTTCATAATTACAGAAACATATAAAGATAAAATGGACCAGAATAATTTTATTTGATTAAATAACATTGTACTAATGTAATATTCAGACAATTATACATTTCCTAACTAAGCCAATTTTTCTAGGTTCCACTAAGGTCTTACTTGCTAAACATTCCAGCAAATAAGTGAACCTTTTACCCAGAGAGTGGGTAAAACATTCCTCACTCCATCTGTTGCAAATAGTCAAAACAATTGTACGTAAAAGGAAATTTCAACAACACTTCCCCAAATAGGTTTCAAATATAAATGGTTTAAACATGAATGATAGAAATTACAGATGTGCAGAATCTCCAATGCAGTTCTGGCTGTCTGTATGTTATAGGTCTCTGCCGCAGTATTTCTTTTTGTAGCAACACTGTCACTAATTTGCTATGTTCATCAAAATGCATGTCCTTCATAGCAGTACTAAGCCAAGGGACACCTTTGATTACATGTTGAGGCAGTGGGTACAAGGTTCTTCCACAACACTGTATTGTTTTAGAAACCATTAGCACATAAGGATGGTCAAGTTCCAACTGCAGCAACGGATGCTGGTTAGCATTATATAGAAACCATTATTTAATAGGTTGTGGTGCATGTGGATGGATGAAGTGGGTGTAACCGATATGACGTGACTTTAATTCAGGCATCAAATCATTTCACCTTCTATGAAATAGAATTGAATTGCACAGTAGTGAATGACCTAGGGTATTTTTGTGGCGTCATTTTATTACATGTGAGAAAATATAAGAAAAGGGAAATATCCACAAATGAAATAGATGTGAATTATGCATTAGTTCATACCTGCCTAATGGGATGTACTTAAAAATGAAACTTTGTTATAGGCAGGGAAAAAACTCCTTGTATCAGCCATGTAAGAGGTGGAATTTCACTATATGAAAATGGTGTTTCTTTAATTTGCTCAATACATAACAATGTGTACGTACATTCTTTTTTAGCAATTGTTTTTGGTGCCGGGGTCAAATTATAAGGCTCAAATATGGCTGTTCATTCAAAAGTTGCCAGTGCACAAAACCTGATCGAAGAGCTTATAAAGCCCAGTTTAACTGCATTTTAGCTCTCAATTGAACCCGGCATAGTGACCCGTCCGATACACTCACTGACCGAACCTGGGTGGATTTGCGAGCCTGCGTGAGCAGAGAAGAGACCCAAGACTCCTGGGCCTAGCAACGTGAGTGCGGCACTGAAGCGCCGGCCTGGAGTGGCGGCCGTCGCCGTGATGTAACGTACGCAGGGAGGCGCGGGTGGCGGTTAATCTCCGGCAGTGCAGGGAAAGCTGCGAGCCCTGCTTGATTGCTGCCGACGGAGGCCTGCAAGGGAGGGGTCAGCTGTAGAAGCCTGGGAGAGGTGTACAATTGAAGGTATGTGCGCGCTGGGCTGAGCGCCACCCCAGGAGCCAGGAATTGGGCAACAATGAATTTGGGACATTATAGAAACATTACAGCGTTGCCAAATCGGGCTCGACCGACGTGCGGGGCACCATATGGAGGTAGCTTCAAAGCTTAAAGTGGAACCAGCACAGGGCCTGTATTAATCCTGCTGAAAGCTTCGACATTGAGGACCTGGAGGGTAAGAGCGCAGGGCATGAGGCACAAGACCGGGGGCAGCCCAAGCGCCGGATTAGAGAAATGGTGGTGTATGATACTACGGCTCGAGATTAAGGGCGATTTGCGTCCGAGCAGCGCAACAAGGAACCGCGACCCTAGGCTCTCCTCAAACTGCCCACTATAACACAACGCAGCAGCGGGAAGCACCAGGGGGCCCAGGCTGAGGAGCACAGTGCAACGAATGGCGGAATAGCGTGCAAGAGGAGCGGCAGAGTCCATCCGGGTCCAGGGCTTGAAATTGAGAACGGCGAAGAGGGACGAGAGCTGAGCTGGCGGAAGCGCAGTAAGAACAGCTAACCCCCACGAGAACGGGCGAACGGAGTCTGAGCCCTGACCAGCAGCACACAACATATCAGCGTTGGCGCACACATGCTTTTGGGAAGGCGGAGAAGCGGCATAGGCCAGAAGACACGACCATGGGGAAGGCAGACAAGACCCAACCCAAAATAACATTCGACCAGGCCAAAAAACCGGCGGACCGAAGGACGGACGAGCAGCCACGTCCACAGGTGGAGGCCGACGCATCCGGTGGGGTGACAAACATCGAAGTACAAGCCATGTTTACCTCTATTCAGGCTACTCTATCAACTATAGATGGGAAAATCGACTCCCTCACATATCGAGTAGACAGAATGTCAGAGCGTCTAGATAAACATTAGGAGCGCTTAGACACGGCTGAGCGAAGAATATCGGACGCCGATGACACCCAGGCACAGACAGACATGAGGCAGGCGAAGATTGAAAAGCACATAGCCTCCATCATAGCCAAAGCAGAAGACTTGGAAACGAGGTCCCGCAGGAATAACATTCGCCTGACGGGCATATCGGAAACTACAAATACAGGTCCTATGGATCGGTTTGTGGAACAATTACTGGTTTCTATACTTGGCAGGGACACGTTCTCGGAGATCTTCATTGTGGAGCTGGCACACAGATCCCTGGTGCCAAAGCCACCTGCAGGCGCGCCACCGAGGACGATTATTGCGTGGATCCTAAGCTACAGGGACCGAGATGCGGCACTGCGAAAGGCCAGGGAGCTGGGGAAACTAACTCACGAAGGCATGGATATCTCGATCTACCCGGACTTCACTGCCTCGGTGCAGGAGGCAAGAAAGAAGTTTACGCAGGCAAAACTAAAACTGAGAGAGCTCAACATACCATACGCAATGTTGTATCCGGCAAGGCTCAGGATCACGGACGAAGGGAAGGTGAAAATATGTAAAGAACCAAAGGACGTGCTCAAACTCTTACAACAGAAGGAACAAGCGGGGTCAAAACGGAGATCTCCACGGGGAGGTCGGGAAGAAAGGTCTACCACGTCGGACGTCTAGTAATGGCATATAGCGCAGGCGGCTGATCACTCCCGTCACTCAGAGAACTCAGAAAGGTTGCAACGGAAGGGAACAATTGACAAAGTCCGCGGCAGCGGGGGTCTGAAGATCGGATCCCCAGCCCGTATGGTGACAGACTATAAGACCTACACTATACGTTGCAACAGAACAAGATATCTGAGGCGGAAAGGTGAACAGAGAACTGGCTGATGAGCGCGTGATGCACACCAGAGGGTCATGCGCTCGACGCAGATAAGTTGAATACTACAGTCACCACGACGGCGCAATATAATGTTGTCTTGAGTATTGAATGGGCGTGCGGCAAGCGTCACTCAGTGTACACCACACCAGATCGGCGAAAAGTGGTGTTTTAGGTTGTTCCTTCCCCTGTTTTCTTTACTGCTCCCCCCTCTTTTTTTGTTTTGTCTATCAGATGACATGAGGGTGCGTGTTGGGAATGTCTCCGTCGTGGGGGTTAGGGCAGAGTGGGTGGGGGTGGGGGACGGGGTAGATAAAAATGTCCAGTCGGCAAGAAGGAGCTTTTCACACACATACAAATTCACACACATGGCATATGAGGAACACGGAAGTCGCGAGTAAAGGACAAATGAATATAGATAAAGCGGACAAGAATACTCGAAAATTAATGTTCCTCACTTGGAATGTCCAGGGGTTACAAAACCCTCAGAAAATACACAAAGTACTGACATATTTAGACAGACATGGCATTGATGTGGCATGTATACAGGAGACACGCCTCACTACCAACACCGAGCCGAGGGTGAGTCTTAGATGGGCGTCCTATCGCTTAGCATCTTCGTACTCAACGTATGCCAGGGGAGTCTTGATACTCATCAGACGAAATACCCCATATCCGCACATTGACTGATGACCAAGGCCGCTACATAATGGTTCAGGGCGATTTCGGGGGTACTGTACTGACGATTATCACATCATATGGTCCAAATACGGACGATCCGGAGTTTTACGCGGAAATATGGGCTAAGCTGAGGGACTTTCCGACAGCACCAATACTATGGGAGGGAGATTTTAACACATGCTTGGACCCAGCGCAGGACAGGTTAACAGGTAACGAGAGATATGGAAAGAGAGCGGCCATAGCACTCAAAGAAGGCATGATAACATGGGGAATGACAGATATATGGAGGATGAGAAATGAGGGCTGTAGGGAGGGAACATGCACATCAACGACGCATAACACGTGGTCCCGCATAGATTACTGGCTGCTTTCAGCGGAAGCATGTACATGGATACAGACGGTCAAGCACCTCCCTAAGACACTGTCGGACCACTCTCCGGTTAGCCTAACAATGAAGATCCCTACACACATACCCCGCCACTTCACATGGAGATTACAGGGAACAGCCCTATTAGACCAGGTGTTTCAAAGCGACCTCCGACAGGCAATAATAGACTATTTCGAGATAAACTCTGGATCGGTGGACAGTGCAGGGACCTTGTGGGAGGCCTTTAAGGTAACTATCCGAGGTCACTGTATAAACAAACATGCCGGGATCCTGAAGGATATACAAAGACAATTACAGATAATAGAAAGAGACATAGCCACACTAGAAACGGAATTTACACGGACACACAATCAGACATTGCTGGCAGAGATCAGGGGAAGGATGGACGATTATCAGAAATATGCTGCTGATGAGATAAAGTACAAATCAAGACGTTATACAGCAAGAAACTACGGGGAGGGGGGCAGACCGGGGCGGGCTTTGCCGAGCAAGATTAAACCCTAGTTTGCCACATCATACATAACACAGATAAGGGATGACACAGACAGGATGCTATATGACACACGGTCCATATCAAACTGCTTCAAGAATTATTACTCACAGCTCTATGCCACACAAACGAACACTACAGAAGATGATATTAATGATTACCTAAGGGATGTAGCCCTCGCGTGGCTCTCCGATGAACACCGGGAGTTCCTGAGCCACCATATAACTAAAGGCGAATTCATAGACGCTATTAACTCATTGCCGAATAATAAGGCCCCTGGGATGGATGGGATACCTGGGGAGTTTTACAAAACATATCAGGACCTGTTGATACCACACTTAGCAGAAATGTACGAGGAAGCATATGAAAAGGGTACACTCCCTGCCACATTGAGAGAAGCGCAGTTAGTGGCACTCCCTAAACCAGATAAAGATCCGACACGCTGCGAATCTTATCGGCCCCTATCGTTAATAAACATTGACACTAAGATTCTAGCAAAGGTTACTGCAACTAGGATACAGCTACTTCAGGGAATGTTGGTGTTACCTGATCAAGCAGGTTTTGTACCCACTAGATCTACCACTCAAAATATACGCACAATCTTTGCCCTGTACCATACTCTGGACCCAGAAATGCCAGCGGCAGCGGCTTTATTAGACGCTGCGAAGGCTTTCGACTCAGTGGAGTGGGGGTTCATGTTCGTGGTGCTGCATAGGATGGGATTTCCTGCGAAATTCCTAAGATGGATAGAGATTTTATACAATGATCCAATGACCAGAATAAGGCTGAATGGGCAAGTATCTAACCTCATGGAGGTGAAAAGGGGGACGAGACAGGGTTGCCCGCTATCGCCAATTTTGTTCACCCTAATTCTGGAGCCCCTGGCATGCAGGATTCGACAGCACCATAAAGAAGCAGCGTTACAGTTTAGCTTGCGGCTCCTCAGCATATCATTATACGCGGATGACATGGTGCTATTCACACGACACCCGAATACACACCTAAACAGCCTCATTAGGGAATACATCTGTTTTGAACAATATGCGGGGTTACGAATCAACTGGGACAAATCAGTGATCATACCCCATACGCCAGCCACGACCCAACCGGCACTAGACTACCCTCTACAGTGGCAAACTGACCCGGTGAAATACTTAGGCGTATGGGTACACAGGGACCCGGACTTAGCAATCAGGGAAAATTATGGTAGAGCAATGACGAAGCTGGAAGAACAAATAGCTAGATGGATAAAGATGCCTTTATCGCTGGCTGACAGGATCGCGTTGCAGAAGATGATCGTGCTACCTCGATTTTTGTATCTATTTACTAATATCCCAATCTGGTTGATGCAAACATTCTTCGCAAGATTGCGATCAGCAATGCAGAAGCTAACGTGGGCAGGCAAGCAGGCTAGAGTCAGCTCGACTGTATTGACACGGCCATACTACTTAGGCGGTTTCGGGGCTCCGGATCTACAGCTCTACTTCTACTGCGCACAGGCACACCATGCTCACTATTGGACTAAACCACATGCGTACATTCCACACGTAGCAGTAGAGGCGGACAGCACACAGTCAGTACCGCTGTCAGCTTTTATATGTGACCCGAGACCACACATGCACAGGAACACGATCCAACCAGTATACTGCACTACACATGCGTGGTACGAGCTGGCACACAGGGCCAATAAGCTCCCCATGTACGCCCCAGCGCTCCCCATTGCTAATCATCCCAAACTGTCCATCACACAAGAGAAGAAAATGATGCTATTGCTAGGTGAAATGAAACTTTTCACCATGAAAGATATTTTTCCCCATGGCAGATTCATACGACGGGAGGAACCCTCATTAAGCACGCACAATACCCCATTGAAAGTTTTTGCCCATCTGCGGCTGCAAGCAGTAATCCGGGAACTGTATACCCACCTACCCGGAAGAGCCCCAACACTGAATGCGTTACAGGCCCTTCTCACTGCGCCAACTCGCCAGAAGGTAATCACTAGTTTATATAATATCTCACAGTCGGAACAAAGTCAGGATGCCAACAGATCGCTTACTAGGTGGGAAACACTGATAGGAGAAAGGATAGAGGAAAAGGACTGGGAATACTGTTGCACACAACTACAATTGCTAACATCCAACTGTAACCTACGAATATTACATTTTAAATTTGTCCACCAATACTATTACGCCCCGACACAACTTCACAGATATGGACTGAGGCTTAATGATAGGTGCCAAAGATGTAATGCAACGAATGCGGATTTTTTGCACTTAGCGTGGGCATGCCAACAGGTACATAAATATTGGCAGGACATAACAGAGGCAATAGCTACAATGCTGGGTGAGCCGGTGCCGAACACACCTCTCGTATGTTTATTGGGGATGTATAAACTCAAATTGGTCAAACGACGAAAGTTCCTTGCGGTGGCACTATTGCTAGCAAAGAGAAGAGTTGCAATTAAATGGGGTAGCAAACGCCCCCCAAGATTCAAGGACTGGCTGATGGACATGTCATACTGCAGAGAAACTATGGAAACATATGCAGAAGAACTACCACATCCATCGAGGCCTAGAGATTACTGGGAACCATTGAAACAATACCTCTTGTTAACGAGGGAAGATGAGTGATACACGTAAACTGCTGTACGCGCATATTACACGACACTTAATATGATGGACTCTCCTCTTATATTATGGTAGGGTATGGTGTGAGTACCAGACATTAACATTTCATGTATAAAGAGGTGAAATCAACTGGGAAAAGTCGGTTGGCACACCTGCCGGGGGAAGAAAATGTAGTAGTGTTGTCCGTTGTAATGCGGTCCCTTTCACGATGTCAGGACAGTACGATATATGGGACACAACCAATGTCAATATCATTTATGTTCTGAGATGCGTATTGTGTAACCGAAACAACCAATGCAAGCTGTGTGAACTGTGCTGTTGACTGGACAAAATAAATACATTTATAAAAAAAAAAAGTATTTATGTAGGACTTAAACAGTAATACACTGAAAACACAACCCAAGAAAGCTTCCAAACCAATTAGATTAATAGAGTTAATTTTAATAAATAAAATGACAACAAAACAGACAATAAGTGAAAGCATAGTTTGGAAGCGAAAATAGTGCCAAAAAGCAAATAGCACCACTCCTGGGTATCGGGTCATGCTGTATCAGGTCAAAGTCACAAGTTCAGGCTGACTGCGATGTGGAGCGTGGGTTGGGTATAGGGATGCTGTTCGTCCCTGTACAGAGTTTACCATCTCAAAGACTAAGGGCTGCCAAATTACGAGTAATTTTGTGGTCTGGATGGGGTCCCACAGTGATGCAGTACAAACGCTCATATGTGAGCCTTATACCTGGACTGCTTCGGGTCCGCCAATGCATGTTCCTGCACGGCATGGACTGTGCAGTCCATGTCATGCATGAACAGGGGCGCATGCGTACAGATTATGCCCCCCTGCGTGCCCCCCTGGTTTCCTCACTGCCAGCTGTTTCATGACGTGAGAACAGCCACGGCACCCCCAAGCATATTGCACTCTCAAGAACACCGTGCCATCGTCAGTGATCACTGATCTCTGGCAGTTGCAGCGGTTCTCTGGAGGTCCAACTGCCCTACTCATAATATGGCAGTCAGATTGCTGGTGCGGTGGTCCCCGACTGCCTCTGTACCTTCAGTTTGAGTTTGGCGGTCCCATGGAGCGCCAAACTTATAATTAGACCCTAAGTCCATGCACAGAGCCTCTACTTCATGTTGGTGGGAGCCGCAAGGGGAATGTTGTCATGGAGGGGAGTGCTAATCCCTGGAGCATTCATGTTGGCAGGAGACACAGGGGGTCACTGTTTGGTGCGAAGAGCAGGTTGTGTTCCCTCAAAAGATGAATATCATTGCTTACTGATGTGCGGTGTTTACTTGCAGTTGCAAAGTGCCCCAAACTTCTAGAATTTCACATCGAGTTACATTTTGAGCCAGGAGAGGAACACTCTGATGCCAGTAAATGGTTTAGTACCTTGGGGACACCTCTTAGGGATCAGTACTAAATCCAGCAGAGATCAGCAGCAGCGTTCTGAGAGGTCAAGGTAGTGCTGGGCAGTTGCAGGGAGGCCTCTGGAAGCTTCAGACATGTAAAACCTAATTTTCCAATTCCAACATTTCAAATATTAAGCACCCTACCTAAAAGCAGTTAGGGCCCACCTTATGGGTGACTTATAGATTTTTAAAAGGAAGGTTTAGGCCTGGTAGAAGGCTTATTTTGCCAGGATGAAATGGCACTTTAAAACTGCACTACAGGCTACAGTGGCAGGCCTAGGAAATGTTTGAAAGGCTACTTAAGTGGGTGACACAGTGAGTTTTGAAGGCTACCAGTAGCATTTACTTTCCAGGCCCTGGGTACATTTAGTACCATATACTAGGGAATTACAAGTAAATTAAATGTAGCAATCAGATAGATGCCAATTCTACCTTATTTTTTTGGAGAGAGCACAAGCACTTTACCACAGGTGAGCAAGGGAAAAGTGCACAGAGTCCTACTGCCAACAAAAGCGGGTTTAACCACAGAACACAAAAACCTAGGGGCCGACCCTACAAAAAGGGCCAGGTCCAACACTCTCTCTTGCTCTCATCTATTTATTACCATTGTTGAATGTGGAGCTTGAACATGACTCATGAGAGATGGTGCTTCCCCGGTTTCATGATGCACTTGATTTCCCCTAGCAAAGGTAATAAATAGTTGCTATTTCTCTCTCTCTCTTTCTCTCACTCTCTTCTATTTTGTACAGTGAGGGTCACCACTGTGAAATTATAGTTAGGTTAGAGTTTCAAAAGGAGGAGCGTTTTTGTTCCTTTAATAACTTTAGTGCCATTTGATCAATCTCGACAAACCATTCCAAAAACAAGTTTCACCGACTTTGGCTAATTCATTGAAAGATTTGAACTTATCTGACAAATGGGCATATGCCGGCCAAGAAAAGGGGGAGAAATGTACTGCTTTCCATTTTAAATCCCAAAGGATAATTTGCTCTCTGATACAGCAAAAATGGGTTAACAGAACTGCACCAAATTTGGCAAAAAGATAGAACTTTCCTAAATAAAACTTGCTTTTATGATTTGGTGAGAATCTGTTCAGTTTTTTCAAGAAATTAGCATCTAAGGAGGGCTTGGGTTAGGCATGAAGAGGTTAATGCTCAGAAAAAGTTAGGTATATCTCAATGGTTCCGTCAGCGGGACTCCCATATGTACAGAAAAGTTAAAGAAATAGGCCTTTCTTATTAGCAAATGAGTTCGTTATTTCAGAACTGCAGTACTGGTCCCCGTACTGCAGTACCAAGTGATCTGATTGGCTGGCCAAAAGTCTGGATACAACATTGTTGATTTCATTACAGAACTCAGCGACACTGAGCCTGATTCACAAACTGCACCTGGTAGTACATCTTGTAGTGCTACAAAACATACTTCAAAGTAGTACCTATACTTATGCGTACAGAACTCTCAGCCCTGACTGCAGAGTATCAGCATGTGTAAGTATAGATATTAGATGTATATGTGGACAGGACACAGATGAGTGGGCAGGAAAATAGTCAGACTTACTACCAAAGAGGTAAGAGTAAGAGGAGTTTAGGAGGTTCAGGGAGTGATTTTACCCACCCACACAAGAGGATGCTAATTGCCTTACTATGAGGAAGGAGACATGTAACTTACACTTTTTTAGTAAGTTTACACTCAAAGTCTGTGAATACTGAAAGTAGTAAAATTACTACGAATATAAAAGTTCCTCAAAAGTGTAACGTACCTTTGTAAATCAGCCCTCGGTCCCTAGGTCTTAACATCTTTTGACAAATCCCATAATGAGCAGGGTGGGCACCCCCAGCCTTCAAATGCCATGTTGGGGTCTCAAAGGAACCCCCCTATATAAATACATGCCCATGGTACAGTGGTACCCAGTGCAACACTCTCTGTGGTACCACGGTTCAGTATGAGAACTGTGGTGGCAAAAAACTATTTTAAAAAATACAACCCTGAAGCAAACCACAGGCTGCTGTCCTTATTGTTGACATATTTTAAAGAGAAGGGAAGAAAATAGTGATGTTTTACATATTCTGGTAAATCGGATGGATGTGATAAAGCTTAACCCTTAACTTTCACTGCCCTTTTTATGTAAGAAAAGAGTGGTGTGGAGTGGTTGTGGTATGTTCAGCCAAAATGTCGCATTTCACAAAAGAACAATGGTAGATGAAGATACCACTCAGGAATGCTGATATTATGAGGTGTAAGTCAAGGTGGGATTGCATATCCAAATAACGAGAGCACAAATGCAGTGAGAATGAAGTAAGCAGAGTAAGTGGTAAGGAAGGTAGGAGGTAATATAGCTTTCTAATCTCAGGTGAGCCTGTGTGAGTCCACTGGAGAGCAGCTTCAAGCCAATCTTGCTCCTTGGCTGTGCTGTGTTCTGAAACTGACCGCTACAGAGCATGAGCGGAGAACAGGATGTTGTAGTCAAACTTGGTCCTATTTGAAATTTCAGGAACTTCTGCAGCTCTTTTTTTTCCTCAGGAATAACCCATCAAGATCCTGCTTCAATACTGACCTAAATTCTGAAAGAACACAGCCCAGAGCTGCCGAAAGACTATGGCGGAATAACCTGTCCGTAACCAACCTCGACCAGCTCAAAACAGAACACGGGAATTATAAAAAACACCTAAAGAATCAAAAAACTACATTCATCTGTTGCACATTAGATAATGCCAAAAAACATCCCAAAGAACTCTTCAATATCATTAAGCAACAGACTTCCAAGCCTCCCACAATAACCGTGCAGGCCTCCAAAGATCTATGTGACAACTTTGCCAATTTCTTTTATGAGAAAATCACCAAGATTGAGCTCTCCCTTGATAACCACCTCCTTTCACCCGAGGAAAGCCCGCCTCCCCACAAAGATGGAAACAACCCCCCCATGCACCCCCTCTGCAGATGGAAGACATTCAACCCCATCTTTGAAGCCAATATCACTGGAATGATTAAAAAGTGCAAACCCTCCTCACACATAGCTGACCAAATTCCTGCTCAACTGGCTAAAAGCTCAACCTTACCCTATCCCCTCTCTGGGACAAGATTATAAATAGAGCCTTGAGAACTGGAGTCATGCCAGATGGTCTTAAAATTGGCCAAGTCATGCCGTTACTAAAAAAAAACGGGCACAGACCCAAACAACCCCAACAACTTTAGACCTGTCTCCAAGCTCCCCTTCTTAGCCAAAATCCTGGAAAGATGTGTTCTCCTCCAACTCAACCACCACATCAACAGCAACAACCTTCTGAATACCCACCAATCAGGCTTCTGAAAAGGATGCAGCATAGAGACAGCGATCCTGAATGTCACAGATGATGTCTACAAATCACTCGATGCAGACCGATGTTGCCTACTCATACTCCTTGACCCATCGTCAGCCTTCGATGCGGTTGACTAAAAACTGCTCATAAATGCACTCTGAGAAAGGATTGGAATGGACAAGGTGGTTCTACAATGGTTTACCTCCTTCCTACAGAACCGCTCCTAACGAATAAAAATGAACAACTTTATGTCCGACCTGCTCCCCATAACTAGGGGTGTCCCACAAGGATCAGTTCTCTCCCCATCACTGTTCAACATCCACATGGAGCCCCTCACCGCCATACTAAAAAAAGCCAACATCCCCTTCCGCCTATATGCGAACAATACCCAGATCTACCTAGAAGCATCCTCAATTGGAGACATACAGAGACTAAATGACTAAAGGGAAGTTCAGCACTGGGTAGCTCACAACCACCTAAAACTCAATCAGGATAAGACCCCCCAAGTCACAGAGTGGATAAAATTCTTTGATGCACTTAACTGTCATCTTACCCGGGCCGACTCTGTAAAATCCCTGGGAATAACTCTGGACCCCTGTCTAAACATGAGCAAACATATTAATAGCACTGCAAAGAGCACATTCTACAACCTAAAACTACTCAACAAAATTAAATCCTTCATACCTCCCAATGATCTTTAACAGGCCACACATTCTTCGGTTCTGTCCAGATTAGACTATGGGAATGTGACCCTCACAGGCATGGCAAAATCCCACATAGCTCCCCTCAGAACAACTCTAAATGCACCTGCTAGAATGGTGATGGGAGTGAAGAAATACAACCACATCTCTCCCTCGCTAAGAGAACTAAAATGGCTCCCAATTGAAGCACGTTCCAACTTCAGAACTGCATGTCTCACACCCAAAGCTCTTCATAACGGTAAACCTGCCTACTTGGCCTCCAAACTCAAAAAGGCAGGCCAGATGAGGAATCTCAGCAGCACTAACACACTACTCCTCATTCCTCCCAAAACTCGCAAAAAAAAAACCTTAACACGCTTCTTCTCTGGAAAGGCGCCTTAAATCTGGAACTCCATCCCAGTCCTTATCAGGACTTACCCTTCCTTCATAAACTTCAAAAAACAGCTCAAACACCTCTTCCTCAACCAAACTCTTCCGAATAGATTGCTTTCACCCGACGAGACATAGCTCCTCTGGCACAGGAATCTAGCCCAGTGAAGAATATAGATACTTCAACAAGAATTCATTTTCATCGCCTGCCTTTTGATTTGCTCCTATGATCCCCTTCAAGCCTTAACAGGAGTCGACACAAGACAATGCTACTTATTGATAAATGTTGTAAAGCCCTCTGATACCTTCGGGTCAGGCTAGCGCTATATAATACTCTTAAATAAATAAATCCTGGTGGTCGTGGTCCGCAGCCAGTTAAGATTTGGCCTTTGTCTTACCCCTGACACAAACAAATGTAGGTAAAGAGAGATCATAAATTATTATAAATGATAGAGAGCAAAGTAGGTAAAGAGAGATCATAAATGATAGAGAGCAAATGAAGGGGCTAGGAAAATGAAGAAATAATATTGATGTTGAAAGAAAGGAAAATTGATAGAAAAAAAGAAAGAAAGAAGAAAATCAAGAAAATCGCAACACCTTAAAGATAGAAATCAGCTGAAAAGAATGAGAGGCAAAAGAGATAAAAAAGAAACCAAGAAAGAAAGAACAAGAGCACAGATTAAAAAGAAAGAAAGCACTACAGGAAGGAAGCATGTAGGGAAAAAGTGGATGGAAGTATGGAAAAAGAAGAAAACGAAATGAAGTGATAAGGGGAACAAAAAGAAAAGTGGAAAATATGTAAAACATTGTGAACAATAGTGAATAATGACTGGAAAGGAGGAAGAAAGAAAGAAAGAAAGAAAGAAAGAAAGAAAGAAAGAAAGAGAAAGAAAGAAAGAAAGAAAGAAAGAAAGAAAGAAAGAAAGAAAGAAAGAAAGAAAGAAAGAAAGAAAGAAAGAAAGAAAGAAAGAAAGAAAGAAAAAGAACTAGAACAAAAAAGGTACAGGCAATACAAATATTGGTGTAAAAAACAGGAAACTTAGAAGAGTAAGGGGGTCATTCTTATGGCTGTGAGACCAGATCGGATGCGGTCCAACCATCATCTGCTGCTTCAGTCCAACGACTCATTACAATGCGTGTGGTAGGATGCAGCAGGTGGAGGGACAGTACAACACTTTCCGACGGGCCATTGGAGGGTCAATAAACCCTACAATATGGGCGGTGCCTTCTCAGGCACTGCCATAGAGATTACAATGTCCCTTTCTGCCTGCCCTTCCATGGTGGTTAGCCTGCCATGAAAAGGCAGGTAAAAAGTGACTTTTGGGGCCCCTAGCGGCCCCCCGGCGCCTCCCCTATAGGTTCTGGGGGGCACCTATGTGCCATCCTAAACATCCATGCACCAGGTTGCAGGCACTGCATGGTGCCTGCCACATGGTGCAGGGATATTTTTAAAGTGTATATTTTCTATTGTGGCTTGTGCTGCCACACACAGCACAAGCCACAATAGAATGTATACAATTTGCGACTGCCGTGAAGGCGGTCACATTGTAATTAGGGCAGGGGACTGTCAACTCCTTGTCGGGTGGTCCCTCTTCCGCTCCACTATGGTACCGGTCGGAAGAGAGTCCAACTGGTATCGTAGTGTTGCCTACATGTCAAAAAATTCATGCATATTCTTTAATCAGATCATTATGTGCAGTAAATTGCAAACAATGCAAACCATTTTAACTATCCACTGTAAATGTTTTTCAATTTCCAGTGCTTTTATCATTGTGCCTTTCGTTAAATCTGAAGTTGCAGTTTATTAGTTTGCACTTTGTGATGTACCTTGTCTAGAAGTTACCCCCTCCTTATTATGGGATAATCATGTATTCGTTTTAAAGTTCTGCATTTTTTCAAAAATTCAACAATGTTCACATATTATAATTATTAAACACGTGTTTTGGGATAAATGTATTGACAAAGCCATAACACACTTCTTTTCCCATTTGCTATCTATTTTTCGTCCATGTTATCACAGTTTGCAACAAATGTGACATTACGCCATTGGTGAAACATCTTATATAATCACACATAGTGATGAACTAAGTCTGTACACCAGAAAACATTGTGTCTGACTAGTTGTTGCTGCAATAATTTTAACTATTTATTACCTTAGCAGTGACTAGCCAGTTAATGGTGCATCTGGCATTTCTAAAGAGGTTTATTCCTGTTATTAATTTGTACATTGCATTTTCTTACTATGCTGCTTCAGCTATGATGGTATAAACATATATATCAATAGTGATATGTATGTGTTATGTATGACTCTAGTAGAAACCACTACTGTAAATAGCTGGATCCTAACACCAGTAATTCACTCTTATTACATAACAACAGATGTTACCAAAAGCTGTTACCCATTGTTGCTACCAGGCTGCTCTGGCAGACATCATTTAGTGCCTTTCAGAGCAGTTCTGGGAAAGCTGGAGCAGAGAGAAGAGAAGGCACAAAGAGTGGTGGGGCTGGATGACAGGAGGCTAGATTTTTTATTTTCATTTAGGACCGAAAGTAGAGACTCTTATGTATGGCTGCCCCATCACTCCTCTGAGTAGCAGGTGAAAGAAGGGGCAGATGATTTGGAGGGTCGTGCATAACATAAAATTATAGACAGTTAAAATGTGAATTACTAGGATGTTTTTCAGCTCAGGATTCTGAGTGACATCTTTGGTATTAATTTGGTCAGTCTATATTTCTAAATATAACACATGGGTGCCTGTAATCCCTGTAAAAAGCTGCTCTATAATACAGAAATGACATAGCTGCTCAACAGTATTAACCTATTTCAGTTCAGTTCACAGTGGGGGCTGTGTCATTGCTTAGTGGATGGGCAGGGGGGAGGAAAACAATCACACCTAAACACATATTTAAGAATGTACCTGCCGCTCTGGCGGCCTCCTCCTTGCTCCTCTCCTCTGATCCTCAATTCCGGCTGCATACTGTGCAGGCTCCCAGATGGCAATCCGAGCACTTCTGCAAAGTGCTGGGATTGGTCTGAGCGACTTCATTTGCCACTCGGAGAGTGCCTGGGAGGCTGTGGTGTTTTTCCAACACAGTGGTGTGTGCAACACAGTTTGGTTGGAGAAACCTAAGTGTGCATGTTTATTTGGCTGGCCTAAAACAGACATGTGCACTTAAAACTACCCAACGCTCGTGTCCCTGCCACGCCTGTCACACAGGGTTGCCTCGCCCTGCCCCACTGAAGACTTGTATCATCAGCTGCCAGACAGTCAGAAATAAAATGATAATAAGATGCTTTTATTATCATTTTATTTCTCCTCTTTTAGTAGGGGGTGGCACTCCACCGCCATTATGGAGAAGCTTTCCCTGTCAGTTCTGATGTCATAATTCCTGCTGCCAGAGACAACAGCCAAGGGAAAAGGCTGCACTTTAAAAAGCGAAAAGGAAAGGTGGCTTTTTCTGTCTTCATTTTTTAAGCTGAACAGTGTTCATAAGAGATACGATATTTATGGCAAAATATTTACTTTTTGCACTTTTAGAAAAGAAGGCATTTCTTTGGATGTTTCCATATGTTCTAAGCAACATTTACGTCTTTTAATCTGAGTTGTATCAAATTGATTCTAATATCATTTGACAACACATGGCTAAATGCTTGTTGTGGATGTGTAATTTTGCAGTACTTAATCTACATTTATCCATCATCTCTGCAAACATTATATTTCTTTCATCAGGAAAATAAATGTTTTTTTGTCTTTTTTTATATGTAAAAATCAGTAAAAACAGAAAACTGAGCCTTGATTTTAAGGAATAAAGTACCCCCTTGCGTACACTATATGGATATTGCAAGCAATCTCTGAGTTCTATGACCTTACAAAGCAAGTCAACCTTCTGCCTTATCCCTTTGTATGGTCACAAAACTTCTCAGTGACTTGCAATACCCTCATAATAGACAGCAGTGGGTAATTTATCCCATATCTTAGGCTTCGAACACAAAGAATCCAAGTGGAACATTATGGTATCCTTTCATGAGCATCACTTAAAAAGGTGAAGTGAACATAACTTCATTCGGTGCTTCTTTCTCAGCAGCAACCTCACCCCAGAATCACGCTAAATCGCCATGCTCTATCTTTTACATTAATTCAAATTTGGGGATTTTTAGACAGGGCAATTTCATCATTACACTTCAAGGTCAGTTCGAATTAACTATTGTCACTGGCTAAAAAAATACATAGCCATGGTGCAAAAATGTAAAGCATCATACTGATTTTTATGTTATTTTAGTTAGGAAAAATATCAATATTCCTGAAAAAACAAGCTATTATCAATACAATCATTGCTACAAAATAGCTAGGGTCTAATTCAGCATTTGTGGCGAACATATAATTAGTGATGCATACACAATAAAGTATTGTTTTAAAACTTGGGGAGATTAAATAATGTTAACATATCAGCTGTATTTATTTCCATTCATTCTTATTAACATTGTATTATCTCTTTCTGATTATATTATATTTCGTTAATAAATATTGAGTATGATTAGCTAATATGGATTGGTTCAGAAGAAAATATTCAGCTGACTTGTAAAAAGACAGTGTTTATCATTTTACCAACCTATATTTATGCATAAGTCAATATCATATTATTAAAACATGTTCATAGCATAAAACAATTGTACAATGCCAGGTGAGTCACTTAGAAGAGCTAAATAACTCACCTGGCATTGTTCAATTATTTGACTTCTCAAATAAGATCTGATGATAAAATACCAATTAAATATTTACTGCCGTCGTAAGTGGGTAAATTTGAAAATATTTCTAATATAAGAATGTGTCTATTAAGTTAGCTGTCCAATTCTTTAAATCTACATAAAAGATGGTTAAATGTGTGCTGAGCAGTAACCGGATACCCCACAATGTTTTTTTTGTGTTTTTTAAAAGTAAGAAAAGCAAAAACTGTGAGTTTATGGGACAGCAACACAGCATTCAGATTTCACAACAAAACTAACGTCCTACTCTGGCATACTGCTATATTTGAATTAATTTTATAACTACACAAAACAAGTTATTGGGTGGAAAGTAAATATCAAATCAATACTTTTGCGAGTTTGCAGCACTTTTTGTAACTTTGCGCCAGCACAAAGTGTGGAAAAAGCTTGGCTTTTGTGTTACATTTATATTATTTACATTTTCTAAATAAATATTATTATGTACAAGTTCAAACTCATAGGTGCTGGCTAGGGTTATCTCCCAGGCAGCGATCCACGAGGTAGAGTTGTCACTGGAAAGGTGACATCGTCCCTTTCCAACTGTACCTCTCCTGCATTGATGGGTGTGTTCGAGGGACAGTGTCCAATTGTGTAATATACCCATAGGTTACACATAAAAAAACACCTGTGAAGGAAACATTTTCCTGGCACCTTGACTTCCTTTTTATAAAAAAGAAAATCCATCTGGTGCGTGCGCTAGAACGATAATTTGCTTTAGTGTGGTGGACGAACCATTCACATCTACCACAATATAAAGGTTACAAAATGATTCATTGATCATTGTTAAATTTAAAAAATGTGTAGTTTTTTAAAAATTAGTAAAGTTAAATGAATTATATTTAAAGTTAGAAAAAATTAACATCTTATATTATATTAATAATAATAAAATTAATTTGTTAACAGAAGAAACCATATAAAAATATGTTATTGTAAGAAATTACATTGTTAAATTTAAAAAATGGAACTAATGTTTACTTTAAAATTATAAAAAAAATCCTAACGAAACCGTTAAGACTTACAATTAAAGAAATGTACCTAAATGCACATCTATAAATTAGCATTTCAAAGAAGAGACTACAGATAAAATCACTTCAATGATGCTATGGCCAATTTGTCCTGGGTCCCCCTCACCTCCTTTTTTCAAAATATCTCAACTTCATGTACTAGACAGGTACACACTTCTGGGTTGGAGTTCCTAATGCCATCTATCAATGCTCAGGTGCACATTACCCTTTTCAGTAGTGTGTGCATTCAGTTAGCTTAAACAGTCACTTGGTTACAGTACTCTCCAAAGTGGAATTGCTTCAGCCACCATCAGACCTGTCACATACGTTTTACTCACTTCCTCTTCTATAAAGAGATGCGCATTGAAGGTTATCACATGCTTGTCCACAGCTTCAGCAGGCAGACAGCAACATATAGCACCAGCTAGAGTCTTTGCAGGAATGCAGCTCGCTAGGTTGGATGCATGTTATGCGATCAAAAGTCATGGTCTGCCTCAGTACAGTCTCTGCAGAGATGCAACCTGACTCGAGCACAGTTTATTTGATGGACCAGCACAGTCATCTCAGGCAGGCTCTTTTAATGTGATTCTCAACTAGAATACAGTTTCTATGGAGAGACTCCATCAATACTCCTCAGGGCTTGCAGACTCTCCATAGTCTTCATATTCTGATAAACCTACACACCACCTGTAGTGAATCTGCTTCTGGCTTTCCCTGGACAGTTTCACCTCCTGCAGGATTGAGTATGCATCTTCCCTCTCTAGCAGTCAAATTTGCTTTCATGCTTGCTTCCACATGCTCAAGATCAATGCTTTGTGGTGCTCCTGGTTAGGGAAACAGCTGTTGCCTTGCTGGCAAGACTCCAGGTAATGTCCCCTTATATCTGTTAATTTTGTTGTCAAGCAGACGTCAGCTCTGGTTTCACAGTAGTCCTCAGAGGCCTCCGCAGAGCACTCCCTTCCTTGATCAAAGAGTCAGGTGCTCCCATCTTTATAAATTCAAGGAAGACAGGCAATGAAGATTCTCTGTATGCACTTTCAGATGCAGTTTGGAGAGGTTCTAATTTCAAGTGTCCGTTCAAGACTAGCTTCCAGACACAGCCATTATCTACCCTAGCAGGGTAGGGTATGGCTTGGAGTACTTACAACAGAAGTACAAAAAGGTGTGGGCTATCTGTACTTCTCTGTCAACAGCCAAACAGAGCAGTGATCAGTTTAGGAAAAAAAAGACAGGTCATAGACGATGAACCTTTCACATTCTGAACAAATGAGGCAAAAGTCTTACCCATCACACTACGATTTAAAAAAAGGCAGTGCTTAGGAATATTCATTAGTGGACCCTTTGTGAAAAAAGAACTCATTGAATTTCTAAAGGACTCTTCATTAATCTGTCACCACTTCAGTGTCTAGTTTTCTTCACTTTACCTTCAGGAATGTCAGCAATGCACTTCCACTGTTTAAAACAACCTCACCTCTATCCTGTGCATAGGAACAGGCCAAGGGTTTTCAGAATAGATCAAACATGTTTCTTCCACGATTGTTGCTCACTCATACACACAATGCATTCACCACTCAGTCCACAAACAAGTACATGCAAATCATACACTTAGGATGTTAGTATTATGATCTTGTTTGAATAGAGAAGCTGGAATTTGCATGAGAAGGCCATTAGGCCTCCACTCCAGAGACACAGATTAAAATATCTGGTCACAACAATGGATTCCCAAAATGGGGTACGCTGCTACCACTGCTCTACATGCTGAACCCATGACAAGGATGGTACTGTACTGTCAAAAATGAGGGCATGGCTCTAATGACCCTCCAGGTCAAAGTACAGGTTCAGGAACAGACATATGCACCTGAATACACACCAGACTAGTGTCAGGCTAAGGTCAACAGGTCCAAAACCAGGAAAAAATATACTTGCAGCTTAGCACTAAGGACAAGGAAAACTGCTGCAGGTACAAGGCCCAGGATTGTTCCAACATGATCACACTGTATGTTGGTTGTTTCTACAGGAAATTCTTGCACAGGCCAAACATTTATATCAGCCAATTGCAGTATGATTTAATACAATGAATATATAAAGATGCAAAATAATCAAGTACTCCAGAGCATTAACAGGATGTCTTGGGGAAGAATTAGTAAGGCATCACATTACATTTGATCAACGTGTTTCATTACTCAAAGTGTGACTGATGTGAAGAGGCATTTTAAGATTAGCTTAATCTTCTTTGAAAAGGGATGAGAAGAAGGTGGAAGGCAGAAACAAAACATAACATTATTACAGTTCACAATACACTCATAGGTCAACCAACAATAAACCATGAAGGAAGATCCACTTTTAAAATATCTATACCTCTGGCAGTTGTGGACTATACTAGTGGTAGATAACAAAATATTGTATCACTAACAGCAAATGAGAGGACTGAATGCTGAAGAAAGGAACACTATTTGTAAATATGTGATAAATTGGAAAATAGCTAAATGATGAATTGCAAACCACTTAGACTTCACTCTTCTTAAAGCTAAAATTATTCTTTCAGATTTTGTAATCCTTTCTCTATGCTTGAGGAAAGGTTTGAAACTGCACAAACAGTCAATGCTGACTTCACAAAGGGTCTTACTAGAGGTTCCATTGTTGTCACTCAGAAAGCATACAAAACCCTGACATTTTAATAAACAAGTCATCCAGTAAACTACAGAATGCTATGTTGTTGTGCATGTGTCAAAACAACATTTATTAGCTAGAATATCCAGCAAACTTAACATATAGATATGATAGAAGATATTACATTAATTTATGTGAATGATAGCTTAATATTGTGTGTTAAAAGTTCCTAACAAGCAGCATTTCCATATTTTGCACTATAAAAATTTTATCACACTGTTGTGAATGAGACTATACCAATCAAAAGACTTGAAAATGTGAACCAAAAGAGATCAATGTACTAACAATGTTGACATTGAATGGTCACTGATTTGGTATGTTCTTGATTTATAGTTATAGTGAAAAGAGTGTAAGCATTAAGGCCTTGATTACGATGTCGGTGGGACTGCCACGGCCAGCATGTTGGTGGCGGTCCCACCGCCATCATAATTCTGATTAAGGAGCCTGTTGGTCCGTTGAAGAGACTTGTGTCTCTACAACATTGGTGGTGCCTGCCAGGCACCGCCATAGGGAATACAATGTCCCTTCCAGCCACCTATTTCATGGCAGTTTACCTGATATAAAAAGGCAAGTGGATAGGGACATTGGGGGCCCATAGCGCACACCCCTTCCTCCCTGGCCCTCCGACATGGCCAACATATCCCTGCACCATCTGGCAGGCACTGTGTGGTGTCTGTCACTTAGTGCAGGGATATGCACGGGGTGAATATTTTGTTCTGTGGCGTGTACTACATCCCACAGCACCCGCCACAATGCAAAATATACACTTTGCGACTGCCTTGAAGGTCGTTGCATCGTGATTCAGGGTGCAGGACCGTCGACAGCTTGTTGAGCAGTCCCATTTCCCATCAAGATGGCGGTTGGAAATGAGTTCATGGCTAATTTCTCTTTCTTCCTGCCAGTCACTGCCAGGGAGTGGGGTCATTAGTTTTAAGTTTCAGGAGTTTGTTTCTGAAAAACAAAAATTTGAGTGGACAACCTTCAAAACCAAGGGCGTTCGAACATCAAAATTTTGCACATTGAAAGATACTACCATGATGGAAGCTCCTTTCAATGTTCAGAGATAACCGCTGGGATCAGTGTTCAACTCTAAATGTGGCACACAATAGTCCATCCTGGGAAGTGGAGGTCATGCCATTCACTATCTTGACAGATTGTACTTCATCAGCCGAACCTTAATAAGATCTTTGCCTGCCGGAACTTCCAGTAGACATATTAGTTTTAGCTTTCCAGAAGCTAGAGAGTTCAGAAACTCCATAAACTTGTAAGGGACCAAAGTAAAGCCTGCTTATCCATAGTCAATTCTAAATGGAGACCTGGGAAAGGGAGCCTTTTTTTTACATTTGACACATATGGGTTAGATTAATGATTTGAACATATATGTGAACATGTTCAAGTGAAAAGGCTCAAATGTCTTATTTTGGACAGTGTTCTGTTCAATACATGAATTAATCAAGCATATGGGTTTCTGCACCTGTTTCCAGAAAGAAACAAGGGAGGAGTGAATGAGATGGTGAAGGCTGACTTCGTAAGGATGCCGCCTACTCACGGTGGGCACTTATTGAATGTATCACCACTGTGTACTTCTAATCAAGACTACATTTCTTAGGAAAATCATTTTTTGGCTTGCTTATAACTTTGCTTATAACGTTGACTCTATTTGACAAATCTTCATGACACTTTCCCCAAAACTTTACACCTTAGCCTTAGCATTTTCCTAGAAGGTTTCAGGGTGATCAGGTAAAAGATGGGAGCCCGGAAACAGGAAAATTAGATACAGCTACAGTCCACATGGCATAACAGAACTACACCAAATTTGGAAGAAAGCTAAATTTAATCCAGAAAGCTGTTTTGGTGTAATTTTGTTCAGTAGTTTCAGAGAAATAAGGGTTTAAAAAATATTGATATTTGAGGATGCGCAGTATCCAGGGACCCAGCACATCTCAAGATGAGATCTAACTGGCTGCCTCCACATCCACCGAGATCTGATGGCACCTATTTTAGGAATTGGGGGCTCAGTACTCGGTCCAGAAAAAACAAAACATATAGGGGAGCAAGGTAGGGATACCCTGACCCCCAGGCCTGAAATTTACTGCAAATTCATGAAGAGTCAGTGAATTTGCTGTAAAAAAAATATGTATTCAGGCTTTCACCCTTTAAAAAAAAAATGTAGATGGGCCGGAGCCTTGGGCAATGCTGCAACATAATGTATTGTGGAGGGGGGGGGGTCATCTGGGTGTTCTGAATCCACATTAATATGGAGAGTAAACGTGTGGAATCTTAAGCAGCAGAGAGAGTGGTGGGTTATTCAGCACCAAAAGGCTGAATCTGTTACAGCTCATTCCAATGACTAGTCACTGAGGGACTGATTTGCTAAAAGTCATGCAGTGCTCTGTTTATTGAAATAAGTTATGCTGCATTGAACAACTGTTTTTTAAATTGGCAGCGGAAAATACTTACTATGTGTTTGCATGGTGCAAAGCATCATAGAGCGATGCAGTCTCTTCTTAGGTTGCAATACACTTAAAACATATAATGCATCATTTCTGAATTGTTGAGAACTGCAAGTAGTCAAGCAAGGATGTGACTGCAAGCCCCAGAAAGAAGGGGGTGCTGCTCAATCGAGTACAAGGAAAAAGAAAACAAAACTTTACCCTGGAGAAGGATAAGATTTTGATTTTTGAGGTGACAAAACAATATATTAGACCTAGGTAAAATACAAGTAATTCCAATTCTGAAATGTGTCATGGTGGTGTAATCCTCAGATTGAGCACAATGTGAAATGACATAAATTATGAAAGATTATGTGCAAACAATATATTGCTGGGCCTTAAAAAAATGAGACTGTAACCTCAAAATTAGCTAAGAAGACTGCTTGGTGAAGAGGAATTGTGAACAAAGTCAATGCTGCAACACCAATACACAGATCTCTGGAGAAGTGTAAGAAAAGGTAGCCTAACTACAAGCAGATGAATAGGAAGAAGCTGGCATAGAACCTGAGGAAACATAGGGGTCCATTAGGATGGAGGGCGAATGTCCTCCGCCGGGCGGGCGGTAGCAACCGTCGGCAGACATTCCCCCGCCATCAAAGCCCAGAACACCGCCGGTCCGATTAGCATTGCGGTCGTGACCGCAGCGGTGTGATTTCCCGCCCGCCACTTTTCCGCTGGTTGCAGTCTGCTCGCTTGCCTGGCGTGCGGAGCTGGACCGCTACAATTGTGGAGGATCAGGGCCAAGCACCGCCGGCACGATTATGATGCCGGCGGCAGCCAGCTTTCCACAGCGGTGGAACCGCCATGGAAAGGCATGCAGAGAATGTCTCGGGGGGTCAATTGCGGACCCCCAATGTGTTGAGGGGGTGTGTGGGTGCACTGGGGGGTACATGTCCCTGTACCAGGTGGCAGGCACTGTGCAGTGCCTGCAACACAGTGCAGGGACATGCAGGACATGCTTGTTTGGACATCGCGGCGGTGCTGCTGGCAGCACCGGCCGCCATAATGTTAGCCACCGCTATCTGACCGCCGCGGTCGGATTTCCACTGCGGAGCATAATAATTGGACCGCCAGTTTTCCCGCGGATTAGGCGGGTGGTGTTTTCCCGCTACCATGGCGGTCGGGGTGCTTTTCCGCCGTCATCCTAATGGACCTCAAAGTGTGTTATTAGTTGGCGATGATACAAATTATTTCCAAGTAATATGTCCAAAATCCTGTTAGGTCCAACCAACAGGTTCAATAAATAAACCTGGACTCAACACTTGGAAAGTATATAATACAGAAGCCAGACTTAATTTAAGGAAAAACATGAAAAGCATTTAGCAGGACCAAAACAATTAAAGAGTCAAACTACAGCACAGTAAAAATCCCACAACCAGTTTCCAAAGTAACGAAAAATATAGAAGTATTAAACTAAAACAACAAAAATCCAATAAAGGGAACAAGATATCTCACTTTTTAAATTTTTAGCATAAATAAAGCACCAAGAAATAGTGTTGCATCAATGAAAGTGGCTGTTTGCTGTTGATTGGGACCTAGTCAGGATTTCAGACTGACCGCGATGGAGTGAAGGGAGTACAAATACCCAGAGCAGCTCATCTTGATCAAAGATTTTACCTTTTGACTTAAGGCAAATTATGGAGGGCCTGAAGGTCGAGTCCTCCCTGGTGTTATTTTTGAGGCAATTATTCACAGGAACCACAGCCAGGGTGAGGTACGGCCTAAATGGTGAATGTACCAAGCCATTCCGCGTGGAGAGGGGTGTCAGACAAGGTTGTGTACTGGCCCCTTCCTCTTCTCATTATATACTAACGCCTTGGAAGAGGAACTGGTGGCTAGGGCGAGGGATTCTCCACTGGTTCATAACAAACAGATTGTCTCCCTTCCCTACGCGGACGACGCGGTCTTGATGTCAAGAACCCAACTTGGCTTACAAAGGGCCCTCACCACCTACATTGATTTTATGGATAACAGGGGTTTGAAACTTAATGCTAAGAAGACCTTTGTAATATCTTGTGGTAAGGGAAGAAATAAACAGTGTAGCCTATTAGTAGAAAATGGTAAAATTGAATCTACTACAAAAAATTCTTATCTAGGTATCCTGTTAGAGGATACGGGATCTTGGAGATCTGCGATTAAGAATAGGACCCTACTTTTTAAGAGAGCAACTGCGGCTGTGATACTTTTCGCGAAGAAAATGGGTAGAAGGCCCCCGGGGATCCTATTAAAAATATATCAAGCTAAATGTTTAAGTATAGCTATGTATGGGGCGGGAATCTGGGGGTTTTATGATGTTCCCTCTATTCAGGTAATAGAAAATGCTTATTTAAGATTTATATTAGCTGTCCCTCAAAGTTCGTCGGTTTTTAACTGTCACAGTGAACTGGGGATATCCCATATTACCGATGTGATTAAAATGCAGCCCATGTTACTTTGGCACAGAGTCTTGACGTCGCCCTATTTAGTGTTAAATAGAGACATCATAAAAGACTCCTTGGGATTAGAACAATCTGGAAAAATTCGCTGGTTGAATTATATAAGAAAGTTGTCTAATGATCTAGGGCGATCAGATTTTTATACTAATGTGCACAATATCTAGGAAAGAGCTCAAAGCTTTTTGTTTAACTCACTTTGAGTCTCTAAGAATTGGGCTGGAAATTTATAAATGCACAGTGCTTCGGCATCAATTGACACTGGCTTGTAGCTCTATTCAACCATACTTACTATGGTGCCTAGGTGGCTACGATAGATATGTCCTGACCAGGTTCAGGTTTGACTGTTTTCATCGTCTAGTATCTTTCCCAGCCACAAATGATTGGTCTAGGCAGCTCTGCCCATGTCCGTGCGATAACATATCTCCTCAAAATACCATGCATGATCCTTTTTTGGAAATTCTATACTAATGAATGTGCAAGATGGATTATCCCTTTCTTAAAGCAAGGAGCATGGCGGCAGTGCCGTCCGGCCTTTTTGTTCTTACAAATACTGGAAAATGTGTATGTTATTGGAATCATGACTGGTTTTGTAAAATGTATATTAAGAAAAAGGAAAAGTATAAATTTGTAACTGTTTTAATACAATTTGTGATTCATGGGGCAGCTGGTTTTGTAATGCACTTTTAAAAGATATAGGTGCCGATCACGATCCGGTAAAAACCGGGTACGAACCGTCGGACGGAGCATATTCTCCGTCCGACGCGTACCCGGTCGTCAAAATTTACAAACAAGGAATTACGATTCGCACGGAACACCATTTCCGTACGATTCGTAAAAAAGCCCGACCGAACAAAATAAACCTACCAATGCGATCCGGGAAAGGGCCGACCTGACGTCGGGACGCGCGCAGCCTGCCATTCACGAACCAGGAATCACGATTCGCACCGACGTCATCCCGCACGGTGAATATTTTCCGGCTGCCAAAAACTGCCGGGAAATCAGGACGACGCGAACAAGGACCACCAGTACGCGACGGACACACAGGACGACGCGAACAAGGAGGACCCGTACGCGACGGACAGACATGGACCCGAACCTATGGGTCATCCCGGCCCTCCTCCTCTACAGGTTACGACGCAGACGCCGCAGAAGGTCAGAACAACTAAGGGAGGGGGGAAAGGGGGGGGGTGGGGGTGGCAGGACCAGGGCAGGCCACAAAACCCCCACCAAAGTCACACACCACACATGCCCAGGACATACCTGACACCCATGCCCTGGTCACTACGAGGGGGTGGGGGCGTGTCCAGCTAAGCCAGGGACGCCACAACGGAAGTCCGTCACCACGCGAACCGGCAACACAACCAGACCGGTACATCTCATACCCACGCCTCAAGAGCGTGGGTACGAGACGTACCACGCCCACACCCACGTCACCCCAACAATGGCGGGACAGATCGTACCCACGTGGCAAAGGCCTGGGTACGGCCCACACAAGCATCACATAGCGTGGGGATAGAGATGTACGGACCCTACCCCCACCCCCCCTATGCATGGAACATACCCCCACCCCAACAGTGTAAGTACGACCCGTACCCTCACCCGCGTATGCATGGAGCGTACCCCTACCCCAACTGTGTATGTACGTACCGTACCTCCACCCCAACAGTGTAAGTACGACCCGTACCCTCACCCGCGTATGCATGGAGCGTACCCCCACCCCAACCGCGTATGTACGTACCGTACCCCCACCCCAACAGTGTAAGTACGACCCGTACCCTCACCCTCGTATGCATGGAGCGGACCCCCACCCCAACAGTGTAAGTACGACCCGTACCCTCACCCGCGTATGCATGGAGCGTACCCCCACCCCAACCGCGTATGTACGTACCGTACCCCCACCCCAACAGTGTAAGTACGACCCGTACCCTCACCCGCGTATGCATGGAGCGTACCCCCACCCCAACCGCGTATGTACGTACCGTACCCCCACCCCAACAGTGTAAGTACGACCCGTACCCTCACCCGCGTATGCATGGAGCGTACCCCCACCCCAACAGTGTAAGTACGACCCGTACCCTCACCCGCGTATGCATGGAGCATACCCCCACCCCAACAGTGTAAGTACGACCCGTACCCTCACCCGCGTATGCATGGAGCGTACCCCCACCCCAACAGTGTAAGTACGACCCGTACCTTCACCCGCGTATGCATGGAGCGTACCCCCACCCCAACCGCGTATGTACGTACCGTACCCCCACCCCAACAGTGTAAGTACGACCCGTACCCTCACCCGCGTATGCATGGAGCGTACCCCCACCCCAACCGCGTATGTACGTACCGTACCCCCACCCCAACAGTGTAAGTACGACCCGTACCCTCACCCTCGTATGCATGGAGCGTACCCCCACCCCAACAGTGTAAGTACGACCCGTACCCTCACCCGCGTATGCATGGAGCGTACCCCCACCCCAACAGTGTAAGTACGACCCGTACCCTCACCCGCATTTGCATGGAGCGTACCCCCACCCCAACAGTGTAAGTACGACCCGTACCCTCACCTGCGTATGCATGGAGCGTACCCCCACCCCAACCGCGTATGTACGTACCATACCCCCACCCCAACAGTGTAAGTACGACCCGTACCCTCACCCGCGTATGCATGGAGTGTACCCCCACCCCAACCGCGTATGTACGTACCGTACCCCCACCCCAACAGTGTAAGTACGACCCGTACCCTCACCCTCGTATGCATGGAGCGTACCCCCACCCCAACAGTGTAAGTACGACCTGTACCCTCACCCGCGTATGCATGGAGCGTACCCCCAACCGCGTATGTACATACCGTACCCCCACCCCAACAGTGTAAGTACGACCCGTACCCTCACCCGCGTATGCATGGAGCGTACCCCCAACCGCGTATGTACGTACCGTACCCCCACCCCAACAGTGTAAGTACGACCCGTACCCTCACCCGCGTATGCATGGAGCGTACCCCCAACCGCGTATGTACGTACCGTACACCCACCCCAACAGTGTAAGTACGACCCGTACCATCACCCTCGTATGCATGGAGCGTACCCCCACCGTGTATGTTCCAAGCGTACATATCCAGAAATAGGAGGTGTGTGTGCAGAGTCCTCCCAGCAGTGCCCTGAGACAGGAGGGGTGGGTGCCTAACACTCCCAGCAGTGCCCAGACACAGGAGGGGTGGGTGCAGAGTCCTCCCAGCAGTGCCCAGACATAGGAGGGGTCGGTGCAGAGTCCTCCCAGCAGTGCCCTGAGACAGGAGGGGTGGGTGCCTAACACTCCCAGCAGTGCCCTGAGACAGGAGGGGTGGGTGCCCAACACTCCCAGCAGTGCCCTGAGACAGGAGGGGTGGGTGCAGAGTCCTCCCAGCAGTGTCCAGAGACAGGAGGGGTGGGTGTGGAGTCCTCCCAGCAGTGCCCTGAGACAGGAGGGGTGGGTGCAGAGTCCTCCCAGCAGTGTCCAGAGACAGGAGGGGTGGGTGCAGAGTCCTCCCAGCAGTGCCCAGACACAAGAGGGGTGGGTGCCTATCACTCCCAGCAGTGTCCAGAGACAGGAGGGGTGGGTGTGGAGTCCTCACAGCAGTGCCCTGAGACAGGAGGGGTGGGTGCCCAACACTCCCAGCAGTGTCCAGAGACAGGAGGGGTGGGTGTGGAGTCCTCACAGCAGTGCCCTGAGACAGGAGGGGTGGGTGCCCAACACTCCCAGCAGTGCCCTGAGATAGGAGGGGTGGGTGCAGAGTCCTCCCAGCAGTGTCCAGAGACAGGAGGGGTGGGTGCAGAGTCCTCCCAGCAGTGTCCAGAGACAGGAGGGGTGGGTGCAGAGTCCTCCCAGCAGTGTCCAGAGACAGGAGGGGTGGGTGCCTATCACTCCCAGCAGTGTCCAGAGACAGGAGGGGTGGGTGTGGAGTCCTCACAGCAGTGCCCTGAGACAGGAGGGGTGGGTGTGGAGTCCTCACAGCAGTGCCCTGAGACAGGAAGGGTGTGTGCCTATCACTACCAGCAGTGCCCTGAGACAGGAGGGGTGTGTGCCTATCACTACCAGCAGTGCCCTGAGACAGGAGGGGTGGGTGCAGAGTCCTCCCAGCAGTGCCCTGAGACAGGAGGGGTGGGTGCCTATCACTACCAGCAGTGCCCTGAGACAGGAGGGGTGGGTGCAGAGTCCTCACAGCAGTGCCCTGAGACAGGAGGGGTGTAACACATGTGTGTGAGGCTGGAAGTACACAAATGCATACTGCCTACAAGGGAACATGTCCCCATGAACTCATGTCAACAGACTCCATACACAAGTACAGTGATCACCAAGGATGCCACGAATGTTGCAGGTGGAGACATGGCCCTGCATGCATGGCCAAAGTAGAAGGGCTCCGTCACACACACAGCTCATGTAGACACAGCTCTGCGCTAAATATTGGGAACACCCTGCAGGGAAGATATCAGGGTACACAGAGGAAGGAATACACCCTGGGACAATTGCACCATGCAGTAACTGCTTACATGAACAAAGAAAGTGAGCTAACACCTTGTGATGGCACACAGATCCCCGGGTCCCCCCAATGAGCAGCACACTACTACATTTCCCACACACCCAACACATAAACACCACCCAAAACCATGTAGCAGCCCCACCAACACCAATACCAGCATAGCAGTAGTGTTATAATGAAAAAAAAATGAAGCTTATTCAGCATGAGCACAATGTCCGTGGATCGCAGGCAGTTCAATAGTCACAAAGCCCATAGGGCAGTCAATGAGTCTCAGCTGGATGGGGGACACAGTGCGATGCGTGTCCCCTACCTTGCCTGCACAGTTACATGCCTTCGTCTTCCACAGGGGTGAGGGCATCATGGGGGGGGGGGAAGCACCAGGCACTGCAGGGACATCAGGGCAAAGGGGAGGCGTTGTGGGTGCAGGGATGGCGGACTCCACCACAGGGGGTGGGGCAGGGCCAAAGGCGGAGGCCAGGATGGCACTACACACCTTTGCAAGGTCCTCCAGGGAGTCCCCTGCACCCGAAGGATCCACAGGCCCCAAGGAGGGGGGGGGTCAGAGGGATGGGTCGCAGCGCCACCGGGGGAGGGTGGAGACAGGGGGGGAGAATCAACCACCCTGACCGAGGACTTCCTTGACCGCTTGCGTGGTGGTGTCACTGTGGGGCTCAGGGACAGAGCGGCCATGAAGGAGTCCTTGGGGGAGATGTGGCCAGGAGAGCTGAGGGGAGGGGATTTGGAGGGAGTGGACTGGGTGGAATGCGGACTCCCACTATGGCTGCGTGTCACACGTTTGCCCCCCGACCCAGTGGGTGTGCCTACCTCACCCTGTGTGTGCGTGTCAGGAGGAGTGCGGTGGACCTTCCCTGCTGGTGTGGTGCCTGTGTCTGTTGATGTGGGTGCATGCTGACGTCTGGGTGTACGTGGGACAGGCATGGGAGTGGGAAGTGTGGATGGGGCGGGGGTAGGTGGGGGGAGGTCGCGCTGCAGGAGACCCACTGCTGCAGTCAGTGTGGAGTCTATGGACCTCAGCAAGTTGCGTTGGTCAGCCTGCGATGAATGAATGCCCTCCAAGTATGCCTCGATGTTGGTGAGGGTATGCCCGTGGGCATGGAGGACATTAAGGATCGCAGCCTGACCAACCTGCAGCTGCCGCTGGATGTCCACAGACTCGGCATTGGCGGCAGCAGTGGAGACAGGGGCAGGGGGTGCGGTGCCTGGCATGAAGGAGACATGCGGTGACCGGGCACGCTGGGAAGGGACACGAGCAAGTGGGAGGCGGCTGATGGGAACTGAGGGGGCGGTGCGAGGTGTTGTTCCGCTGTCAGCTGCTGGTGCAGCCTCCGCCCACTCGGAGACATCCTCCTCGGACCTGTCAGCTTCGTATTCTGATGTGCCAGTCGACAGGTCCTCGGCCACACTCTCCTCCGCCTCTGTCCCACTCGATGTGCCAGCCCCGATGTCACGGCTGGCACTGGTGCTCGGTCCCTCCGCCTGGTCTGTGTCCATGTCTCCCTCTGTGTCCCCCGACGATGCTGTGGGCAGGGTGGAGAGACAGAAATTAATCAGACACCTGTACACATCTGTCACATGAGTCCAATCTACATAGGTAACATTGCATAGCCTGAAAAGGAAGATCCCTAACATCTACGAAACAAGGTACCGATGTAGGGCATGAAACACACAGTTGGTTGAGCCACCATGCCACTGAAATACCATGGAGAGCATGAGACAATAGCTAAAGACAGGAAACGGAGTCTGACATAGCACCCATATCCTGGGGACAATCCAGCACTGCATCTGCACCACACAGCGTTGGCGAAAATACCGATGACCAGGGCCCATATCCATGAACTTGAGACACATGCTGCATAGGTAATGCAGAAAACATGCACAACATGACTCGGTCACTGCACCTTGCGTGTGTGTCCAGACAAACATCACACACTGCCCAGACCCAGCAAGTAGAAATCTGGATTTGACATATAGGCTTTGCCCGCCCCAACCACCCCCACACGAGGCAAATAGTTGAGACACAGGTGGCACCAACATCTCATAGTCTGGGTGATGAACACAGGGGCAGGCAAAATGCAAGATTGGACGCCAAACAGCGAAGGTGCGCCTGTACAAATAATGAGGCACCAGTGCCCATCCTCAGATGAGTATAACAAGACACACAGGCACTAGCAACTGTGAGTATGAAGAAGGACATTCAGGTCAGGCTGCACAGTGGACACCTGTACAATATAGCACGTCTATATACATGGTGCCAGGGGACAATGGCACAGAGCACAACCTACGCTGTAGACACTGAGAGTGTCCACGTTTATGATGACACATACAACACCAATGAAAAGGTGCCCCAGGGGACAGTAGTGGCCACGCAACTCCATGCTCCTGAATGGTAATGACTGCAACCCACGCCACCATCCCTGCAGTATGCGTATCGCACACTCATGCACATCATGTCACAGGCCACTACATAGGACATGCGCACTGTAAGGCATGACACATGAGAGACCAACTCCCATGTCTGGAGTCAGAATCAGTGCCAACTGACATTGAACCCACATGCAGTGAACTTGACAGGGCACAGCCAAGGTCCCAAAACCTGTTACCCACCACCCCCACACATGATGCTACAGGCATAGTTCTCGTGGACAAAGCGCCAGCCTACATTACCTTGTGAAGGAGTGGCTACACACAGACCAGGGAACACATTGCAAGGAGGGGAAGGGTGGCAGGGGCGCAGCGCTATACTGGGGCAAAATGGATCTGCACAGCACCTTTAAACCCTGGCAGTGAATTCATGCTACTGTGCCCTTACAAATGCCGGTGACACACAACACACACATGTACCTACCCCCTTCCGGCTGCTGCTTTGCCTGTAAGCGCCGATCCAAGTCTGGAAAGACCACCGGCAGCACACGCCTGTGGAGGTGGCTCAGACGGCGGCGCCCGCGGTTCTTGTGGCTCTCAGGTGAGTCCTCCAGCAGGACCCGTGCAATCCTCCGCGTCCAGCACCGGATATCCTGCCAGCGTTTCCTCACCTGGGACAGGCTCCGCCTCCGACCATCCACACCCCTCACGGCACTGACGGCGGTCAGCCAGATCTGCTCCTTGGCAGTGGCGCCTACCTGTGAGGAAGAACAAGTGACACCACATCAATACACCAGCCACATGTCACAGAGAGACATTTGATAACAAATTAGCTGGTAACAACAAGGCATGTCATGCAGCCAACGCATTACACCTTTGTCATAGGGACATGATCCTCTGGTGAGGGAAAAAGCAGTACGTGCCATAGTGGGTACACAGGTGGAATGATGGCAATGTCACAATCAATGATCAAGGCTCACACTGTGCATCACACCCACCCCTCCTGTCTCAGGGCACTGCTGTTAGTGATAGGCACACACCCCTCCTGTCTCAGGGCACTGCTGGGAGCACTCTGTACCCACCCCTCCTGTCTCAGGGCACTGCTGTTAGTGATAGGCACACACCCCTCCTGTCTCAGGGCACTGCTGGGAGCACTCTGTACCCACCCCTCCTGTCTCAGGGCACTGCTGTTAGTGATAGGCACACACCCCTCCTGTCTCAGGGCACTGCTGTTAGTGATAGGCACACACCCCTCCTGTCTCAGGCCACTGCTGGGAGCACTCTGTACCCACCCCTCCTGTCTCAGGGCACTGCTGGGAGCACTCTGTACCCACCCCTCCTGTCTCAGGGCACTGCTGTTAGTGATAGGCACACACCCCTCCTGTCTCAGGGCACTGCTGTTAGTGATAGGCACACACCCCTCCTGTCTCAGGGCACTGCTGTTAGTGATAGGCACACACCCCTCCTGTCTCAGGGCACTGCTGTTAGTGATAGGCACACACCCCTCCTGTCTCAGGGCACTGCTGGGAGACATCAGGCATCCCCCCCCTGGGACCCCCCCAACAGTACATGGCATGTGTGTCACACCAGGACACAATGGCAGAAGTCACAGTCACAACATAGGGACAGTCTGTGCCAGTGGCCTATGCACTCACCTGATACCCTGGTCGCCCATACAGCATGGGGTACTGTGGGAGGATCACATCCAGCAATGCCATGTTCTCCTCCAGGGTGAATGGCTGTGACCTCTCCACAGCCCTTGACATGGTTCCAGGGAATCAGTAGCAGCAGCTGGGTCGACGAATTCAAAGATGTGCAGGCAAGTACTCCCTCATGGGACCTGGCTGCCTTATACGTGCCTTTCTGCCCTGTCTCATGCACAGGAGTACAGAGTGATTGGTCACTCACATTTGCATCCTATGTTTCCACCAATCCCTTCAAACCTAGCAGTCTGTGTGTACTCTATCGGTTTCATTCTCCTGCATGATGTCAGCTCCACAAACACATTGCAACAAAGTATTTTTATTCCAACTGACTTCTGCTGTTCACCTTCCAGAAGAAATTCGAATTTAGAACTTGGTCTCCATGACAACCAGCATGCATGTAGGCCTTAATACTTGTCCCTCATGTGTCCCCTATGTGATTCTGAGCTCCACACACAGGTACGGTGCGTTCCGGGGCCCTAGGGCACCCCAAATGCATTGCAACGGCCCGTACACGCGTGACTACGTTCACTATCAGTATGTGTGGCCTCGCGTATGCGTACTCGTAGTGGTACGGGCCGTACACACGCCTGTACGCTCCCTATCAGTATGGGTGGCCTCGCGTATGCGTACTCGTAGTGATAGGGAGCGTACATGCGTTTGTACGGCCCGTACCACTACGAGTACGCATACGCGAGGCCACACATACTGATAGGGAGCGTACACACGCCTGTATGCTCCCTATCACTAGGAGTACGCATACGCGAGGCCACACATACTGATAGGGAGCGTACACACGCCTGTATGCTCCCTATCACTACGAGTACGCATACGCGAGGCCACACATACTGATAGGGAGCATGCAGGCGTGTGTACGCTCCCTATCAGTATGTGTGGCCTCGCGTATGCGTACTCATAGTGGTACGGGCCGTACACACGCCTGTACGCTCCCTATCAGTATGGGTGGCCTCGCGTATGCGTACTCGTAGTGATAGGGAGCGTACATGCATGTGTACGGCCCGTACCACTAGGAGTACGCATACGCGAACCACACATACTGATAGGGAGCGTACACACGCCTTTACGCTCCCTATCAGTATGTGTGGCCTCGCGTATGCGTACTCGTAGTGGTACGGGCCGTACACATGCCTGTACGCTCGCCATCACGATGGGTACACATACGGCTGCACTCCCATAGTGATATGGGAACGTACACAGGCCCTCTTTGCAGCAGTACAGCGGGATTCACACATCACAGTGGTGACAGGCGGCACACAGGTAGGGATAGGGCGGACATACTTGTCCATGGATGGACATACTTGTCCATTAATTGACATTGAGGCATCGTCTGTGCATCACTACATGTGTGGGGCACAGGTGTGAAAGGCCTGTGATGTGGAACATTACTCCTGAGTCGAGAAGGCACCAGATGTTTGATGAGATGTGTACAGATGTACTGTGTGATGGTGCGATGTGTGCCAGGCATGCCCTTGACTCCTTTGACATGTGTGCATGTCGTACTGCGCACTTGGGGTGAGCGTCACTGGCATGGCACCGACACCAACACACGGAAGTGTCCCCTGATGCCCTGTACAGGGGATATGACACCTGACTTGTCACTACCCACGGTGCACAATGTGACTATGTCATGTATGTGTGGGGGCTTCACATCAGGTTGATGGTGGAGCACCCTCAAAAGCTGCAGCCGTTGCAGCAACAAACATGTGTCTGTGTGTAGATTGTCATTGCACACTGTTCCGCACACCATGCCACATGTGGTATCGGATGTGAGGTGCACATGTATGCATGGGACACGGAGTAGCGTGACAAGGACATGTCAGCATCCTCACAAGGTATGTGTGGTGAGTCATGACATGTGCACCTTCATGGCAAGGTGTGTGGGCTGGCCTAGTGTAATGTCATGTGACCTGTGGCTCCAGTGTTCCGCTACCAATCTATGCAATCGGCATCCTACTGCTGCTGATGTGTGGGCGTATGTCACTCCTGTGTTGCGTCTGGCTGTTCACTTGCACTGGGACACAGCTATTCCCATGGCGTGGCATGGGGAGGTTCTCAATCTCCGCGTGTAGCTGGGTCTTTGAAGGAGTGTCACTATGCATCCATACGTGTCCTGGCCATGTAGCACATACCTGACTCCCTATGTAGCATGTGTGTATTGCCAGATTAACATGTGCTCAGTACACATGAGTTGTTGTCGTAGTGCACTCACTCTTCCTTGTCACTTCAAAATTACTGCAGAGCGCCGCCTCTTGCCCGAAGAATTCCAGACTTGGCTGCCATGCAGGATAATGACAGCATCCGGCTCTACCGCTTCACCCAACCGTTGATTCTGGAGTTGACGGCGAGACTGCCACCACACCTGCAACCGCAGCACAGGTATCCCACGGCACTGACACCCCAGCTGAAGGTAATGGCTGCCCTACATTTTCTTGCCACGGGTACCTTTCAAAATACCATAGCTCATGTTGGTGGCATGTCCCAGAGCACGTTCAGTGGTGTGCTGCATGATTTCTTAGAGGCCATGTTGATTCACCTGGATGACTTCATCAAGTTCCCAACCCCTGAACAGATGACTGAGGTCAAGCGTGGATTCTATGCCCTGGGAGGGATGCCCCATGTCATTGGGTCCATAGATGGGACACATGTAGCTTTGGTACCACCACACGCACGGGAGGTGGCGTACCGCAATCGGAAGCACTACCACTCCATCAATGCCCTTGTGGTGTGTCTGTCCAACATGGTGATTTCACATGTCTGTGCTCGTTTTCCAGGATCAGCACACGATGCCTACATCATGAGGCGTAGCGGGATGCCTGACATGATGATGCAGCTGCGCAACGAACGGGCATGTGTTGTTGGTGGGTACAGTCTGTCTGTCCAGTATTCAGTATAGCCTACCAGCACGACCGCTTCACCACTTCTAACGATGACCATGTGCTTTCCATGTAGGGGACGCTGGCTATCCCAACATGCCTTGGCTGCTCACACCTCTCCGCAACCCCATCACGCCGGCCCAGGTCCGATACAACACCGCCCATGGCCGGACAAGGCGAGTGATAGAGAGGACGTTTGGTATGCTGAAGAGCCGATTCAGGTGCCTCCAGAAGACCGGCGGCGCACTCCCATATGCCCCGGCAAAGGTCTGCAAGATCTTCATGGTCTGCTGCATGCTGCACAACATGGCAGTTGAAAGAGCAGTGCCACTCATCCTGAATCAACATGACGAGGACCATCCACCCGTGGAGGACGAAGGGCTTGGCAATGGGGCTAGTGATGTGGAGGATGTGGAGCCGCAAGAGGACATCCGGACTCGGCTCATACGCGACTTCTTTGCATAGTGGTGAGTACCAGTGTCTGAGTGTGCACGCATTGGTCCCCGTGTGGCATGCATTGTGATGTGTGTCTCCACCTGCATGTATGGCACGTGAGTCAGAGGTGTGTGTGGGTGTGTCACTGGAGTGATGGTGCCAGTGATGGTTGTACTTCCGCAGTCATAATTGTGACCTAGCATGTTGTCATCCATACATGTGTCGAGTAAATGCACATGCAAGTGGCTGTGCTTTTTGTGGCTGACTTCTTGTGTGTTTCTCTTCCCCAGGTACCTGCGCATGCCGTCTGCTGGTTGCATTGTTGTGGCACTGCTATTCCTCATGGACATGACATCGTGGGCTAACTCAGCGTTACAGGCACGGACACGTTTGGAAGTCTCCATGGGGTAAGGGATGCATCTGGGGTGTATTGGGTGTGGCAGTTGTTCACGATGTGTGCACACTGCCCCTGTCGGTGTTTGGTTCCTCTGCAGCCATGTCGCATCCCCATGGGACACGACATGCAGCTGTGTACACCTGAATAGATGGTCTGCCTGGTTGACAGTCATCAGTGATGGGATAGGGGATTGTGATGATGGCATCAATGTGTGTGACACTGCCCTCGGACACATTCGGTTAGCATTGGCTTGACATGGTGTGGGACTTCGACATCCGCGGATCTATGGTGTATGGCAGGCTCTCCGTGTGCAGCTGTGGGTATTTAGCTGTTAGCCGACGCTTGTGTGCCAGTTCCATGGCAAACACGCATGTGTGCTGCTGAAGGGGGGTGCCAGTGTTGGACCCACACGTTACTCCACATGATGTGTTCATGTGTACTTCGAGTTGCCTCTGCAATCCCGAAAACATGACTAATAAAGGTGTCCCTATGCCTCCAAGGTGCCTCTTCTCAGTCAATGCTGGTGTGTTGCCACGGTGCATCCTGCTTGTCTGGCATGGTATTCCCTGATTGTGGCTATGTGTCAATGTGTCGAGTGGCAAGATGCAAGCTGTGTGTGTGGGCTGAGACTGTGTATTGGGCATGATGTCCATGACTGTGTGGGTATTGTGACATGTGCCATCCCCATGCATCCAACGTTGGCCAGGCCCCCATTCTCTGCATCCACCGGACTCAAGCTTGCAGGACATGTTTCTGCCACCTGTCTACACATACCTGGGTGCCCCCCAGGACACTGGACTGGATCCCTGACCTCTGCGCATGACTGTTGCTGTACTCAATGTGTTTGTCAGCACGGTTGTTCGGTAACCCCCTCAGCTGGTTGGGCCCATCACGGGTGTGTATGGTGCTCCATGTCTGTCTTGCCTAATACACTGTGACCCATGTGTCCTGTGCCAGACTCAGGCCCCAGGGTGTGGGTGGTTGAAGACAAAAGATGACTCAGGCATGTTTTGACTTTACAAGACACATGTTAGGTAATAATGCTACCAGCAGGCATCTACTCTTCATAGTGTGATTTATTATTGGGGGGGGGGGAACAAAGTGAGTGTCTTTCCGGGAAGTTTGAATCCAAAGTCCAGTTGGAGTTGGTGTCCTTGCCATTGGATGTCCTCAGAGTCCATGCCACAGTCTTTGTCAACATTGGTCAGCCAGTGACCAGCAGGGCCATGTGGCAGAGAATGTCTCTTGATGCTGTTGCTCCAGTGGGCCAGGTTAGGCCTGGGCAAAAATTTCGTTCCGTTCGCGGAAATTGCGATAATTTGACATTTTTGCGTTCCGCGGAGAGCGCGAAAATGTCAAAAATTCCGGTTTCCGCAGCTTGGCGATAATTTGTTTCTTGCTCGCGCTGTAAAATGATACATTCTCGCGCGCGCGCGATCGCCTTACCTGAATCCCTGCGTTCTTTGACAAGTTTTCTTGATCCGGTCGCGTTCTCCATGAGATGTTGTATTGTTTTTAGCCATTTGCGCTGTCTCGCGACAGTTCGCGCCCGCAGTGACGTCATGCGTCGCGCGATCACGTCTTTCTTCTCGCGATCATGCACCGCGAGAACAACTCAAAACAAGATGGCCGCGCCCGCAAGCAGCCACATGGGTAAGTTGGCGACCCGCAACCATGCAGAAAATCGCGCGAACATGCCGGAAAAAAACTTCCGCATCTTCGCGATATTTCTGCTTGTTTGCGATAATTTTAAACATTCTCGCGATAATTTGCGAAGGTTAATTCCGCAAATTCCGCCCACCCCTAGGCCAGGTGCCAGGCCAGGTGTCCTGGAGATGGTGATGTAGCGCCGACCCTCACGGTCCTTTCCGTGGACGACCCGGCCTCCTGCGGGGAACCTCGCCAGCAGGCCGTGACGACATCTGGGATGCTCCGTCGGATGTTTCCTCCTCCTCCTCCTGATCCCTCCCTGTGGGTGGTGATGTTCTCCGCCTTCTGGCACAGGGAGGGTCGGCCATGTTGTCGGCCATCCGACGGAGTGTAGCGTGAATCCCCTGGAATGCCGTCACTTGCTCAGCCTGTCTGTCCTCCATCCTCCGTTGGTGTACCAGTAGACAGGCATGTAGCTCCGCATGTTGCTGGGCCTGCTGGGCCTTGCTCCCCTCGAGGACGGACACAACCTGGGCCATGCCCGTGGTGTCCTGCCGGTATGAGTCCAGGATGTTACGGACATGGGAAAATACTGGATCCCCAGCCAACTGGTCAGGCTCGTGCCTCCGCCGTCCTCCACTCCCACCACCCCTGCCCACTTGCGCCTGGCCTGCCCTTGCGGGCACATCGGGTCTCCGGGACCCCTGAGGGGTGGCATTGGCGTTGTCGCCTGTCTCCTCCTGGGTGCCCGGGACACCGTGTCCCTCCTGGCCAGCCTGGCTGCATTGTGGTGTTGGGGCAGGGATCCTGGGTGTCTCCTGGGATGTGGCAGGAGTGGGGGTGGTGGTTGGCACAGTTGTACCTGACGCAGGTGCTGCAGGCGGTTGGACACCAGAGGGGCCAGGTCGGTCGGGGTCGTCCACAGAGTGGTGAGAGTGGTCGCTGCCGGTGGGATCGGGCTCCTGCAGATCCAGGTCCTGTGAGTGTTCCCCCCCAGTGTTGGGGGGTGCACCACGACGTTGACCTGTGTGTGAGAGAGACAATGTTAATTTTGGTCCATGCAACATCCATGTTTCATCATTTCATAAGTTGGCACATTTCCTCTTGGAATTAGGATCTGTCTTGCATTCCACTCACAGTGCACTTGTGCATGGGTGTGTCCCTTGGGCACCACTTTGGCACCTTTAACTATGTGTGGCACAGTCTTACTTGCTGCGTCAAGTGTGACTGCAGTCAGCAGTGGAGTGGGCCGGTGTTGCGAGCCATGCATTGGCGCCTTCCGTGTAGCACTGTACATGTGCACATGGAGTTGTTCCACACCCTTATGTGATGCAGGTAGCTGTCATTGTGCTCGTGCACAGGTTGTGACATGGCCCTGTGTTTTGCCATGGTGAAGAGGGGGGGTTCTGGCACGGGCCACCCTTGGCTACATGCACGCAGTCTACCTGCTGACAAGCAGACATTCCCACACACCACACGGCTGATTTGCTCTCCCTGTGTCTCCCTCCCTCTCTGTCCCCCTCTCCCTCCCTCTCTGTCCCCCTCTCCCTCCCTCTCTGTCACCCTCTCCCTCCCTCTGTGTGTCACCCTCTGTCACCTCAGGCCAGCTTCCTGGGCACACACTGTTAGCAGATCTTTGAGTGGCCCTTGGCTTGTTGATGTGAGTTTGTTTCTGATCTCCAGGCACCCATTGGGTGTGATGTGTGTCTGTGCGCTGCTGCTGTGGTGGTGTGTGCTGCCACTCTTTCACAATGTTGGCTGTTCATTAGCTGCTGTCATGTGCAAAACAGTGCCTTCACCCCCATGTGTTGATGCAAGGCGTCCGCCATTTGCTGGCAAGTCATTCCTGTGTTGGGACACACTGTTTGTCTGGCTGTGACCTAGGCCATATGGGCTGAGTGCATTGTTGTCTGCTTCGGAGTCGCACTATGTGATTTTTGGGGCCCAGCCTCCCACCATCCGGGTTACCGTGTCATGTGTTGTTGTCTTCTGTGACTTGCCATTGTCCAGCTGGGTGCATGGGGCATGGTGGCAGTAGTGGCATGTGCGTGCTCATGGAGTGTGGTTGAGTAATGCGATGGCTTGTGGTGGTTGCGTGCCTGTTAGTGATTTTGGTTGTGGATGCCGTTCCCCCATGTGATGTGCGTTGTTTGTGTACTCACCCGGGTCTCGGAGTCCTTCTAATCCTTCGACTGCCTCCACCGGCAGTATGGCCATCACCCTCTCCTCCCAGGGATGGTACTGTACGGGTCTGCGGGAGGGCCCTCCTCCGGTGGCGTTGGCCTGGTCGTGTTCCTCCTGCCTCTTGGCTCTGACCCTCCTCCGCAGATCGTACCACCTGTTCTGGCATTCCTGCCTGGTCCTCCTGGTGTCCGCAACAGCATTCACAGCATCGACGATGGTCTGCCACATGGCTGTTTTTGCTGCCAGGCTGGTATTTCTGACCAATGTTCCAAAGATCTGTGGCTCGACTCTGAGGATTTGATCAACAAGGACCTCCAACTCTCGGTTACTGAACTTTGGATTCTTGGTAGTGGGCATGGTGAGGGGTGTGGGTGGGGATGTTGGGGGGGGTGTGGATGGTTGTGTGTGTGTGTGTGTGTGTGTGTGTGAATGTGATGAGGGGGTGTTTGTGAGGGTGGTTGTGTGAAGGTGTGCAAGTGTAAGGTGTGGTGTAGCTTGTTGCATGGTTCTGTGGTGTCTGGCAGCAGTAAGTCTGTTGCAAAGGCTCATGGTTTGTGTGTGTGGGCCCTTTTTATTGGTCCATGGGTGGGTGTGGCAGTGTTTGAATTTTGGGTGGGTGTGTTATAAGTAGTGGTGGTGTTTTGGCCCTCTGTTTGTCTTTGGCAGTTGCAGGTCAGTGAAGGTGTATTTGTAGTGTTTGTTGGCCATGTTTAGTGGCTTTGTGCCATTCGAATAGTGTTGAGCGTGTGTACGGTGTGTAGATGGGCCATTTGGTTGTACGGTGCTGTCCTTGTGTGTGGGTTGGTACGACTCGTACATGCGGATGTGATGTTGGGGCCTGGGGTGCGCACCGTACTTAGGAGGTTGAGTTGGGGGTACGACTGGAACGTACTGGGGTGTAGGTACACGGGGGTACGACACGTACTGGGGTGGGGGTACAACTGGAACGTACTGGGGTGTAGGTACACGGGGGTATGACACGTACTGGGGTGGGGGTACGACTGGAACGTACTGGGGTGTAGGTACACGGGGGTATGACACGTACTGGGGTGGGGGTACGACTGGAACGTACTGGGGTGTAGGTACACGGGGGGTATGACACGTACTGGGGTGGGGGTGGGGCTCGAACGTACTGGGGTGTAGGTACACGGGGGTACGACACGTACTGGGGTGGGGGTACAACTGGAACGTACTGGGGTGTAGGTACACGGGGGTATGACACGTACTGGGGTGGGGGTACGACTGGAACGTACTGGGGTGTAGGTACACGGGGGTATGACACGTACTGGGGTGGGGGTACGACTGGAACATACTGGGGTGTAGGTACACGGGGGGTATGACACGTACTGGGGTGGGGCTCGAACGTACTGGGGTGTAGGTACACGGTGGTATGACACGTACTGGGGTGGGGGTACGGCTGGAACGTACTGGGGTGTAGGTACATGGGGGGTATGACACGTACTGGGGTGGGGGTGGGGCTCGAACATACTGGGGTGTACATAGAGGGTGGTACGACACGTACTGGGGTGGGGGTACGACTGGAACGTACTGGGGTGTAGGTACACGGGGGGTATGACACGTACTGGGGTGGGGGTGGGGCTCGAACGTACTGGGGTGTAGGTACACGGTGGTACGACACGTACTGGGGTGGGGGTACGACTGGAACGTACTGGGTTGTAGGTACACGGGGGGTATGACACGTACTGGGGTGGGGGTGGGGCTCGAACGTACTGGGGGTAGGTACACGGTGGTACGACACGTACTGGGGTGGGGGTACGACTGGAACGTACTGGGGTGTAGGTACACGGGGGGTATGACACGTACTGGGGTGGGGGTGGGGCTCGAACGTACTGGGGTGTAGGTACACGGTGGTACGACACGTACTGGGGTGGGGGTACGACTGGAACGTACTGGGGTGTAGGTACACGGGGGGTATGACACGTACTGGGGTGGGGGTGGGGCTCGAACGTACTGGGGTGTACATAGAGGGTGGTACGACACGTACTGGGGTGGGGGTACGACTGGAACGTACTGGGGTGTAGGTACACGGGGGGTATGACACGTACTGGGGTGGGGGTGGGGCTCGAACGTACTGGGGTGTAGGTACACGGTGGTACGACACGTACTGGGGTGGGGGTACGACTGGAACGTACTGGGGTGTAGGTACACGGGGGGTATGACACGTACTGGGGTGGGGGTGGGGCTCGAACGTACTGGGGTGTAGGTACACGGTGGTACGACACGTACTGGGGTGGGGGTACGACTGGAACGTACTGGGGTGTAGGTACATGGGGGGTATGACATGTACTGGGGTGGGGGTGGGGCTTGAACGTACTGGGGTGTACATAGAGGGTGGTACGACACGTACTGGGGTGGGGGTACGACTGGAACGTACTGGGGTGTAGGTACACGGGGGTATGACACGTACTGGGGTGGGGGTGGGGCTCGAACGTACTGGGGTGTAGGTACACGGTGGTACGACACGTACTGGGGTGGGGGTACGACTGGAACGTACTGGGGTGTAGGTACACGGGGGGTATGACACGTACTGGGGTGGGGGTGGGGCTCGAACGTACTGGGGTGTAGGTACACGGTGGTACGACACGTACTGGGGTGGGGGTACGACTGGAACGTACTGGGGTGTAGGTACACGGGGGTATGACACGTACTGGGGTGGGGGTGGGGCTCGAACGTACTGGGGTGTAGGTACACGGTGGTACGACACGTACTGGGGTGGGGGTACGACTGGAACGTACTGGGGTGTAGGTACACGGGGGGTATGACACGTACTGGGGTGGGGGTGGGGCTCAAACGTACTGGGGTGTAGGTACACGGTGGTACGACACGTACTGGGGTGGGGGTACGACTGGAACATACTGGGGTGTAGGTACACGGGGGGTATGACACGTACTGGGGTGGGGGTGGGGCTCGAACTTACTGGGGTGTAGGTACACGGTGGTACGACACGTACTGGGGTGGGGGTACGACTGGAACGTACTGGGGTGTAGGTACACGGGGGGTATGACACGTACTGGGGTGGGGGTGGGGCTCGAACGTACTGGGGTGTACATAGACGGTGGTACGACACGTACTGGGGTGGGGGTACGACTTGAACGTACTGGGGTGTACCTAGACGGGTGGGGGTATACATACACGGGGGGTACGTGTCGGACGTACGGGGGCTGGGGGGAGTGTTGGGTGCGTATGCGGGCACATGTCTCCATGGTTGCTATAGGAGTTCGGTGCGGACGGTGTTTTTTCCATACGGTTGTACGCTCGGATGCACGGGATGGATCGTGATTCCTCGGTCGGACTTGGCTTTTCACGTTTGTAAGGTAAATCGTCCGAGGACGTGTCGGACACATTTTCCGACCCGAGGACGTGTGGGGAATGATTCCCAGTGCGGTTCGTATGGACTTTTTACCATGCAAATCGTGATTGCCAGTTCGTACGGCACTTGTACGATTCGTACGGTAAAAAGACCCGATACGAGTCGTACGGGGACATTTTTTACCGGATCGTGATCGGCACCATAATGTACATATGAATTGTTTCTGGTATTTTCGGCTTTTATGATTTTATCTAGTACTTAAAATCGAATAAAGCACTTTCTGAATCTGAATCTGACTTAAGGCATGATCTAGAGTTTTTCAGCGTACTCTGACACAAACATGATGGGGGACCCTGTCAACCAAAGTCTTTGACCACCCACCTCATTTACAGACAGGCAGACTGTAAGCTTTCACCCACTCTTCTTGTTTTTTAGAAAATATGCCTTTAACCTAATATCATGTTTGATAGAGGTATAAAGTGAAACAACATCTATTGCCACCAAAAGGTAATCATTTTGCCAAGTCATGTAAATTCTTAAAAATCACCAGTATCTCTTAGGTATGTGTTCATATAATTCATTATAGGTGCTGAATAGTGATCAACATAGATTCCCATACAAGGACACTCATGCAAAAACAATTGGTCTTTCTGGTGGATTGCTTAAAGTCTTGTACATTTTAGGAATGAAGTAAATTGTAGTTACAATTGGATTAGTCATTGGAAGATATTTATATTTGTCATCTGATTACCATTTATGTGTGTCACTCCTTCAGTTTTTATTCAATGATACCATCATCTTATTCATGGTATTTTTGTCCAATTTGATTCATCACCCAATTGTCGTATCATCTCCTTTGTATTTTCAACCTTATTTTAGGAGTTTTATACAGAGCTGACATGACCCGGGGGGGGGGGGGTATCAAAGCGCTTTACAGTAACATATATGAAAGATATCAGAAACAGTCACAGTGCAATAATAACAAAGGAGCACATGCATCAAGCAAAATACTGGACGCAAATGGGCCGATTCACAGAATCGGCCCCTTTGCGACCAGTATTTAGCCATTTAGGCTGCATCAAGCCCAAACACAATTGCAAGATAGGTAATTGCAAAATTTGCGATTACCTATTTTGCGAATGGATTTAGGGAATCACAATTTGCGTTTCCTTAAATGCGATGAAAGAAGCAATCTGAGATTGCGACTTAGCATTAAGGAATTGCAAATTACCACCAACTTCAAGTTGGTGGTAATTTGCATTTCCTTAATAAAATGCTACAAATTGCATTTTTCTAAGTGCCATGTGGCACGCATGTGCACCACATGTCCACACCAAGCAATTAACAGAAGATAATCCGGTATTCGTTAGGGTAAATCATTATGTGAAATATTGGACACAAAAATGTGTACAATGTTTCCTTAACTGAATCCCTTGAAAATGTTGCTCCTTTTAATATTGTTGGTGCTCAGGTTTGTCTCTCTGTGATCGAGTTTCTAATATATACTGTACAGGTGAAATGTGCTGTCATTGATAAAAGAAAGTACTATCTGTCACAATCGGGTGAGTACTTGGTAAGAAAGCAAATTCTGAACAGTGACAGTAAACATTCTGGACAAAGGGTCAAACTTCAGGACAAAAGGTCATTTCTATGGACACATCTGAGGACCTTGTGGGATTATAAAAAAACAGACAACTGACAGAAATTCCAGCCAAAATAGGTTTATGTTTTTTAGTTTGTATTACACACTGGAGTGTTGAGCAAGCATTCACAAATAGCTGGACAGATTTGAAGATAAAAAAAAAACATTAAACACATACACTGCATGCAGAATTTGACATTTGACATGAGTCCTTTTCTACCCCATACAATGAATGATAGTGCCAGAAGCAGTGCTCTGTTGCTGAATGTAGACTTAAAATTCACAGACAGTAGCACTACTAGAAAATGTGACCCAGAGAGAGACATGATGATGAGAAAGGAGAGAGATATATATATACAGACAGAAGGTTGAAAAAGTGAGAGTGGACAGTGAGAGAAATGGAAAGCAAGTGAGGGCCTGTCAGCTCAGAAAAATAGCAGATGGTGAAAAGAGAAAAGAAGACAACTGAAGAAGATGGAGCAGGGAAAGGAACAAAAAACAGAAAAAGAAAAATTCAGAGTGTGACAGAGAGAAGGTTTCAAAGAGAAAAAAGGCAGATGTAGCATATAAAAGGCAAGGTAGAGGGTACCAAGAGAAAGCATGGTGGAGAGGGAGAGAGGTAGATATGAATGGCAAGGCAGGAAAGAGGAGGAAGCAGATAGAGAAAGGGGAACCAAGAGAAGAAGAGGTTGAATAGGCAGATTATGTGAAGGTTCAATTTGTAACTTGCATGTCAGACCTTTAAATTCTAGTTCCAATGCACCATATCTCTGAACATATGGTGCTACTCTGCTCTTTCCCTTTCCCGGAATGTAGCGCAACACACCAACTTCACTTGTTGCGCTATGTTGTATGAAATGTTATTAGAACATTGGAATGTGGAGCACTCCATTGAAGACAATGGAGTGCTCTGTGCTTCTACGGGCCGGTAAAGGCCCGCAAAGCAAAATTCCAATGTTGTTTTCACAAAGGTCTTTTGGAGCCCGAGGGGATTTAAACTCCCTAGGGCTCCTAGAGGCCTTTGTTTTATTTGTTAGAACATTCTGCCCTCTAGCGGCAGAATGTTTTAATTACTGTATAGCCCTTCGTAGCTGAGCTATACCAGCTATTAAAGTTCCACTCCCTTGTTAAAGGCCCTCGCCTTCGGCTTGGGCCTTTAATGCTGGAGCAGGCCTTTTATAGCTGGTATAGCCCGCTACAGCGGACTATAAGGCTATGGTAAATATATCCTTCAAAGATCTGGCACAGGTGTCTAAACTTAAACTTTGTCTTGGGTCTTGTACTATGCTCCGCTGCTTTTTGGCTTGTGTCTTGCTACAGAAATAACATATACATACATATGGACAGAAAACCACCGTTAATTAAGGAAAGGCAATTTTTCAAGGAATGAGGGAGAAATCCATTCAAGGTTCCAGCCCAGAGCATTTGTCTGGCAGGTTACAGTGTGGCACTAGAAGATTCTGGGAATCTCAGTCATGATATTTGAGCATGTTTTCTTGTGCTCTTTATTCTCCATTACCTGGAAATATTGAAATATAAACTTAGCAGAAACACAGATCACAATTATTTAATATCTCCATTCATAGGATATATCCTACTACCAGCCTTCCCACATTCAGCTGCTGACGTTCTTTTGTCTCAGGGGCATTGCACAGGCTGCAGGATTGATAGCTATGCCTCTGAAAGGGCTGGCTTTATTGCTGGTGCCAGATGGTGTGAGAATATTTTTTGTGTGTCCCCTGTAAAGCCCTCTTTCTCCACGGATTCAATCAGTACACCCTCCATTTGCCATGAGGATAATAAGGCTTGTGCACAAATGCTCCCATTTTTAACTTTTCAAGTTGACATATTTTAACCATGATTAACCATGATTTGCTTGTGTGTTTGCATGCGAGTGTACTCAGAAAGAGTTCTGCTTACAGGTACATTTCTTAGTAAGCACATTATAACACCATCATTTGTATTGTCCAAGGACCAAGTACATTTCACAAACTGCCCTTGCCTATTGCTGTCTGTTTGGAGACAGCTCTGATTGGTAGAATCAACTATGACAGCCTGTTAGATCTGGCATCCTTGGCTTGGTTTCCCATGACTTTTTGCCTCTATCTCCTGTATTTTTGCCACTGTGCTGGAATTCATTTTTGCTGGTTTAGATGCTTTGTGCACTTTGCCACTGCTGATCAGTGCCAAAGTGCAAGTACTCCCTGGTTAAATTATTATTATGATTGGTTATCCATGATTGGCATATTTGTTTTACCAGTAGGTCCCTAGTAAAGTGCACTGAGTGTGCCAGGGTTGGTGATTCAAATGCTACTAGTGGACCTGCAGCACTGATTGTGCCACCCATATGAGTAGCCCTAAAATGGTGTCTCAGGCCTGCCACTGCAGTGCCTGTGCGCAGTTTGTTAACTGCCATGTTATCCTGGCCAGTGTACACATTTGCCAGGCCTTACCCTTCCCTTTTCTTACACATTGGTAGGCTCAAGGTATCCCCCTGGGCAGGGTGCAGTGTATGTGAAAGGTAGGACATGTAATAGTGTGGGTAACATGTCCTGATAGTGAAATACTGCCAATTTCGTTTTTCACTATTGAAAGGCTATCTTGCCCATAGGGTAGAATCGGGAACGCTGTGTAACATGTTTACCTGCATATCTTCCAATAGCAGCAAGGTAGAAAGTTGGAATCGGGTATCCCTGAACACAGAATTTAATAACACATCTTTTAGGAAGGATGGTTTTTAAATTCTAAGTTTGGAAATGGCACTTTTAGAAAGTGGCTATTGTCTTGTTCCACCTTTCTGTGTACCTCTGCCTGTTTGTGGATTGACTGTCTGGTTTGTGAGTGACAGGGGCTGGGGTGGTTCCAGGAGGCTGGGTGAGTTAGCTCTAGGCTGAATAGACTCATCTGCATGTAGAGTGGTGGGAGGAGTAGCACCTGGGTCTGAATAGGGCTGCACCTGCCTTCCACAATGCTGGTTCCACCTCCTGCAGTGCGTCTGATGGCCCTGGCCCACACTCTCAAAGGAAGAAGATGGGCACTGGCAGAGTGCACCCAAAACTGGTTTGGACTGGGTCCAGGACCCCTCACACATGAAGAACAAAGACTTTTGGGGTATAAATATCTGAGCTGAAACCCCTCAATTTTAGACTAGGAAAAACGTTGTGATCAAGAAGGAATTCCTGCCAAAGAAGAGCAGCCAGGAACACAGAGGAAAAGTGCTGCCATTGCTGTGTGTCTGGGAGCTGACCTGCAGTTGCTGTTATTGCTGAGGAAGAGGACTGGTGGACTTTCTGCTGTGTACTGTGTTCCCCTACTTGAAGAGGAACTGTGCTGTGTGCTTTGTCCCTCTGAGGTGAACCTGTCTCCAGGGACCTGAGAAGAGCTGGCCTCCTGTTGAAAACTCAGGGATATAAACGTTTTGCCAACAACTCCTACAACTTTACCTGCACCATGCTCCGCTGCTGTCTCTGAGGGTAATTGTGTGCCCCCAGGATGTCGCTGATGCCGTTGTGCAGCCTGCCTGGCTTGCACGCCTATCAACTCTCCAGGAGCACTGAGGGTGCTGCGTGCATCACTGCCACCGGCCCGTGAACAAAGTGAAGTACTGAGGGCCGCTTTTGTATCACCACCGGCCCCCGATCTCCAGGATTGCTGCGTGGTCACTTTTTACTCACTGCCGCTACTCGAGCTGCCTGCCCGAGGCCGGGTCCGTGATCAGAGAGGAGCCATGTTGCCGTGAGAACGAAGACGGAGGGTTGTCTAGCAACCGGGACTCCCACGACTACGTTACTTTGAAGCAGAGCAGAAGAAGGAAGTCCCGTCCCCACCGCAGCTGTACCACCAGAGGAGAAGGGCTCCCATCGGAAGTCCGCAAGGAAGGAGGAGACACCGCAAGAGCAGCCCCAGGTAAATGCTCCCAGCCGCGCTGTGTCTGTGCGAGGCTGGGAGCGGGTGGAGAGCCAGCGAGGGCTGTGAGTAACTGAGCAGGCACACAGCGTTGGCTGTTCGTACCGCAGGGGCATCTTTGATTTAAAGTATTAAAGTAATCTGGCGAAGCAGGATTCTCTGTTTTGGTTACCAAGCACAGTGGGGGCAACATTGAAGGACAGAGTCCTTTTGGTTTCATAAAGTGCACCAGGGGCAATATTGAAGGACAGCATCCTTTTGTATGTACCGAGGGCAGCATTCCAATTACGAGCTGCAGTACCAGAGGCCGCATTCCACAGAGGGGGAAGTCCGTGGATCATGAACCGACAGTGCAGGCGCTCGCAAAGGGATTAGCACTACGGTTGTGAGATAATCAAGAGGGATAATCTCTGCACCCGTTTTCCTTTAAGAACTGAACTGGGGAGCACACATTTTTGGGATTAAAAGAATTACAAAAGAACCTTGCTAAAAGTGAACCTTTACCAAAGAAACATGAAAAAAAGAAAGACTTGACAGTGGAACCTTCTAATTAACAGCACCTAACCTGTTTTTACACTCCTTAAGTGAGGTCCCTTTTATACTAGGTGGGATCTGTGTGCACACTGAGTTGTACCCACCGCCACAGTACTTGTTCCAACAGGAACTTAACAATTCAAAACAAAAGCACAGGTGCACCACTAAGAAAAACTTTATCAAAAAGGACAAATTTAACGTCAATATCTATTAAAGAGAGTTCTTGAATGTATTCTTTTTTCTTTCTCTTTTATTGTTTCATTTTCATTTCACGTAGATGAAACACAGCGTTCAACACACAGAACAGTCGACACGTTTCGTCCCCTTGTAGGACTTCTTCAGGGCAGTAGGAATAGGTAGAGTCAAAATCTCTCCATAAAGTTTATTTTGGTTCTGGGATTCCCTTAAGGAGAGCTGTTCCCCGTCCAAAAAATATTGTGTCAGGTAGTAGCGGCGTTTATATAGAGATAACGATCATTCGATAAGTAGACAAAGCACGTCCCACTTTAATAATGTCCAGCTCCGCCAGTATGTATAGTATACAGGCTCGGTGTGAATCCTACGCGAAGTTATCTATACTCTATCTGGACCGAGCAGACGTCCCATTGCAAACACCAATATAATAGCAACCCAATGAGGCAGGAAAACGACAGCCAAAGTAGAGCTGTGGCAATTGACACGGGCTCTGTGGGACGTGACAGCAATGCGGACGGGCAAAGAAACATTGCTAGAGAGAAACAACTATTTTGTATGTTGGTTTTATGTTGTTTTGAGTCTGCCTAATCAGATAAAGTAGTTTATATTGTTATAAATAACTTGTGTGGCGTCCCTTTGTGGTGTTTCACTGTGTTGCTGTGAGTGTTGGTACAAATACTTTACACATTGCCTTGAGGATAAGCCTGTCTGCTCGCGCCAAGCTACCAAGGGGGTGAGCAGGATTATCAACAGTGTGTTTACCCCTTACCCTGACTAGACGCAAGGGTCCCTACTTGGTCAAAGGTACCTACCTCTGCCAACTAGAGACCACCAGATCTAACACAGCCGGAACTAGACTGAGACACAGTGTGAATGGGTACAGTTTTATTACATTGACGGCCCCAAGCCTTTGTTTGGCAGAGGAGCATTTCCATGGATTGTTGTGGTCACCAGTCCCTGAATTCTAGGCCATCTGCACTATCCTGTGAGGGATGACAGCCTACTTTACACCAGACTGGCTTCTGGATGAAACATGCACAAAAGTAAATGGGGAGTTAGACCACTCCAAGTTATCTGGCAGAACTGCATATACCATATGCTCTCTAGAATAGGTAGTGCTAGGTAGAAGTACAATTATATGTATACATCTAATCAATGAAATAATTATAACGGTTGAATTATTGATCTTTTTCACCATTCTTGTAATGCTGGACACAGTGCTCAGTTTCCTTCTACTAATCATTGCAGCACACATTGTTTACACAACAATCCAATTGCTTTAATAAATGTTTGAAATGCCAACTTGTAAATTTCTTGTCTCTCCCTTTGGGCATGCCTGAGATCACAACAAAAGGGTAGATCTGTTTCCATGATTTCCTTGGGGTAATTAGGGTTGTCATGTTCTGAGGTTGCAGACATCATAAGGTACCCTGGGAGGTTCAGGGGTCCATTGTCACACTGTGATCTACCCAGGAACCACGTCAACATACTCTGATGGTATGAGTGGACATCGTCCCCATAGTTTTGATGCTTATGTTTCCCAAACCAACAGTCTTACTGAATTAGCAGGAACCGTACTATACAATGATGCCCCTCATCTCTACCTAGGCCCGATCTCATGTGTATTTAATTTATTTCACAGCACTACTCATTTGAAGTATGTAGGGTAGAGTAGGGTGTTGGAATGCGTTATATCACACACATTATAGAGAAACAATGGCTTATATAAGTATGTAACCCAATGTATGGGAAATGTTACTTAAGACCAGTGCCACTGAAATTACGCAATAGTGCGGCTTCAGCGATATTCTCATAATTATAGATGTGCTGCATTTGCCATGTAATTCATCATTTTCCGCATAATATTCAAATTTTAGTACAAACAATTCAAAAGTTACTAAAAACGCATTGTCATGTTTCACACAGTGGAAGGCCCTTTGCAAAGGTTGACTGGTCACCTTTCTGTAGATTATTAATATGTGGGTGTTAAACTGGTTCTAATAAGGTACAACCAATGTCCAGTGTTAATAAGTTTAAAAATTACAAATTGATAAAGCAATATTATCACAAAATGTGTCGTATTGCGCCACAAAATTTGCTTTTTCTTGCTGCATAATTTACTCAACCCTCCCACATATATTGGTCGTACCCTGACGCATAATTCCAGTTGCCCTGCTTAAGGCAATGAAGACTGCAGAGTGTAGGAGTCACATGTCATCCATACTGGTGATTAGTATAGATAATTGCAAACTCTGGATTGAAAACATGCCACAGTGTTTTCTGCAAATAAATATTTGTTATTATCCAAAGGAACTCTATTAGGCGTCCTTAGAATGATGAAAGATTAGGGGAAAATAATGAGATTGCAAACCCATGCCCTGCAGTTTCCATGCTGCTACTTGATTCTAGTTCATAGCTCACTGGGCAATATTAGGGTTGTGTTAGAAATGGGATTTCTGGTTGGCTAAGGCTTGAGCCAAAGCCAGGCAGAAACCACCACTCTAGTCAGGGCTAGGGAGTTGCACGCTGAAGATAACAGCTGCTCACCCCATTGGTAGCTTAGCACGAGCAGTCAGGCTTATCCCAGAGGCAATGTGTAAAGCGTTTGCGCAACACACACACCGCCACAGCAGCAGCACACTAGGCAAACCACAAAAAAAATTCCACACAGGGCTATATAAAAAATAACATTTGTATTATCATAAACACATTAGAATCATAATCACATAATATACACTGTGCCAACTGGCACTTGTCGGTATTTACAGGGGATTATATACACATGACAGGGCCAATAGGGCCACTGTCAGAACCTTTTAGAAAGCACAAGTAGCATATATGAAACACACCCAGTAACTACTGGTACAATAGTGACTTCAGAAAACACAACCAGTTACTACTGGTAAAATACTGTACTCAGCATTATGTCTCCTTAGCAACATAAACCCAAGATGCATAAATCACATTAGATCAGGAATAGTCAGCAGCATAAACCCACTACACCAGTGTTTCCCAAACTGTGGTCCTCGGACCCCCAGGGGTCCCTGACACATTCCTAGGGGGTCTGCAGGCAGCAGTTTTGAAAGCACTGCAAAGTATCTTGTTTAATTAGCAGTTTTCAAAGAGCAATAAAAGTGTTAAGATAACACCAGTGATTAATGTCCCTGCTGGAGAGATAGTGAGAGTTTTGTCCAGTGGCAGCTTTGACTTATCTAATGTAGCGCAGAGAGTTAAAATGCCTACTGCAAAGAGCGTGTACCATGCATTTTAAAAAACAGTATTTTATATGCATAGGTCAGTGGGTTACTGCTTTTGTCAGAGAGATTCTTTTGTTACTGTGCAGTTCATAAGTGACAATCGTAATCTAGCACAGTGACCTATAAACTGCCATCAAACAGCTGTTGCAAACTGCAAGGTACAAGTTAGTGACTTATGTTTTTTCCCAGTCTTTCATTATCCTGATGTGGCTAAAAAGGTTTATTTGGGTGGAAATACATTTTTATTGTCAAAGTCAATGCTAACCACGGTGTTATGTTCTGAATCCTGAGTTTGTGCTTCTCCAGACCAAGCACTCTTGAAAAATGCCTACCAGTATGAATGACATGTGAATTCTACACCTTGTAGTCCCCTTTGCCTTATGTAACATTTTCTATACACTGATTCACACGTATGATTCACTGTCTCTATATGTGTGTGATGTAAAGTGCTCTGACATCCTACAATGGTATGAGAGATGCTATAAAAAATGAAATACAGGTGACAGAGGGGCTAAGGGGAGATGAGAAGCACTGTTGGAGGGTGATAGTGGGAGAATCATTGAAGACCCCCCAGAAAGATTGTCGAATTCTGGTGCATAGTCAGGTCTTCATTTACTATTCTTTAAAAGCTAATACAATTCAATATATAATGATAAATGTGTTGTAGACTGCACCATTGTTTCCTAAATGTTTTGGGGGGAGAGCCTCCCAAAGCCCCCTTTGTAGTGGTCAGGCTCACTCACTGCACTTGGTGTGCACCGTATGGGGACTGGTCTGAAATCATTTGCCAGGGCTGCTTTGGATTTCCAGTCTGGCCCTGGCAGGAGCAGGAGCCTTGTACTGCAAAATAAAACCAACCATTGAAAAGTTAGTCACGGAGATGCAGCACCAACCTTCCCATTAACTTTTTTTGTTTTCTTGCAAGTGCTTTCAATATAAAATACAACAGAAGTGGCGCAGAGTGTCGTTAGCCTCCTTGGCTTAACAACACACTCCGCCACTTCAGAAACTCAGGTCTGCACCATATTTACAAGAATATGGTGCAGCCCAGCGTTTCCCCTGCGCTGGCGCTACACTTAACAGGGAAAGATTGTTTATGTACAGAAAGGTCCCCCTTCCTGCACATAAAAAAATCTTGAAATTTCGTTTTGTCACTTCTATGTGTGCTGCTTAATGCAGCACATATGGAAGTTACAAAATGTCATTTTTATTTTTTTAAAGATTGTTGATGTGCAGGAAGGGTCACCTTCCTGAACATAAATAATCAAGGCGTTTTGCAAAAACGAGGAGAAATGAAGCATTTCTCCTTGTTTCGCCAAGTTAAGACCAGGTTTTCCCTGGTCTTAATTTTGGCACTGCCTCCCATTTACGCCGCCTTTGTAAATAGGGGGCGCGTCAAAATCAATGGGTGTTGCAGGGGAAACGCCCACCGCAACACCCACTGCCCACCCCTTTCACGCTAAGCATTGGGTGAAAGGAGGTCTTATTTACAAGGCAGCGTTAATCCACGTTAAGTGGCTTAATGCTGCCTTGTAAATAAGGCAAAGCCCCTATCGCCACGGGAACATCTCAAAAAGTGATGTTCCCATGGTGATAGGGGCTGGTAAACATGCACCTAAAATCATTAGTAATTTGAGTATTTGTTTTGTGTGCACATATGTGTTAATTTTTTTCGAATTACTGTTTTAATGTTTGAAATGTAAATCCTACAAATTGCTTGGGGGTCCCCGGCTTCCAGTGGAGACTCAATGTGGGTCCTCAGGAGTCAAAAGTTTGAGAACCAATAGGCATCCTCCTAAAACATCAGAGCATGACTTTAGGGACTCCTCTCATGCCCCTGGTGACATGCATCAAAAGAGCCCCCACTCACCTGGAGTCTGTCGGGCACTCCACTCCTCTGTTGATGCCACTGCCGCCTTTTCCGGCCGCCTTTGTTAGGCCCAGGATGCCCTGGGATGCGGGGTAGGCTCCCCTCCACGTTCCTGCACCACTCTTCCATCCACAACTTCTCTGGCTCATGGCCACGGAGGCGGTGTGGGCTCCTGCCCTCCTGTAGGCACAACTCTGCCTACGTCGCACTGCCTCCTCTTCGGCCCCATCCACAACCAGGCACGTCCGCCTGGCTTCCGGGTCGCTTGTGGTGGCAGCATCACTTTCTCCTTTGTCTCGGGCCACGGTGGTGATTCCTGGCTAATGCGGGGTGGGCTCCCGCTTTACGAGCACACCTGCAGGGTAGGCACCCGCTATTTAAGTCAACGACAATGTAGGGCAGGCTCCCGCAAAAGCACACAATGCGGGGTGGGCATCCGTGGCAATAAAGCAAAACGTAGGGTGGTCTCCCGCTCCAATAAACAGCGCATGGGGAATCCCACACGCTGGGGTACCCTCACAGCCTCGGGCTGCAGACACCGGCTCCTTCCTTCCCCTGGCAATTAAAATATAGAGCTCACGAGGCACTAGGACTCTAGAGTTCCGAGGACGAAGCTTGACCCAGGCAGGCCAGTACACAGGGTACTCCAGCAGGGAGGCAGTCCCTCGTGAAGGTTCCTCCTGGGGCCCAGCAACAGCAAGTCCCAAGCATAAGAAAAAGCACCCACTTCATGGGGTTACTGCCCCAATATTTATACCCATATTTGCTGTGTCTGCCCTGGCACAGGGCTTGGGGGAACCAGCCTAAACTGGTTCTGGGGGGCTTTGGAGCACTTTGTTGACAAGGCTCCTCTTCCCCTTTGTCAGGTGGGGGCTCACCATCAGACACACCACAGGGGGGCGGAGCCAGCATTCACATAGGCAGGCACAGCCCTATTCAGGGTCAGGGGACTACTCCTCCCACTATTCCAAATGTAGATGCACTATTCAGCCTAGCACTGGCTCACACTGCCCTCCCTGGAGCCACACACACCTCACCAGCCCCTATCACTCCAAAGCCAAACATGCAATCCACATCATGCAGGCAGACACATAGCAGACAGAAATGCCGACTTCTAAAAGTGGCATTTCAAACATATTTATAATAAATCTGCGCACACCATTGCGAAGCATTTATTTTCACTATTCCAAATATATCAAACTTGACCACGCTGCTCCTCTAATAACAGGAATTACCACTGGAACACTTATCAGGGAATCCCCAATGCATTCATCTGGGAGGGCAGCCTCACAGTAGTGAGAAACCAAAATGGCTGTTTGTCACTACCAGGACATGTCCCACACTTAAGGTACATGTCCTACCTTTTACCTACAATGCACCCTGCCCATAGGGCTAGCTAGGGCCTACCTTAGGGGTGATTAACATGCAGTAAAAAGGGGGTCACAGACATGGCACACACTTTGCGTGCCACGTCACTTGCGGCAGTAACACTGCGCACACAGGCACTTCAATGGCAGAGGCCTGGGATAGGTTTGAAAGGCTACTTTGGTGGGTGGCGCAATCAGCACTGCAAGCCCACTAGTAGCATTTACTTTACCAGCCCCGGGTATATGAGATGCCCCTTTACAAGGAACTGACAGGTAAATTGAATAGGCCAAACTGGTGTAGACCAATCTTATCATATTTACCACAGAGAGCACACACACTTTACAATGAACAGCAGATCTAAAGTGCCCAGAGTCCTAAAACCACCAACACCATGTCAGAAAAAAGGCTAGGAGGAAGGCAAAAAGTTCAGGGAAGACCCCAAAAAAGGGCCAAGTCCAACAGATTGCAATTAACAAAAGGGTCTCTGTGACAAAAACGGTAACCCACTGAACTTTCTACAGAAAAAACAATTCTTTAATTTGCATGTTATGAATTGTGCTTCTCTGGAGGCACACTATCCCTCTGTGCTACTTTATGATGAGTCAAAACTCTTATTAGTTAAAACTCAGATCTCTCGAACAGATACATTAATCACCATCTTAATTTGCATTTTTATTATCGACTACAAATTGTTGACACACAAGGGACTCTGAAGACAGTGCCTTGTAAGTGTCAAAATGCAACCACTCCCCCACCCTGAGGTGTCTTCGCACCTGGTATGGTGCCATCAGCCTCTGAACAAAGGCAGAAGGCGGTGCCCTAGACTTGGGAAGGGGGAGGCCCAGCAAATGATGCAACTGCACAGAAAAGAGGCCCATTATCATTCTTTATGTGACAATTGTCTGGCAAACAGAATGACAATGGGCCGATAGCAGTCTATGCCAGGTCAAGGAGGGACTGCTGCAAGCTCTTAAATTCACAGCAGTAGTGTTAGCTGGCCTAGGGTGACCATATTTTTAGAGCCAAAAACAGGGACAGTGCTAGACATAGAGGTAGGGCAAAACATTGCCATATGTAAACGTTGAAGTATCACAATAACAAGACCTAAACATTGGGCTGCACAGGCATAATCTACAAATCTACTAAAAAGGCTACCTATATTTTTAAAAAAACTGAAAAAGTGGTTCAAAGTCTGTGAACCATGCTCCATTTAAAAAATGTAAGATTAGCTCACATTCAGTCTAATTTCTTTCCATTCTGGTATTAGTGGTCTTTTATATAATGGTAAAAAAGATAACAAGCACCTGAGAGCAAATGAAAACAAAACAGGACTGGCTAAGCTTGAATTTGTGCTTTTGTATCCTCAGTACCCTAGATTGTGCTATCTAGGACGCCTCCTTTTGCCCATCAACCCTCACCCCATCCACTGCCTGTGCAACTTGGAGTTTACCTAGCTGTGCCATTTACCACCTTACCACGTTGAGAGGAGACTCTGGCTGGTGCTCTAGCGCATTCTGAGTCACATCTCTTTAATACCTGCTGAGCTGTGAGAATGAACCAGCACAGCAGGCGCCTCTTGCAGGCACAGAACTCCTGCCCTTGGTGTGAGACGAGGGTTACTGAAAAAGCATGTCATATGTGCATGCGCGTCAGACCCTCTTCAAAAACCGGGACATCTATTTAAATGTGAAAAAATTGTCGGGACCTCCCGACAGTCCGTGGAAACGCGGGACTGTCCCGGAAATCCGGGAAGGATGCCTGGTCACTTTAAGGTGGCCCCCTATAGTGGGTTCTACATAACCATGAGGCATCTCGCAGGGGGGGGGGGGCAGCGCAGCTTGTTACAATGTCTAGATTTACGGACGTGAGGCGTTCGTGAAAGGCATTGTGGTAAATAAAATATTACGCTCTCAGACTATTAAGTATATAAATAAGATTATGCATAAAGCAAGAGGCTGAGTCTGTGGTATCAGGTTCATAAAGGGATTTATTCCAATAACTCGAGTCAAAGGGAGAATATTTCCATCACCAAAATTGGATCTGGAAAGGGGCTCAAAAGTATTCTCAATATTCTCAAAACATTATTCACAGAGTACAGTATATATACATTTCTCAATTGTACGTAAGCAAAAGAGCAAGAGAGAATGAGATAAGAGCATGTGGGCGTGTAAGTAGGCGTGAAGGTGGGCGTCCATGTGGGCGTCCACTTGATGATAATGGGTAATTTGTCATGTGTGGGTGGATACCTGGAGAATCCTGCAATGTCAGCAGAAATATTTGGCAGAGATGCGTGCGCAGTCGCATGACTTGTGATAGACGTGCAACTAGAGGGAGAAAGGGACTTGACATTTAGCTCTACATGTGGAGACAAAAGTCTGGGGTTATGTCAACCTAATCCCAAATCATATCTAATATCCTATGTTTAAAGAACTGTGTTATCCAAAAAGAAAGGTCTCTCGAACAAAATCTATTCTATACTGACTGTGAGTGCGTGTACAAGCGTCTAAGTGTCTACACTAAATGCGAGGGGGTAGGAATATTCCATGGTAACAGGGCTATGAATTACTTGCATGAGGACAGAGAAGCCGGGCCTTTTGCTCGGTAGCTGGAAGAATGTTTACTTAAACTACTAGACAGGAATGCATTGGGCAGGGAGCGGAGCAGATAATTTCCGAAGGTGAAATACAGTTCTTGGCAGGCAGCAAGCTGATGTCGGGCATCGTGAGCCGCGCAGAGGATGAGACAAAGTTCATGGTCACAGATGCAGGCTCGGACTGGAGCTTCAGAGACAGAAAGCAAGAAAAGCTTGATGACAGAATCAGGGCCTACTTGCCTGGACTGTAAAATGGCATAAGTGAACCATATAAAGGCGGTGGCCTTTCGTACTTAGGAATGGAATATCCGGCCCATTCATGGCGGATCAACAGAGGACATGTTAACGGTGGACGCACATGTATTTGCGTCTTCATAACTGGAACTGGAGGGAACATACATGTACTTGTAACATGCACATAGAACCGTTGGGGTCCAAGATAGGGGACATAACTGACCAGAAAAATCCATATTTCCACATTCCCTCCTTGTCCCCTACTTGCCCGTCAAGAGATATCAATCTTCATTAATCCATTGATCTGTTCATATAGCATCATTTGTTCTTCTTTCTTCTTCCGGGATCTTGAATGAAAATCTTGATGTGGAATGCACGATGTGGCACACAGACCACAAATCGCTGGTCCACATTGCAGGCATAAGCAGCAACTGAATAGTATGAGAAGGCCAATACCTAGGAAGGATAGGACCCTCCATCCAAAGGTAGATAATACACTCCAAAACCAACCGGACCAAGTCCAGGTGCCTGGATTCTGGTGTATCTGGCTTACAATCTTATGAAGGCGAGTTATGGCTTTATATACAGATGGCGAATTTTCTGGTATGAAAAATGTAATAGCTTGATCCGATGACCCTACAAGCTCCGCCCCTATCGGCCAGGATAACGTCAAGGACAAGACTATTTTGAAGCACAACAATCCGCATAGCAGACTGCTCTTCTGTTAAATTGCCTAAGGCGGAAATAGTTTAGTTCACTACTGCTTCAAGGGTTCTGGTTAATCTACGTATCAGCTTACTATTGGTAACTGTACCTATATAGGGAAAGAAACCTTTATTGAAATCTGTGTATTTTTCCCATGCTGTTTCAGTGTAATCGACAATTGGGAGATCTCTCTGCTGTCTATTGTGTACTAAATGAGTATTTCTATGATAATCAGGAGGAGCTAGGAAAACAGGTGGTAGGAGGAATGCTATGTAACAGGTACCATCCCAATCTAGAGGTAGGCGTATATATGCGGTCTGGCCACATATAAAGTAGGAATGACGAGAAGCTCTAAATGTAGACTTGCCTTGATCACTGAATTTTATTACAGTGGTGCATTTACTATGGCCCATGTGTATGAAGCCATTCTTTCTTATACATAATTCCCCTTTTACTGGGAATACGGACATGGCGGGCAAGATTGGTGTAGCTTCAGATTCAACGTTCAGGATCATGAGGTTAAGTGTAAAATTACCTAATCCATATACTTCATTTCTTAGATCAGTTCCTGTTCTTTTGGGAAGTCCCTCCTTGTTAGGGTAGCAGACTTTAAGCAAAACTAAGTTCAGGTTTCCCCATACCCAGTTGTCTTGATAAACTGCGGAATTCGAATCTAGGGAATTAATCAAACTAAACCATGCTCCACAGGAGCCATTGTGTGTGAACGGATAGAGAAAGAGGGGCAAAACTCCCTTATAGTTCTGATAGGGGGGGAGTCGGCCACAGACCCAGCAGTCTGTAGCATTGCTAGTCTGATGTGAATGGTGCAGCATCTGAATAAAGGTATTGTTGCGTAAGGCAAGTCGATATGATAGCTCATAGGATGGCAGATCACTAAATGTGTGCTTTATGGTATCATTAGTGGAGGAGTATAAGAGTGAGGCAATAGGAGGAAAAATAGCATGTAGTATTAAGCTGATACATATTATCGTGATGCACATCTTGCTCTCTTTTTTTTTTTATATCAATGTTATTGTCCAAGATCTTATGCAAGCCAGAATACATGTTCAACCGCTTCACCACCTAGTGGACTTAATTGATCAAACGGGTTCTGACTTCTTAGATCAAAGTTTAGCTTTGTGGAAACTTCTGGGGAGTCTCCTCTAGAAAATGGTGTTCAAAATCCAAAATCCAAGTTTAAAGTCTTTTTCCTTTGTAAAAGAGTGGTGAAGGTGCACTTTGACTTTAACGGCCGTCCCCGTGGTCCAGAGCACTGACTTTGGCGCCTTCCATCCAGGAGCGATGGAGTATTCTTTGACCTGGGTGTTGTCAGGGAAGGCGGCAGCAACCTGCGAACAACAAGAGAGTAGTGCAGACATCAAGGAAGCCAGGTAATCTGTCAGCATCAGTAATCTTTTAGGCATTGGAGTGCCCCACAAATTTGGTGGTCTACCAAAGACCACTTCATAGGGAGATAAGCCTGTTCTAGAATGAGCTACCATTCGCATGAAAAAGAGGGCAACCGGCAGGGCTACCATCCAATCTACACCTTTGTCTGCGCAAATTTTAATATCCGATTATGTCTTTCTACAAGGCCTGCTGCTTCAGGATGTCGCACACAATGGAATTTCCAGGTATACCCTAACAGAAGGGACACCTGCTTCATTAGTACCAGGACATATTTGTAACCTCTACATCTGTTCATTTGGATATAATCCATTTGGAGCACTTCAAAAGGGTGGTCAGGTGGATGGAATCCACCTTGTTCCATCGGAATGCCTTTACCTGCATTGAATTGGCAACAGATCATACATGTTCTGACCTTTTGTTTCGCTGCTGCACGCAGGTGCTTGTTGAACGATATATTCTGTAAGCTATCTATCATTGCTTTCTCTCCTAAGTGTGCAGGACTATGTGCGGTATTTATGATTATTTGTACCATTGAATCAGAAAGAAACCCTGATCAGTCAGTACCCCTCCTTGTTCCGACCATTTCTTTAATTCGTCCATAGTAGCATGTGTCTGTATGTCTTGTACATCCTTGGAAGGATCCCTAACTGTCATGGCTTTGGACACTTATTGAACCTGTAACTTTGTCATGTCTAGTGGGGTCTGAGCTGTCTGTTTAGCTGTTCGGTCTGCCAGATCATTGCCTTGGGAAATGGTATCTGTGGCTCTAGTATGTGCTTTACATTTTAGGATAGCTATGGCTGTTGGTAAATGTATTGCTTCCAGTAGGGCTTGAATATGGGGGCCATGCTGTATCTTGGCCCCATGAGAGGTCAAGAAACCTCTTTCTCGCCAGAGAATCGGTGTAAATGTTTACTCTCAGGTGCTTAGCTCTTATGCACGCTTGTGTCAGGGCGATGAGCTCTGCTGCTTGTGCTGACAATATGTCTATTCTTTTAGTCTCTATTATTACAGTATCAGTAGTCACTGCATATGCTGCCACTAATTCTCCCGCCCCTGTCCTCATGCATGAGCCGTCAACTTATAGTGTTAGGTCGGGGTCTGGGAGTGCAACGTCTGTCAAGTCTTGTCTTGGTTTAGTCACGGTATGTATTACTTCAACACAGTCGTGTGGTGAAACGCTTTCTGTACTGGAGGGCAAAAGGGTAGCAGGATTCAGTATGTTGCATCGTCTGATCTCTATGTGTGGTTGAAATAACGTTGGCTCATAGCCTGTCAGTCTAGCTACAGTCAGGTGTTGTGTTTGTGTCCGGTTCAAGAGAACCTCTACTGCGTGTGGTACTTGTACTGTCAGAGGGTGGCCCAGCACTATCGAGTCACTTTGTCTTATGGCTAAGGCCGTTGCTGCAACTGATTTTAGGCACGCAGGCAAAGCCTGTGCTACTGGGTCTAATGTACTAGAAAAATAAGCACAGGGCTCGTGTTTTCCTGCATGATCTTGTGTTAGGACAGATAGTGCTGTTCCATCCCGCTCTGTCACAAAAAGCATAAACGATTTGTTGTAATCAGGGTTTGCTAAAACCGGTGCTTGACATAAAGCTCTCTTTAATTCTTCAAATGCCACAGTGTGTTCTTGTGTCCAAGGGAGGACTTTAGTAGAAGCTGTATTAGGGGCTTGGACTAATTCCCCTGAAAGATCACAATAAAACATGAGAAAAAGGGGAAAACACCATACCTATTTCCTTGGCTTAATTTCTAAGGGGGCTAATTTCTAAGGGGCTTAATTTCTTAAGGGGCTAGCGGGAAGCGAACCTCCTCAGGGGCCAGCAGAAAGCCAATATTCTCCTCCTTCCCCCCCTTTTTGACAGGAGGAAATCTGAAACAGATTTCACTGCTGTCAAACACTATCAAACCCTGTGTCTTGTCAACACTATTAATCCCTGTGTGTAGCTACTGGGCGTAAGCAAAATTATAGGAGATACACAGCGTATTTGAAATGGCGAGAAATCCTTCAAATTAATGTACAAACCTCATTGTGTTAGCTCATAAGCTAGCCAAATGACATCTCATATGCAAATGTCCCTATTACATGAACCTACACCAACCTGAAGTCAATATTAATGCTAGTAGGCCCTAATAGGAATGCTAAATTACCTAAATATTTGGAAAACCAAGTTTAAGAACAGTTGTTAATGTTGATAATTAATAATTTATCTGCTAAAGAAATCAGTCATTTTGCAATAATTTCCACCTATACAATAAATAGCCTAATTTAAAAACAAGTCAACTTTTGGGGCCACCACTTACAAGAATGAGCTTACTAAAGCAAACTTTAAAAAGGAAATCCTGTCAGATATTCTCTCATTACCCTAAATACCGAGCCTCATTTGTCACTCTGTGGTGGCAGTCCTTATTTAAAACAGGCCTTTCAAGAGTTAAGATGCGAGTGCACAGATCATAAGTGTTCCTTAATGTCCAATCTGGAAACATATGACCGAGGCTGCCTGTCTATAAGAGAAAGGCAGTTATGTGAAAAATATTTTAGTCTTGCATAATTTTTCCTTTTATTTCATTCATCTCCAACACTAATTAGACATACACTGATAACGTGTTGTCTGCTATTTTGACAGCATGATAAAGGTAATATCACGTCTGTGAAATTTAGTAATTGTGAACAAGTTCCAGCCAAGCGCTGTGCAAAGATCGCCGTCGTCACGACTATCTCTGTACTTGCACAGGAGAACTTGGTATTAAACGCTAAACAGACTGGTCAATACAACACAAAAACAAAACATATATAAAATACATATGCCAAGCCATCAGTATACCAAGCACAGAAAACATAGACAATTACACTAACATATATAAATGAGCAGCGATGCGCAATTACAGTACCTACAGCTCAGAGGCGAACACTCTGGCCTGCTTAATTTGTCAGGCTTATAATCAATAACTTATTTACCTGCCCTATACACCCCCATCTGAAATCACTGTGTCAAGTCTGACACACAGAATCAGCAATAATAATCAAAAACGAAGAACACACGAACCTGTTTGTTTTCTTTTATAAAAATGAGCTATGCATCTTCGTCAACACAATGTACCCTAATGTCCCAGACGAAGACGCACCTCTCATCTCTCCTCACAGACTTTTAACCACTGGATCATTTATCCAATGCAACTGGTGGCAGCTTGTGGCCACAATTCAAAAATGTCTGAATTTGAAAATCGTTTTTATATAGGCACATAGCCCTTAAAATTCCAAGCAATCCACTGCCTGTGTAACTTGGAGTTTACCTAGCTGTGCCATTTACCACCTTACCACGTTGAGAGGAGACTCTGGCTGGTGCTCTAGCGCATTCTGAGTCACATCTCTTTAATACCTGCTGAGCTGTGAGAATGAACCAGCACAGCAGGCGCCTCTTGCAGGCACAGAACTCCTGCCCTTGGTGTGAGACGAGGGTTACTGAAAAAGCATGTCATATGTGCATGCGCGTCAGACCCTCTTCAAAAACCGGGACATCTATTTAAATGTGAAAAAATTGTCGGGACCTCCCGACAGTCCGTGGAAACGCGGGACTGTCCCGGAAATCCGGGAAGGATGCCTGGTCACTTTAAGGTGGCCCCCTATAGTGGGTTCTACATAACCATGAGGCATCTCGCAGGGGGGGGGGGGGGCAGCGCAGCTTGTTACAATGTCTAGATTTACGGACGTGAGGCGTTCGTGAAAGGCATCATCATGGACAACGGACGTGACGTGAGACCCAATAACGGAAGGCCCGTGAAATTTACGTACGGGTCATACCGTACGTCACCAGTGGACCTCTTCTAAATCCAAGAAATAATTCTTCAATATAAATTGGAGGAGAAAGTGCCTTTGTTTCTGACTGTGACAGGTATTGTGCACTGAAGCAGGAAATGCATTGTGTCCTTAGCAATTCCAACTCTTTGAAGCATTATTGCTGTTGGTGGGGAAATGATTTGTGCACCTGGCCCAAGCTTTAAATCAAGCTTTAATATTTCTAATTAATTAGCTACTTGGCAACAATAACTGCAAACCGTGAAGGGAGGGATTACTGTGTGATTAATCTGAGCCCAGAAACAAATCCATTATTTGAAAATATAGCCTAAAACCAACCGATGCTTTGAAATATATTCAAATAAATTCCACCCTCTAAACTTAAAACATATTAAAATAAATTCCACCCACGAAACCCATTTAAATCCTGCAAGAAAATGAAAAACAAAGCGTCGTAAAACTATCTTTAGAAAGATTAAGCATATGCATTTTCCATTTACTTACTTGTCAGTAATGGCACTTTTAGTGCGCAGTGTCTTCTGTTTAAGTTAAACACAACACCATCAAAGGAAACGGGAAGTTGGTGTGTGTGTGTTGTGCAGATACATAACAATGAAGCAAACATTTTTCAATTTGACTAAGATTGTTTCACCATTTTCTGAGTGATAATGAGGTGTTGCTAATAGACCCTTTATCTTAGAATACCGAGGTCCGAATGAGAATGTTGTATGCATGGCTTTGGATAATCTTACCCATGTGAATTTCACTTATGGTTCGTTAATGATTCCTATAGCCCCACATGGTAAAGGTCTGCAGTTATAACCCCCTCAGAAACGGCTTTTTGATGCGCCTCTGTTGAGGGCATTACGGGATCAGCTGACAACCTCGGGTTTGCCATCTGGCATATCTGCAAAGGCTATAGAGAAACCAAACATGGCTCCAAGGACCCTCTTTACTTTTTGTAGATTCCACTCATTGCCCTTACACTCCTCCTCCTGTAGACTGCATTGTGATTTCTGATGGGCTAAAGATGGAACTAGGAGTAAATTCTGCAATGTTTTTGAGGGTCAAACCGTGGCTGATCTCACTTTCGCTACCATGGCAGTTTTGTGAATCCATGTCCATGGCTTTAGTAAATTGCATCAAATAAATGGGGGAGACATTTGCAGTTAACTGATCAGACCCATTGGCAAAAGAAAAAAGAACGCTGCCTTCCATTTCATGCCACACACGATGGAAACAGGACATAATCCCGCCGTCTGAAACAGGAAATATCAAGCCCTCTGTATACAATAATCCATACAGAGCTAGCAGCTAATTCTTGTTTTTTTCACAGTCTGGAGAATGGCTTGATCCATCATTGCCACATGAGGCAAACATCAGAGGACAATTCCTTAACAAGCATTTGCAATGCAATTGGTCTCACATTTGTTGGAGTTGGAACCATTGGCATTGTAAATAGCAATGTTTTTTTTTTTTTTTGTTTGCAATGAAGTGATTTTTTTTTAAACCACACACTATACCATATTATAAGCTTTTATAGCAACTGTACAGTAAAGCTATGGCTATGTTAACATAAAGGGGTGTGAATGGATGAATGAAAATACTAAAAAAGTTTTTTAAAATACAGGATGGAATGTATAGCAGGTGACAGGAACTACCCATTATTTAATTTAAAAAATACATATTAAAAGAAAGCACACACACATAATGTAAAACCTACAAACTTCAGGAAAGCTGATACACTTTCCCAGGTGCTGCCGGCCACACCTCACTTCAGGACAGTAAACATTCCAGGGCCCTCTGGAGAGGCAGCATTTTTTAAGCTGAATTGCAGCAGACACTTCCGGCTGGCGGAGGCACAGCAACCTTGAGTGGGTATAAAGGCAGGGCATGTTCCCCACCACCGCCATGCACACCACAGTGGGCCAGTTGGGTATTCCTCAGTGGCAGAGCAGACCAAGAGTCACCCTGATAAAGACACCTTTTGGACACACTGGTATACACGGAACCTGTGTGTGTATTTTGAGCAGCTTAATCCAAACTGATAATCAGGTAATTGACTGTAGAAGGAGAAACGGATGAGACATCTCTGCAACCCGCACGTCACACTTAGATCTCAGCAACTAACACTTAACTCAGTGAGCTATCTTACCAGCCTGATAACCTGGACCACTGCCTCCAAGTAAGATCGGGTTCTAAAGGATCAAAGTGGAGAATAAGGGTTTTGTGGATATGAGACTGCATGTCCTGCACAAAGAGTGGGCCAAAGTCTTTCGCAATTTTGCTACTTAAAAGGCATTCATTGGCGACTTTAGCTTTTACAGCAATGGCAAATTTGGAGACTCACTAGATATCAGCGGAAGTGCTGCTGTAGGACTTGGTTAAATGTCTAATGAGGCATATGATGCCAGCAGAATGACTCAGCTGATCAGAGAACTACCACCAGTGTAAGTCAACACTAAAAGTCCCCCAAAACAATAAAATAAACATTGACCACACTTCATCACTGCATGCACTGCTTTGGAAATATGCAGGCGGTCTAGTATATGAATTCATACAAAATATGGTAACATATAATCCCAATTAATTAATGAACGAGAACTAATGGAATATGACTAAGGCATAAGTACTGTACACAGAACCACACCCTCTGTCCTCACAAGAGGACAGATGCTGTAGAACCACATTACGAATTTCTTGCAGAGTTTTCTCACTGTTGGGTCTTAAAGCCACAGACAAAACAAGGTGCCCGATAGGCGAGCCCAACCTGAACCCCCTCATTATTTTAATGACAACCTACATGACAGGCTGCAGATTTCTGCATACTGCTTCCAGCTTCAAATGGTTATTAGCAGCTCATTAAAAGTGATGCATTTTTATGCGACAGGACATATGGAATTACCATAACACCGTCATTGATGTTAAGTGGTGGAATAAACTATGAAAGCATGACTTGGGATAAAGTTAAATTGATAAAAAAATGCACCCTGCTTACCTGCATGCAAACAATTTAAACACACCTGCAGAATACTCTGCACACGTTTTAAGTCAATGTCAACTCCTAGTACAATAGATTGAGGCGCACATAACAAAAAGCAAAAGACGTGCGGGCTGAAGTTAAGTTAATAAACCAATGCTCCTTGCTTACTTGCATGCAAAAAGCTTCAACACACCTGCAGAATACACTGCACACATTTTAAGACAAATTCAACTCCTAGTACAATAGAAGTTCTTCAATTCACATGTGGTATATTAGTTTAGACATCCAAATCTTGGCCTTTGAAGTGGGATGAGATGCCGTCTCAGAAAGAAAAGTAAATATATATGCAAAAAGCACAGCGTCTTCGATGCCAAGGGCAACAAGGAGTCACTCAAGGAATACGCTTTTAGCCCAATATTCAAAGAGGAGAAATTACATTAGCAGTATTTATTTATTTGAAAGTTTTATATAGCGCAAACCAGACCCTTGCGAGTATCAGAGCGCTTTACAGGGTAGGTGTCAGAGTTACATAGAAACAAAGAAAATAACAAAGGTTCAATGCTGGTCAATGATAATATAAACTTCCACACATAGCTACATGGGAAAAAGGTACCTAAAAAAAAAAAATCCATGTAAAGCAAGAACAGTTACAGTGTCCTGGTTGGACAATAGACAATAAAAGGTTCTAAGTAGAAGATACGTTTGGTAGCAATAAAACAGTAGCCCATGCTCAAGTGAATTTAGCCATGAGAAGCGCTTTCACTTCTTTCACAGTGAAACTTTTGCAGTAACCAGCCCTGCCTGCATGTTTACATTAAGGTTTTATTCACATTATTTCCATTTGAATCACGTCATTTGAACATTAAGCAAGGCTTGCCTCTCTTGAACGTTGTGTATACATGATAACATGTATTTTCCTGTCCACATTTGTAGTGATGCTGTTTAGAGTTTGTTTGGGGGCAGTTTCCAATCAGAGAACCCCTGCTCTTCCTGGGTAATTGCGTCCCTGCCTTGCTTTATTTATTTGTCCGAAATCCTGTTTGAAAGCAGATCAGTTGGAGCAGGCGGGGGATGTGGGGAAAGATGACCAATTGACCTGCCGCTTGAATATGTGTCATTATCTGGTCACACACAGCACCCAAATTACTGGGAGGGCTGCACTCCCTCAGGTCAATTACATTTAGGTGCTTGAAAAAGGTTGGGGGGGCCTGGCTTCTACCCTAATGGCCGTGCCCTGGCTGCAGAGGGTTAAGCAGCACTGTCATTCTTGCAAGGTATGTACAATAAACAGCACCACTGAAGGACTGGGTTATTCTAAGACCCAGCGGTGCCAGGGAACAACACCTGAAACCTTCGTGGGTTACCTGTTCTGGCGTATCAAACACAGAGACACGGGACACTTCCAGCGACGTCAGAGATCAGCGTTTATTTACTGCAGGGATACAGAGGTCACAAGAAGTACACAGCGTGTAGGTTCTCGGAGACTGCTTCAATTTGCAAAAGTGGATCGCTCCTTTTATACACGTTTTTCCCATAGAACAGTATGGTGAACAAAGATTACAACTCAGCTCCCACAATAAATTTCAAAAGAGTCGCGTTCATGTTTCAGGAGGCCGGAACATAATTACAACAGTATTGCCAGTTCCCAACTGTAAAAACATATCTTCTCTGCAATAAAACACATTCCATCCTGGTCGTAAACCCTTTAGGAGAAGGGACAAAAACAGATGCAAAGAAAGGACAAGGATGCACAACGGATTAGAGAAGAGTGTTAGGAGTAATAAAGGAAACTTGATAACGGGATCAGAGACACTGTGTCTAATGTATGCATGACTGAAACAATAGACCGGCACGGCAAGATGAGCCTTAAGCGGGGCCATCTGCCTTCGTCGTGTCATTTCCCTCGTCATAAAAGTCATACTCAAAGGAACACGTGTCCCTCGTGTAAGCTTGGGAGTCCCAGGGTCACGAAGCGGACAAAGTCCGTTCGCTGGCTACTTGAGGGCAAGAAACAAAATGGATGCCGTATCTAAAATGGAACCCGAGGGTTCAGATGAACAAACCCGAAAATAAGACGAACCATACGTGGTTGCGTAGCGAAACTGCGTACACCCACTATACTCGTCATTCGCGGTTCATAGATACCCAACTCATCCATATTCGTCACCACTCAAAAGTGTCGTTCCGTCCCACACGGAACCTCAGACGCTCCTTTTGCCCTCATGAAGGCAAGCACTAGTCAAGATCGGAATCTATTTCAATATTCATCAGATCGTTCAGTTGCTGCTGGAACATCATTCTATTCATCAACGTTTCCTTGGTAACAGATGGCCGTCTTATACACGTTGTAGCACATAGGCCACATAAGGCAGGACCACACTGTACACAAAGACAACACGTGAACAGAAACGTTACAACAACCCCTACGATCATCAGAATCTTCCAACCCCAAGTTGACATCAGGCCCCAAAACCATCCTAGAAGCGTCCAGTTACCTTCGTCCACGTGTATGGACTCGGAAATCTTGTGCAACTTCGAGATGGCTTGGTAGACAGTTGGAGCATTGTCAGGAATAAAAATGCAACAACTCGAATGGATAACTTTACACACACCACCTCTATCTGCGAGAACAACATCTAGAACCATACGGTTCTGCAACGTCATGAGTCTATCCGCCTGAAGTTCAGCTGTTAAATTACCAAGGGCACTTGCAGTAATATTAGCAGTCGACTCAACTACACGTGTCAACTGTCTTAGGTTCCTGCTATTAACCATAGGTCCCCAAAACGGCAAGAAACCCTTAAAGAAGTCTCCTGCTTCTTGACCGGCAGTATCCTCTTTGCTAATAACGCCTCTCACAACTCTAGTTTTGTGATAATCTGAGGCGACAGTGAAAGTCGGTGGTAAAAGATTCGCAATATAACAGGTACCCGAGAAATCACGGGGTAACCATGTATATGCGCGTTCATAACACACAAAATAAGTGCCCTTAGCAGTCAGAAAAACAGGGGAAGAGAGCATCGGCAGAACATACGTGTCAGTGCAAGCACTGTTCCCAAGTTGTGCTCTCGGATTTCGACCCAAACCTTTCAAGCAGAAATTACCGAGGTGTGGTACAATCCATATTGGGGACGAGCTCTTAAGCTGTCTGTCACCCACTGACGTACTATACTCAGCCTCGCTCAGATCCTTATAAGCCTGTACCTCTTCATTCGGGATAAGCGATGCATCGAAAACATCTCTATCTAAATCCGCTATCGCTATCGCCAAAGGTTTGTGATACGGCCCAGGACCAAAATTGGCAGAACGTGGCTCTCGACTGGGGTAGGAATCTAGTGCACTACGGAACATAGTTTGGAATGCTCGAGCCGAACCCTGGGAGCTGTAAGGAAGGACCAAGTATGGAATACCCCTATCCATGGTATGTGGCATTAACCCACACACCCAACAATTGGTAGTATTCATCACCAACTGATGCTGATGTAGAAGTTGAACGAAGGAGTTATTCATAAATTCCGCACGCCTAACCTGTTCATGTTGAGGCAGAGGATGAAAAGAATGTGGGGAAACAGTGGTGAGGGAGCTTAGTTTAGGAGAAAAGGTAGGTGATACAGAAGGTAATAACAACTGTACTCCAAAATACACTCCACCCACCAATAACATAAACAGTCAGGAACAGTAGGAACACCTGAAACAAAAAACATTTTGTACATACAACTCTTCTTAATTCTGATCTCTGCGCCGACATCCTTTCTACTTCCAACAGCTTAGAGAATGCCATCCTCTACAAACCGTCCGTGACGTACTTGACGCACTTCGTTCTGAGTAGCGATTATCAATCCCCAGGAGTTCCCAGGTATCGACAAAAGTAACCGACCTAGCGTCAGAAACCTGCTAAACAGAAAGGAGTACCCGCACGGCCCTACGGTGACCCGGATGGAGAGGTTCCCTCGAAAAGTTCAGATTACAAATCTCTTAGCCGTGGGACAGCACATAAAAACTCAAAAAGAAAGGATATAATTGTCCATAATGTTCATAACATCAAAAAGCAAATATACAACTAATTTTTATTAGTCCTTGAACGAAGAAAGTATCGACTTCTTCCAGGGCGAGTTTGCTCTACAAACAATTGTTCAGCTGGCGCAACAGTATTCGATGAAGTGGACAACGAGTCAGACCTTGGGCTCTCTGCTACCGATGACTCCACATGTGGGTTTGGCAGTGACAAATCATTCCCCACAGGTTGAGCGTCGCTAAATGGCACAAAATGCAAAGGAGTCTCAGTTTCTGTTGCCGAAATCCCAGTCCTCACCCAACTATCCGTTGGTAAGGGGATCGGTACCTTTTTCGTGTGGCTGGCGTGTACCCAGTTCTTCCGGCCCTCCAGTCGAACCGCAGTCCTCGTTGTCAACAAGACTTGAAAGGGTCCTACAAATCTTGGCTCCAAGTTACGCTTCCGACCAAAATTTCGGGTAACAACCCAGTCCCCTGGCCGGAGCTGATGTCCAGGACCCTCTGTCTGCGCCGGTAGAGCTTCAAAGACCTGTTGATGGATTAACCGTAGTTTAGTGGTCAAATCATGCAGGTAATCAATTAACATTGGATACTCAAGACTATCAAAAGCCCTTGGTCTCGGGACCCCCCAAATATTCGCAGGGCGGCCGAACACAATCTCATATGGGCTAAGCCCTACTCGAGAGTGTACGGTCGCTCTGGTCGATAGGAGAGCCAGAGGCAAGGCATCAGGCCATGATAGACCAGTCGTAGCCTGTATCTTCGCGAGTTTTAGTTTCAGGGTACCATTGTACCCTTCGACCAAACCCGCTGCCTGAAGATGATTAGCACTATGGAATTTTTGACGAATTCCAAGACCCTTACACACACTCTGCATTACACTTCCCACAAACTCACTTCCATTATCCGACCATACAATCCGTGGCATTCCGTACCGAGGAAAGTATTCCTTCAGCAGGATTTTTGCTGTGGACAGGGCAGTATTATCCTTAAGAGGATAGGCCTCAATCCATCTGGAGAACGCACAAACCACAACCAAAACATACTTTAGGTTATTGCATCTCTCCATATGGATAAAGTCCAGCTGGATAACCTCAAAGGGACAAACAGGAGGAGCAAAATGACCAGGTGGAGTGGGAGTACCCTTGCCAGGATTGTGCATCAAACACACCATACAATTCTTAACCACTCTCTCAGCACATTTAGCAATACCCTCATTTCTCCATACAGGGGACAAAAACCTACATATTCCTTTCGCACTGATATGTGACAACCCATGAGCCATCGTCACAACAGCTAATACGTACGCATCTGGTAACATCCACCTCTGACATTCCGTCAGGTCAACCCAACATCCATGCATGTCCGACTTTCCCGTACTTTCTTTCCACTTAGTCTTTTCAGCTTTAGTAGCTTCGTTCTGAATTGCTTTCACACTCTCAATAGTATTTTCACACATACCAGTCTCTGTCGGCCACCTTACTGAACTCGTGACATACATTCGGGTCGCAAGATCCTTAGCCGTTTCCTTAGCGATCTCATCCGCAAACGCATTACCACGACCAACATCATCCGTCACTTTCCGATGTGCACTACATTTAACAATCGCCACTTGTTTAGGCAGTGTAAGTGCATCCAAAAGGTCATTCACGAGCTGCCCATGCTGAATCTTCGTACCATGCGATGTCATAAATCCTCTTTCTCTCCACAGTCTTCCAAAGTTATGCGCAACACCGAATGCATACTGACTGTCGGTAAACACATTCACTCGCTTTCCTTTAGACAAAACACACGCTCTTGTCAATGCAATCAACTCTGCAGCTTGTGCTGAATTCTGATTCAATCTCGCAGTTTCCACAACCGTGCTCAACGTCACTACAGCATACGCAGTCGTCACATCGCCATTCGGCAATTTAAAGCACGAGCCGTCCACATACAAAGTACCATCGGGATCTGTCAAGGGAGTGTTTTTCAGGTCCACACGACCTTTTGTTTCTTCCTCAGTTCGTAAATAACAATCATGTGGTGGCACATCATCTGATTCCATATTAATCGGCAACAATGTCGCCGGATTCAGTACATTACAACGTTTGATCTGTATATGACTTGCCAAAAGGGTCAGCTCGTACCCAGACAACCTTGCACTCGTCAGATGTTGAGTCTTTGTCCGATTCAAAAGAGTATCAACTGCATGCGGAACCATCACCATGAGCATATTATCCATAACAAGACCTGCGGACTGCCGAATAGACGCCGCTGCTGCCGCTGTCGCCCTCAAGCAACTTGGCAACGCTCTAGCTACCGGGTCTAAGGTCGAGGAAAAATATGCACACGGGCGCTGCTTGTCACCAAATTGTTGCGTTAAAACACTCAACGCACAACCTTCTCTCTCGTGAACGTATAATGTGAATGGCTTGCTGTAATCAGGAGTACCTAACACAGGAGCCGAACACAGCGCATCACGTAGTTCAGAAAAACTTTTCTGACATTCCTCCATCCACGGCAAAGGAGTCGAAATGTCCTTGCACGTGAGAGCTATCAATGGCTTCGCTAACAGTGAAAAATTCGGAATCCACTGTCTGCAGTATGACGTGATACCTAAAAAGGCACGCACATCTCTCTGGGTCGTCGGCACAGTCATTCGAGCAATTGCTGCGATTCTTTCAGGGGTCAACCTTCTTCCCGCCTTTGACAATAAGTGACCTAAGTAGGTAACTTCTTGACAACAATATTGCAATTTAGAAGGTGACACTTTGTGGTGTAAGTCACAGAGATGGTGTAACAGTGACACAGTAGCAGTCTTGCAAACTTGTTCAGTATCTGCAGCTACCAACAGATCGTCGACATACTGAATCAAAGCCGCACCAGTCGGCAGCACAAATGCATCTAGTTGACTCTTAAGAGCTTGGCTGTATATCGATAGGCTCTCACAATAGCCTTGAGGTGCGCGTTTGAACCGGAAACTGCGACCTCCTAACGAAAATCCGAACAAATCACGACTTTCCTCAGCAATCGGAATGCTAAAGAACGCATTCTTCAGATCGATTACCGAGAACCATGATGCAGAGGCTGGAATCAGAGTCAGTAAAGCTGTAATGTCTGGAACCACAGGAAACTGCGGGACAACAATTTTATTTACTTCCCGTAAGTCAATAACTAGACGGTACACGGGAGGCTTGGACGGATCAGTTCGTTTCAGAATAGGCAACACGGGACTATTACACACGTTACCTCGTGTCTCCTCGATAACATCTTTACCGATCAGATCATAAATGATCGCTAATAGTGCCCGTTCACCATCAAGGGAAATACGATACTGAGGAATGCGTGGTAAGCGCGCATCAACTTTCAATTGAACAACATAAGGTGGGATATCCAGCAGGCCCACATCATTGGGACCTGTCGCCCACAAAGAAACCCGGAAGAGAACTCAATTCCGGTGGGAGCTTATCGATTGATAGATACATAGGGGAAATCACATTCTCACCCAATGTAAGCTCCACACCCGTAGGAGAGCAGTACAAAGTCGCATGTAACCTCTTCAACAAATCCAAGCCCAAAAGATTCTCACCACAACCAGTAGTCAAAATTAAAGGAGCTTCTAACTCATGAGACCCAATCATAAGGGGCAAGGGGCTAGAAACTGGATTGCTAACGGGGGCGCCAGAGAATCCAACGGAAACATTCGTTAAGCCAGACAAAGGCGCGCCAGGGAGTTTCGAATGCATAATGGAACTTTTTGCTGCACCAGTGTCCAACAGAAAAGGCTCAACGACGCCCAATGTGGCTACTGCAACATAAGGCCCTCTCTGATCAACCGGAACTGATACTGCTCCCTTCCTTCGTCTATGGCTGTCCTAGTAGATACCATCCGTATCAACATCACGCTCGACGTAATAGTCATCTACAAGATACTGTGCAGATCTACCGGACGATGGTTCACGTCGATCGAAACAATTCTGCGAATCTGAGGAAGTGGCAAAACGCTCGGCCTGATTCTGAGTAACTCCACGACCTCTACCACGTGAAGCTTGTTGAGGACCACCACGACCTCCTCGAGCTGACACACCATTATTCCTATCACGGAGAACCGGACAATTAAACTTCAAATGGCCCTCCCCTCGACAATACGCACATTGATTATATCCCAACACAAAACGAGGTGCGGGAGAGTCATTTCGCGTCTGCGATCTAGAGAACTGTGATTGCGATCGATTTGGCTGTTGCGAATCACTGAAATTCGAGCGCGGAGGATACGCTTGCTGCAATAAGACCTTAGTTTTAAGATCCTTTGTTTTCTTATCTGCACGTTCACTTTCCTCCTTTTCCCTATTTTCGTAATATTGGGCCGTAGCCAATATTTGAGCAGTGGTAGAAACAGCCCACGAACTCTCAGAATTTTTCAACTTATTGCTAAGTTCGGGCAACAAGTTCGACACAAACTTATCAACAAACAGCCGCTGACCACCCTCTGAACCCATGTCCTGGCCACTATGATCAACAAATGATTCCTCGAATCTCGTAAAGAAATCGGAAACGCTTTCATCCCTCTTTTGCTTGCACGCGGACAACTTGTCCCAATTGACGCGCATCGCCGGCATAAGCGTTTTCATAAGGGTAATTATCCTCTGGGGCAAAGCCACAATAAGCTGCTCAGGCTTAGCCCCACCGACTTGCTGAGCGTCTGCCGCCGTAAGGGCAGCCCAGTCACCGCCTAACTCGGCCGCGTGATTCTCGTGACGAATTTTCGCCCAAATCGGCTGAGGCACTACATTGCCAAACAACATGTCAATATCAGCAAGGTTCATAACAGTAGCATCCACCAATTGGGACAGCTCCTTATAATAACCTGCTGGATTTTTACGGGGATCAGGCAAAGTTTGCTTCACCTGCAAGACTTCCGATCGTTTCCAAGGGAGGTGTATCCACACTCTCTGAAAATGGCCTGGGACAGCAGGGTTAGCAGTAGGATCACCTGGCATCCATACTGGGGGAACTTCCCGCATCGGATATTGACCAGGTTTTGCCATCCACTCTGCGGTCTCTTCCTTAAACAATGCTCGAGGTTGCACTGTACATCGAAATGACAACAAACGTTCTAGAGCTTCTCGAACCCTGTCACCTACGATCACGCCAGTTGTGAACTGATGCTGGAGCTCAGAAACCTCAGACGGTACATTCTCTACCACATCATGATCCCACTCCTCCTTCAACGATTTACACAATTCCTCAAACACGAATCGTTGAGTGGGCGCATTAAACTGAGAAAATGTTTCAAACACTACACGCGAAGTGTATTTAACAGGATTACGAATCCATTTACGTGCCATTTTTGCCAGCGATTCGCGTTCCCTACCATCAGGAAGCTGGCTGCGCCTCTGAGCGACATCTGAAAGAGTCGAGCCGAGTATTGGCCCAAAAAGCGGAGAATAAAGAGTAGCAACAGCAGTCAGGAGACGACTACGAACAGAAGGAGAAGAGGAAGAAGATGCAGGCGCAGCAACAGTAGGGGTGGAGGCAATAGAAGTAGACGCGACACCAGGAGTAGTGGGAACGACAGACTGAGGAGGGACTTGAAAAGGCGCAGTAGGAAGAGAAACCGGTATCTGCGGCACAAGGGGATTCGGGAGAGCGGGAGGAACGGCGGGCTGACCAGCAACCGCCAAAACAGCAGGTGGAGGAAGAGGTAGAATCACAGGACCCAGAGTATCGGGAGCATAGGGAGGTGGTGATTTCAACAGATAAGACAATAGCGAATCCTCTACCGCTTCTTCTCCCGACTTATCAACATTAGACGGTAGCACCGGATAACATTTATCCACCGCCATACGATGAAGTCGAGCACTAACTTCCTGCTCTTTCTCATCTTTGTCTCGCTGATACTGTTCAGCATCTTGCATCACCGCAATAACGCCTTCTCTTTTATTTTTCTTACTCTGTTTGATTTCTTTCTGCTTGGCCTCTTTCCGCCATAACCGGAAGGAATCAAACATGGCCGGCCTAACCTTCTTTTTAAACAGTTTAGCTTCCAAATTATCTAAAACGGCAGTTTCGAAACTACCATGAAATGGCCAACTAAGAACACCAACATTTTTAGTGTAGCGGACCCAATATTCATTATACACGATAGGACCCACACCATGGCGACTGTAGAGCTCGTAAATTGGAGTTCCAACCGGAGGTATCGGACATGAATCCTCCAGCCGGGAATCCATTCTGCAACATTTGAGAAACCCAAACAAAGTACTACGGCTAGGCATCGCGCACACTAACCAAGTTTACAAACTTCAAGGGCTATCGAATTTATGATATCCTCGCAAAAAAATTGCGAGACCCTCGGTTTTTGGCAATTGCAATCGTCAAATAAAACCCAACAACTAAGAACCATGAATGCTATGGTACCATGCAAACAACAAAGGAACACTGGGAGCGACCCACAAATACTTAACTGAGAGAACAATGGCGTCACCAGGAAGGCCCGTCTATCGTCTCGCCGTACAAAGGACTACGCCAGGCGCCAAAACAGGTCGACAGTCAGGGCATCAGTCCGTCGCAGCCGTCAGGAGGCGGGGATCTTCGCGGGAAAAGACGTCGGGCCACTTATTTCGACAACTGGATCGATGAAGCGGGGTGCACCTTCCCTCGGAGATTTCACACGAAGTTCCTCACGATCGTCGGGCTTTGGACCGGTGCCGCTGATGTCGCCCCACGTTGGGCGCCAACTGAAGGACTGGGTTATTCTAAGACCCAGCGGTGCCAGGGAACAACACCTGAAACCTTCGTGGGTTACCTGTTCTGGCGTATCAAACACAGAGACACGGGACACTTCCAGCGACGTCAGAGATCAGCGTTTATTTACTGCAGGGATACAGAGGTCACAAGAAGTACACAGCGTGTAGGTTCTCGGAGACTGCTTCAATTTGCAAAAGTGGATCGCTCCTTTTATACACGTTTTTCCCATAGAACAGTATGGTGAACAAAGATTACAACTCAGCTCCCACAATAAATTTCAAAAGAGTCGCGTTCATGTTTCAGGAGGCCGGAACATAATTACAACAGTATTGCCAGTTCCCAACTGTAAAAACATATCTTCTCTGCAATAAAACACATTCCATCCTGGTCGTAAACCCATTAGGAGAAGGGACAAAAACAGATGCAAAGAAAGGACAAGGATGCACAACGGATTAGAGAAGAGTGTTAGGAGTAATAAAGGAAACTTGATAACAGGATCAGAGACACTGTGTCTAATGTATGCATGACTGAAACAATAGACCGGCACGGCAAGATGAGCCTTGAGCGGGGCCATCTGCCTTCGTCGTGTCATTTCCCTCGTCATAAAAGTCATACTCAAAGGAACACGTGTCCCTCGTGTAAGCTTGGGAGTCCCAGGGTCACGAAGCGGACAAAGTCCGTTCGCTGGCTACTTGAGGGCAAGAAACAAAATGGATGCCGTATCTAAAATGGAACCCGAGGGTTCAGATGAACAAACCCGAAAATAAGACGAACCATACGTGATTGCGTAGCGAAACTGCGTACACCCACTATACTCGTCATTTGCGGTTCGTAGATACCCAACTCATCCATATTCGTCACCACTCAAAAGTGTCGTTCCGTCCCACAGGAACCTCACCACGACGGGAAACATTTCATGGATGTGATCACCCTGTGTAAACTTGTGTGAGATTTGCAGTGCCTTTGCACAGTGTTGTGAGCATATTGCAGGTATTCTACAGTTCCGTTTCGAGTACGACTCAACTGGGCTGAAGGTTTGCTATCATGCTCCTTTGGGCAAAAACAGATTGCAGAACTTCTCGAGGCACAATATCAAGTTGCAATGAACAGTGCATCAAAATGGCGAGGCAAGTAACCTTACAGGAGTTTTAGATAACGGCAGCATGTACGTTTGGGGATAGGCGCAAAGTAATTGCTTTCATTAAGTGTGCGCCTCACCTTAGAAAGGTGAATTGCAATGTCTTCGGATAATCCAACAGGAAGATGGACATGCTACAACTTTCCCTGCGCATTAACCATAAAGGTGTGACATGATATGAAAGCGGGCACTTTGCTGAAACACAACTCGGCCCCAGTGTAGATAAACGGTATGCACGCAGCGGTCTGTGAAGCGTGCACCGTGGTGATCAAATAAACAGTGCAGGGTACTAGGAAAACGCAGAAAATAAAAGAAGTAGTCCCCAAGGGAACACATAAACACTTACAGTGTAAGGAAATTGTAGTTGGTCGGTGCTCCAAAGCAAAAAACAGAAGTAATGTATCAGGAGCGCCAACCAATGAGTACCCAGCAAAAAAAATGGATGTAGGAGTCAACCTATGGTAAGCAGAAGGCAAGATCACAGTGATTACAGCAGGTCTTGTAGACAGCGGATGCGCACTGATGCTCGACCTAAAAATGGGACTGCTAACCTCACCCGAGTTACTCATCGACATGTACTACTCGCCCTACACTAGTACTCCCATCAACATTTCTTTTCAACTACACCTGTCATCTTACGCGGCATCAAGGTCACCTGCTTTGTATGCACTCATATGGCACAAAGTATCTATATAGGCCACATACAACAGCACTTCTTTTTCTAGTCATGCAAGTCCATGCATGTTTTTTGCTGATTCCTGATAGGTAAACATTGCTTCATCACACTAGTGGCGGCAATTATCTACATAAATGTGATGACAGAGGCAATGAGGATGGTTTTGATTTGCATGACCACAGGTTTCTATGAAAAGCAGTGAACTTGCCTTTCATCAAAGTCAATATTTAAGCTTTTTATTCGGGTAGATTTTTCTGAGAAATGCATGGCATATTGTTGATCATAACCCAGCATGTATACATGTTGTACATCCATACAGCAAATTCACTTAGATGGATTTCTTGGCTTAGTTTGTATGAGGCAACAATGGATATCTGCATCACACATTAGAAAAGATAAATCTCAAAGACACATGACCAAAAATGTGGTCCACAGAGCTAGTCAGAGTCTGTGTTCAGTAGATAACACTGGTGTTAGTAAACTGTTTCAAGCAAAGTAATCAAAATTTAAAGGTCTAAGGGGCTGATTTAGGGTTTGCCCAATGAGTACACAGTCAAACATTTGACAAATATTCTTCCCGCCATATTACAAGTGAAATATTTTTCGTGGCACTTGTAATAAACAGATGGGATACCCACCACTTTTGTTAAAGAGTAGCTGCTTGCCGAACTCTAAGGGCCGGATTCACAGAGCTAACTTAAGACAAAATCCTAAACTTACTACGATTCTGGTATTCACAGAAGGCACTTACTCATTTTGGTATTCACAGAAGGCACTTACTCATCAATGAGTAAGTGCCTTCTGTGAATACCAAAATGAGTAAATGCCTTCTGTGACTACCAAAATGAGTAAATGTTAGTAGGTTTAGTATTTTGTCTTAAGTTCGTTCTGTGAATCGGGCCCTTAATCAGGCCCTATGTTGCCAACCACAAATTGTCCAATTGATAGAAAAACTTAAGTGGTCCCACTTTTTAACACAGTTGCAAGAAATAAACTTAATTTGTTTGGCCCAGAGAGCATTGTGAGGATTGTTGTAGAAAAATGTGTATTTAAGATTTCATGATTAGAATTACAAAAAAGGAATTTTCATTGAAATCCAAGGCATTATAAAGTCCTCCCCAGATCACAACTGCACTCTCTTCGTTCAAATGCCAGTGAAAAGAAACAGAAAATGATAGTGACAGCCTTTTTCTCTGAGCTTTACAATCTTATAGATAAATCACCCTGGTAAATTCCGCTCTGCTGGACATAACTCTACCTACCACCACATGACAGAGTTTTCCTCATGTGCGGATCGCCAATGTTAACTTGGTGATTGAGAGTGATAATTGGAATCCCATTGCACAATTTTTAGGTGCTAGAATAGTACACGTAAGATTTTCCAAATGCTGGCAGTCACGACCATTCGCAGTGAGAAGGGTGGCACCGGAGTTGAAAATCTACATGAGCAGCAGCAAAGAAGCAGCACCCTCAGTTGCACCGCTTGGTGCCATTTGCGCTGATTTTGCAGCGCGGAACAAGCTCCTGGTGCTAAAAATCAGCGCCAGCATGCAACATACCGATTTCCACCCGCAGAACTCTCGAGGAGTTTTTATGTAACTCCACAGAATTCCGCGGTGTAAAACTCAGTGAGTTCCATCCATCCCTTATTTAGAGGTGGACAATGATGTGGCATCCTTAGAAAATGGATGGATACTTTGTTTGCCTTCCTCTCATTTTCAGAGCACAACAATAGGTAAGATAAAGGTCAAAACGTGGAAAGAAACAGAAAGCAAGTAGTACATACGTGTACAGGAAACCAAATAATGAAACGCAACACGTTAATTTTCAGAGATTTCCAGCAAGATGTTTGTACTAAGGTTCTCTGGTAAGTTTACAAACACTCATAAACTCAGGAGTTGGGAGTTGTATATTTATACCTGCCAATGGCAGACATACATCATTTTCCAGAATGTGTTGAAGTGAACATGCTCAAAAGTTAGTGAAGAGGGTAGAACTATTTTGGCTTGTGGAAAAAATCTGAATACAAAATGGTCCATTGCACAAAGGTTATGGCATTTTAGTAAGGGTAGGTGTGCAACACATAAAATTACCTACGTTGGGATGCTTATGCAGAGGTGAAAACAAAGATTCACAAACCTTTTCCTGAAGTAGACCTAGAACTCTGAGAGTCTATTAGGACACTGTATCCTCTGAACATAAATTGTTTATTTTTTGACATTTTTGACAAACACGAGCTGTCATATCATTGTAATCCTTAAGTTGTAAACAATGTAATCATTCATACTCCTCAGAAGAAACTACTGAAAAGTGTATTATATGATAGTTAAAGGGTCAAAGGGTCGAAGTCTTGAAGAGCCCCACATTGATTTATGCTGTTTAGTGAAACTGGGAGTAAGTGCCAGAACAATAATAATTCAGTATATGTGCACCCCAAAACATAGCATCATAATAACATTGGTTAAAATCAGAGTAATACTTCAAGAACATAATACATGATGCTTGTTCGGCTGGGTACAATCTTTCTTAGTTTTTTTTTTTGCATAAAAGTCTTGTAGCGGGCATGGCCAAGATGGCAGCAGAGTAGCAGCAAACCTTTGGAGTTCCCTTGCATGAATAATGACAACTGCAGAAGTGCCCCAGACTCCCGGGGCACAATTCATCTTGGAAAGTTGGCAGCAATACTGGGAGAAAGTGGCAATCACAAGCATTCCAAGACTGAGGGGACAGAAGTGGGTTTCCCGCCATTGATGTGCTTCCGGTGGTCACGGACCTAAGATGGTGGCCCAGGCATAATCAGATCCATTCATGCAGAGGCAAGAGGGAGCGTCCCCTATCAGACTACCTGGCGGCCACCTTGCATGTCAAGACTGCCTGCTGTTGCTCTGGCAGGTACGGGCAGCACCACATTGCCCACCCCCACTGCGGGAACACAGTAGCAGCCTACCTGGAGCATCAAGTGGTGGCTGCAGGAGAATTGAGGTGCCTGCTCTTGCTGGACCACTGGTGATTGGGACCATGTACACTGCCCTGACTCCAGTATTTTAGATAGGCCCAACTCCTGGCTGCATTCCTCGTGGAGGACACTGCCCATTGTTTGCCGGCGGGAGCCTGGATGCAACAGTAAGGTAGGAGCAGAGAGGCACAGGTATGGATTGCCGTGAGACTGCCTGTGGTGCATGCACTGCAGGGTGTTTTTGTAGACTATCTTCGCATGCACATTTAGGTAGCCTGTGGATGCCATCACCCTGAAGGGATTTTGATTCTTCCTGGGCTCTCTGGAGATCATCCCAAAGCGAAATCATGCCGGGAATAGGTCATTTGCTGGGTGAAGCTGCTGGGCTGGGTGAACAGAGGAAGTTGGCCCTAATACCATCACTGCATGAACAACGCGCTGACATACCTAGTTTAAGCACAGTCATCTACACTGTTGGGAGAGGTGGCTTGTTGGACTCGGCTAGATGCCCCTGGGATGGTGTTGCATTACAGGTTGTATGGAAGAAATATTCATGTAACACAGTAGCTGGCAAATGACCTACTTGGACTAAAGGCATGAATGCTCTCCTTGAGGTCCATGTGCTCTGCTGTGGGACAATCCTCTTCACGGACCTTGATCTAATCCAGAGGCATGCAGGCTTATTCCAGCTTATTCCATGGAGTCATATTGGACAATCCTGAACTTACCCTGTATATCAGCGTGGTCCTCACAGCATCTGTTCCTCTCCTGGCAGCTAGGCCCATGCACTAAACCCGAAACTCACTTGTGTCCCAGTACCGATGATGCTAGGAGTCCTTGGAGGGATTGGGAGAAGTGGACTGTACCTCATATCCCAGACATTGAGCACAATGGTGGCGAACCGCTCAAAACCGGACCAGCGCCTGAACATTCCATCCGAGACCTCAATGCAGCATCCCTGTGCTGAGGCAGACGACACAGCATCAGAGGAACCAGTAACCCGGGGTTTTTTGGAGACCCTCTTCGGGACCCTTAGAGATGACATCATGGCCCTTAAGGGAGACATGGCAGAGGACATCATGGGTGTTAAGAAAGACTTGACAGGCATGGGATAAAGAATAGACACGCAGGAGCAGACCAGCGATCAGCGGGAGGCGAAACTCAATGCACATTAACAGGAATTGCTAGCATTGTGCGATAAAAATTAAGATTTCTATTATCATATGGAAGATTTAGAAAACAGATCATGTCGCTCCAATATATGAATAAAAGGCGTCCCATTACAGTGGACTCGGGAAGACTAGAAGACTAAGTAGGCAGCTGTTCAGACATGTAGCACCAGACCTGAAGGACAAGGATGTCACCTTAGACTGCACCCTTCGTGTTCATGCTATATACTTCTGACCCCACTGCATTCACAAACCGTTTTGTGTGCCGGGTCCTCTTTAAACTACCATGAACAAGCTGTCCACTTACTCCTGAAGCCTTAGTACCCTGAAGCTGTGTCTTGTAGAGGCCTCGGTAACCTATGGCGCCTTTCCAGGTGCTCCCACACTTGCCCTGGGGACCTGCTTGCACCATTCAATTGGACCCCCCCTGGTTGGTGGTTTGCCCAGAATCATGAGGGAGTTGAGCTCAGTTGCCGAGACTCAAACCCTGTTTCCCCCTTTGCGGTCCACCCTCAGTTCCCCTTTCGGAACTGCCTGAGCTCACCTCAGTTAAGGGCTCCTCCGCCGGGGCACCCCCGCCTGCACCAACCCTTCCTTTCGATGCGAGCCTGGTCTTCGTAACCCATAGCTCCTGCTTCCCCATGGCACTGCCATATTGGTTGCATGAGCCTGCACGTCTCGAACTTTTGGTGATCACCGCCGTGTTCTGTGTTGCGGGCAGGGAGCGAGAGAGGCCCTGGGGTTGGCCGGCCTCCCAATGGTTACTTGTGCTCCCCTGCTCCCTGCTGCGCCATGCTCGCATGTCCGACCGGTCCTTTGGAATCACTGTGCCTACTCCACTCCACCTCGCCGATGGCGCTGTTTCAGGTCCAGTCCTGGGTCCAGGCATCTGGTCAGCTTCCGGCGATTCTCGTCTTCTCTGCTGCAAGGTGGGGGAATTGTGCTCACCTTGGGCCGGTGGCACCTTCTCATCCCCCCTTGTGCTTCCTAATTCACCCCCTGATTGGGGGGGGCTCTCTTGTCTATGGGGGCAAGTCCTGGCCCCCTCCGGCCCAGCTGGCATGCTAATAGGGGGCTGGGGGAGGGCTCCCGACTCCGGCCGGCGTTCTACCCAGGCCCCTATCAGGTCCGGCTTTGCCTTCCCGGCCCGGGTCCATACTTCTCAACCATACATATTTAGGTGGTTGAGACCACTTATTGGAGAATCTTGCCACCTACTGTTTTAAGCTTCTGGAGGAGAACTCTGTAATTAACTGGAAGGTGGAACTTAAAGTGTCTTCACATTTGAAAGGAAAAGAAGGGCATTAAGGGAAAGGGCAGATAAAAGAGGGACAACTTTAGAGTGAAAGCTCATTCTTTCTTCGTGTTTTTAAATGACTGGCGAATTTGATCAAAAGGCAACTAGGCTATCTTTGTCTGTAAAGTGTCAAGAATTGTGTCTATGTTTCAGTAAATCACTGTTCAGATTTTTACCCCTATGAACTTAGCCACACAAAATGTAATGTCTCATCCTTAAGGTTAACACAGGGGTCACTCAATAATAAACCATCAATATGAAAGAGGGAATTGGCCAGCAAATGGGTAAAAATCGCTGGCTTGTACCGATCAACATTTCTTTGTACAGACTATTATTCATCCACATTTCTATTTACAGACATGTTATGAATTTCTCTTGGGACTATACCATCTGTACATTACAAACAGTTACAATGCGCATAATTTTAGAAGGACTAGCTAGTGAAATTAATTGGTCACACATTAACGAATAACAGCGCTGTGCAAGATTCCCACTGGCTTCAATCTGTGGCCCGTGTGAACATTGGTGGTGTCAGCAGGAAAGAAAGCGATCTGAATTGATGCACAGTAGCTAATGAAAAATTAAGACTTTAGATAAATTAGCCCAGAGATAGAGTGATCTACCTCCTTCCCAACACCATTACCCACCCCTTGTGAACCGCGCACGAGAGATTAATGCCAATATATAATTGAACAATTGTGGTGTTCTGCATGTGAGTGCAATTATTTACTGTGCTTCTGTCATCATTGGGTCGTCTGTGTGAACGGAAAACAAATGTTGTAAAGAAAAAACTGTGTATGGATTTGTGTGCCTGTTTATAAATAGCCGCGAATTCATTTTGTTTTATTTCCTCGTTCAATTAATTTCAACAATTAAGGCAGCAGTGAAACCAGATACGGGTTTGCCATAAGGATCTGTGCTCATATATCCTACTTATTTATCCAGTGTATATCTGCAGATGTCTGATCGATCTTCAAGACAGCACTTTGGTCGTCGATGTGCTGAGCTCTTGGGTGAGCAGCTGCTGTAATGCATTTAACAACTCCTGTGTAAAGGACCAAGACATGTCCTTTGTGCCAGAACCATTTAACTGTTGTTCTTGCAGGCCTGACTCTCGTGGCCTTATAAAACAATCCCTTGAACCTATTCACTTTCACTTGTTACCAGTAGGGCAGCACAAACCTTCTGTGTCCTCCAGAGGTTGCCTAATACCTACATGACTTTCGCAGAGGCAAACTGCTTTTACTATCACCCTATCCGACAACTCTATTTAGGTGGAAGACAGCAGGCGTTCAAGGAGTTTAGCTTTATACCATCCAAAACATCAAGCTGCATTTGATGTAGGAAAATAACAAATAAAACACTCTAAACTCCCATGACATTAGCATTAACAGGAGGTGCTATATTCGCCACCCCTAACCTCAGTCACTCTCCTGTAGGGGCGTATGGTAGTTTTTGGGCTTTGACTCTATCTAAATATGGTGGGGTGACTCACAAGCAGCGATTAAAGTGATTTAAAATATTTGGGAACTAAGTACAGTGGGGAGGGCAGTGAGAGTTGGGGCGGACTCAGAAGCACAGTAAAAAAAATATTCTATAAATGTATTGATCTGGCAGGAAAGCTCAGTTGCCTAAGGAATCAATCACTTCAGGTATCCTTTTGTGTAGAAGGAATATCCTTGATTTGAATACTGTTGTGTGCTGGGGACAGTGGAATTTAAAGTGCTATGAGATACAGCCAGTGACAGAAAGCTGTGTGATAGGATGTGGCAACATGGGCAAAAAGATTCAGTGTTTATATTCTTAGAGTGCTTTCAAGGTTACATTTTTATTAAAATTCAATTAAACGGTATCCATGCAAATCTTTATTAAAGGAAACAAGGGGCATTCCAGAAGTGGTGCCTCTTACAAAGAATAGCTCTTTTTCATAATGTAGCTTCAAATAATTATATCAGTTAAAGCCTGTACCTACCACAAACCGCCTTATATTGGCTAATTCATCAGTAGTGTCCACTTATAGTTCCTTCTGAAAGCAGCTGGACCCCAAGAGGGAAGGTGTGTTTCTTCTTTTGCTGTCTGCCCCTTCTCAGGCTTTACCGTGGAGGACACCCTTTCTTCTTTTTCAACCAGATGCAACTTAAGCTCGGCATTGGTATATATATTTTTTAAAGTATGGGAACTGTATTTCTAAAATCTAAAGAGCCTATAAAAATAGATGCCAAAATACCCCATCCATCTTGACAAGAACTCTTTCTGCTGGCAGAAAGGTAGGAAGCAAATTGTGTGTTTTCAGATGTATATAGAAGCGCAAATTACATCTTAACTCTGTGATACATGCGTGGACGTTATGCACGTGTACATTTCATCTAGCATTGCAAATATGAGCATCCAGAAGAAGTAAGAGTGGATGACCAAGCACATGCAGAGAATAGTTTGGTAACAATCAATCAGGGTTTGTAGAGCCCAACTACTCACCTGCAAGGGTATTAAGACGCTGGGGGGGGGGGGGGGAGTTCTGCTGTTCAGTCGAAGAGAAAGGTCTTGAGGTCCTTCCTGAATTTAGGCAGTGATCGTGATTGCCTGAGATGCAGAGAAAGGGAGTTCCAGGTTCTTGCCGCGAGGTAGAATCTTCCTCCAGCAGTGGTCCTGTGGATCCATGGGATGGTGGCTAGGGTCTGATGGTTGAAGCGGAGTTGTCTGGTGGGGGAGTGGAAGGAGAGGCAGTGGTTGATGTATGTGGTTACAGAGCTGTGGAGGGCTTTGTAGGCAGGCATGAGTAGCTTGTAGGTGATCCTTTTGTTCACCAGGAGCCAGTGGCCGTCTACCAGGTAGTCGGTGATGTGGCATTGGTGAGGGATGTTCAGAATGAGTCTGGCGGAGGCATTTTGATTTTTTTGCAGCTTCTTTTGGAGTTTTTTTGTGGTGTCGGCGTAGAGTGCATTGCTATAGTCAAGTCTGCTGCTGAAGAGTACGTGGGTGACTGTTTTCCTTGTCTCGGTGGGGATTCACTTGAAGACCTTTCAGAGCAGGCGGAAAGTGTGGAAGCAGGAGGATGAGACAGTGTTGATCACGCAGTTCATTGACAGAAAGGAGTCCAGAATGATACTAAAGTTTTGTGTGTGGTTTGTGGGAGGTTGCAAGGGCTGCAGGCTAACAGGAGTAGTCCCAGGCAGAGGAGTTGGGGCCCAGAATGAGGACTTAGGTCTTGTCTGAGTTGAGCTTGAGGCAGCTGTCCTTCATCAGGGTGCCTACTGCCTTCATTCCACTGTGGAAGTTGTTCTTGGCGGCTGTGTGGTCATCAGACAGGGAGAGGATCAGCTGGGTAACATCAACGTAGGAGACGATGTTGAGTCTGTGGTTTCTGGTGATGGTTGTAAGCGGGCCATGTAGACGTTGGAAAGGGTGGGGCTCAGGGAAGAGCCCTGTGGCACTCTGCAGCTGATTTTTGTGGGTACTGAGAGAAAAAGTGGAAGTTTGACTCTCTGTGTTCGGCCAGTGAGGAAGGGGTGGATCCAGTCGAGGGCTTTGTCACGGTTACCAGTGCCATAAAGTCTAGCGCAGAGGGTGTAGTGGGAGACTGTGCTGAATAGGTTCAGGACGATGAGGGCCATAGTTTCGCCTCTGTCGAAGAAGATACGGATGTTGTCTGTGGTGGCGAGGAGAGTGGTCTCGGTGCTGTGGTTGCTTCTAAATCCAGATTGGGAGAGGTCCAGGATGTTGCTTGATTCAACAAACTTGGAAAGTTGGGTAATGTTGGCTTTCTCGATGACTTTGGCTGGGAAGGGGAGCAGGGAGATGGGTCTGTAGTTCTTGATCTTCGTCGGGTTGACAGACGGTTTCTTCAGTACAGGGTTGATCTCAATGTGTTTCCAGTCTACAGGGAAAGTGGCAGATTCGATGGAACAGTTGATTGTGCCGTAGAGTTTGGGTGAACATGTGGTGGGGGGAAGGATCAGAGGGGGATCCGGGGTGGATGATCTTCATGAACTTGAGGGTATTGTCGGTGGTGAGGGAGGTCCAGTTAAGTAGGGTCTGCTGGGGTCTGGATCCCTTGTGTGTGGATGTTTCACTTGGGGTGGGTGGGTTTTGTGGACAAAAACATCAACGCTATCTAGAACACTCACTGCAAACGCTTGACGCAAATGAACTCTGGGGAACCAACCCACCCCAACAGGCCCTAAAAACATACATTAAAAAAAGCGTAAGACTCTGGTCTTTTCACTAAAACAGGGCACAACTGGCCATAAGAAAACATGCCTGGACGGTCCTATCGGGGTTCAAGCCTGGTGTAGTGGCACCATTTCTATCAAGCACTTATGCAGTACTATGGAAAAAAAGATTCTTGGCACTGAGGATGGGTGAATGGTCTTTCCTGCACCATCTACCAGATTGGTGCCACTCATGTGACAACTCTGAGTGCAGGGGGTGCAGGTGCACCCAGGAGTCAATCAAGCAAGTGGTATGTGTCTATCCCGCCTAACTTAATGACAGAATGATGCTGTTACGGTGTGAATGGAACAAACTTGGTGTCCGATGCTGTCATCAAGCCATCATAGCAGCCACGAATCCGGAAAACACGTTGCTCAATATCCGGTTCATCAAGTGCGTCTCAAGAGCGGAAAAAATTTGAATGCAGCAGGAGCGCCTGTAATCCGAACCCCGTTTCATTCTTCCTGGGGATACTTGAGACCATACTGGATAGCCAGACTCTTAGGGCCCGATTCACAGAACTAACTTAAGACAAAATCCTAAACTTACAACCATTTTAGTATTCACAGAAGGCACTTACTCATTTTGGTATTCACAGAAGGCACTTACTCATTTCGGTATTCACAGAAGTTAGGAGTCCTAACTTTAGGACTCCTAAAGGCCTTCTGTGAATACCGAAAGTCTTAAAGTTAGGATTTTTCTCAGTTTAGGAGTGGTAAAGTTAGGACTCCTAACTTTAGGACTCCTAAATGCCTTCTGTGAATACCGAAAGTATTAAAGTTAGGATTTTTCTCCGTTTAGGAGTAGTAAAGTTAGGAGTCCTAACTTTTCTACTCCTAAAATGAGAAAAATTCTAACTATGACAACACTGGTACAAGTTCTAGTCAGGTTTTTTTATTCTTTACGATGAACAAATTGCGATATGGAAGGTGAGTGTTGTGGGTGCCCCTTCCAAGCTGAGATTCTGTAGCCTATGTTTCAATGGTTTGAGTCTGGAATTTAGGTCACAAACTGCGAGAAACTGGGTTGGTGGTTGAGTGGGGTGTAACCTTGCTCAAACACCAGCCATGATCCCTGTTAGGGTGAACTACTAAAGTCACTAAATTAACATGTGCTTAACTCTCAGGTATCTTGGCACAAAAGCAGTCAGGCTTAACTTAGAGGCAATATATAAAGTATTCATGCAGCACACACACAGCAATGAAGTGAAAACACAACACAAGAAACAATTCACCCTTTCCCTGAACGCCCAGCTGTGCATCTCTAATGAGATGCAAAGTGGGCGTTCCTCCCCCAAATAACGGGAGAAATGTCGCTGACATTTCTCCTATTATCAAACCTCCCGCTAACTGGCATGGCGATAAGAAAAGTGGCGCTAACCATGCTTATCGCTACTTTTCTTACGCCTGCTTTTAATCTGACTTAGCCATTATATCCAATGGAAGGTGGATATAATGGTTAAGTCTGCCCTCTCCTATCACCAACGTTTCGCCGATCGTTGTACGATTATCGCTGGATTTCCAGCGATAATTGCACAATATGTAGCTATCGCTGGTATTTCTATCGCTTTTGAGATAAGCGTCGCTGATAGCGCGCTATCTCAGCGATAGAAACCAGCAATGGCCGGCGATAATTATCCTAGCGCTAAGTGCGCTTAGCGATAATTATCGACGGTTGTTGGTGATATGCCCCTTCGTCTTTTAGAACCAATGGCTTTCAGATCTCCAGAAAGAAAAAGGAAGGGTACTTCACCATATTCTCCAAGTCCCCCTTCTGATGTTCTGGACATGGATTAGACCCCAGTTGAGTCCATGACACACCAGAAGAGGCTCAGGAAAAAGAAAGTTCCTGAAAACCTTACAATTATGGAAATGGGTGAGGATAACGAAGAGCAGTGATTGTGGAAGTTGGCCCAGAGGAGTCCGACATTGCCCGTACTATTCAACCTTCTCTGTGGGATGTGTTGCCACCAAAATTGCCAGTGCCCATATTTGTAAGGCTCTCGCTGAGACCTGCATCCACGCTCAGTAGAAAAACCACTGCAGAGAGCCAATCATCAACACACCCACCTATTTCCAGTTCTTCGACATTGGCAGACGCACCAGTGGTCCACTGAAACATTTCTCCTCCCCAGTTTGGGACTTTTTCACGATTAGCAAGCAGGAGGATAACAATTCAATTTTCTCCTTTGCCATGTGAGGGTTCTTCGAGAGAACCCTGGTTCACAGTATTGAACTGGAGGCCAATGACCCATATGAATAAACACCACGCAATTCGGTGGGAGACACACCTTGAAGAAATTAGTTTGGGTGCAGGTGGTGATGAGAGAGGGGATTCAGCTCCTTTCACATGGAAGGTGAAGGTGATGAGGAAGAAGAAGGCAAAAAGATCTTTATACAAAGCAGCACTGTCCCCAGTACTGCGCTAGATTCACCCGCCTCAACAACCTCGCAGTGGCACAAGAGTCAGATGGAGACACCACAGAAACAGCAGATGGTGACCCCCCAAGACACACATTGAGTCTATCACCTCTTAGCTCTCTCCTGAAGTCGCCTGCCTCAGTGGCACCACAAACGAAAAAAATGCAGCCTACTATTATGGGCATATTTAGGGATTGCAACCACCCAACTGCACATTTGTACAACGGAAAGCTGGCTAAAATGTTAGAGCTGGACCTCCTCCCTCTTTTTTTGTGAATGAAGTGGGTTTTTTAGAGGGGCTGAATGGTTGAGTGAATGTGTCTATGGTTTTGTGATTGAGTGAGTGGATATGTCAGTGGAAGTACACGTGAGTGATGGGGTATATGATAAGCCTGGGTGGTGAACTCCGCTCTGCTCGTCTAGTTTGCAGAGTTTTTTTCACTATGTGCTCTGCTGAGCTCGCGCGGGATGGAGTTTTTTCCTAAGTCGCTCTCAACAAAGGTAAGTTGGCTTACGCAAGTGAGGAAAATCCAACACTAAACCACTTCCCTTTGAGATTTCTCAATGTGACCAATCAGGGATGGTCGCTTTTGTTCCATTGAGAAAGTTTCCGTTCGCATTGAGGAAGCTGCCACTTCAGTAGAACTTCTACTTGAGTGGCAGAAAGACGTAGCCCCCTCTTGCACTGTGTGATATGCTGTTTGCACTGATTTTACTGCCCAAGACAAACACCTGGCACTAAAAATCAATGCAAACGGCGCAATGTAACCCACTCCGCCGCCCTTGGAACTCTGTGTAGCTTGGTGGAGTTTTTTGTGTGAGAGTGGATGTATGGGTGAGTGTGTGTTTGTGTCAGCAACTTTATAGATGAGTGAGTACATGTTAGCATCTGTATGAGTAAGTGAGTGGGTGTATGTGTGAGTATCTGTATCGACCAGTAAGTGTCTGTGTGATTGACTGTATGGGTGAGCAACTAGGTGTGTGAGTAGCTCTAAGTGTGACTGACTCAGTGTGTAAGTGGCTGTATGGGTGTATACGTGGATATGTCAATGGCTGTACTAGTGAGGGAGTGGGTGTATGAGTGGCTGTATGAGTGAGTGAGCGGATTTGTGTAAATCTGTGAATCAGTAAGTGGGTGTGTAAGAAGTGGTATGGGTCTGTGAATGGGTTTGTGAATGGTTGTGTGGGAGTGGGTGTATGAAAGGTTCTATGGGGTGTGAGTGGTTGTGTTAGTTATTTTGTGGATGATGTCATTAGTGATGTCATCAGTAATGTCATTTGAGAAGTCATCAGTGATCTTATAATTGATGTCACTGACCATGTCATGAGTGATGTAATATGTGAGGTCATCAGCAGAGCATTGTGGGGTCGGGAGTCATAGTTAGCTTACTTAACTATAACTGCTGAATTTCTATTCTACCGGTAGTTTATTCCTGGTCTTGGCTGCAATGTGAAAGAAGTATCTTCAACCTGCTCTGGCTCTGTGGATACACAGGGTTTCAGCCAGTGCGAGGTTGGTAGATCAGAGGTTTCTTTTGAGTATGTGGATGTTGATTCTGTCTTTGAGGTATTTGGGTCTGTTGTGTAGGCATTTGTAGGCGTGAGTGAGGATTTTGAAGGTGACTCTTTTCTCCACGGGGAGCTAGTGGAGATTTCGTAGGTGTTGGTTGATGTGTTTGTGCCGGGGGATGCTGAGGACGAGTATGGTGGTGTTGCTCTGTATTGTCTAGAGTTTGTAGAGCAGGGACTTGTTTATGCTGGTGTAGAGTGCGTTTCCATGGTCCAGGCTACTGGTGATGAGTGTGTGGGTAACTGTCTTCCTTGACTCAGGGGGGATCCATTTGAAGGTCTTGTGGAGGATGTGGAGGGTGTTGAAGCAGCTGGCGGTGATGGCGTTGACCTGTTGACTCATGGTGAGTATGATGCTGAGGTTTTTGGAATGTTCTGAGGGGGCGGGTGGGCTTCCGAGGATGGTCAGACTCCAGGTGTTCTCCCAACCTGAAGGGGTGGTTCCAAGGACGAGGACTTCTGTTTTCTCAGCATTGAGCTTCAGGCAGCTCCTGGTCATCCAGACTGTGCCATCTTGCATTCCTTTCTGGAAGTTTAGTTTGCCATTGGTGGGGTCTTTGGTGAGGGAGAGGGTGAGCTGGGTATCGTCAGTGTAGGATAAGATGTTGAGGCTGTGTTGTCGGACGATGGCTGTGAGGAGGGCCATGTAGATTTTGAAGAGGGTCGGGCTTAGTGATGACCCCTGTGCGACTCCGCAGGTGATTTTCATGGGATCAGAGAGGAAGGGTGGCAGTATGATCTTTTGGCTTCTTCCGGTGAGGAATGGTTGGATCCAGTCCAGGGCTGGTCCTTGTATACTGGCATCGGGTAGTATGGCTACTAGTTTGCAGTGGGAGATAGTGTTGAAGGCCGCTGATAGGTCTAATAGGATGAGAGCTGCGGAGTGGCCTTGAATTGCCATGAATTTAAAAGGTTTATAAAATTCTATTTCCTAATTATAACGTCCCTGTAACCTTTGGTTTCTTGGGTGAATTACAATTATTTTATATGATAATGTGACCTATAACATTCCTATAGCGTTTTTATTTTTCAGTGTATTCATAAGTTCATTTAAAATTGTATTTTCCAACTATAACATCCCTTTAACTTTGGGCTTTTGTAGTGATGTTTTAATGTTTTTAAATTGTGTTTAGTAACTACATTGTTAAAGTTTCTTGCATTTTTTTCAAATTTTTCCAAAGGTAATTGTACATTATATAATACAGGAGTATAACAAAACAATTATTTGTGTGTGTTAATGTGAAGCTGTTTATAATTTGTGTTACTATATTTAAAACGGTTTAAAAAAATGTATATTGCCATCATTGTGAAGTTTCAATTCCAGCATTAATGCCATTATTGTAAGACATTTTTAACTATAAAGAGTAAAACACATATAGACGCATATATACATAGTGTCAACAATATTTACCGAAACAGTTTAATTGCATCATGTATACAAATCTCTGTTGTGATGGCTTTGTGAAGAACACCATTTGTTTATATCTATTTCTATTGGCTCCCTATAACTCAGAGATGCACCTTCAAGGTTGGATGCCTCATCTTTAAATCCTTGAATGGCAGGAGCCCTAAATGTGTTGACAGCCTAATTAAAAGGCACATCCCATGCGTAATCTGCACTGTGCTCACTTGCATCTTTTGTCTACTCCCTCCTTCAAACTGAAGCGAATTGGTGGTGCCAGGTTTACCATACTAGCGCCTAGATACTGGAACTCTCTGCCTTTACAAAAAATGTTTAACATAACATTTAACATAACAGTGTAGGTAGATTGAAGTTTGCATGGCTGGGTGCGTATATAGCTCAAGAAAACTTCAGAGTACATCAATGAAGTCTGGGACACAAGGTGGATGTAAAATTGGGCACATGGGCGTATATAGCTCACTAAAACTTTGCAGGTCATTTGATATATTGTAAGCACATATCAACCTGCCCTACAGCTTATCTGCAGACTATCTCACTGGAGAATTATACGTGGTAAAAGAGTAGTTTATGCCTTTTGTAGAACTTTTAAATGTGAAGATTGACCTAGCAGGAAAAGTGCATGTACAAACTCAAGTGTAGCAGGCCCAAGACATGATGCACGGCCTACGTCTCTAGATGGTAGAGTTAGAAGTGTAAATTCTTTACCAAATAGTAAAATGAGTGTGTCAGTTCCTGTCTGGAGCTGTGATTGCATGCATATATACGTTTGTTGCTAAATCACTGCCTCTCTTTGTGACATGTATGATTCTCTAAATGTGTCTGTAAGGGGCAGCATGGATTTTCAACAGAGTGTGTTAGTTATTATTGTTACAGTGTACAGTTGCCTCAATTAGCACTAAATAGATATCAGTTCAGTTTGCCTGTGTGAGTGAATATTTAGGCACTGACCTAACTATCTCACTGGGTGTTTTAGTGTCTCTCTGCTTTTCTACTTAGGTATGTCAGATTGAAGTCTGGGTAGCATGGTGGATATATATTTGGACACAGAGGTCTTTAGAAGTATATATAGGGCACTGAAACTTCACAGTACATCTGCTACGTTTTTAAGCATATACCACCTTAACCTATGACCTAGCTGCAGCGTACCTCACTGGTGAGTTATATATGGTAAATGAGCACTTTATGCCTTCTCTAAAACTTTTAAATGTAAAGTTTGGCCTAGCCATAAAACTACATGCACAGGCTCAAGCGTAGCAAGCTAGAGACATGATGGAAAAGTCTGAGTTTTTGAAGAGTGTATGCAACTAGCTCCATCAGCGCTAGATACATAACACTTGTGCCTGTCTGTGCAAGTGAATGTTTAGGTGATTCTGTCACAGTCTGCATGGCTGTTTTAGTCTCAGTCTACTTTTTACATGGGTATGTCAGATTGAAATGTCAGCGGCAGGGTAGGTATATAATTTGGCACATGGATCTATAGGACTGCATATTGCTCTCTAAAACCTCAGAGTATATGTGCTACTTTTTAAGCATATAGCACCCTGCAATATTACCTAGCTGCAGCCTACCTCAGTGGTGAGTTATACATAGTAATAGAGCAGTTTATGCCTTCACTAGGACTTTTAAATGTGAAAGACACTGCCCCAGATTTACAAGGAATCATAAGGCTGAGGTAGCGCCAAAAATGTACACATCTGCAGGGGAAAAGGACAGGAATGCGCCGTATCTAATAGATATGGCGCATTCCTGCGCTTTTCTTTTGCCGTAGAGCAGTGCAGCAGCGAGGCCTGCTGCGCTGCCCTACAGCACAAAACCCAGAAATGAGGCCCCTAGTCTGCACCAGAGACAAACTATGTGTTAGTTAGCTATTAATATATATATAAAAACACTTATAATTTCAATCCTTTCTTTTTTAAATACTTATATATATTTCAAAATATTTTATTACAATATGACATAATTATATACGTTTTTTTTTCTCTTATTAGATAGATGCAATATGCTCGGGGTTTGTAAAAACGTAGCACAACAATGGCATACCACTCTCATGAAAGCAACCATAAATGGCAACACTTTGAAATCATTCTGTATTGCCTAATACTGCAGAAGTCAGAAAATAATAACATTCCTTTCATATTTCATTGTTGTAACTGCATTTCTGGATGGTTACTGTTTGTGAATCCTTTCACTCCTTTTCAGAGGTAGCCCAAAAAGGAGGCCTTTGTGACGTAATCTTGATCATCGCGATGAATTCGCCAAACAAATGGGAGTTGGAAAACCTTCTTTCTTTTATAGTTTTATATTTTTAACACTAAACTACACTTTGTTGCAAAATCCTCACTAGGTAATCTCACTTACCTCATATAACAATGAACCTAAACCTCTCCAATTTGAAAAAATGAATACCTGTCTCTTTAACACCATTCACCAAAACATCCTCTGCAGGTTCTCCATAGAAACCCACTAGAACCCGTAGGTCACAAGTTCACAGCACATTCCAGGAACGCCATACAAGTTACAAAATTAACTTCAGCAGATGTTGTGTACTGCACATACTGTGAAGCACATTTAACTCTTTTTGACATTTTTTTTCTATTTGCCAGAGCCAATCAAACATCTGTTTACTAATCATTTCCAAATACTGCCTACTTCTTCTCACCTGCATATTGCCTTCTACCCAATCACATATTCATTTGTTTTCAACAACCAGCCCACTTGCATTTTCACTATATTTCAACTGTGATTCAGCTGCAGACCTGTGCTGTGTGCTACTCTTTCTTCCTAAAAAAATACTTAGATTGTGAATTGTGGGCCACAGCTATGTATATTGCTCTGCTGAAACAGCCAAAAAAAGAGAAGTATTAATAAGGACTTGGGTTTGGCTAATTTGGACATTACCTGGATTGGGCTTAGAGGATTAAAGTTTCATCAATTACCACTTTTGGTTAAAACCATTGTGGATTCACCAGCCCCTGACCACTGGTGGCAATGACCTAGAATATTACCCTGGGTAGGACTAGAAATCCTATGAAGGATACCTTGCTGAATTGATGATGCTCTTCCCTCGCACTTTCTTGGTGTACTATAATATATGCCAAAGACAGAAATGGAAGTGGTTTAATCAATTCTGTCCACAGATTGACAAAGCCAGGAAACATGTTAATAACACTGTTTCTGCTGTCCTTAGAGACCATAACATCGGCTCTATCTACAACAACAATCTGTGTTTTGACATGCCTGGAATCTATAGAAGTGATGGAGTTCACTTTACAGACGAACGGCACAGGGTGTTTCTAAGCAATCTAAAACCTTGCATACTGTCTTATCTGTAGCTATCTTATACACACTATCAACACAAAACTCTTGTCAGAGCCACCCAAAAGCCCAAAATGTTGTTCTTTTTCTCTTTAAATACATATTTTTGCATTGTTTAAAAAATGTAACAACGTTGCGATAGTCACGATCATGTCACAAAATCGTAAATCGAAAGCAAACATTCAATGACCACCACAACATTCGACATTTTTAACTTAAAAAATGTATTATAAGTTTTACAATACACACATTAATAACTACATCACTGCTTAAAAAACATGTTTATGCACATATTTTTCTAAGGTCGCGATGACTTTGGTAACCACAACGATTGCATCTGTTTTAAGAGGTGTAAACCAGATATATGCACACATTTGTGAGTATTTTAGACACAATGGGTTTATTACTGTGCTATTTAAAGTCATATTTCTTTAGGGAGTTTGTATAAAAGACATATTTAAAACGGATTTTCTATTTTTGCTGTGATGCCAGGCATCACAACTATGTCAGCAGCTGCGATCACCGTGAATATGTCGCAAAATGACAAATCAAAAGCAGGCTTCAATAGCCACCACCACATTCAAAACTTATAACTGCAAAATGGATTATAAACAACACACTAAACACATTACTATATAAATGAGTCTATAATAACATATGTAACTCTCTTAATATCTCTATAGCACCTCAATAGCACAGTGCTTAATACTTTCAGTGGAATCTGACAATGCATGCATCACTATCTCAGTAACTCTTTGTGATACAGCGTCCCATGCGGCCCGGGAATTTCAAGATGGCCTCCACAACACTTCCTTCAGAACTGGTAGGCAGCGCACCAGACACACAGATGAATGTAGCCGAGACGTTAAACAATTCTCCCCGAAAGGGATGGGTGACGGCTGACAAGCGGATGGAGACGGCGAGTGCGGAAGAAGCATGGCGAGAACGAGAAGAGGAAATGGAGACTGCTGATGAGAGGAGAGAAATCCTACCGACGACGGCTGCAACCAAAGGAGTGGAGCAGGAGGAAGGTCGTGAAGAGGGAACTGAAGAAAAACATTGAGACACTGCCTGGAGGCAACGTTTATGTATCCAGCTGTCCCCAGGAGGTAGAGGATGCTGTGATATCCTTTGCCACGGCCTCAGGCAAGTTCTACTCCTTTGGTTTTTTCGGGAAGTTGACGGGGAGTCGGGAAGAAGCTACTCACTCACAAACCTGATTAAAATGGGCACTGGTGACGGGTAGTTAAGCTACTGGCTATAAATAATTTTGGATTGACCTTTTTTTTTCTTTTGTTTGTTTGGTTGCTTTATTACTCCAAGGGATGGACACTTCCTAGAGGGGACCTGGATTCAGAGTGGGTCCATGACTGACAGTGAAAACAGAAGGACATTTTTGTTGTTGTTGTTTGTTTGTGAGCCTTACAATAACTCCTCTGAGTAAACACTAAGAAATAAAACATTACGGAAACCAATAATGGCTTGACAATACTTAGAGACCCTTGACTACTTTTTGTAATAGTGAATGTAGTTATTTACCTTCATAGGTCCAATGAACTACCACACTCTCCCATTCACTGTAGATGTATTTGACTGGATCTGTGACAGGGTGCATCAGTTTATGAGTGGTTCTGTAACTAACAGTGTGACTGTCTCAGTGGATCTATGACTTGGTGATTGAGTGTCTCAATGGGTCTGTGATTGGTTGCATGGATCTCTAGGGTGATCTGTGAGTGGGTGCATGAGTGGTTTTGTGCATTTGTAATTGAGTGTGTGACTGTCTGACTGGTTCTGTGAGTGGATACATGGGTGTCTAAGTGGATTTCTGATTGGATGCATTAGTGTCTGTCTAGACTTGTCAACCGGGGTATCTCAGTATCTGAGCAGGTATCTCAATGGGTGAGTCAGTGTCTAGGTGGATCTCTGGGTGGTTGTATCAGTGTCTGAGTGCCCTCTCACTGAGTGTATCAGTGTCTCACTAGGTGTCTCAGTGGGTCTGTCAATGTTTTAGTTCATCTCTGAGTGCATGCATCATTGTTTGAGTGCCTATATGAGTCGGTGCATCAATGAGTGTGTCTACCAGGGTCTGTGAGTGGATGCATTGGTCTCTCAGTGGGACTGCGAATGTCTGTGTGGGTCTGGCAATAGGTATAATATTCTCTGAATTGGTCTGTGACTAGGTGCATAAGTCTCTGAGTGGGTGTGTATGTGAGTTGGTACATGACTCTCTGTCAAGACATATCAGTAGGTGCGTGAGACTTGGAATAACTCTGCCAATCTGTGCATAAGTCTTTCAAAGAGTATGTCACTGGCTGCATGCGTTTATACCTTGATATATCAGTAGGTACATTACTATCTCAGTTAGTATGCTCCTGGGTGGATAAGACTCTCAATGGTCTGTGAATGGGTGCATAACTCACTGACTGGGGTCTAAAAGCAGGTAACTTAGTCTCTATGTGGGTATGCAAACTGGGTGCATGAGTTTCTGAGTGAGTCTGTTAGTGGGTCTGTGAGATGGTGCAAGTGTACCTGAATAGATATGTGAGTGCATGCTTGAGTGTCTTATGTCTGAGAGTGGTTGTGTGAGTGTCTGATCAGGTCTGTGAGTGGGTGCATGAGTCTCTCAGTAGGTCTGTGAGTGGATGCATGAGTGTCTGAGTGGGTCTGTGAGTGAGTGTATTAATATCTGAGTGGGTCTGTGAGTGGGTGCATGAGTCTCCCAGAAGGTCTGGGGTGGGTATGTGAGTCTCAGAGTAGGTCAGTGAGTGGCTGCATCAGTCTATGAGGGGGTCTGTGAGCTGGTGTTTGAGTCTCTGAGTTAGTCAGTGAGTGGGTGCGTGACTGTCTCAGTGGTTCTATGAGGGGATGCACAAGTGCATGAGTGGGTCTGTTAGTGGGTACTTAAGTATCTGATTGGGTAAGCCAGTGGGTGTATGAGTCTCTGAGTGGGTCTGTGAGTTGGAACAAGAGTACCTGAATAGATCTGTGAGTGATTGCTTGAGTGTTTGATTAGATCTGAGAGTGGGTATATGGGTCTATGATTGTGTCTGTGAGTGGTTGTGTGAGTGTCTGAGTGGGTCTCTGTGTAGTGTAGGTGCACATGTCTCTGAGTAGGTCTGTGTGTAGATGTGTGAGTCTCTCTGTGATTGGATGCATGAATGTCTGAGTGGGTCTGTGAGTAGGTGCATGACTCCCTGAGTTTGTCAGTGAGTGGGTGCATAAATGCCTAGGTGAGTCTGTGAGTGGGTATAAGAAGCTCTAAGTGTGTATGTGAGTGGGTGCATACGTCTATGAATGGCTCTCTAAGTGGGTGTGTAATTCTCTGAGCGAGTCTGTACATAAGTGCATGATTCTCTGAGTGAATCTGTAAGTGGATGCATGAGTTTCTGAAAGGCTATGTGAGTGGGTGCATCAGTATCTAGGTGGGTATGTCAATGGGTGTATAAGTGTCTGAGTGAGTTTCTGAGGGCGTACATGAGTCTGTGACTGTGACTGGCGAGTGTGCACAAATATATATATTTTTTATATTTTCACAAATATTCATGATGTCGCCATGATATTTGCAATGTCGACGTGATGTTACAAGTGGGCCATCCTGGCGATTGCATCATTGTCATGAATATCGCACCCAATTAAAAAAACTATTTTGTACACATAACTTAAGTCACTAACACCCCCAGTTCTCAAACATGGTGTAAGAGTTTCTCCACCCTGACCCCCTATATTAGCATTTCACCCAAATTTTCACCCCTGGAAACCATTCCCAGTTGATAAAATGGAGGCTGCAACTTTCTGCTCAGGTTGTGACCAGCAAATCAGAGCATTCCTGTTAACGCACGCTTTCGCGATTCATCGCTAAGTTGGCACGAAATATCAGTGGCCGGAGATACCACAAACGATTTCAACTAAAATATCTCAAAAACTGCTGAATGTCTTTGCACCAAAAAATAAAAAAAGTACAATCTGCATAACAACATCTACCTTTCTGCCAAATTTGGTGTAATTCAGTCCAGTGGTTCAGGTTGTACATTTGACAATGCATTACTATGGGAATTCAGATGGGAAAACTCACTTTATTTAAACTCCCTTTTTCTCAGCCCCACTCAACAGTTAACCCTGAAACTTCCCATGCAACATAACTTACTTTGACACTTTTTTTTGCAAATATCATGAAGATTCATCAAACAGCGTCAAACATATGGACTTGTTGAAAAACACTTTTTTTAATGGAAACTAGGTCCTAACTATAACTAACTACTGGCAACAAATATCACGGAGGGGTGGTAGCCACTCTGTAGTTATAGTTAAGGTCACCAGAGATAGGGATTTTTTCAATTTTTGCACCTGTTTGACTTATGTTCGCAAAACTTTGCAGACATGGTGCACATGGTTCATTGTTGGAGGATTGAAATTGTTGTGGTGTTTGGTCAAGGGTGTGCAAAGAAAAAAGGGGATCCCAAAGCGGGCATAAAATCTAATGCATTTTCTGTAGATGTTTCTATTTTGCGTAGAATGCAAACCATCAGTCGGATTTGATGAAAATTTGGATGCATTAACTTTCAGGGTGTTTACATGATTCTCTGGGGCTGTAGGGCAGGTAAGTTGGGTAAGTATTTTATAAGTTGCAAGGTTTCTTAACTTAGTAGTATCTGTTGCCGCAGTGGTAGCTTAGTAGTACTACGGTACATAGCGATGACAAGTCATTAGATGATTGGCTAATGAATGACTTTAGAAAAGTTTAAGACAGCCATGTTGTTTTGAGGTTGACTTTGATGGTGTTCTGCATAACGCCTTAAAATCTAGATAAATATTTGGTTTGATATTTTTCCGATACCTATTACCACTTTACTAAAGTGGTATTAGGTAGGGAAAAATATTTATAACTTTATAAATATTCCTAAAGAAGATACACAATACTGCAGTACTATCGCAGCATCAAAAAAAGTATTTTTAAAAAAAATTTAAAATACATTGTAAGACACTAAATGTTACAAATATTTAAATTACTGCACTACTTACAAACAAAATGCAGTTAATCAAAGACTGCTATAAAAGTATATAGAAAATGATCAACCGATGTTTATCAATAACCACTTAAAATAAATGCTAATAGGTAGTAAACAACAATACAACCTAATACTTACCTATATTTAAGACACTAACACAGAACACAGCAAAATACAGACTGCAGAACAATGCAAAGTTGTCAGAAATACTGAATGGCTGCCTTTTACCTTTGGTAAACAGAGTCAGAAACCAATTACATAATCAGTTTTTTTCCCTTATGCACCGTGGTATACCATAGCACAATATATCATTACATTCTATTCAACTTATAACTTTAACACTAATTGCACTATTTACATATACAACCAGAAAGTAACATTTACACATTATAATACATATATATTCGGCCACATAACATTGAGACACTTTAACACACTTTAACGGTATGTCATCATCATCATCATCATAACTTTATTTGGATAAAACATATCCAGAAAAGAAATAACACGTTATACAATAATAAAACATGCAAAATAGCAATAGATTAAAACATGAAAGCACATAAAAAGTTCAGTGCATTACAGAGCTATTAAGATACAATTATACAGTATTCATTGAGTTACGAGCTCGGACAGCAGTTTTCAAACAGGCCCTCACACGAAACATTAACTCATCCTCACCTAATTTGAGAAGAGTCCTATATTCTTCTCTGTGATCTACAAAAAAACATAACAAATGTCATAGGGATTGGCCGAAGCGCCCATCACAAAGGCAGGGAGAGGAATCAAAGTTAGCATGAAAACCCAAAGAGAAGCATAGTAAATACTTGACAGTGCCTGCCCTGAGACCAAAAAGGAGTCTGCGTTCCCAGAGGCCAATAAGTGTGGTCATATATCCATCCAGTAAATAGTAATTCTCAATGTTCAAAAACAAGGGCAAGCTCGGTTTACCGGCCTCTTTGGCCAGTCTATCCTCGCGGTAACACTAGTATAGGGCCACCCGAACCTCCTTTAGGCTTATTGTGTCACGGTCCTCAGGATTATCAAAAACGTGTGCATAGCTAACCCTACACAAATTGGTTCTCACCCCTGCTAACCATGGGATATCCATACCTTTCTCACATTTAAGGCAGTCTACTATAATGTCTCTGGTATGAAACGCTGCCTTGTTTTCCATATGTCTAACCAGAAAAGGGGGGGCAGGTTCTAATATACTCTTGAACATAGTGTAGATGGAATTCCCTATGACACACATATTGGGGCTCATAAAAGCTTACAACTAAACCTGTTTTCTTCATTCTTCTTTGTATTGTAAACACAATAAGGCCAACTCCATCAATACTAAATAAATCAGTGAGAGTTGGGCAATAGTATATTTTCCAATAATTAAATTTATATTGAGACATTGTTTGACTGTACCCACGTTATTTCTAAACCCATGTTGACAGGGGTGCAGAGTGGAGTTCTCCTCAGCCCACTTTAACGGTACGTCTTATTGCATTTACAATCTCCACTGTTCACCACTCCACTCAGAGTTCACTTTACGTCACTCCATACTATTTACTGTATGCTAATCCACTTCAAAACACTCCAGTACATGCCCCTACATTGTATGCAAATCCACTAAATGTCACTCCACTGTACACTACTCTACTCCAATGTACGCCCCTATACTGATCACAACCTACGCTATTGCACTGTACATAACTCCATGTTACCCTTCTGTACTCTATGCTATTACACTCTGCCACACTTTATGGTACACTACTGTAGTCTATGCTATCCCACTATATAACTATTTTAAAGAAAATTGTATGCCAAATGCAATAACGTCCAAATAGGTCGATAACTTGTCATTATTATGCTTTGCATCATCGAGAATTTATAAAACCATATAGTGGGTAATAAATGACTTCAATGTGACAATATGTTACTCATTTGCTCTGTTGGCACACAAACTGTTAGTACAATCATTGGAGTTGGATGTAATTAAGCAAAATGAAGATGGTGACGGTTTGTCAGTGAGACCGGAAAAGTAGGTACAGTAGTGCAGGTGCCATAGCTGCAAATACCTCAAAGAAAACCCAATGCACAGCACAGCCACCATGAGATGCTTACAAAAGCGCAAGCCTAGGAGGATTGTTGCTGAGCCCTGGCAATTGCTCCAACATTTAGCGACACCATACGGCTCACAGACTCTGATCAACTTGGCTCTTCGAGAGAAAAAGACACGTCCTCATCCCAGAATAATCAGTAAGGGTCAGTGGTCTTCTCAATGGTGAACCCACAAACTGAAGATGATCTCCTCTAATTAATTATGAACTTACTTTGCTGATCTATATGTTTTGTCACTTTGAAGTCAGAAACGGTTGCCTTTGGTCTTACTCTGTTATCGCACCTGCTTCACCAAAGTTTGTGGCTGTATGCCCCTTCAGCACTGCATGCACGCCTGCAATTGATCATTATGCTGCTCCTGCAACATTCTATTAGTTAAGCTTTCCCTATCTACTTGCTAGATACTGTCACTGGGTTAGGCCAGGAACATACCATTACGTTGTCCTGCATCTCAAAGCGCACCCTGCATATGAGTTACACTTTGGGGGCCCAGGTAAAGAACTGTCTGACCGGCAACTCCCCTCACCACCCTACATATATTGGTTCTGGGTAATCCAATGGTTTGGACATGAGGCTGTTTGCCTCATGCCCTACATTTTTCATTTTGTTACTGCTGATTTTGTTTACACTGAACTGGGACGCAGTTAGACTCTCACTTTAAAGCCCTACAGCACAGCAGTGGTAAGATGCAACACACATCACCTGATGAATGAACTGGGGTGGGTGGCCTTGTACCATAAAGTGCCCAGACAAAATCTGCCATTATTCAGTTGATTGCACTTACACTCCTTACTTGGTAATACGCTGTATGCACATTGCCCTCCATAGGTACACACTATGCTCTTACATCAAACAGCAATGGATGCACATTGTTTTCTTTCAAGAGTCACATAGAGCGACATCTGATGCTAATAAATTTCAGAAGTGTTGGCAAGGACAAATATACTCTAACTTTCCTGTGTACTCTATTGGTGCCTTGGTGTGGGCAGGAGTTTCGTTCCAACCACGCTCTGCAGTAAAAATGGGAGGTACGTCCTTGTGGAGGGTCGATTGGATGGAGTCCATGTCCTCCTTGGTAGTATCTGCACCCACCAACATTGACCAAGCTGTATTTCTGACCATAATATCTGATCATTGCACAATGTACTTGCATCCCCTGGATCCTAAGTGGTGATTTCATTTGTGTACTGGATACTATGCTAAAGAGATCACATCCCACTTTCCTCAGGCCCCCACAGTCCACAACTCTAGGGTCCAGTCTCAATGGCTTTCACATTGTTCTTTACTTTACATATGCAGGCAGCGTAACCCCAGTATTAAAGTATACTCCTTATACTCAACCCCACATGATTTATGTGTGTACCTCGAAACAATAATATGCTCTGATTCACTTAGCTTACTCGCAATATTCTCTAAATATTTGGGTAGAACTTTCTCACACCACCACATGCTGTTAGTGGGGTACCAGTGTGGGAAGACTTCCCCTCCAATTCTGACTTGGAGCCACCAACACGAAGCCTTGGAGGACTGGGCATAACACCTCACTAACTACTTCTTTGATGTGGGTGGAGTTGTAGGCATTTAAGGTGGTGACCAGGCACAGTTGCATCCAAGCTGTGGAACGAGCTCTCAAAACATCAGGAGCCCTATTTGTCTAGTAGTTGTGTCACACTTGCACCACTCAACGGGGTGCATGCACAATGAAACTACTAAATGCGATTTATCGAGCCACACAAGGCCACCTTGCATAGCTGAGTGGCTTGATAAATCTGGAGTAACACAGCGCAATTTGCTGCATTGCGTTATTGTGCCACAGGGAGGTGTTCCATGGGTGGTGCGTGGGTGTTCCCAAGCAACACCCAAGGAGTTTGATGCATCCCAGATTTACCCTGTAGGACAAATACTCTCTATTTAGTACCCTAAAATGAAGTACACTGTGCAGAGAGTCCAGTGGATCTGCAATATGTGTGCAGAGTTAAAAGCAGGTAATTCTAGTGTACTTTTTGTGGTAGTATTGGCGAGCAGTTAGGCTTATCAGAGGGTACTGCTAAGCATTTGCTGTCACACATAGAGGCAATAACTGAGACACACACTCAAGACTACATCTGAGACCAATTAGGATATGTATTTTATATATATGTATATTTAGAAACCTAGAACTTTTCTCAGCAGTTAATAAATGCTTTTTATGACAATTTTGAACCGCATGCAATTTAAGACTGAAATGCTGGCAGGTTTTAATCAACAGCAGTCAATATGGTCAGGCAGAGACTGTCACGGTCAAGGGTAGAAAAGCATAGGGTTAGATAGTAGAGTACCGATAAATACATTTACCGTCACAGTCGATGGAAGCAACACTTCACCACAGAGTTTCAGGGGGACAACGGTCACCCAGAGTTCAGGGGAAGTTATACCCAGGGGAGTCAGAGTTTTGGAAGTTCCAGGCACAGCAGGCAGTTCTGACTTACCTGAATTGCAGATGCTGGAGGTTTTAGGATGCAGAATTGGATCTTCACTGGAGGCATTCAGCTACCAGTGCAGTGAGGGCAGTCCATCGCAGTTGGGGCCGTTGTGCCCAGGTTGCTGCTTTTACGCAGTTGAAGCCACCAGAAAGTGGGTAAAGGCTCATAGGAATGTGGCTGCTTCCAGAGTTGGGCACAGGTACTCTGAAAATCCCTCGTGCTGGTGGATGCATTGAAGGGGTCGTTACTAAACTGGTGACCAACAGGCCTTGACTGCAGCAACTTATGGATTACAAGGTGAATCACGTCGACACATTCTGTACTGGTCTACACCTCGTGGCGGTCTTATACAGGTGGTGTGGCGGGGACTAGTACCACTAGTCCCAATGGAGGTCCCAGTCAATTGGCAAAGGCAGGTATGCCTCCGAAGTTCTTGGAGCCTGCACAGATGTCAGGTAGGAACAGCAGACCCCAGTTGTTAAGTCTTTTCACAGTTGTCAGGGTTTCGTGCTGGTTTCTTCTGCAGTAGGGCTCAGTTCCTGGATCAGCAGCATGTCTACTGCCTTTATCTTCTTTGGGTCTGTGGATTTTGAATTCAAGATCTCATGAAGCCACCTAAATACTGAATTTGTGGGCGATACAAGGGCAGACAGGTAGTAGCCAATTGGCTACTTACATTTAGGTTGTCTACACCATCTAGTGACCAATTCCTGTGGGAAGAGGCACTACCCTAGCCCAGATTGAAGGTTTTCCCACCATCTCAAGATGGTGGAATTTCAGGAGAAGGGTTCACCTCTCCTGCTCCACCCTAGGGAATGGTGTAAGCTGAGGGGGACTCTCCTACTTATTGAACTAATTTTCCCACCTTTCCTCTTGCCAAAAGTGGATCAAGAAAGGGGCTTTGGCCTCCCCCACTACCTGAGGGTTCCTGGGTTGGATTTAAAAGGCAGCATCACCTTTGAAGCTTCCCAACTGGTAAGACCATCATGTCCTGGGGGAGGTTTCTGAGTATTTCTGGTTATGAGGATGTGCAGGAGAGCTATATTTAGAAAGAATAAATTAAAATATAAATGAGGGTTTTCTTCCTAGTTTGTGAGTCTGTAAGCATTGAGGGACACAGCAACTAAGTCGTTATCATGGGTCTTTTGGTCTGGGGCAGAGCCTTTGACAGCAGTGGGGAATTAGACTGTTTAGGAAGGGTTCTCTGTGATAGGGAAGATGAGAAGTGCAGTTTGGGCTAGATGAACCTCTACTTGCACTGGTCTTCTCCAGGGTCAGATGCCTATAGTTGGATTAGTGATTGTTGTACTCTCTCTGGTGTCCTAATTATGGACATTCTGTTGGTGTCAGCGGGATATGGTCCAAGATGTAATGTTAGGTTAGTTAGCTGAGATAAGGGAAATCCAGGTAAATGGCCAGAGAGGGCTACACATTGCAATTCCAAATGTAGAGAATATATTCTGAGATGGTGCAGAGATAAAACTTGGGGGAGGACGGCTAGAGGGGGCAATGAAAGACCAGAAGTGCTGTTAGGACTTATGAGTTTCTTCCATGATATATGTTTGTACCTATAGCTAATTGCTCAAATATTAAAATGTAACACTTGGAACTGAGCTTCAAATTATCAGCAGAAATGTACTAATTCTTGAACATTATCTGTTAAGGAGGTTGAACAATGTTTCCCCTCCCCACCCTGCAACTCTACTATAGTTCTGTTGAGGATGGCAGAGCTCTCAATCAGTCCAATCAAGTAGGGAAATAGTTATAAATGATAGGGTAGCCACTTACTAAGACGTTGTAAGAGTTGAAGCATGTTTGTCAGTTTTGTGAGATAATGTTGAGGTTTTTTCTTCTTGTGTAGATTTGAGCAAATATCTGGAATGATTTCAATGACGGTTTTGATGTTGTCTTTGCTGGTGCAGATCTTCCGAGGTCCATTTTCTTATACCTTCCTCAATACAAGTCTTCTCTTTACACGACGTCACTAAATCTATGCTGTCTTTCACGTGAGCAGAGTACAAGAAAACCAGCAGCAGAAGAGCTGTATTCATGTCTGACAGGGTCTAGTCATCTAACTATTAGTTGAAAGCTTCAGGATCTGTGAACTCTAGTTTGTGGCCTATGTGTGTTATAAGCATGGTCTCTGGCTCCAGTATTCTGAAACTGATGTCCAACGTTTTACGCTTAGGCCTCAGGACGAAGAAATGCTTCCTCTTTGTAGTTTTCTGCAGAAAAGTATTGAGACACAGATATCTTTATATCTCCAAACATAAATGCTCCTTTGTGTTTTACTTCTTGTAGTGTCTTTCTATGCTATTTGTATTGAGGAAGCAGGCTATTTTTGGCTCTGGGCATTTTGAGGGCCAGAATCCTGTGTCCTTTCTCCTTTGAAATTTTAATGGAGGGCAAATGTCAAGCCTGTTAATTCTGGTAAAAAGTCTTTGACATAGGTTGTTCCTCCTGCTCATGTCTTCGCAGTCAGTAAGCATTTCTTGTATTTGCCAATGGGCTTCTTCCCATTCTTTTGCTGTTGACATCTTATTTCTAACTTTTGCTAGTTGTTTCCATGAGACTCGCTCTTTCAGTGCACAAGGAGGATAGTTTAGAGAAAGTTCTCAGCATGTTTTCTTTTATAGGAATCACTGGTAAATTGAGTGCATTGAGCTCTGGCAGGATCCTTTCTAGGGTTGTGTCCTCTGCTATTGCATCTGTCATTCATTTTGTCTTGGCACATTTGCCTGTCACCACTTCAGTGTATAGGAGCGGCCTGGCTGATTTTACATGTGGCCCATGGGTGGTGTTTGAGATTTTACTATTGTTATTCCTCAGGGAGAGCTGGTGATTTTCTGTCACTTTGTATCACTGTTGTCAGATGTGGCAACTGGAGAAGAGGAACAGGGGCTACTTTGATCCCCGGCAAATGTGGCCCTCTGGCTAATTGACCCTCCTGAGCCAGGTGGGGTATGAATCTTCGAGGACAATAGGGTTTAGACTACTCTTTCTTGGCTTTAAGCCATTGAACCGCTGGTTAAGTCAGGTTTGGAATTGGTTTGATGTCTATTGCCTTTACTTTTCTATGAAATTTAATACGCAGTGAAGCAGTACACCTGTATTTTGGCACTGCTGTTGTTATATTATTTAACCACATTTGGTTAAGTATCTTGATTCCAGGGATTTAATACCTAAAATATTACAAACAAACACCTAGGTACTCACTTCACCAGCAACCACCTCCTCGACAACACTCAATCCAAATTCAGGCCCACCCACAGTACAGAGACCACCCTCATCACCACAATGAACAGAGTTGACAATGCAGCCCTCATCCTATGTGAACATTCGCAGCCTTTGACTCTGTCTCCCACTCCATCCTTATCTAATGACTGCATTAAGCTGGCATACATGGTCCAGCACTTTTCTGGATTTGATCCTTCCTAACAAACCAACCTCAGTCAGTCAGCCAGGCCCCTTTCACCTCATATGCCATCAACCTCATCAGCAGAGTTCCACAAGGATCCTCACCTGGCCCCATTCTGTTCAAAGCCTACATGACCTCACACACCAGTGGCATCTGCAAATACAATTTAAACATCATAACCTATCTGTCACTCAGCTTATACTTTCCATTTTCGAGAAAATGCCAAACACCTGTTTCATTGAAGAAACAAAGATTAAAAGGATGTTGTAGTAAGTTGAAAGTGTCAGTTAAAACATATCATTACAAGCTAAAATAAAACCACTGAAATTCACCAGTAAGAGTAAACTCAACTAGCAATAACTTGTGCAGTAAAGTAACTATATCATGCACCCTCACCATGCACTGCTATTTTCTTTCCATAATACATCACTATTGACATGTTCTATGACATAATGTATACCTTCACTGCAGCATTTGAAATTATATCATTCATGACAAAACTGTGCATGGCGGGGCGTGAGTTATAGTTACTTTACTGCACAAATTATAGTAACTTGAGATAACTGGTTTTGAAATTCTTACAAATCAGAAATAGAAATATGAACCACATATTTGAAGGCTAAATATATTTTATTTTATGCCAAAAAATCCACAGGCATCATTTATATCAGTTTAAAAACATGAACGCCCACTGAAACAAGCAAAGCCACTGTATGGATATGTTATCGATGTACTGCCTATTTTTGCTTCAATATGGAAAGCATAGATCACCAAGGATGGCTATGTCCAACTCATTAAATCTTGTAAACAATGATGGGGCATATCATCAAGGGCTGAAGATATAATTATCGCCGCTTTAGCGTCAGTTTTTGGGCAAAAAGCGGCGATAATTATATTGCATTATTTGCAAGGACACGCTAGCGCGTGTTTCCTTGATTCAGCTCCCCTTTTGTTCACACCTCGCTTTGCATCTCTAATGAGATGCAAAGGAGGCATGCCTGACAAAACACCATGGGTAAAATATCGCTACCCCAGCTTCGTGATATCATCAACGAGGGGTAGAGATATTTTAAATCCCATTAACTATGCGTGACTAAGGCATAGCTAACATGGGAGGTGGATTATGGTGATACGACCACAGGGTCTTATCACCAAGGCTATCTCTGTTTTGGGTGCAACATCGCTGGTTTTCCAGCGATGTTGGCCCATTTCCCTGGAATATTATCTCCCTGGAGTAACGCGTTGTTAATAACGCGTTACCAGGGCGATAAATTCCAGTGATAGATGGCGATAAATAAACAAGCGCTAAGCGCGTTTTGCATTTATTTATCGCCGTCCTAGTAAATATGCCCGATGTACTTTAAGGTGTATAGACAATCAAGGAATCCATCATCCCAGATGATAGAGAAAAATCATAGATGCTTATTATATCTATCTAATTTGCCATCCTCCTGTGAAGTAGGCTGTGTTTTTGCCATGTTGTGCACATTATGTAGAATAGGTAGTATTATTACTCATGGAGAAAAAGCATAATTTTTATATTTTTGCCTGCCCAAGGAACTCTTAATGTGAGGATGTTACTAAGTACGAATAAGTGAAAGAGCAATTATAAGCTAACTAGCTAAACTCTGCTTTAAGAAAACTTATTCATAGGCACTCACCATCTAAGTGAACCAAAACTTGGCAGTTCGGTCTGGACTGTTCCCATGAGGCACAGGGTCAAGACTGATTTGCATATAGCTGTGTCAAAGACATCTTTTTGCCCACACTGGTTTTTCATGGCAATCCTCTAAAATAAAATATCTGGGCTTGTGATTCGCTCCGACAATTCCTGAAATATTAAAACTAAATTTCGATCACATTACTAAAGCATTAAATTATACTATTACACGTTGTCATCCTCTTTTTTCTCCCTTGGTTGGGCTAAATGGACTCGATTAAAATGATGCTCACCCCTCTGAGTGGGTATTATTTTCTTTTAATTGATTATCTCTTAAAATAATTCTTTAAAAAAAGGTAAACCCCCTCGCATAGCTTTGTCTTCTTTAAAAAAAGATAAATCTATTGGAGGTCTTAGATTTCACGATTTCAAAACTTATCACTCTGCATTTTCCCTAAAACAAGCTGCCTGTTAGCTCTCTTTGGAGCATCCCGTATTTCCTCCATTGTGGATAAAAATAGAGAAATTTCCCATTACCCCCTTCGATTTTCAGGAAATTCTTGCTTTTACTTCTATTTCATCTTTACGTTTCCCTATCATTTCTCACTCCCGTAAACTCTTTGTTCCTCTCTTACCATGATCAAATCCCTCAATTAACTCTTATCAACAACAATTCATTTGGTATAATAAATCATTACGAATTAAGAACCATTCTATATACTGGAAAAATTGGTGTTCAAAGGGCTTGTGTTGGATTTCTCAACTTCAACTTGATGATCAACTCCTTTCATTTACTGATCTTCAAACAAAATTTTCTTCACTAGCTTCCTTTACATTGCAATATGATCTTCTATGTCCCTCCCTCAACCAATATCTTCTTACATTACAAAATACTTTCAACCTCCCTGCATAAGTCTTTCTCCAATATTAGATACCCCCTCTGCATCCACTATATACAAATCCTTACAATTGCCCCGGATAGACTCAAATCAAAGACTGAATTGACTTGGGAAAAGTAATTTTACATTGTTGCTCAACTAAGGGTGGGCGACAAATTCCGTTCCGTTTCTGAGGGCGTACATGAGTCTGTGACTGTGACTGGCGAGTGTGCACAAATATATATATTTTTTATATTTTCACAAATATTCATGATGTCGCCATGATATTTGCAATGTCGACGTGATGTTACAAGTGGGCCATCCTGGCGATTGCATCGTTGTCATGAATATCGCACCCAATTAAAAAAACTATTTTGTACACATAACTTAAGTCACTAACACCCCCAGTTCTCAAACATGGTGTAAGAGTTTCTCCACCCTGACCCCCTATATTAGCATTTCACCCAAATTTTCACCCCTGGAAACCATTCCCAGTTGATAAAATGGAGGCTGCAACTTTCTGCTCAGGTTGTGACCAGCAAATCAGAGCATTCCTGTTAACGCACGCTTTCGCGATTCATCGCTAAGTTGGCACGAAATATCAGTGGCCGGAGATACCACAAACGATTTCAACTAAAATATCTCAAAAACTGCTGAATGTCTTTGCACCAAAAAATAAAAAAAGTACAATCTGCATAACAACATCTACCTTTCTGCCAAATTTGGTGTAATTCAGTCCAGTGGTTCAGGTTGTACATTTGACAATGCATTACTATGGGAATTCAGATGGGAAAACTCACTTTATTTAAACTCCCTTTTTCTCAGCCCCACTCAACAGTTAACCCTGAAACTTCCCATGCAACATAACTTACTTTGACACTTTTTTTTGCAAATATCATGAAGATTCATCAAACAGCGTCAAACATATGGACTTGTTGAAAAACACTTTTTTTAATGGAAACTAGGTCCTAACTATAACTAACTACTGGCAACAAATATCACGGAGGGGTGGTAGCCACTCTCTAGTTATAGTTAAGGTCACCAGAGATAGGGATTTTTTCAATTTTTGCACCTGTTTGACTTATGTTCGCAAAACTTTGCAGACATGGTGCACATGGTTCATTGTTGGAGGATTGAAATTGTTGTGGTGTTTGGTCAAGGGTGTGCAAAGAAAAAAGGGGATCCCAAAGCGGGCATAAAATCTAATGCATTTTCTGTAGATGTTTCTATTTTGCGTAGAATGCAAACCATCAGTCGGATTTGATGAAAATTTGGATGCATTAACTTTCAGGGTGTTTACATGATTCTCTGGGGCTGTAGGGCAGGTAAGTTGGGTAAGTATTTTATAAGTTGCAAGGTTTCTTAACTTAGTAGTATCTGTTGCCGCAGTGGTAGCTTAGTAGTACTACGGTACATAGCGATGACAAGTCATTAGATGATTGGCTAATGAATGACTTTAGAAAAGTTTAAGACAGCCATGTTGTTTTGAGGTTGACTTTGATGGTGTTCTGCATAACGCCTTAAAATCTAGATAAATATTTGGTTTGATATTTTTCCGATACCTATTACCACTTTACTAAAGTGGTATTAGGTAGGGAAAAATATTTATAACTTTATAAATATTCCTAAAGAAGATACACAATACTGCAGTACTATCGCAGCATCAAAAAAAGTATTTTTAAAAAAAATTTAAAATACATTGTAAGACACTAAATGTTACAAATATTTAAATTACTGCACTACTTACAAACAAAATGCAGTTAATCAAAGACTGCTATAAAAGTATATAGAAAATGATCAACCGATGTTTATCAATAACCACTTAAAATAAATGCTAATAGGTAGTAAACAACAATACAACCTAATACTTACCTATATTTAAGACACTAACACAGAACACAGCAAAATACAGACTGCAGAACAATGCAAAGTTGTCAGAAATACTGAATGGCTGCCTTTTACCTTTGGTAAACAGAGTCAGAAACCAATTACATAATCAGTTTTTTTCCCTTATGCACCGTGGTATACCATAGCACAATATATCATTACATTCTATTCAACTTATAACTTTAACACTAATTGCACTATTTACATATACAACCAGAAAGTAACATTTACACATTATAATACATATATATTCGGCCACATAACATTGAGACACTTTAACACACTTTAACGGTATGTCATCATCATCATCATCATAACTTTATTTGGATAAAACATATCCAGAAAAGAAATAACACGTTATACAATAATAAAACATGCAAAATAGCAATAGATTAAAACATGAAAGCACATAAAAAGTTCAGTGCATTACAGAGCTATTAAGATACAATTATACAGTATTCATTGAGTTACGAGCTCGGACAGCAGTTTTCAAACAGGCCCTCACACGAAACATTAACTCATCCTCACCTAATTTGAGAAGAGTCCTATATTCTTCTCTGTGATCTACAAAAAAACATAACAAATGTCATAGGGATTGGCCGAAGCGCCCATCACAAAGGCAGGGAGAGGAATCAAAGTTAGCATGAAAACCCAAAGAGAAGCATAGTAAATACTTGACAGTGCCTGCCCTGAGACCAAAAAGGAGTCTGCGTTCCCAGAGGCCAATAAGTGTGGTCATATATCCATCCAGTAAATAGTAATTCTCAATGTTCAAAAACAAGGGCAAGCTCGGTTTACCGGCCTCTTTGGCCAGTCTATCCTCGCGGTAACACGAGTATAGGGCCACCCGAACCTCCTTTAGGCTTATTGTGTCACGGTCCTCAGGATTATCAAAAACGTGTGCATAGCTAACCCTACACAAATTGGTTCTCACCCCTGCTAACCATGGGATATCCATACCTTTCTCACATTTAAGGCAGTCTACTATAATGTCTCTGGTATGAAACGCTGCCTTGTTTTCCATATGTCTAACCAGAAAAGGGGGGGCAGGTTCTAATATACTCTTGAACATAGTGTAGATGGAATTCCCTATGACACACATATTGGGGCTCATAAAAGCTTACAACTAAACCTGTTTTCTTCATTCTTCTTTGTATTGTAAACACAATAAGGCCAACTCCATCAATACTAAATAAATCAGTGAGAGTTGGGCAATAGTATATTTTCCAATAATTAAATTTATATTGAGACATTGTTTGACTGTACCCACGTTATTTCTAAACCCATGTTGACAGGGGTGCAGAGTGGAGTTCTCCTCAGCCCACTTTAACGGTATGTCTTATTGCATTTACAATCTCCACTGTTCACCACTCCACTCAGAGTTCACTTTACGTCACTCCATACTATTTACTGTATGCTAATCCACTTCAAAACACTCCAGTACATGCCCCTACATTGTATGCAAATCCACTAAATGTCACTCCACTGTACACTACTCTACTCCAATGTACGCCCCTATACTGATCACAACCTACGCTATTGCACTGTACATAACTCCATGTTACCCTTCTGTACTCTATGCTATTACACTCTGCCACACTTTATGGTACACTACTGTAGTCTATGCTATCCCACTATATAACTATTTTAAAGAAAATTGTATGCCAAATGCAATAACGTCCAAATAGGTCGATAACTTGTCATTATTATGCTTTGCATCATCGAGAATTTATAAAACCATATAGTGGGTAATAAATGACTTCAATGTGACAATATGTTACTCATTTGCTCTGTTGGCACACAAACTGTTAGTACAATCATTGGAGTTGGATGTAATTAAGCAAAATGAAGATGGTGACGGTTTGTCAGTGAGACCGGAAAAGTAGGTACAGTAGTGCAGGTGCCATAGCTGCAAATACCTCAAAGAAAACCCAATGCACAGCACAGCCACCATGAGATGCTTACAAAAGCGCAAGCCTAGGAGGATTGTTGCTGAGCCCTGGCAATTGCTCCAACATTTAGCGACACCATACGGCTCACAGACTCTGATCAACTTGGCTCTTCGAGAGAAAAAGACACGTCCTCATCCCAGAATAATCAGTAAGGGTCAGTGGTCTTCTCAATGGTGAACCCACAAACTGAAGATGATCTCCTCTAATTAATTATGAACTTACTTTGCTGATCTATATGTTTTGTCACTTTGAAGTCAGAAACGGTTGCCTTTGGTCTTACTCTGTTATCGCACCTGCTTCACCAAAGTTTGTGGCTGTATGCCCCTTCAGCACTGCATGCACGCCTGCAATTGATCATTATGCTGCTCCTGCAACATTCTATTAGTTAAGCTTTCCCTATCTACTTGCTAGATACTGTCACTGGGTTAGGCCAGGAACATACCATTACGTTGTCCTGCATCTCAAAGCGCACCCTGCATATGAGTTACACTTTGGGGGCCCAGGTAAAGAACTGTCTGACCGGCAACTCCCCTCACCACCCTACATATATTGGTTCTGGGTAATCCAATGGTTTGGACATGAGGCTGTTGCCTCATGCCCTACATTTTTCATTTTGTTACTGCTGATTTTGTTTACACTGAACTGGGACGCAGTTAGACTCTCACTTTAAAGCCCTACAGCACAGCAGTGGTAAGATGCAACACACATCACCTGATGAATGAACTGGGGTGGGTGGCCTTGTACCATAAAGTGCCCAGACAAAATCTGCCATTATTCAGTTGATTGCACTTACACTCCTTACTTGGTAATACGCTGTATGCACATTGCCCTCCATAGGTACACACTATGCTCTTACATCAAACAGCAATGGATGCACATTGTTTTCTTTCAAGAGTCACATAGAGCGACATCTGATGCTAATAAATTTCAGAAGTGTTGGCAAGGACAAATATACTCTAACTTTCCTGTGTACTCTATTGGTGCCTTGGTGTGGGCAGGAGTTTCGTTCCAACCACGCTCTGCAGTAAAAATGGGAGGTACGTCCTTGTGGAGGGTCGATTGGATGGAGTCCATGTCCTCCTTGGTAGTATCTGCACCCACCAACATTGACCAAGCTGTATTTCTGACCATAATATCTGATCATTGCACAATGTACTTGCATCCCCTGGATCCTAAGTGGTGATTTCATTTGTGTACTGGATACTATGCTAAAGAGATCACATCCCACCTTCCTCAGGCCCCCACAGTCCACAACTCTAGGGTCCAGTCTCAATGGCTTTCACATTGTTCTTTACTTTACATATGCAGGCAGCGTAACCCCAGTATTAAAGTATACTCCTTATACTCAACCCCACATGATTTATGTGTGTACCTCGAAACAATAATATGCTCTGATTCACTTAGCTTACTCGCAATATTCTCTAAATATTTGGGTAGAACTTTCTCACACCACCACATGCTGTTAGTGGGGTACCAGTGTGGGAAGACTTCCCCTCCAATTCTGACTTGGAGCCACCAACACGAAGCCTTGGAGGACTGGGCATAACACCTCACTAACTACTTCTTTGATGTGGGTGGAGTTGTAGGCATTTAAGGTGGTGACCAGGCACAGTTGCATCCAAGCTGTGGAACGAGCTCTCAAAACATCAGGAGCCCTATTTGTCTAGTAGTTGTGTCACACTTGCACCACTCAACGGGGTGCATGCACAATGAAACTACTAAATGCGATTTATCGAGCCACACAAGGCCACCTTGCATAGCTGAGTGGCTTGATAAATCTGGAGTAACACAGCGCAATTTGCTGCATTGCGTTATTGTGCCACAGGGAGGTGTTCCATGGGTGGTGCGTGGGTGTTCCCAAGCAACACCCAAGGAGTTTGATGCATCCCAGATTTACCCTGTAGGACAAATACTCTCTATTTAGTACCCTAAAATGAAGTACACTGTGCAGAGAGTCCAGTGGATCTGCAATATGTGTGCAGAGTTAAAAGCAGGTAATTCTAGTGTACTTTTTGTGGTAGTATTGGCGAGCAGTTAGGCTTATCAGAGGGTACTGCTAAGCATTTGCTGTCACACATAGAGGCAATAACTGAGACACACACTCAAGACTACATCTGAGACCAATTAGGATATGTATTTTATATATATGTATATTTAGAAACCTAGAACTTTTCTCAGCAGTTAATAAATGCTTTTTATGACAATTTTGAACCGCATGCAATTTAAGACTGAAATGCTGGCAGGTTTTAATCAACAGCAGTCAATATGGTCAGGCAGAGACTGTCACGGTCAAGGGTAGAAAAGCATAGGGTTAGATAGTAGAGTACCGATAAATACATTTACCGTCACAGTCGATGGAAGCAACACTTCACCACAGAGTTTCAGGGGGACAACGGTCACCCAGAGTTCAGGGGAAGTTATACCCAGGGGAGTCAGAGTTTTGGAAGTTCCAGGCACAGCAGGCAGTTCTGACTTACCTGAATTGCAGATGCTGGAGGTTTTAGGATGCAGAATTGGATCTTCACTGGAGGCATTCAGCTACCAGTGCAGTGAGGGCAGTCCATCGCAGTTGGGGCCGTTGTGCCCAGGTTGCTGCTTTTACGCAGTTGAAGCCACCAGAAAGTGGGTAAAGGCTCATAGGAATGGGGCTGCTTCCAGAGTTGGGCACAGGTACTCTGAAAATCCCTCGTGCTGGTGGATGCATTGAAGGGGTCGTTACTAAACTGGTGACCAACAGGCCTTGACTGCAGCAACTTATGGATTACAAGGTGAATCACGTCGACACATTCTGTACTGGTCTACACCTCGTGGCGGTCTTATACAGGTGGTGTGGCGGGGACTAGTACCACTAGTCCCAATGGAGGTCCCAGTCAATTGGCAAAGGCAGGTATGCCTCCGAAGTTCTTGGAGCCTGCACAGATGTCAGGTAGGAACAGCAGACCCCAGTTGTTAAGTCTTTTCACAGTTGTCAGGGTTTCGTGCTGGTTTCTTCTGCAGTAGGGCTCAGTTCCTGGATCAGCAGCATGTCTACTGCCTTTATCTTCTTTGGGTCTGTGGATTTTGAATTCAAGATCTCATGAAGCCACCTAAATACTGAATTTGTGGGCGATACAAGGGCAGACAGGTAGTAGCCAATTGGCTACTTACATTTAGGTTGTCTACACCATCTAGTGACCAATTCCTGTGGGAAGAGGCACTACCCTAGCCCAGATTGAAGGTTTTCCCACCATCTCAAGATGGTGGAATTTCAGGAGAAGGGTTCACCTCTCCTGCTCCACCCTAGGGAATGGTGTAAGCTGAGGGGGACTCTCCTACTTATTGAACTAATTTTCCCACCTTTCCTCTTGCCAAAAGTGGATCAAGAAAGGGGCTTTGGCCTCCCCCACTACCTGAGGGTTCCTGGGTTGGATTTAAAAGGCAGCATCACCTTTGAAGCTTCCCAACTGGTAAGACCATCATGTCCTGGGGGAGGTTTCTGAGTATTTCTGGTTATGAGGATGTGCAGGAGAGCTATATTTAGAAAGAATAAATTAAAATATAAATGAGGGTTTTCTTCCTAGTTTGTGAGTCTGTAAGCATTGAGGGACACAGCAACTAAGTCGTTATCATGGGTCTTTTGGTCTGGGGCAGAGCCTTTGACAGCAGTGGGGAATTAGACTGTTTAGGAAGGGTTCTCTGTGATAGGGAAGATGAGAAGTGCAGTTTGGGCTAGATGAACCTCTACTTGCACTGGTCTTCTCCAGGGTCAGATGCCTATAGTTGGATTAGTGATTGTTGTACTCTCTCTGGTGTCCTAATTATGGACATTCTGTTGGTGTCAGCGGGATATGGTCCAAGATGTAATGTTAGGTTAGTTAGCTGAGATAAGGGAAATCCAGGTAAATGGCCAGAGAGGGCTACACATTGCAATTCCAAATGTAGAGAATATATTCTGAGATGGTGCAGAGATAAAACTTGGGGGAGGACGGCTAGAGGGGGCAATGAAAGACCAGAAGTGCTGTTAGGACTTATGAGTTTCTTCCATGATATATGTTTGTACCTATAGCTAATTGCTCAAATATTAAAATGTAACACTTGGAACTGAGCTTCAAATTATCAGCAGAAATGTACTAATTCTTGAACATTATCTGTTAAGGAGGTTGAACAATGTTTCCCCTCCCCACCCTGCAACTCTACTATAGTTCTGTTGAGGATGGCAGAGCCCTCAATCAGTCCAATCAAGTAGGGAAATAGTTATAAATGATAGGGTAGCCACTTACTAAGACGTTGTAAGAGTTGAAGCATGTTTGTCAGTTTTGTGAGATAATGTTGAGGTTTTTTCTTCTTGTGTAGATTTGAGCAAATATCTGGAATGATTTCAATGACGGTTTTGATGTTGTCTTTGCTGGTGCAGATCTTCCGAGGTCCATTTTCTTATACCTTCCTCAATACAAGTCTTCTCTTTACACGACGTCACTAAATCTATGCTGTCTTTCACGTGAGCAGAGTACAAGAAAACCAGCAGCAGAAGAGCTGTATTCATGTCTGACAGGGTCTAGTCATCTAACTATTAGTTGAAAGCTTCAGGATCTGTGAACTCTAGTTTGTGGCCTATGTGTGTTATAAGCATGGTCTCTGGCTCCAGTATTCTGAAACTGATGTCCAACGTTTTACGCTTAGGCCTCAGGACGAAGAAATGCTTCCTCTTTGTAGTTTTTTGCAGAAAAGTATTGAGACACAGATATCTTTATATCTCCAAACATAAATGCTCCTTTGTGTTTTACTTCTTGTAGTGTCTTTCTATGCTATTTGTATTGAGGAAGCAGGCTATTTTTGGCTCTGGGCATTTTGAGGGCCAGAATCCTGTGTCCTTTCTCCTTTGAAATTTTAATGGAGGGCAAATGTCAAGCCTGTTAATTCTGGTAAAAAGTCTTTGACATAGGTTGTTCCTCCTGCTCATGTCTTCGCAGTCAGTAAGCATTTCTTGTATTTGCCAATGGGCTTCTTCCCATTCTTTTGCTGTTGACATCTTATTTCTAACTTTTGCTAGTTGTTTCCATGAGACTCGCTCTTTCAGTGCACAAGGAGGATAGTTTAGAGAAAGTTCTCAGCATGTTTTCTTTTATAGGAATCACTGGTAAATTGAGTGCATTGAGCTCTGGCAGGATCCTTTCTAGGGTTGTGTCCTCTGCTATTGCATCTGTCATTCATTTTGTCTTGGCACATTTGCCTGTCACCACTTCAGTGTATAGGAGTGGCCTGGCTGATTTTACATGTGGCCCATGGGTGGTGTTTGAGATTTTACTATTGTTATTCCTCAGGGAGAGCTGGTGATTTTCTGTCACTTTGTATCACTGTTGTCAGATGTGGCAACTGGAGAAGAGGAACAGGGGCTACTTTGATCCCCGGCAAATGTGGCCCTCTGGCTATTTGACCCTCCTGAGCCAGGTGGGGTATGAATCTTCGAGGACAATAGGGTTTAGACTACTCTTTCTTGGCTTTAAGCCATTGAACCGCTGGTTAAGTCAGGTTTGGAATTGGTTTGATGTCTATTGCCTTTACTTTTCTATGAAATTTAATACGCAGTGAAGCAGTACACCTGTATTTTGGCACTGCTGTTGTTATATTATTTAACCACATTTGGTTAAGTATCTTGATTCCAGGGATTTAATACCTAAAGTATTACAAACAAACACCTAGGTACTCACTTCACCAGCAACCACCTCCTCGACAACACTCAATCCAAATTCAGGCCCACCCACAGTACAGAGACCACCCTCATCACCACAATGAACAGAGTTGACAATGCAGCCCTCATCCTATGTGAACATTCGCAGCCTTTGACTCTGTCTCCCACTCCATCCTTATCTAATGACTGCATTAAGCTGGCATACATGGTCCAGCACTTTTCTGGATTTGATCCTTCCTAACAAACCAACCTCAGTCAGTCAGCCAGGCCCCTTTCACCTCATATGCCATCAACCTCATCAGCAGAGTTCCACAAGGATCCTCACCTGGCCCCATTCTGTTCAAAGCCTACATGACCTCACACACCAGTGGCATCTGCAAATACAATTTAAACATCATAACCTATCTGTCACTCAGCTTATACTTTCCATTTTCGAGAAAATGCCAAACACCTGTTTCATTGAAGAAACAAAGATTAAAAGGATGTTGTAGTAAGTTGAAAGTGTCAGTTAAAACATATCATTACAAGCTAAAATAAAACCACTGAAATTCACCAGTAAGAGTAAACTCAACTAGCAATAACTTGTGCAGTAAAGTAACTATATCATGCACCCTCACCATGCACTGCTATTTTCTTTCCATAATACATCACTATTGACATGTTCTATGACATAATGTATACCTTCACTGCAGCATTTGAAATTATATCATTCATGACAAAACTGTGCATGGCGGGGCGTGAGTTATAGTTACTTTACTGCACAAATTATAGTAACTTGAGATAACTGGTTTTGAAATTCTTACAAATCAGAAATAGAAATATGAACCACATATTTGAAGGCTAAATATATTTTATTTTATGCCAAAAAATCCACAGGCATCATTTATATCAGTTTAAAAACATGAACGCCCACTGAAACAAGCAAAGCCACTGTATGGATATGTTATCGATGTACTGCCTATTTTTGCTTCAATATGGAAAGCATAGATCACCAAGGATGGCTATGTCCAACTCATTAAATCTTGTAAACAATGATGGGGCATATCATCAAGGGCTGAAGATATAATTATCGCCGCTTTAGCGTCAGTTTTTGGGCAAAAAGCGGCGATAATTATATTGCATTATTTGCAAGGACACGCTAGCGCGTGTTTCCTTGATTCAGCTCCCCTTTTGTTCACACCTCGCTTTGCATCTCTAATGAGATGCAAAGGAGGCATGCCTGACAAAACACCATGGGTAAAATATCGCTACCCCAGCTTCGTGATATCATCAACGAGGGGTAGAGATATTTTAAATCCCATTAACTATGCGTGACTAAGGCATAGCTAACATGGGAGGTGGATTATGGTGATACGACCACAGGGTCTTATCACCAAGGCTATCTCTGTTTTGGGTGCAACATCGCTGGTTTTCCAGCGATGTTGGCCCATTTCCCTGGAATATTATCTCCCTGGAGTAACGCGTTGTTAATAACGCGTTACCAGGGCGATAAATTCCAGTGATAGATGGCGATAAATAAACAAGCGCTAAGCGCGTTTTGCATTTATTTATCGCCGTCCTAGTAAATATGCCCGATGTACTTTAAGGTGTATAGACAATCAAGGAATCCATCATCCCAGATGATAGAGAAAAATCATAGATGCTTATTATATCTATCTAATTTGCCATCCTCCTGTGAAGTAGGCTGTGTTTTTGCCATGTTGTGCACATTATGTAGAATAGGTAGTATTATTACTCATGGAGAAAAAGCATAATTTTTATATTTTTGCCTGCCCAAGGAACTCTTAATGTGAGGATGTTACTAAGTACGAATAAGTGAAAGAGCAATTATAAGCTAACTAGCTAAACTCTGCTTTAAGAAAACTTATTCATAGGCACTCACCATCTAAGTGAACCAAAACTTGGCAGTTCGGTCTGGACTGTTCCCATGAGGCACAGGGTCAAGACTGATTTGCATATAGCTGTGTCAAAGACATCTTTTTGCCCACACTGGTTTTTCATGGCAATCCTCTAAAATAAAATATCTGGGCTTGTGATTCGCTCCGACAATTCCTGAAATATTAAAACTAAATTTCGATCACATTACTAAAGCATTAAATTATACTATTACACGTTGTCATCCTCTTTTTTTCTCCCTTGGTTGGGCTAAATGGACTCGATTAAAATGATGCTCACCCCTCTGAGTGGGTATTATTTTCTTTTAATTGATTATCTCTTAAAATAATTCTTTAAAAAAAGGTAAACCCCCTTGCATAGCTTTGTCTTCTTTAAAAAAAGATAAATCTATTGGAGGTCTTAGATTTCCCGATTTCAAAACTTATCACTCTGCATTTTCCCTAAAACAAGCTGCCTGTTAGCTCTCTTTGGAGCATCCCGTATTTCCTCCATTGTGGATAAAAATAGAGAAATTTCCCATTACCCCCTTCGATTTTCAGGAAATTCTTGCTTTTACTTCTATTTCATCTTTACGTTTCCCTATCATTTCTCACTCCCGTAAACTCTTTGTTCCTCTCTTACCATGATCAAATCCCTCAATTAACTCTTATCAACAACAATTCATTTGGTATAATAAATCATTACGAATTAAGAACCATTCTATATACTGGAAAAATTGGTGTTCAAAGGGCTTGTGTTGGATTTCTCAACTTCAACTTGATGATCAACTCCTTTCATTTACTGATCTTCAAACAAAATTTTCTTCACTAGCTTCCTTTACATTGCAATATGATCTTCTATGTCCCTCCCTCAACCAATATCTTCTTACATTACAAAATACTTTCAACCTCCCTGCATAAGTCTTTCTCCAATATTAGATACCCCCTCTGCATCCACTATATACAAATCCTTACAATTGCCCCGGATAGACTCAAATCAAAGACTGAATTGACTTGGGAAAAGTAATTTTACATTGTTGCTCAACTAAGGGTGGGCGACAAATTCCGTTCCGCTCGCGGAACTTATGAAATGTTGGCATTTTCACGTTCCACGCGGAATGCAAAAATGTCGAAACTTCTGCGGTCCGCGGCGGAACGGAAATGTGCAGGGCAGGATTCATTCTGGCACGATGCTCCTGTCACTAAACCTCATCAGGAAGCCCTTACGGATATAAATAAAGCAGGTGCCCGAGTTGAAGGTCAAATTCAGTAACGCATTAATCAGCACAAAACATTTGTGAGCACCCTCGAGGCTAGGCAGGTGTGCTGTCTCCCCATATCTACCGTCAACAATTTGCTGTATTCCTTGATGGAGCTCTGTGCATCCATGAGTTTCTCGAGCACAATCCCTGTGTGGTTCCTGACACTAGGAGGTTCTGTCTCATCATCTGCTGCTCTGATCGGTCTCTGGCCCTTTATAAACAAGAGCCATGTGAACTGCATGGAAGCCCTGCCCGTTTGGCCCCGGCCCACACACCAGCGGTGCGCTCATGAGTTTCTTGAGCGCAATCCCTGTGTAGTTCCTGACACCAGCAAAAACTACATTTATAAAATATGTGACGATCGTCAACCACTTTCACAGAAGCTTCAAGATGAACTGGGACAGCGAGGGCGCCTGTTTCAATGGCAGTTTTGGAAACAGCTCTGTCTCTCTCAAGACAGAATGTGTCATCCAAGTGTAGTGCCCTTTCACCTCGACAAATCTCGCTCTCTTGACTGCAACACTGAAAGTCGTGGTGAGAAAACAAAAGCGCGTCAGGCAGCCAGGCAGCAACATGGCTATCAACCCTGCAGGCCCTCACAGAGCAGAGTTCCTTATCTCAGTTACTTGTGGCTCCAGGACTGTGAGAAATTCACTCCAGTTGAGTAGAGGTATTGCACAAAACGGTGGCATCTTCTTGGGTAAATATGCAGGGCAGGATTCATTCTGGCACGATGCTCCTGTCACTAAACCTCAACAGGAAGCACTTACAGATATAAATAAAGCAGGTGCCCGAGTTGAAGAAGCTCAAATTCAGTAACGCATTAATCAGCACAAAACAATCGTGAGCACGGTCGAGGCTAGGCAGGTGTGCTGTCTCCCCATATCTACCGTCAACAATTTGCTGTAATCCTTGATGGAGCTCTGTGCACCCATGAGTTTCTCGAGCACAATCCCTGTGTGGTTCCTGACACTAGGAGTTCTGTCTCATCATCTGCTGCTCTGATCGGTCTCTGGCCCTTTATAAACAAGAGCCATGTGAACTGCATGGAAGCCCTGCCCGTTTGGCCCCGGCCCACACACCAGCGGTGTGCAACGTCTTCCCGCCCTTTCTACCACTATGATGGACAGCTCACACGAGGGACTCCGGCGCCCATCGGCGCGGTGGCAACGTTACAGACACACATGGTCACGGGAGACAACTCTTCTGGCCCTTTATGCAGCTGTAGTGTAGGAAAAGCACTATACATTTACCCAACAAGGTAGTACTTACTGATTAGTCAGTAGAAAGTACTCCAGTTGAGTAGAGGTATTGCACAAAACGGTGGCATCTACTTGGGTAAATAAGCAGGGCAGTATTCATTCTGGCACGATGCTCCTGTCACAAAAATTAAACCTCAACAGGAAGCACTTACAGATATAAATAAAGCAGGTGCCAGAGTTGAAGCTCAAATTCAGTAACGCATTAGTCAGCCCAAAATCTCAACGAGCAAGCGAAATTTCGCATGTTCGCGGCGATTTTTTGCTGTTTCGCGAAATTTTGCGAAAGGCAATTTCGCAAATTCTGCCCACCCATATGTCCAACTAGTACTTGGAATTGGTTGTGGTCTAAGCTTCATAAACCATTACGAGCTGCTAATACCACATAAACCCCTTACTTTGTTTATCAACGAACGGGTGTTATTCTCTATCATCTTTCTCATCAGATATGTCCTCTACTTGTTGGTCCTGTCCTTGTCCTACTGCCGATTTAAAAGACATGTTATTTGAGTGCCCACCTATCCACCAATTTTGGCAACTGGTTTGGTCCTAAATTAGGAAATTTTTCAAAGTTAAGGTCTTCTAATAAACATATTCCTAGGTACTCTGTCACCCCAATTGCCTCAGTGACCACCGAGTTTTAAATTGTTAGATCTATCGTTAGCTGTTGCTTTTCATTTATTAACCTTAACAAGCAGATAAAGTTCCTTTTAGATCTGGGTGGAACGCAGTGTGTTTTTATCATAGATGAGACACTAATTATGTTCAATCTATATCTCTAGCGATTAAAAGAGATCTCTTATGTGCTATCTCGCCTATACCCCGGATTTAGTGGGGGTATATTTGGAGCGCAGTGACTGACAACCCAAAAGATTTTTTAGAAATACAAGATTTTATTTTGGGCTGTACGGATTGTGGACAATGGAGAAATTTCTTTGGCATAATAAATTGAAAACCCATTCCCAATCCTATATTCAAAATTGGATTCAGCCCCTGTTGATCAGGTCTTTTTGTTGTGTGGATACTTTCTGAGTGGAGGGCGACATGATTAATTTTTTTCCTCTGTAGCTCCTTATTGTGACAAAGTTATTACTGTATCAGATGATGTTCGCAAACCAGCTTAATTTCACTCTTTGCCTCTTTTTTCTTAGATGATTAGAAGCAATTTTGACTTTTATATATATATCATGCTATTTTAGTTTTACTTAGTGTTATGCTTGCAGCGTTTAATCATTTATTATTCTTGCCTTTTATTCTTATATTATAAATTAATTACATCAAATCAAAATATTCTTTATTCGATTTTAGACATTTTAAAATCATAAAAGTAACATTTAAAACATTAATAAAATTAAATTATCTTGTACCATTTAATCTAAACATGAATCATAACCGTATTAATTCCATCAGTTAATATTAACATACAGCCAAGACGATTAAACATTTATAAACACTATACAGTATCGTGGTAAGTATTAACCAATGATAGTTTTTCTTTTCCTCAGTATACTTTTCAGAAATCCAGTCATAGTAGCCACAGAGTAAACATTTTCCAATAGCTGCAAATATAGAAAAGCAGGTCGGCATTGCCTCCAACCCCCTCGCTTCAACAAGGGCAATATCCATCTTGCTCTTTCAATTGAATAAAATTTACAGAATAAAATTGTTGTTTGAGATGACATCTTATTGCATGGGCAATAACCAAGATCTCTAGACCAGTCATTTGCATAGGGATAACTCACCAAATGGTGGAAACTATCAAACCTAAACCTAGTAAGGACATATCTATTGTACCCTCCAATGCACCAGACCAGATAAGGTTGTATACTTAGAGTTACCAGAGTCAATTGGTGCCGAATCACCGAACATTTCTTAATTTCATTTGCAGCTCTCAAGGACTCTAAATGTGTCATGCACAGTTTTTTAAGTTCCTTCCTTGGCACAGAACTCGTGGTTTCTGGATGAATATTAAGATCAAGTAGGCCTAAATCCATTAAAAATCTTCTAACATAATTCAGCCAAGTAATTTTACTTGCATGATCTAATTTCATTGAGTCTCTAATGATAACTCTATTTAACCCTGTATTAATAGAGGTCCAGACTCGATGCCATAATAATAAAGGTTGCATTTTAATGAAATCAGAAATGTAGGGAATCCCCAATTCATTATGACAATTAAAAACTGAGGAACTCTGTGGGACTGCTAAAATAAACCTTAAAAATGAATTTTCCACTGTTTGTATTAGGGATATATCATAATAGCCCCAAATTCCTGCACCAAACATTGCGATGCTCATACATTTGACTTAGTAAATTTTGAGGAGGATCCCCGGGGGCCTTTTGCCCATATTTTTGGCAAAATTAACCAGAGCCGCGGTTGACCTCCTGAAGAGGAGGCTCCTACTATTGACCACCGGTCCCCAGGAACCAGTATGCTCAAATAGGACGACCAGGTATGAAAAAGTATTAGTAGAATCTATCCTGTCATTTCCTAATGGCATACTTTTACATTTATTTCTCCCCTTCCCGCATGTCATTACGAACGTTTTATTCACATTAATTTTTAGGCCTCGACTATCCATAAAACTAATATATGTAACAAGGGCTCTCTCTAGACCCAACTGGGTTCTGGCCATAAGCACAGCATCATCCGCGTAGAGAAGGGATACAATCGGCTTGTTGTTAATCTGTTGCGGATCTCTTGCCCCGGCCACCAGTTCCTCCTCTAACGCGTTGGTATATAAAGAGAAAAGGAATGGGGCCAGGACGCACCCCTCTCCACGCGGAATGGCACAGTACATTCACCCTTTAATCCATACCTCACCTTGGCAGTGGCCCCAGTATATTGTTGTCTTAAGAACTGGACCAATACTGGGTCAACCTTCAAGTCCAAAAGGATTTCCCATAGTCTATTATGTATAACACAATCAAATGCGGCCGTGATTAAACATGCTCATTTGTCCCCAGTCCCTGTCTAAAACCATACTGTACCGCACTTAAAATATTATTGTCTTCGGCCCATGTTTGTAATCTATTCGAAATTATCCTTCCTGCTATCTTTACTAAAGAATCTAGAAGGGAAATTGGTCGATAGCAAGCCAGATTATCACGTGCCCCTTTTTAAAAAATTGGTATGATTACTGAGATGACCAGGACTTAATAAATCCCTTAGCACAGCAGGCTTCTAAAACCTGAGTCAACAGAGGGGACAATAATGATGGAGTAGATTTAAATAGATCCATCGGTACGCCATCGGGTCCCGGTGCCTTACCTCCTTTGCTATCATTAATGACCATTATCACTTCATCAAGTGTAATACATAGCTCAATGGGCGGAAAGCCTACAGAGCCTCCCCCTTGTAAAGGCTCAGGGTCTGTGCAAAATTCTTTGCTCCCCTTAATACTGTACACATTAGAAAAAAAGTCAATCCATTCTTTTTCGTCTATTGCAACCTCAATCTTTGCAGCATCATTGTTGGAGAAAAACGGGGCATTTACTGCCCGCCACAATGTGGTGCAATCCTTACTCAGGGAGGCTTCATAAAGAGTGACCCATGCCTGATCTTTCAGTTGTTTCTTTCGATTTTTTTTAGCCAGGTTATACGCCTTTCTGCATAGTCTAATCTCATCTTTGTCTCTCTCCATTCTATGAAGGGCACTCAAATGAGTATAAGTTTTTGTGCAATTTGAATCAAACCATCCTTTTTCCTTAAAAGGTGATACATTGTTCTGAGCAGTAAGCAAATTTTGTACCACTGTCGTAATATAAGAAAATGCCCTTAAGATTTCATCGTGGTCAGGACTTTCATGTAGGCACGCTACTATTTGGTCTTAAGATTTACCCATAATCTGCTTATTAATCTCCTCAGGATTTATATTACCCCTTCGCAGAGAATATCCATTTTGGCGAACTAAGGTAATATTTTGTGTCCATACCTGACTTTTATTTTTGATTGGACACCTATCTTAGGAAGGACTAAGTTAATGCTTTGGGGCAGATGGTCGCTCAGGACATTTGAATGAGTTTTGAAATTATCAAACCAAGTAGCAAAACGATTAGGAACAATTATAAAATCCATTATAGATTCAGAACCTCTCCCAATAAACGTATGATTAAAATCCACGGTCGAGGAACAGAACATATTGGCAAAAGCCAAGTCATGTAAGGGCATAATTTCATTAAACTTCTCACCCCTATTGGAGTGAGCAAAATGAAACATAGGTTCATTCTCTTCATTTTGGGAACCACACAATCCATGTTCGGCCTGAGGGCAAATCCCAACATTGAAATCACCCCCCGAAATCATAATCATATCAATACCATATGAAACCGTAGTTTTACCTATATCGTCGCTGAGTGACTTAAGAATATCACCCATCTGTCCTTTTTCGTTATTATTATAAAAATTAACTACACACAATACTATGTTTGAATTCAAATAAATGGTTACAATTTGATAGTATGTTGTCGATAGTGACATTTCGATTTTGAGGGCCCCTAACAGGTTTGAAATATACACACAAATCCCTCCTTTGTGTCTCCCATTGGCTGACCGTATTGCTGGTGTGTGAAATGTCTTATAACCATCAATATTTCATCTAACTGCCAGGTCTCCTGAAAACATAGGATATCAAAACTGTGGATGAAATCAGTCCAGATAGAGTTATTCACCTTATTTCGCAAACCACCGATGTTTCAAAAGAGCACACTGATACTCGCTGTGGATGTTCCATTAACAGTAGTAGCGGCCTGGCAATTCAGGAAATGTCCAATCCTCTCAACCTTTCTTATATCATTATTCGTACATACATCACTAGTTTCTATTGGTAGTAATTCCTCCAGTTCACCCCTGGTACCTATTATCTCACCCTGGTCAGTAGAAAAATCCCCAACATTTCCCATTAGGATTATATCCCAGGGGATTTGTTGTACACTACTATCTCCTCGGTTACAGTGATGTTTATTAACAGAAAGTCAATCATTTTCATCCAAGGATTGAAGAGGTTTGTGTCTGTTTGACACCTCTATATTGTAATCGGTCTATTTCTAGACTGTACGAGGAGATATGAATCCGTATGCCGATTAAGAGGATTAGGTTGATAGAAATAACCCAAAGGAAGAACTTTTACACCTGCATCCATGTTGTTATTATCACCAATTCGGTGGAAAATTTCTCGAACCAGAGGTGGAGTCCCGAGGGAGAGAACAACACAATTCCCTCGAAAAGCTTTCCTACTTATTCCCACCCATGGCACATGCCTGACCATCTTAAAAGCAGAAAGCATCTCCCTTGTTAATCCTATTCTAGTCCCCAGGCAATGTGTCTCTGTATTCCTCAAAGTGGTCCAAGTTTCATTTCCCCCCTCAGAAGATGGGGGAACATTGGCCAAAACAACTGTACAGGGTGTAGCAGCAGGAGGAAGATTTAAAGTCTGCATTTTAGATGGATAATCATGTACTTTTAAGATAGAAGAACTTGATCTGGTGTGCAAATCGCTCACTAAAAGTCCACCCTGCCGTGTATCAGCACTTCCTTTTCCTATAAGTTCTGGGTCGTTAATTATGGATCTAGCATACAGGGGTTCATTAAAAGTCCTTGATCCTGGAGCTATATCAATCCCAGGCCTTACATCTGTCTGATTATCACTACTTTTAAGATCTGCCGGCAAAATCTGAATATAAGACTTGGGAGCTCTACTAGCACTAACATCAACTTTCTGTTTCATTTTCCCTTCCTTTAAACAACTCCTATTATGATTCTCTACTATTTTTTCAAGACCTGATTCAATTTTAGCTAGTCTTGTCTCCAAAGTGCCGATCAATAATTAAATGTACTTAGTTAAATTGGTTATCAGGCTTAGTAACCTATTAGTTTCATTACTAGAGGGTGCATTGTCCTTGTTTTTGGTTCGTTTTACCGCTTCCTTACCTTTAAGATTCTGCATAATACCTTTCCCCTGCTGATTATTAATTACAGGGCCCAAAGTACCAGACACAGATGAAGCCTGATATATTAATGGTAGCAGTTTTTTCTGATGAGTCCTTCAATTTAGGTTTACAAGGTCTTTTAGATGGAGGAAGCAGCTCTGCATCCTGGTCGCTAATCAATATTTTGTCATTAATGACCTGGATACAGCCATTGTGATGCTCCCCAACCACAATATCTATAGGCCCCACATCCCGTATCCCCATGTGATGTAAATCATAGGCCTTGCTGTTTACTAGTAAACCCTGTGAGTCCTTGGTTAACCACTCCTCTACAGTGGATATTTGTTTATCCAGGCCACCAACCGCCCCTGTAAGATAGTTCAGCTGGGTCATGTTGGCATCTTTTCACTTACTTGTCTTCCCAGAGTTCGTGCTTCACATTTTTCTCTTACCCATATTGAGTAGATCTAACCGCTGAGATTTTGAGGGAACCAAGACCTTAAGACACAGTAATTTTTAATATGTCACTAACGGCTAGAAACAATCCCCTCTATCTCATAGCAAACACACTACAGGAAAGTTTGATTGGATACCGAGATTAGGCCCTCCCTCCTTGTTTACAAAGATGAAAACAGTGCTGCTAATACTTTCACATACTAAACATGATAACAAATGCTTTACCAAAACCTTATGCAGAAGAACCAAAAGGTAGAGCCCAGTCCAGCCTCTTCCAGTCTCTGACGGGCTCAGACGGGCCCGCCCTTGGTCCAGGCTTCGTCTGGGAGCCGTTCGCGCGTGCGCCCCGCATTGCAGGAATCTGTGAGGGTTTTAGTAGCGCCTCCAGGCGCTGTTAGAATTGGTGTCAGATGTGCGCCTTGAGCATGAGGCAGGCTGAAAGTTATGGTCCTCCGGGACTGGGCACCGCAAGACAGGAACAGCAGAAAAGGAACCCGCGCTGCGGGAGTCTGCGGGGGTTTTAGTAGCGCCTCTAGGCGCTGTTGGAATTGGTGTCAGCTGTGCGCCTCGCGCATGAGGCAGGCTTGAAGTTGTGGTCCTCCGGGACCGGGCACCGCAAGATAGGAACAGCAGAAAAGGAACACGCGCTGCGGGAGTCTGCAAGGGTTTTAGTTGCACCTCCAGGCGCTGTTGGAATTGGTGTCTGCTGTGCGCCTTGAGCATGAGGCAGGCTGGAAGTTGTGGTCCTCCGGGATCGGGCACCGCAAGGGGGGCTTGGGGGGGGTAGACGACCGCAGTGAGTTCCCCCCAGGCGGTTTGGGAGGGGGTGTGTGGGGGGGCGTGGCTGGCCTTGCGCCGGCAATTTTGCGTTTGGGCTTCTAATTTGGTAGCCCAAATATAGCCCAAATATAGCCCAATTTATAAAGGAGTTTGGCGCCTTCTCCCAGCCACCATTTTAGTTAGTGGTGACCTGGTGGATGGGATTTAGCTGGGTGTTTTTTGTCCGGTCAGTGTGCGGGGCCGCCAGCGTTTTAAAAAGGCGGCCCCAGCTTTTGTAATGCAGCCGCGGTTGCGGGCGACGGTGGTTGAGGTGGGAGGAGTGAGAGGGGAGGGTCGGGAGGTCTGGCGCGGTGAGGAGTTGGTGGCGTCTGAGCCGGCTTCAGCGGTGCGATTGTATTCCTCCCCCGCGGCGAGAGGCAGGCGCGGGGAGGGCGTGTGTCAAAGAGGCGTTCCTCTTCTTTGCCGGAGGCTCCTCTGCGCGTTAAAAAGGAGGCGGGAGGTGTCACGATGCAGGGTGCCGGTGGAGCGTGTCATGACAGCAGTTTTGTGGAGCGGGGGGAAGTTTCCCCTCGCGCATTTGTTTTTAGTGAGGCAGGTGGCAGGACCGGCCGCGTGGGGGGTGTAAGAAGCCAGCTGTCCAGTATTGGTTTGTTGCAGGGGATTTTCTCAGGGCACTTGGGAGAGGAGCAGGATTTTGGGGTTTTAGGCATGGCTGACAGAGCTGGTGAGGAGGGGGTGGTGGGCTCTGACAGTCCTTTATTGTTTTCTTCCCCTCTATCTATGAGGGGAGGGTTGGGGCCTGTAGGAGCGAGCTCTTTGGGCGAGGGGGAGTGGGCTCAGGTAGGGGGGTTGGGTTCTCAGCAGGTTTTACTTTCTTCCAGGGAACTCGGGGGTTCTAAGGCTTCGGTGTCTTTGGGTGGGGGGGTTTGCATTCTACGGTATTTGGGGAGGGTCAGGGTCGGGCAGGGGCAGGTGGGGGCGGTAGTGGGGATGAGGGTTTGGTTTTGGAGAGTTGGAGCCGGCTGGGGGAGACAGGGCTTGGGAAGGTTTGGACATATTTTTCTTTTTGGTCTGTAGGTGTTCGGGGCCTTGGCGGGGAGGTGGCATTGGGCTTGTCTCACATTCAGGGGCGCGGGGAGGGTTTGGATATAGGGGTGCGGGCAGGGGTTGGTGTTAGAGGTCAGGATCGCGTTGGGGCAGGAGGCTCGCGGGTTCGTGGGGTTCCGAAGGACATGGGCTCTGCGTCTGCGGTGGTTTGGGCGATGTTTAGTTTGGAGTGGGGATGAGGAAGGTGGGGCTTCGCCGTGTTCGGGCGGTGTGTTTTACGCGGGGGGTTCTGGAAGTTGGCAGAATAGGGAGGTTTTTTCCGAGTGGTCGTAGGGCAAGTGGTTTGGTTAGCCCGCAGGGCCCCAGCACACCAGTCCACTATTTTCTTTACAGGACAAAAAGCGTAGCAGCGCAGCAGACTCGGTAGGGCGAGGTGCGGCCCATTTGCGCCGAGGAGAAGGGAGGGTGAGGGCTGGCGCGGCACATCCGTACCAGCGGTGGATCCCGTCGCGGCTAGCGCACGAATGTCCGGCGCGACCTCGCTGGCCCCAACGTCACTACAGTCAAGGTGGACAGCTTTTTGAGATATAATGGTTTGTGATGCCAGTCATCGGAGGGGGGAGGACCGGCGTGTACAGTCGGCTCCCCCGTAAAGTGGTCATACAGGTCATGTGGGGTCTGGTAAGGCCCGCAAGGTGGATCCCGTCGCGGCTAGCGCACGAAGGTCCGGCGCGACCTCGCTGGCCCCAACGTCACTACAGTCGAAGTGGACAGCTTTTTGAGATATAATGGTTTGTGATGCCAGTCATCGGAGGGGGGAGGACCGGCGTGTACAGTCGGCTCCCCCGCAAAGTGGTCATACGGGTCATGTGGGGTCTGGTAAGGCCCGCACGGTGGATTTTGATGAGGTGTTGCAGGTGGAAGAGCCACTCTTGCTTGATGATGATGAGGATACCCCTGTGGAAGGGGAAGTGCGGGTTTATGAGGAGGGGGGGCCCTCTCATGTTTCTTGTAGTTTGTTTGCAGGATTCCAAGGGAGCGGTACCCCTAAAGCAGCCGGTGGTGGTGACAGGCAAAGGAAAGCGCGGCCCATCGGCGAGGGCTCTTCCTGAAAGGGAATCTTATAAGAGACCGGTGCGGAGATCGGAGTCGGTCCGAGCGTCCTCTTTAGAGCCAGGTGAGAGCGTATTAACACGGGCCAAACCTATTATGGTGTCTGTGGGGTCGGGGGGGTGAGTGGGGGCGGGACGGAAGGGAGATTATATAAGGGTAGGTACGTAAGGGACACGGGAGTAGGCACAGAGGATGGGGGAGTGGTTTTGGACGCTAAAGTGGAGAGTGGGTCTAACACAGTGGCTGTGGGTGGCAAGGAGCCGTTGGTAAGTAAAGAATTGACAATTAGAAAAGCTCCTTTATATTGGGGTGACTAAGCCCTTAGGCGCACACCTAAGGCTCGCAACAAAAGGGGCATATGGAAAGGGGAATATGTTGAGATTTTGAAGCGTCTGCACAGGGAGGTGAGATTTAAGAGGGCCCTAAAGAGGAAGAATATGAATTGGCCAAGCGACTTAAAGTACCGTTGACAATTGAGAATTGGACAGCGGCATTTTTATTTTCTGCCAGTGTTTACTGCGAGAAGTTCCCTGAGCGCTGCGTGGCTATATTTAAGTATATGGATGTCATACGAAAGGCCCAAATTACAGGTAGTGTCTTGCATGGGCACAGTATGCCGGAGAGTTCAGGGCTCAGATGGCTTGGGACTCAGAGGCAAAATGGGGTGAGTTGGATAAGGATTTGTGGCAACATACCATGGGGGCGGCGCCAGGGAGTAAGACCTTCTTTACAGCTAGTGGGCTGCCTCTAGTTTATTGGCCCTTTCAGGGAAAGCCCACCCAGGGTGGGGGGGGAGGCTCAGCCACGTCACAAACTGGATTTGGGGCATGTTGGGATTTTAATAAGGGTTTATGCACACGGGAGTTTTGCAAATACCAACACGAGTGCTCTAGGTGCGGGAAAAGATATCCTCTCGTTAACTGTTGGGGCATCAGACCGTCCGGCGGACAGCAAGGGCAGCAGTTACGGGAATGTGACAGACACTTTGGATGTTCTCGGTGGGGGTTTTCATTTGGGGTACCACGGGCCTCCGCTCTGGAAGTTGGCGGATAATTTGAAATCTGCATCAGAGCATAAATTGGTTGTGCGTGAGAAATCGAACAAGGAAGTGCGGGAGGGGAGGATGGCAGGCCCCTTTTTGATGTGTGGCCAGTTCGCAATTTAATCATTTCACATATGGGTGTGGTGCCTAAAAAGGAGGAAGGGCATTTTCGGCTGATACATTTGTTATGGCCTGAAGGGTCATCAGTCCACGATTTTATTGATGACGTTGCTGCATCGGTGTCATATTCCTCAGTTGAAGTACCCATGTCACTTGTAGTGACCGCGGGCGCAGCTGCAGGCATGGCAAAAGTGTGATATCAAGTCGGCTTTTAAGCTGCTCCCGGTTCATCCGGATGATGGGCATTTGCTGGGGATGCATTTTGAAGGCAGATGGTATGTGGACTTGGATGATTTCTTTTTGTGGGTTTCCCGGGCTCCTCGGAGTGCCAGCATGCGCTGGACACTTTTCATGAGCTTATGGAAGAGCCTGGGGTGCCGCTAGCACCGGAAAAGACAAGAGGGCCCGATACTGTTATATCCTTTTTTGGGTATTGAGCTTGACTCAGTGGCAATACAGGCCAGTCTGCCTGAGGATGGAAAATGCAGAATGTTGGCTTTATTGGACGGGATGTTATCTAAGCGGAAAGTGACAGTGCAAGACATTCAAGTGTGGTTAGGTCATCTGAATTTTGCCTGTAGGGTGGTCGGGGCAGGTAGGATGTTCTGCAGGCTCCTGGGCGGGTCAGCATTTGCATCACCATCACGTGCGCTTGTCAGCAGGGGTGAAGTAAGACCTGCGCATGTGGTCTGTTTTCTTGCACTCCCTTAACTGAGTACCACTGGCTAGGGACGAGGATGTACAGTGGGATGTGCAAAACTTTTCAGATGCGGCAGGCAGTGTTGGTTTTGGTATTTATTGGCTAGGGCGGTGGTGTGCAGATAAGTGGCCGCAGAATTGGAAGAATGGAGGGCGGAGGTTTACTTTTTTGGAGTTTTTTCCGCTCTTGGTGGCATTGACCATTTGGGGGCACAGAGCTGGAGCATGAGAAGGTGCTTTTCCGTGTAGACAATATGGCAGTGGTGCATATAGTCAACAGGCAGTCAGCAAGGGATGAGCAGATTTTGGAATTGCTGAGAGTGTTCGTGCTGGGCCGTTTGTGCTACGACATTTCATACGGGGCTTTGCACGTACCAGGTGCGGACAATGACAGTGTGGATACTTTGTCGCGTTTCACAGTGGGGGAGATTCCATGGGCTGGCCGAGGGGGCGGACAAGTCACCGACCCTGATGCAGGAGCACCTTTGGCATGTCAGCAACGCAGGGTATTTCAACTGGTGGTAGGTTCTCTGTCTGTTTCCACTCGTGTTGCTTATTCTTTGGCGTGGAGGGAATTTTTGGCGTTGGGAGCTTATAAGAGGGAGGAGTTTTGGCGCAGTTCAGAAGATGTTGTGCAGTTTATCTTGGACCTCATTTAGAAAGGTTGGTCTAGATTTACTATTGCTGGGAAGTTGGCGGGTATTTCCTTTATGGGTAAGTGGTTTTGGGGATATTCCCCTTCTGCTGGGGAATTAGGAAGGAAGATGCTTGAGGGCTGGGCTAGGGAGCGGGGAGGGGCTCTTATGTCTCGTTCACCTAGTTCTTGGCAGACATTAGCATGTTTGTTGGAAGTTTTGCCTGTAGTCTGCAGGGATGATTTTGAGGCATCGTTGTTTGCTACCCTTATGGTTTTTATGTTTTTGGGCCTTTCCGGGTTTCAGAGCTCCTTGGGACCAAAGTAAAGCGGGGCTTTGTTGGCAGGAGGTGTTCTTTATGGACACAGGTTTGAACATTTGGTTGTCCGGTGCAAAAACGGATCAGTGGGGTGTTGGTAAGGGGGTGTGGTTAGAGGCAGGAACCCCCAGTTGTACTTGTCCGCTGCGTTTGGCAAAGCAATGGAAGTTCCTAGCGGTGGGGGGGGATGGGAGGGATCTGGTTTTCAAGCATATGAATGGCTCGTGTCACGGATTATCAGCTGCGTATGGTTTTTCGCAAAGGATTGCAGAGGATTGGTTTGGATGGGGCTCGGTTTGGGATTCATTCTTTTAGGATCAGGGCGGCATCTGCAGCGCATAACCGGGGTGGGTCCCAGGGTGACGCCATGCGGCTAGGGCGTTGGTCATCAGACTGTTTCCATAAATATGTGAGAGCTAAGGCAGCGGAAGAGCATGCGTCAATCCCCTTTTTGTGAGTCTCATTCTTGTTTCTCTTTTCAGGTTCTGTGGCTGGGCCCCACACGAGGGAATTGTCGGTGTGGACGGTGGGGCATTCCTTCTTCAAATGGGCACATGTACAAGCGTGCAAAAGTTATTTTGGGGGAATGTTGGGATTCATTGAGCGCCTTTTCAGGATGATAGGGAAAGGTAAAGGGGGAATGCTTTGGAGGGAGTTTATCCCGTGTTTGAACAATGCCATGGTGAGAGGTCAATGTTCGGATATTCTGTGGATACACTGGGGCGAGAATGATATTTGTGGCGTCAAAGGGGTGGTCTTGTTGCGGGCAATGCAGAGGGATTTGGTTTTGTTGTAGGAGCATTGGTCGGGTTGTCTTGTACTTTGGACGGAATTGGTCCCGTGGAGGGTTTGGAGAGGGGCGTTGAACCCCGGAGCCATTGACAGGTCTCGGAAGAAGTTGTAGGCAGAGATTTCCAGATTTTGCCGCAATCTGGGTGGTGGGAGAGTGACTCGCAGGGATATTCGTTTTCAGGCGGTGGAGTTTTTTGGGGGTGATGGTGTACATTTGTCTAGGTTGGGCATGGACCTTTATTTGCTTGCAATTAGGGAGGTTCTGTCTTGGTGCGTGCACGTGCAGAGTCATGGTTTTAGGGGTCTAAAAGTTTTCTTTGTTGGGGGGCAGAAAGATGGGGTGGTTAGGGGATATACCACCCCGTCTTTCTGGGTGGCGGGGGTTATGCGAATTTTGACATTTTTGCCGGAGGTTGGTTGATTTATTTGTTGAGTTGGGTTATCGACAGGGAAAGGATAGGTTGGGTAAGTTTAGCTCGGTTCCACAGTTTGGTTGATCGATAGCTGTAAAGGGGCAGGCAGGGGAGTTTGGTTATCGGAAGGTTTGTATTTAGAGATTGTTGATGGGTTATACAGGAATGTAATGTTGATATTGATGTAATGTACGGGCGGGGGCGGGTTTGAAGAAAATTTAGGGGAGGGGTGTGGGGTTAGGTATATGTTGTATTTAGTGAGGTTTAGTTTTGGAAGGCTGTTTGCCAAGGTTTTAATATTGTAATGTGCACCTGTTCCAATAAAGTGGCCTTTTTCACACAAAGTCGGTTGTCAGTGGCCTGCTTCCCCCCCCACCCCTCCCTCCCAAGGGGGGCTTGGGGGGGGTAGACGACCGCAGGGAGTTCCCCCCCGGGCGGTTTGGGAGGGGGTGTGTGGGGGGGCGTGGCTGGCCTTGCGCCGGCCATTTTGCGTTTGGGCTTCTAATTTGGTAGCCCAAATATAGCCCAAATATAGCCCAATTTATAAAGGAGTTTGGCGCCTTCTCCCAGCCACCATTTTAGTTAGTGGTGACCTGGTGGCTGGTATTTAGCTGGGTGTTTTTTGTCCCCCTCCCTCCCTCCCTCCCACAAAAAACACATTTTTTCGATTCGCTGTCTACTTTTTGTAGTTTCTATTTTCTTTTTGTTTTTCTTTCAGAGTTTTCAGGTGGTTTTGTTTGGGACAGGTGCACAAGGGTTTGTTTTATACTATGTATTTGTCGCTTGGAGCAGGTGCAGTGCGGGGGTTATGCGAATTTTGACATTTTTGCCAGAGGTTGGTTGATTTATTTGTTGAGTTGGGTTATCGGCAGGAAAAGGATAGGTTGGGTAAGTTTAGCTCGGTTCCACAGTTTGGTTGATCGATAGCTGTAAAGGGGCAGGCAGGGGAGTTTGGTTATCGGAAGGTTTGGATTTAGAGATTGTTGATGGGTTATACAGGAATGTAATGTTGATATTGATGTAATGTACGGGCGGGGGCGGGTTTGAAGAAAATTTAGGGGAGGGGTGTGGGGTTAGGTATATGTTGTATTTAGTGAGGTTTAGTTTTGGAAGGCTGTTTGCCAAGGTTTTAAAATTGTAATGTGCACCTGTTCCAATAAAGCGGCCTTTTTCACACAAAGTCGGTTGTCAGTGGCCTGCTTCCCCCCCCACCCCTCCCTCCCAAGACAGGAACAGCAGAAAAGGAACCCGTGCTGCGGGAGTCTGCAAGGGTTTTAGTAGCACCTCCAGGCGCTGTTAAAATTGGTGAGGCAGGCTGGAAGTTGTGGTCCTCCGAGAACGGGCACCGCAAGACAGGAACGGCAGAAAAGGAACCATACATATTGTTCTCTTCCCCCTTCCCCCTATTGTTTTATAATAATAAAACTGCATTGGCGGGAACGCGTCATGATCAACTGCACTATGATTTGAACAATACCAGCCATACCGGCAAGCAACTGAGCTGATTAAGTCGTCTGACTCTCTTTTCGGTGCTTGGTGGTAATCGGAGATATATATATATATATATATATATATATATATATATATATATATATATATATATATATATATATATATATATATATATATATATATATATATATATATATATATATATATATATATATATTCCTCTTTGCTTCTTTGCCTACAGCTTGATAGTCATATTCCTCATATATCTTTGTTTTCAATACATCTTTTATGTTAAATAGGATTTGTTGTATTAATTACACGGCTGTTCTTTTTCTTGTTCTTTCTTAATACACCCAAACTTTAAAAAGAAAAATAACTAGACTGTCAGCAGAATTGAATGGGAACCTAGGTACGAGAGGCAGTAAATGGAGGATGGATGCTCTTGTTCAGGTAGTTCATCATTGTTGATTATAGCTACGTCATATGGATATCTAGCAAATAGCCCATCTCATATTCAAATCCGACTAAGAGTCAGGGTACAATTTTATATTGACATTGTTTTTCTGATGGTTTGTTTACTGCCTCTTTCAATAGTTACTGGGATATAGTAAAACATCACTGCCCCTTTTCTCGTATGGTTTTACAGTCAGAATGGTATCTTACCTCAGACTCTAAATTAACGGATTTTTATTTAGAAAGATTATCATTTAAAAAACCCATAAACTCTAAAGTTTTCAAAGAAAAAAATGGGTTGCTAGTGTGGCCCTATTTAACGTCATCTCAAGAGTGGATATGTTTTGCAAAGAACACATACTGCTAACACCTACTTTCAACACCTTTGTGACTGGGTTGGTTACTTACCATACAACAGTAGAAATTTGAAGCTGTCATCTGATGTAATTACACAAAAGTGTAATCGGGAAAAAATCCCAACGCAGGAACTCTGGAACAATGTGAACATATAGAACATGAGCGGGTCTTGTTCGCAGAACTTGTTTTATTTTACTTTTTTTTAGCACAAGTGCGTTCTCCAGTATCCAAAACTCACACCAGGCTGCACATAACAAAAAATATAGCATACAATTTCAAGTTTGCGTTTTACATACTAACACATAAGGAAATTACTCGAATGCCACACACCCTTTCAGTGAAACCAGACTCTGTAACATTTGGGACACGCACCATTATAGGTTACTGGGAACCATGTGTGTGCCATTGTGAATTATGGCCGGCCTGGCTCATAACTTCATGTGAAAAAACCATGCCATACAACTTATTTAGCATACTTGAAGGCTATGGTTTTGTTGATGGTGTTGTGCATAATATGCAAGGCTTTATAGGTTTGAGCAAAGTCATTGTGTATGCGTAATCACAACAATTTGGATCATTGGTTTTAAATAACACAAATAAATGCTGCCTGGTATAACATTCTGATTAAAAGCCGTCCTAGGCAATTATAGTCAAGGATGCTTGTGCGTGGAGCTGGAAATGCTTAGGGAGTTGCCAGAATGTTACTGTGACATTAGCCCTAATAACAGAATAACAACCATGACAAATGTGATGTAACTTCCAGGCAGGACACTTAATTGCTGCGAGACATGTCTGTGTCGTGCTGCTTGATACGCCATTCTCTGACTCATGATTAAGTGCAATACATTTCTAGCCATCGGTGAATTAAAAAAGGAAATGCCAAGACGTGGCTGGAGGCTGCTCGCTCAGCCACGGATCTGGAATTGCCAACAGCATGTCAGAAGCCTAATTTATTAGAACCTATTAGAAAAATAAAGATAGGTTGCATTCATGACAACATAACCATAGACTTGTGTAACCTAGAGATCATAATACAATAATAGAATGCGTTTATGAATAAGGTAAACCAAAGAAAAAGTGTTTTTGCACGATGGCTGCAGCCAGAGATGTGGAAAAGAGAACTGACAGGGGCAGTGGTGCAAAGAGTGTGAGGGTCTGCAGGGGGATGAGGCACAAAGGCCGATTGACCAATGAGGTGGTTCAGAGAGCAAGGAAGACAAGCAGCATAGTCTGGCGACAAACATGGAGCTTAAGCAACAGCAGAATGGTCACAATCAGGGAAGAAAAGAATCCACAAGAAGCAAAACAGCTCATGTTTTGGAACAACAAGGTTATAGGGGTGCAAAAGAAAATGCTTCAAAGGCTGGCAAAGGGCATGGCCGGGTGGACCAACACAAAAAATTCCAGGGGCCACATAATATATAGTAACAGGCAGAAGGGAATGTCTTAATGGAAGGAGGAGACAGAACAAGAGTCAAAATGTTTTTTTTACTCCTCCAGTAATGTTTGGATTAGCCATATTTATCCATCGCGTGGCAATGTGATGTTAATGATATTCTGTAAATATCAACTCCAAAATAAGAATCTGGAGCCACTTGTGTTTCCTATGTTGACTTTAGTAAGTGCAATGTGGAAGGACTATCTCAAGACTGAGAAAGGGATGTTCTGGCCTCTGAGAAAACACAGAAATCGCCCTTTATTTTTGCTCAGAGCTTAAAAAGGACTGCATTCTCGTCTGCTGGATGTTTTTAAGAGATACTTTGCATTTAGCTCTTTTAATTGAGGGATGTTTTCCACAAAATAATTAATTGCTTGCTAGTGTATCTAGGATGCTCCAAACTATTCATTTGTTAAAATATTATATTATCAAAGTACGGTTAATAATCGCTTTTTTCTTCTAAAGTTTCTCCAACATGCCCAAGTCCAGGTTTCTCATGGTGTGATGTAGGTGTGCTTGTATGTAACATGTATGCATTATGATGCCAGAGCAGTTGAAGTTTGTTGATATCTTGTGAGCTTACTACAACAACTCTTCAATATTTGTTCAGTCTCTTAGTTATTACCACCCATTCATACAGTTATAGAACTTAAGTTTGTGAGAAAAATTATTAAGTCCTACTATCTCCCTTCAAGGCAGAGCAAATGATTCAAGTTCCTCAGAGTCTCATGAACAGAAATGAAAATGAGGGAGGCACACAAAGAAAACAAGCATAAGCATTGACAAAGTCAATAGGTCTTGTCATATGGCCGTTATAGTTGTTGTCGACATTGCTAAGTTACTATGGGCTCTGCTGCCATGATGCTGCTTTTGCGCACGTTACTATGTGACTTTATTTCGCAAGACTCTGTTTGTGCCTTTCACATGAGAACCGTTTGCTTTCTGCCTTCCCTGCCAGTTCCTGGAGTTTAGTCTGAAAACGATGTGCAAGGTCGATAAACAATGCCCCTTGTTTTTTTGTTTTGGTCCATCCCTAGCACCTAGACAAAACATGCTAACACAGCCGCAACTGCTGGAAACTCGTGCTTTCAAATTATGGTATTGCATGTTGTTCGAAAGCACACTTGGAGAGGGACCTTTCAAGAGAGACGAGCTAAGCTGTTCCTATGATGTAGAAATACCATCTAGGCACTAGGGTATGGGGTCTGCTGACAAAGCCCAGAGATCTTCCGTAATATAATAAAACTTCTTCTTACCAAGGGGAGGGTGGTTAGGCCTTATAGTCCTTTATCCACTGTCTGTATATGATGACATCCCGCTTTATAAGCTGTGGAATTGTAACTGCGGTTTATGCATTTTGCTGCTAGTAGTGGCTCGTATACTGCATTATAGAGTACTATAGTTAAAATAAACATTTTGAACTATAACAGTGACTCTGTCAATTCTTATTGTGGTCAGGTACGAGTGAGTGAGCGAAAGGGTATATCTTGCTACTGCGATTCCTTAGAGAGTCAGGAGTGTTGTGTTCTGGGTTGTCTAATCATTTGTAGCTTTGTGATTATGTAGAAGAACGAATGAGACACTATAGCTAGTTGGTTTCGGGATTTTGGGTACTGAGGCGGTATGTAGGCTCAGCCCCTACACACCGAGGTCCTGTTTTCCTGCGCAAAGTTCTGTGTATGTGTAGAATCATTGCAACAGTCTGACTTTTTTTTAAGGAAATGTTTAGGTAATTTTGTTTGCGTTAGTCCACCGGTCCTAAAATGAAAATCCAATGTGGAAGCAACATCTTGAGCAACAACATTATAAATGTTTTGAGAATAATGAAAGTTGTGTTGGAAGCTGTGAACCTAAAGTACATCAGCAGCAACCAATTGCATTGCAGATCCTTTGGGGAAAATGCCAGAATTTGTGTGGCATTTTTTAAGAATGCATATGTGTATGGGAATCTTTACTTTCTAAACAAACAAATTGTAAATTCAACAGGTTTACATGATGGAAAAATAAAACAAATAATTGTACAAAGGCAAATGGTAAATAGCATTGTGTTTTTATAGCACACTTTTGGCATCCAAACAGCCCACACTTAAAATACCTTAAAGCAACAATTAAAATGTTGTCTTGGTATCAATGTGTACTCACTGCCTATGAAATATAGGCTACATGTCATGTCACGTCTGCAGTCTAATAAAAGAACTACTTGATGCCCCATCATCAGAACTGAGAACCTGATAAATAGCCCATCACTCATTGACAAACTATAAAAACACATGAAACCAACCTGCTGAGAGGGTCTTGATCAAACCCCTCTCTGTGTGTAATTAATATTGTACTTTTTGGAATAATTGATGACATGAAATATTCCAACCAGAAAAAGCTGTCTGTACCCATACTTAATTAGTATCACTTCTGTATACAACTGGTGGACACATTGTGCTTTCTTTGGCAATTGTATTTGCACTTACCTTTTTCAAGGTGAACTTTCGCATTTGCCAGCCCCACTAACTACCGGGTTTTCAATGGATCTCTGCCACAATATCAATGCAGTGTTCACTCCTAATCAGTCATGATGAGTGGTCTATAGCCTCTGAGCAGAATTATGGTGACTGAAATGTACATCATGATCATTGACAATGACATGCTGAGTAGAATATTCTTCTGACTGGGATGCCCACCAGAGTTGCTTTTGGGTTGTTTGCTCGTCCTACATGGCTTTTTGCATTGTGTTTTTTTAGGCTTGTGTATTCTCTCAGGCCTGATAGGTCTAAATGCTCATTAGAAAGCTTTACACTTCTCTGTGGGTCTATGTAGATAATGCAGACAGTAGATTTGCCATTAACAGAGGAATGAACACTGAACAATGTGTAATATTCCCCAGCAGTACTTGCAGTTGTGACACTGGGAGGATCAAAAGTTTCAGGCCATGTAACTCTGTATTAAAGGCGTGTTTACTGCACATTTTGAACAGTACACTAGTATAGGGTTTTGAATAACGAGGCTTCTTACACCACACTCTGTGGCTTTTCCTGGAATCTCAGCTTTGGTACTATTGGTTATATATATATATTCACTGAAAAAACCATAGGTTTCAGACACGTTATAGTTAGAAATAAGCATTTAAAAAAACCTTATGGTTAGTGATCATCAGTGATCATCATCAGTGATGTCACTGACCATGTCATGAATGATGTAATATCTGATGTCATCAGCAGTGCATTGCGGGTGCGCGAGTTATAGTTAACTGAACTAACTTAATTGCTTAAGTTAAGCTTTATTCGAGACAATTCTCATAAAAGCACATAAAATCAACACAGTTATACAATAATACATTATTACGGATTAAAAATTCATTAAACATAGAGTACAGCTCATACAACATTTGCATATAAAAACCATATTTACAAATAGTATTACATTAATCATTGTTGAGAGGAATACCTTGTTACCTGCTTCCCCCCAGGGACCGTCTTCTAATTGCCCATGCCCAACCCAGGTATTTAGCTACCCCTATGACTATCGAATCCTGAGTTGTTGTACGTAGGATTCTTAGAGCCACTGTGCTGTCTCGTGTCCCCAAGTTTTTGCATACCGGCGAGAGCCATTTTCTCCTCGGATTCACATAAGCGTGGCATACGAAAAGAAAATGGCCTATGCTCTCCTCGGCATTTTCGCATGCTGGACATAAGTTATTGGTGGGTCTGTGCCAGCCAGATGTCAGTTTCTTGAGGGGGATAGATCCTGATCTTAGCTGGAATACAAGTTTCCTGTCCATTGGTACCGTGATGTTGTCCCAGTAATTTTCCAGGGCAGGAAAAAATTTTATCTCCAGGAAGCGACCAGTCATAGAGTCGGCCCTGGTGTCATTCAGCATCTTACCGCCAACCCAATCCCAGTATTGTTCTTTAAGGGCTTCTTTGCTAGGGAAGATCTCTCCCTCAGGGTTATTCCAAAGATTTGAAAACCCTAAGTTTACTAACATGGACTTCAGATGTTTTAGCCATTTTATCTTATGGAAGGTATCTTCCTTGATAATCCATTGAAAACCCTCCGCATATTGTCTTATTTCTGGAGTCGTCCAGAGACGTCTCCAGTAAAGGACTGGGCGCAATCGGGCTCTATCTACAATGGTGCGTCTACCTAACTCCAAAAACAGTGGGGTTAAGGGGGTACTCTGTGGGAGTCTTGTAATCCCTCGCATAAACTTGTTCTCTGAAGTCTGAAGAGCCGCTAAACCATCCCAGGCCCATAGCTCCGCGCCATATAATGTGGCACCCAAAACCTTCGCGTCATACACTATTAATGCGGGTTTTATGGGTTTTGTTTTGGATTTGCGGTGTTCCCCCCTTAAAGCATCAGAAAGCTGCTGGTGCTTTAAGACCACTTTATCTACATGATGCGTCCAGCCAATGCCCTCTGCGATCTGTACACCCAGGTACGTAAATTCTTTGACAATGTCTAACCTACTGCTGTTTAAGGTTACCTTGGGGTAGTTCCTGCGTCCGGGGGAAAAAGCCATTAGTTTTGTTTTTCCCACATTTACCTCTAGCCCATGCTCAGTGCAAAAAGCATCAAAAATGTTTAATGCACGTTGCAGCCCCATGGGGGTCTTAGACAAGATAAGAGTGTCGTCAGCGAACATCAGGATCGGAACCCTGGTGTCCGCTAACGATGGGGCATCAACACTAGCCTTCAGCATCCTCTCAACGATTCCGTTAATAAATAACGAGAAAAGTAAAGGGGCCATGGAACAGCCCTGTCGAACACCCCTTTCCACTGGGAAATCCTCTGTTGTCTCTCCACTTCCACCCCACTGGACTCTAGCGAAGTTGGATTCGTGCAGTCGCATAATTAATGTTAGCAGATCAGCAGGGATCCCCAACCATAACTTAAACCGGGGGACTAGGTCGAACGCCGTCCGCAGGTCGACGAACGCGACGTACAGGCAGCCCCTTCCCAGTACAACGGTCTTCCACCTTAATATGGTAAAGCGGAAGACCTGATCGATGGTACTGGTTGCTCGCCTGAATCCCGCTTGGTATGGAGAAAGGGCGTTGTTGTCTTCAACCCAGTCCATAAGCTGGTTTGTTACCATTCTCCCAACTACTTTCTGTATGGTGGCTATTAAGCTTATGGGCCTATAGTTTGCAGGCAGTGAACGATCTCCCTTCTTGTGGATGGGGATAATGGTTGCGCCTTTCCAGAGGTCTGGGACCACTTCCCCCTTGGCTAGGGCATTCGCTACAAGGAGGGTATATCTCGCCCATCTGGTCATATCGTGTTTAAAAATATCAGGTGGAATGCCATCTGGACCTGGCGCCCTCCCACCTTTCGCGGAACCAATGGCAATTTCCACTTCTCTAAGGGAGAACAAATCATCGGTTGCATAAACCGGTGTTATACTATCAGCTGCCACAGGATGGTTAACTTCCGCGTACTGAGGTCTAAAGTAATCAACCCAAGCTTCCTCTGCTACATTGTTGTCTGGCTTCGCAGGACCGGCTCCACTACCCCACTTGATGATTTTCCAGAATGCCCTGGAGTCTTTACTATCAGAGGCCTCTTTTAGTTCGGCCCAGTGGCCTTCATCCCAATTCTTTTTTGCACGATAGATGGCCATCTTGTACAGTTCCCTATTCTTTGTCACAGCGGCGCGGTCCCTATTCCTTATGGCTTGTCCCAGGGCTAATCGTGCTGATCTACAATGACTATCAAACCACCTTCCCACTTCTTTAGATTTCTTCCCTTTCCTTTTTTTAATGAAGAAGCATGGTCTCAGGAGGGAGAATAACTTATTGTGGATTTCGGTGATTCCACTATCCCCTGGAACCACTGGAACCGCTGTTTCCATCGCGGAAATTGCACAATCAACAGCATTATTGATGTAAGTCATAGTGGCCTCGTTTGCCAGTACCTTGGGCCATTTTAACCTGCGTTCATCATTACTCATAACAGGGGTTTCATCGTATATCACTAGAGGGTTACCCGCACCAGTATTCCACCACCTATGAGTCACACAGAGGGGGTTGTGGTCAATTTCAACCCGGGGCCTAACTGTCATGTCAACAACCCCTTTCCACAGTTGGAGACTGCACAAAATGTAATCGATTCGGCTCCTGTTGATGCCATTGTCAAAAGTGTAGCTGCCCTCCTTGTCCCCAGGTGTCCTCCCGTTCAGTGCTCTTAAGCCTTGTTCCATACAAATTCCATTCAGTGATAAGATCTCTTTTGTCCATCTCCTTACAGGTTTTAGGCATAGAGGTGGTACTCCCCAGAGATTGTCCTCTTCGCTCTCCAAGAGGTCATTTGTACAGTCCAGAGGTTCAAAAGCCCTGTTGAGGTCCCCTACAATTATCGTTACACTTTCCTGGGACTTGGTCTCAATGGCAGTAGACAACAGCTCAATGGTGGGTAAATTGGTTACGTTGCTACCTCTCACGTAGACATTGTACAAATCTATTAGTTGACCCTTTGCTACGGAGATTCTTAATAATTGCAAATCACAATTTCCCAGGTCCAACATTTAACAACAGTTAAGCCTCCCTTGGGCCGCCCTCTTCCCCCTTTTGACGCTGGTATACAATAGTTCAAATAACCAAGACAGAAAAGGGGATCACAAGCCTAGGTTTCTTGGAAGCAACAGATGTCATACCCACTTATAAAATCCACCCAGGATTGGGAATCCAATTTACTTGCCAGCCCAGCGACATTCCAAGATAAAAGCGTACCAATGCTAGCATCTAGCCCATCTCGGGTGTTAGTCAATGGAAATACTTGGGCTAACATAGGGCTTTCAGTAGAATTAGTCTGCCTTTCTTGGTCATCTGTCGGATCCACTGTCGTATTGGCTGGGTATGTTATCTTGGCATTTGTATTTAGGGTTCCCAGTCTAAAACCACCTTCTTCGACCAAACCCCCCGTCTCGATGTAATTGACCAATGAGTTTGTAACAGTTGTATTACCATGAACATCACATTGCCCTTCTGGCTCGTTAGTGTTCCCTCCTAAACTGTCAGTACTGGTTTGTCAATATCCCCATCCCGGCTCCTGCCATCCTACATGAGGGTTGTAATATGTGTAAGTGGTATGATTATGACCTACAGGAGGAGGTGGTAAGGGGTTGACTGGCCATGATACAGTAGGGGGAATAAGGGGTTCATTGAGTAAACTAGTCGTTACACTAGTCGGTCGGGGGTAGAAAAAGGTAAGGTCTACAATTCCGATACCTCCCTTATTTGTTCCCCATCCCTGCCTTGTTATCCATCCCGCCACCCTTGGGTCTTGGAAATTGACCACTATGCAATCCCCACCCAAGGTTTTCGATGTATATCCCATCCAATCTATTCTCCTTACCCCTATGATTAGCCCGTCGATGTCACCAGGCAGAGGACGGTTTTCCTTTAGCCAGTGCATGATCTTGTTTTTGAGCATCTGGAAAGTTTCTCTCTGTCCTGGGGGTAATGGTGGGACGTTTATAAGAACTGCTACATAGGGAAAGGAGTCTGGGGTGAGATTAATTGGTGGTTTTCTGTAGGGTTGTTTTGCCACGGGCGGTGGGATAGATTTGGGAACTTGGGGGACATATTGGGGGACAGGCTTCAGCGCCTGTTGTTTGTTATTTATTTGGGACGGTACTGAAGTTTTACCTACCAACAAACCTGTGTTAGCCCTATTCCCTCCCACCGGAATATTCTGAGCTTTCTGCGTGCTATTAGTTACGTTTGCGTTTGTTGGTACTATTCCCGCTTGGTGACGCACTGTAGCCTCAGCACTCGTTGCGATTGGTGGATTTTGTGTCGGGGGGATTGTGGGCTGTGTAGGGTGTATTATGGTCGACTGAGGTAAATCAGGGCCAACGTTTGCTCTCTCTGTTCTGTCTGAGGATTTTGTAATGGCTTTAACTGTAGGTTTGCTCAGTTTGGGAGGTAAAGGAGAGCTATTTCGGGGATTTCTTCCCTTATCCTGAATAACAGGGTTGTTTAGGACCTGAGAGTTTGTGCTTACTTCCACCCTATTCGCTTTAATCAGTGATTTTGTGGAATAAAAATTGTCTAAGGTAGTCTGTTCAAAATGGTTTAGCCTATCTACAAGCTTTGCAATTCTATCCTCAATGGGGGTGAGTAGTGATCTAAACAATTTTTCCAGTTCAGGGAGAACAATTACAAGTGATTGCTCCTTATCTTTACATGGTACAGTGGAGTCGGTACAAGGATTGTCATCTCCGTCCTGGCTGTTCAAGGAGACAAGATTAGTAGGTGTAACACTTTCTGTGCTTTGAGTTTCGTTAGTAGCTACCTCTCCTGTGTTCACGAGTTTATGTAACTTCCTGAGTTTTTGAGGGGGTTTGACCACCCTTTTACATTTTCTTACAGATACTGGTCGTTTCCGTTTGGACCCGATTTTGGGTTGGGCCAATGTAACCTGGGCGCCAGAATCAGTGAGCGGTGCTGGTAGGATTTTGCCGCCACAAGGATTATTTAGTTCTATCACAACATCCTTGTTTGGTTTTTGGGCCTGGACCTCAAAATGGTCGTTTACAACTGGCAGGTTCACTGATGACAGAGGAGTTACCAGGGTGGGGTAAGCTAGATTTGAAAACTTATCCGTTGAATTCTTAAGTATTTCAATTGACAGCCTACGCTCTGCGCGCTTCTCTGCCAAGGTCAACTCTTTGTCTATTACCAGTGAACGATTAAAGAAAAATTTATCTAAGGGGCCAATTGCCAGTGGACCAGACTCTACAGGAGGAGTTATTTGATGGCTATTTACAGAGTTTGTTGATGTAGACGTTGCCATGTTAAACACTAAACAAATCCAACTTTTCTAAGCCACTTACTGGAGGTGATACTATATGTCACTGGTAAGGGGGGTGGCCCAGCCCGGCCTCCTTCGGCCCCGGATGGCCACAGACGGTCCCGCCCTTGTCCCGGGCTTCTCCCGCGCGCTCTCCTGCGCTGCGGGAGTACTTGTGGCTTAATAAGGAGTATGAACACAATAGGTAGAAGGGGTAGGAGGGGTCGGGGAGAGCGGCCCAGGTGTAGCTGATCAGGGCTGGCGGGTGCTCCTGGGAAATGCAGTCCCAAGGAGCTCACGCACTCGCTCGCAGCCCCGTGCAAGTACTTCCCTCGGTGTCCCCTTCAAGGCGCTGCGGTCAACACTCCTCACGCAGCGGGACCCGCGGAGCGGGTTCCGCAAGAAGTAGGCTGGCAGCAGGCGATTCCAAACGGGCAGAAACAAAAGCAGCAAGGCGTCCCACTCGCCGTCTCAGCGAGAGCAGATGATAAGGGCTCGGTGGAAGGGTAGGAGGGGTCGGGGAGAGCGGCCCAGGTGTAGCTGATCAGGGCTGGCGGGTGCTCCTGGGAAATGCAGTCCCAAGGAGCTCACGCACTCGCTCGCAGCCCCGTGCAAGTACTTCCCTCGGTGTCCCCTTCAAGGCGCTGCGGTCAACACTCCTCACGCAGCGGGACCCGCGGAGCGGGTTCCGCAAGAAGTAGGCTGGCAGCAGGCGATTCCAAACCGGCAGAAACAAAAGCAGCAAGGCGTCCCACTCGCCGTCTCAGCGAGAGCAGATGATAAGGGCTCGGTGGAAGGGTAGGAGGGGTCGGGGAGAGCGGCCCAGGTGTAGCTGATCAGGGCTGGCGGGTGCTCCTGGGAAATGCAGTCCCAAGGAGCTCACGCACTCGCTCGCAGCCCCGTGCAAGTACTTCCCTCGGTGTCCCCTTCAAGGCGCTGCGGTCAACACTCCTCACGCAGCGGGACCCGCGGAGCGGGTTCCGCAAGAAGTAGGCTGGCAGCAGTCGATTCCAAACGGGCAGAAACAAAAGCAGCAAGGCGTCCCACTCGCCGTCTCAGCGAGAGCAGATGATAAGGGCTCGGTGGAAGGGTAGGAGGGGTCGGGGAGAGCGGCCCAGGTGTAGCTGATCAGGGCTGGCGGGTGCTCCTGGGAAATGCAGTCCCAAGGAGCTCACGCACTCGCTCGCAGCCCCGTGCAAGTACTTCCCTCGGTGTCCCCTTCAAGGCGCTGCGGTCAACACTCCTCACGCAGCGGGACCCGCGGAGCGGGTTCCGCAAGAAGTAGGCTGGCAGCAGGCGATTCCAAACGGGCAGAAACAAAAGCAGCAAGGCGTCCCTATAACAGGGGAATTTCTATGGTTTTGTACGAGTGAAATGTCCAACAAACTATAACATGTCTGAAACCTATGGTATTTTCAGTGAAGTTCTAAGGTTTTTTTAAATGCTAATTTCTAACTAAAATGTGTCTGAAACCTATGTTTTTTTCAGTGAATTTCAAAGTTTTTTTAAATACCGTGACCTGCCACACATGCAGAGGCTCATGGAGGACATGCTGTGGATGGAGACGTAAAGTATGGCACCCACCGCTGAACAGTAAATGTATCTGGGATCTACCATGCCCTTCAGATCCTCATCATGGCATTGCTGCCACAAGGCATGGCGCATATGAATGCTGCTGCCCCACACCCTTCACATCTCTGCCCCCTGGTGTGTTAGTGCCTCACAGTGCGACAGGTGTATCCACTGCACCCCCTGAAGTGTCAGTGGCACACAGTGCGGAAGACAGACAATCACCATCCACTGATGTGTCAGTGGCACACAGTGCGGAAAACAATCCACCCTTGTCCACTCATGTGTCAGTGGCACACAGTCCCGCAGCTAGTACAGAAACACCCACAGGTGGGGCAGTGCACACATACGAGGACGAGGACGTGGATGGGTTTGAGATCAGAAGAAGGCACTACCATTCATTTCCGCCACCTGGCCTGTTTATCCTTGGTGCCACACATGGCCCCACGACCTTCCACTGTCCCACGTTACACTCTGATGCACTAACCTTGGTCTGCGACATGGCCTGCCATATCCTCTTCAATGACCAATGACACAGCGAGCTCACTGGGGACTGTACCCTTCCAATTCCGCGGTACCTGTCATTCCCGGATGGACTCTGGTTCGCCCTCCACGAGCCCATATTGTGAAGTGTGCTTGTCCTGTCCCTCTACCGCTCCAGCTGCTAAACTCCACTGGATGTGCAATAAACATCCAGTGACGCACTGCTGTGTTATGTCTTACCTAATTTATGTATGAATATGTGGAAGAATGTAGAGACAGTGATTCACCTTACGTTAATGGCAATGAAGCTCATCTAATGGGATGCCAGTCACAGTATGCTACATATCCTATTGTGTTTCTAATGCCATAAACTCTACAATGGGGACACATGCATTAGTCACTTCCTTGTCCGGACATTTACTGAACCACACCCAGAGCCCCAGAGTCATTGTGGCTATCCCTGCCCTGTTCTGTCGTATGCCATGCCACGCCACTCCGATTACGTTCCGACATTGGCCCCACATAGCTACCTGTCGCAGGCATACTTGCTGTTGGTGTGCAGGTCAGTGGTCTAGTTGTCAACATGTCATGGCCACTCCCAGACGGCAGGTTTGCACACACACCACACCCATCCGGCACATGCGTCACAGGCCATGTGACCACGCAAATATAATGGATCGACAAAGTCACATCCTCTATTGCCGGTGGTGACTGGATGGCGGACACTTCATGGGTCTGAATCATAAAGAGTCCATTAAAAGTTGCGTAGAGGGTTAGTCGCACCCTGAGCTGTATGGCTGTCACGGGCCTACCACCACGTGGCACGGACTTGAGTTGCACAGGATTAGTGCCACCCAAAGATGATGTGGTTGTCAGGGGCCTACTACCATGTAGCTGTTTGGGGCCTACTACCACGTGGCGAGGACTTGAGTTGCACAGGGTTAATGCCACCCGAAGCTGATGTGGCTGTCAGGGGCCTACTACCACGTGGCACGGACTTGAGTTGCACAGGTTTAGTCGCACCCTAAGATGTATGGTCATCAGCATTTTTTCATTATTGTCATGAGCAGCCTACCACCACGTTGCGCTGACTTGCATGGCACAGGGTTAGCGGCACCAGAAGCTGATGTGGTCTCCGCCATTGATGACTCAGGACTCAGCAACATATGTGGCATCTTCTGGGCCGCGGAGCGGGTCCACATAATGTGCACCAAGCCATGATGGCGGGACCAGGCCCTGGAGCGTTTACTGGTAGACACTCCGGTGGCAGCAGGTAATTATTTGGTCATGGATGCGCAGGGGCGGTGGTGTCTCTCTCTCTCTCACTTCCCTCTCTTCCCTCTCTTCACTCTCTCTCACTCTCTTCCTTCATTTCCTTTTATCGCTCTCACTCTCTCTCCCTTCTCAATTTCCCACTCCCTTTCCTTCCCTCTCTTTTGCTCTCTGGCTTTTTTTCCCTTCTCTCTTTCTCTGTGTCTCACTCCTTTGAAATGCGCATTACACACGTCCTTATTTTGTGTTTTTTTTCCAGGTCGTGTCGTCGACATTGATGGACCCAACAGGAGTCTTTCACCTTGTTGTTTTGTGTTGAGTGTGTTAAATTTGAATACAGTTTTTGGTTGTTACTTAAGTGCTGTGTGACTCTTTCTCGTTCCTATTACAGTTATTTGATGGTGTCCAAATTTTGGGGCAGTTATCGCAGGAATACTGGTGATGTCTGCAGTTTGCACCAGCTTCTGAATAGTGTGTTAGATTTATCTCAACATTAGATGCATTAAAGTGCTGATAATGAGATGCAGAGTAGGCGTTCCTGTACAAAAACACACGAGGTGCACCTTTGTGATTTATTCTAAATACTAAAATCCTTTATTAAATTGCACTGTGGTAGTGGGTGCATTTACAGTGTACACACAAAATCAATGAAGAAATCACATTGTATTTATATTGATTGGGAATAGAGGGTCAGGTGCTGGATCTTGACTGGATACACTGCCCAGTTTGTTTATTTTTCTGTACATGAAAAAACCACATCACAGCTTTCACAACGAAAGGCAAAAACTGCGATGCGAAACAAATTCCGGCGATAAGCCGCTTTAGTACCAGGGATTTTACACCTGCTTTCTACTGGTGTTAAGCAGGACGACTACCTGCAGCATGAAAGGGAACACAGCCAAGAGCCACACCGGAACACCCACAGGTGCCATAGAGTCAATGAGCATGATACACGTATGCCCATGAGGGCCACAACACTCATCGCAACAGCCCCAGGACCGCCAACGCCCCCCCGAACCCGCTTCTGAGCAAGTGTGTCCGTGTGGTCATTGTGTTAGCATGATGGGCATGGGCCCTGCAACATCACAGTGTGCTGTCTTCAGCGAACATTACCATGTCACCTCAGCGTTGGCAGTGAGCCTGGACATGTAGCTATGCACGCATCCTCCTGCATGCACAAGTGGCATGTGCTGGTCCGGCGTACACAGGTCAGCGCAGGGGTGTGCCTATCCGAACATGTCTCGAACATGTGTCTCGAACATGTCCGTGTGCAGGAAGTGCGATAAGTGTGTCTCTGTGTTCTGATGTGACCGCCACAAGGGCCGCAGCAGTCGATGTTGTAAAGTGGCATGCACCACCTCCAAAGGGCAGTGTCACGGTGTGGTTGAAATGCCGCAGGACATGCGCGAATAGGCATTACAATGGTGTGCCGTAAGAGTGCACAGGACACGTGGGAGCTCGTGGGAGGGAGGAGCAGCTGTTTGGCAACAGAACACACAGTGAACCCGACAATGTGCCACGTCCTGGGCATCTCATCCATGATGACCAGGGTCTCAGACATCCCACAACACCCACGACCAGCCTCTGTACATATCCTGTATGAATGCAGCTGGAGAAGTTACTGTAGGGATGAAAGGTTCATTGGCTGAGCTATCTTGCTCTAGCACATCTGCTGCTCAGAGAAGGAACTTGCAAGTGGCCAGCCCCCCTGACAGATACGATAATATTTGCATCCATCTCCCACACTACGCACTGCCCGATTTGAGAACAACGAGTACACATCCCACACTCAGAAGTCCATCGTAGTTAGCGTGCGTGAAACGGCCTTCACACGTACTCCCACCACACACCTACCCTGCACCCATTGCACACAGACCCGGCTCATTGCACCAAGCTTTGCCATTTCATCCACAAGACTGGCACACGGCAAGCCAGTGCAGCTACAAGCAGAGCCACTGACACATTAACTGGGCATCCCGAACACATGGTCGACTCCATTCACGTCCACCTATACCTTGCACGTCTGCTGCATATCCTGGGTGCACTGCCTTTGGCAGTGCTGTGGATCACTTACCGGCTGAGCTTCAGCATTGCAGATGTCACCTGTGTTTAACCTGTTTAACCTGTGTTGCAATGTCGTACGTGCCTATCCGAGTGGTACATGGATGTGTACTTCTCCAAAGTGTGGGTAGCTGACATGGATTACGATGGATGTGTGCGCGCCCCCTGTTGGCCCATGACCAGGAGTGTCATGGTGATGCCCATTTATGGCATGCATGGATGTTTGGCATTCATGTTGGGAACTGGGTCCGGGAGATTGCACGTGTCGTAGTATGCAGTGAGCAAATTGACCCACTTCCTGATTCTGCTTTGGTGCACATTACGTACAGTGGTTAGAGTCAACACATCTGTCCCGGTCAGCTGATGGATTACTTCGACGACATGTCGAATATTGTGACCAACCATCACTCTTAGAGATAGTAGCTTACGCAGCTGCACTAGCGTCCATGGATGACTGACAAGGTACCTGCAACCACGACTCAATGTGCCACATTGCACTTGTCCCGCCGCATCATTTCACATTGTGCATATGGTCACATGTCCCAAGACAACAGTTGACATGGCTGCATTGGCGTCGACTCATGTCAGAGGTGCGGACAACCAACGCTGCTTGACACTGACGTGTGTTGGTGATGGACTACCCCTAGGTGAACATGGACATTTTCCTACGTTCCTTATTCAGGCATGCTGCTGCATTTGTCTGCATATTGTGGCACTACTCTTGGCCGTACTGACACACACTTTTTTTTAATGAAGTTTACACATTTTCACTTGTCTCCAAATGTGTTGTGTCTTCATTTGTATGCCAATGTGTGTGTCACGGACTCTCTGGCTGCCTGCCATACGTGAATTGCTACCCCATCCAGACTGTGGGTTTGTACTTATGCATTCTCATGTGCCTGTTTCGTACTGACGCTTTTGGACATTTATCCAAAACAGGCGAGTGCATTTGTGTCCTGTGTTCGATCGTGCAAATGTTTGTGTTTGGACAACATTGTGTTGGATGTTGGTGTGCTCTGCTTCCTATGTGTGTGTGCTGCATTGTATGCGAGATGTCCCTTCATGTGAGGTTTTGTTAACCCTTCTCCCTTTCAGGCAGTGTGGTTTTCACTTCTGTGCTTGTTCAGTGGTGTGATGTTGGCGGGTTGTGTGACTTGTGCTCCTTGTTGGTGTGTTTCATTTTGGCCATGGTTTGTCTGTACTTGTACTGTACTTAATTGTGCATGTTTGCCATTGTGCCCATCTGCCCCGTCCCCCCACTCCCTGCTTGTTCCTGTTCCTGGTACTGTTGTGTCTGATTCTTTTAGATTGCAAAACTTCCCTCTATTGTTTATTTTTGAAGTTTCCATATAAATAGTTTTTTTAATATTCAAGGACACATTGAAGTCAGAAGTGCAACGTATTCTATCAACACACTTTCTAGAACATTCTACAACACGTGCAGGTTAAAATGTCATCATTTTTTTTAAACCTAACGATATTTTTTTGTAACATTTTCTCGAACATTTAATGGCATGTGCAGGTTAAAAGTTCACAATTGTTTTAAGTTCGAAAAGTGCCTTCCAAATGCAAGTAGCAGGTGTGGTTGAGTTGAGCAAATTTTATCCTATGATATGTACTCCACGTTTTAACTGCTTTTTCTTAACCAATCACAAAGATGCTTTTCCACAAAACGAATGTGCACCCTACTTTTAAAAAACAATGCTTTTCATCTCCCAATCAGGTATCATTTTGTATGGGAAAAAAAGTAGTTCCCCATCTTTAAACATATCTCTTATTCTACGAACAGACTGCATGAGCTACAGACATCTATCCATACCTTCCAGCCATACCTTCAAAATGCTAGTGTGGATCATAGAACATAGCTATGTTTTCTGGTGCAAGAAGTATGCAGAACAGAAACGTATTGACTTAGACCTAGGTTTACAAGATGTGGACATTAAATGGTTTGCACAGAGAGGATTGAAGTGGCACCAATTGTTGCCTTTGGTTAAAACCTGTTTGCATCTCCAACACCCTGACCTCATGATTGTGCACTGTGGTGGAAACGACCTAGGCACATTGACTGGCGTAGGTTTGGAAATGCTTATGAAGGACACCTTTAGACAATTGATGTTGCTTTTCCCTCAAACTGCCTTTGTATATTCCAATACATGCCAAAGACAGAAGTGGAAATGGTCAAACCAATTTTGACCTCAGATTGAAAAATCTAGGAAGAATGTTAACAAAGCTGTATCTGCATACCTCAGAGACCATAGAATGGGGTCCATCTACAACAACAACATACATTTTGATATGGCTCGTATCTACAGAAGTGATGGAGTACACTTCACAGATCAGGTAAATCGAGTTTTTCTGAATAACCTGAAGCTGTGCATCCGCACTTATATGTAGCTTCAACTAATAAACACAAGGGCTTTTTTTAGATTCAGCTACAACAGGGAGACCAATGGGCCAACTGCCCTGATAGCAGAGACACACCTATGAACTAAGAGACTGGCTCGCACATGTACAGCATGGGACCCAACGGCTCGCAGACTCACAGCTGCGAGCTTACGGACTGGTACTGTTTTATGGTTTAGGGTAGTAAAGTGGTGTTTGTGTACTGTAGTGGATTGTGCTGCATCTAGTGTTTTAGGATTTAGAGTAGTGCAGTGTGTTTGTGTAATGTTTGAAGGTTCATGCTGAAAATTGTGTTTTAGGATTTCGGGTAGTGCAGTGGTGTTTCGGTAGTGTAGTGGATTGTGCCGACAGACTGACCAACAGAGCTCCGAGCCGACGCACTGGCTTGTAAAGGCATAGCCGTGACCTGCTGATGTGGGGAGAGGCAACGTGAAAAGGGTATCTCACACAGACACAGATACCAGTGTTGCCTTGCAGAGGTAAAACTACAAACCCGATGGCTTCTACACAGACAGATACGAGCTGACGGACTGAATCACAAAATGGCTGCCAACACTTCCTACGTTCAACAGTTCACAGCCAATCAGCCGCAAGATCGTGCTCATAACTCCTCAGCTAATCAGATGTCAGAATTCTCAAATGTCAATATCTGTAAAATTTGATATTTCCCAAAAACTACTGAACGGATTTATACCATTTAAACAAAAGCGTGCTTTCTGAACCATCACCTTTCACCCTGCTAAATTTGGCATAATTCCGCCTGTAGTTGTAATGGAGACGGAGTTCCATGTACACACATTGCTATGTTAGCAAAAGCACCTTAGATGTAAAACGCCATCTTGCCACTTTGCTGCTTTTGCACACGATACTGCAGGTAGCTGTTATTAAGTTTTAAGTTAGGGAATTAAGTTCCCTTGAATCCTGCAGGTCCCTGGGGGACAACTAGCCCACCAGGTACTCCAGTAAGCACCACAGGGCTGCGTTGCAGAGAGATGGTCCGAGTCCAGACCACACCTCTTTTTACACCTCTCTGCAATGCAACTCTGTGGCGTTTACTGGAGGTACCTGGTGGGTTAGTTGTACCCCAGGGACCTTCAGGATTCAAAGGGACTTAATCCCCCCAACTTAAAACGCGCCACGGGGCGCGTTTTCACATTTGTCACATCAGCCCCAACCCCTCCCTCCACCACTGTACAAACAGGCCCTCTGGTGCGTTGTAAGTTGATGGACTAAGTCCCCTTGAATCCTGAGGGTCCCTTGGGTCCAACGAGCACATCAGATACCTCCAGTAAGCGCCACAGAGCTGCGTTGCAGAGAGGTGTAAAAAGGGACATGGCCTTGGACCACCTCTCTGCAATGCAGCTCTGTGGCCCTTACTGGAGGTAGCTGGTGGGCTAGGTGGCCCCCAGGGACCCTCAGGATTCAAGGGGAATTAATCCTCCAACTTAAAACCAGCCAGGGGGTGCGTTTGCAGAGTGGTGAAGGGAGGGGGCGGGACTGATGTGACATGTGTGTACTTATGCAATCACTCCGCCAAAACCCAAGCACTTATAAATTCACTATACACTCTCCTTGCAGTACTCTAATCATCCAGTCAGTACCCATGCACTCATGCAATGACCCATGCACTAACACGTGCACTGCTACAATGCCCTGAGCACTATCCATGCAGTCCAGCCATCGTCATGTCAGTACCCTTGCACTCCTTTAATCACCCAGCCAGCACCATGCACTTATCCAATCACTCCACCAAAACCCAAACACTTATAAATTCACCATGCACTCTCCTTGCAGTACACTAATCTTCCAGTCAGTACCCATGTCCTAATAGAATGGACCAGGCACTAACACATGAACTTCTACAATCCCCTAAGCACTTCCCATGCAGACCTCTAACCACTCAGACACTACTGATTCACTCCTCCATTTACCCAGGTAGTACCCATACACTCCAGAAATCCCTCTCTCACTACCCATGCACTCCTCCAATCACCCAGCCAGCACTATGTACTTATCCAATCACTCCGCCAAAACCCAAGCAGTTATAAAATCCCCATGCACTGTCCCTCCAGGCACTACCCATCTACTCATGCAATTATCCAGTCACTAACACATGCACTGGTGCAATCCATTGAGGACTACCTATGCAGTCCAGTAATCTATCTGGTACTACCTATGCAGTCCTCCAATCACCCAGCCAGTCCTATGTCCTTATCCAATCACTACGCCAAAACCCAGGCACTTATAAATTCACCATGCACTCTCCTCACAGTACTCTAATCATCCAGTCACTACCCATGTAGTCATGCAATGATCCAGGCACTAACACATGCACTGCTACAATCCCAGTGTATTTCCCATGCAGACCTCTAACCACCTACACACTTCTCATTCGCTCCTTCAATTCCACTGGTAGTACCCATGCTGTCCGACAATGACCCTGTCACTCCCCGTGCAGTTCTCCAGTCATGCAGCCACTACCATGTACTAATCCAAACACTAGGCCAATACCCAAGCACTTATAAATTCACTCAGGCACTCTCCTTGCAGTATTCTAATTGTTCAGTTAGTAGCTATGTACTCATGCAATGATCCAGGCACTAACTGATCACTGTTACAATCCCATATGCCCTACCCATACAGTTCTGTACCCACTTACACACTTCTTATTTGCTCATTCAATTCCCCAGGTAATACCCATGCAGTCCCGCAGTCTCACTGTCACTCCCTGTGCAATCCTCCAGTCACCCAGCCACTACCATGTACTAATCCAAACACTCCTCCAATAGCCAATCACTTATATGTTCACCACACACTCTCCTTGCAGTACTCTAACTATCCACTCAGTACCCATGTACTCATGCAATGACCCAGTCTCTAACACATGCACTTCTGCAATACCTTGAGGACTATATATGCAGTCCAGTAATCTCCCTGGTACTATCTATGCAGTCCTTCAATCAGCCAGCCAATCCTATGTTCTTATCCAATCACTGCGCCAAAACCCAGCACTTATAAAATCACCATGCACTCTCCTTGTAGCACTCTAATCATCCAGTCACTACTCATAATCTCATGCAATGACCCAGGTATTAACTCATGGCAAATACAGAGGAGGTCATGCTAATCACAGGGGTACCCCAACGCATTGTGTTCCCTAGTGTATGTAGGTGTTTTCACTGTATTCTAAGTGTCTTTTAGCATAGCACTGGCTCTAGGCCTGGTTAGTCAGAGTCAGTTACCACCAGTACCCATCAGCAAAAAGTTGGGGGCACAGGAAGACTTTCTGCTGCTCTGTTGGTTCTATCTGCATATCTCTTCTTCTTCCTGCACTTTTCTTTGTCTGTCTGGACTTCTGTTGCCTCTTTCTGCATTTGTCTTACTTCTTTCTGCGCTTTCTTCCTCTTTCTTCACATGTCCTACCTTTGTAGGCATAGTTAGAAATTAGCATTTAAAAAACCTTTGAAATTCACTGAAAAAACCATAGGTTTAATGGATGTTATAGTTAGAAATTTTCATTAAAACAACCTTTGAAATTCACTGAAAAACCAAAGGTTTCAGTGACGTTATAGTTAGAAATTAGCATTTGAAAAACCTTAGAAATGCACTGAAAAAAAACATGGGTTTCAGGGATGTTATAGTTAGTTGGAGATTTCACTCATACAAAACCATAGAAATTCGTCCGTTATAGTTGGTAGACATAACTATAACTCGTGCCCCCGCAATGCACTGCTGATGATGTCACATATTACATCACTCATAACATGCTCAGTGACATCACTGATGACATCACTGATGACATCTCAAATGACATCACTGATGACATCATCCACAGGATCATCTGATGCACCTCCTCATACCCTAATAAAACCTTTCATACACCCACTCTAAAATACAGTCCACCAATATCGAAACCATAGACAGATGAATAGCAGTTAGTACATACCTGTTCAGTGAGTCATACGTTTACACACACATCCATACACTAACCCATACAGTCACTCATACACACAATCATTCATCTATACAGTCACTGATATATCCACTCATACACCCATATAGACACTCACACATTGCCACCCACCCAAAGAGTTACTCATACACCTTGTCAGTCATGCAAAGAAACTATCACACACCCACCACACTTATTTATACAGATACTAACACATACTTACTCTCTTAAACAATCACTGATAGAAACACACACTCTTGCAATCAGTCACTCTCACATATAGTCATTTATATACTCCATCACTCACATAAGCTGCCTTAGTTACTCACACATGCACCACTGAGAAATCCATTCACTCACTAACATACCCATACACACACTCACCTACCCACACAGCTGTTTCCATATCCACTCTCGAACCTATACACCCAGTGAAACAACCACTCACACATCTATGCACAGAGTCACACACCTCCACCCATCCACAAAGACACTCAGGCACCCATACAGATACTCAGACAACCAATAAATAACCCATATAGACACTCATGTAGCTACTCACCAAGCTATGCAGCCGCTTACACACCAACTAACAGACTGATATTCCAATCAAGATGGCTTCAGGTGTGCCATACTTTTGTCATAAGTAAGACTGTTAGCTCACTAGTTGTTCTTTAGAACACTCTGGGAAGCTGCAGTAGAACACAAAGGCATCAACTGACAGGCTGCTCCTATTGAAATATAACAGGAAGATATTTGAAATCTCACTTAAAACATGTCCTTTTTTTTCTCTCTACAGCACTAACCATAATGTCTATGACAAAATGAACCCCCTCATTTTGTTCCTTTTTAAATTAAATGTTTTAAGAGTTACCAATTTATTCCAATCAAGAAGGCTTCAGGTGTGCCATAATTTTGTCATAAGTAAGACTGTTAGCGCTCTAGTTGTTCTTTAGAACACTATGGCAAGCTGCAGTAGAACACAAAGGCATCAACTGACAGGCTGCTCCTGTTGAAAAATAACAGGAAGATATTTGAGATCTCACTTAAAACATGTCCTAATTTTTCTTTCTACTGCACTAACCATAATTTCTATGACAAAATGAACCCCCTCATTTTGTTCCTTTTTAAATTAAATGTTTTAAGAGTTACCAGTTTATTCCAATCAAGATGGCTTCAGGTGTCCCATAATTTTGTCATAAGTAAGACTGTTAGCGCTCTAGTTGTTCTTTAGAACACTCGGAAGCTGCAATAGAACACAAAGGAATCAACTGACAGTCTCTGCTCTTGTTGGATGTACATGATTTACTGAGAATGACAGACTTCATTCTCACATGACTGAGAAAGATAATGTGAATTTACAGAAAATATGCTCTCATTTTAGCTTCAGTTTTGTCTCAAACATGATTCATGATATCCCAGCAGAAGGTTTTTCGCAGGATAAAATCACCTTAGAACACACCACAATTCCTGAAATTAGTATGGTACAATCAACAAATGAATTCTAATGTAACTAAAGTCTGTTATCACCCTTTATAGTTCTCCTTTTGGTAACCCTCAAAATCTTGGATTCACTACAATGCATTTCAATGGGGTACTATCATGGATATTGGTCCCAAGATGGCTGCCAGTAATTCCAGAATGAAATGCTGACAGCCAATCAGATCTCACGATGAGATGTGTAGTTAGGCTCCACCCAGATATTGAACCTTTTTCTTTTTCTAATTTCTCATGAACTACTGAACGGATTTACACCATTTAACAAAAAGGGATCTATATAAAGGCTCAGAATTATGTTATGTTATGTTTACCAGGCAAGATAACCCACTTGCCAGTCCCAAACCTTCCTTTTTAATACATATAAATCTCCCCTAATGTAGGCTGTAGGCAGCCCCAAGGGCAGCGTGTAGTGTGTTTACAGAATTGAATATGTATTTTTAAGTTTTACATATCCAGGTAGTGAAAAACTCTTAAATTCGTGTTTTACTACTGCAAGGCCTATCTGGCCTATAGAATAATATTCGGATTATCTTGTTCATTTTATAAGTGTAATTTTCAATTGAGACAAGATAGGAATTTCAATTAATGTGTCCCAATTTAAAATCACAAACATATGCTGACGTTGACTTTTAAATTGTAAGTCTGAAAATGCAACTTTTAGAAAGTTGGTGTAAGAAATCGTGGGGCGCCCAAAATATCATTAGAGGCTTGGGTAATGTAAATATTAGCAAGTAAGTGTGCCTACAATGGATTTACTAAACCATGCTTTAGTAAGAATTCATTCTGCATTCAATGTTGGCCAGCTCTATCCAGTAGCTCACATTTTAATCATTTTGAAATCAAAATCACTTCTTTCAATTTAAATAAAATCTAAAGCAAGAAATCTAACACGGGTGTATATATTTCAAAAGAACACATTTATATCGAGAATATATTTCAAAGGGTACACAACGGTAAAAAGATTTTCATAAAATAGCAAAACACAACCAGGAGTTTCAAATGTTTTGATGTTACAAACACCTCAGTGTTGCAATTGCGAACACCTCCTTCAAACTATAACAGGAAAATGTGACCGATTAAACAGACAACATACCCTTAAATCAAATGATGAAGGACCTTTAGGGATTTGCATGGACATTATATAATTATAGTTGTGTCTTCTGAAATCAGGAGAAACGGTTGCTCAATGGCAACCCACATACACCAGCAATTAATGTAGATAAATCAAAAAGTTGCAACCCTCCCAGTGTTATCCTGAAGCCCTTTTAAGTCGGCATTTTCTGACTATAACCATTCTGTGCCTCTCCCTGTCTCTAAATAGTGAGTAAGTAATTTATTAACCTTATGATTACTTAAATTCTTTACAGTACAAAACACATGATCAACACCCCTCCGCCCTACCTCCCGCCACCCACACAAACTCTCATCCCTCGAAGTTAAAATATACCGTGCTTGCATGAGCCACAGTTACCACTTTGTGTCCTTCTTAGCCTACAGGCGGGTTAATGCATTTTAATTGTGCTAACTTTTCCTTAAAAATTAGTTAACATGTTAGTTCTGCTCCATTGTGATGGGGATTTGCTTCTGTTTTTGCTTAGCATTGCACAAAGTCCTATTAGTAGTTCAATAGTTTCTTAGAGTCAGTGGAGGAAGTGGAGGCATTGCCTGAGTAAGATGGTTCTTAGGAGTTGCTAAGGGACCTTTTTGTATATGGGCACCCCGCCACATTCATGTCCTCTTCGGGCATGCCCAGCAATACTCATCCTTATGGGTCAGAGATGGTCAGTGTTATGTTGTGCCTTGATTGCTGTTATGATGGTGCTGCTGCCCTTGATTGTATTCCAATGGCCTTGATATTGAAGTTATTAGTGTGCCCCCTGCTGGGCCCCACTGCTTCCTTTGTGGTCGAGTTGTCAGTGTGGTAGCCCCTTGATTAAATAACATCTTTAGACTGTTTGAGCTACAGGGGCACTGACTGATTCTGTTCCTGATTGGTGTCAACTCTGAATTCTGTCACCTGTTGCTGGGCATCAAGCACGATTCTGATTTGATGAATACATTTTCCTGCTCTGGGAAGTAGGCAGGTGTTTGTTTCTGAGAGGTACAAATCCAAAGCTTACATGCAGAACCTCATGCCCTTGACCCTTAGGATAGGGCATAACAGTCAGTTGTGATCACTGGCCAATTTGGGGCAACAACACAGGAGATGTAACCAGTATTCTTTATGGTAGTTGCATACCCGACAGAAGACTGCATTGTCCTTTCGGGCCCATGTTGGATTGAAGTCCAAAATCTTTAAGGCGATAAGCTGCATGAACAAGATTTTCCTTCTGACTTGAGCTGACAGTGCGTCTCGCAAATAAAGTTGGGCTTTCCCTGGGATGTACAAACTGTCCAGTGTCAGTGTGAGGGGGTTGAAGCAGAGTGAGGTAGATCCAATTCAATCGAGATGGACCGGACCTGCTGCTTTACTGCATTAGCCCAGGCGGAATGTGGGAATTCTTTGATGACATATAATAACCCTGGGGATACGGACTAGCCTTCTAGTCCTCTCTCTCTTTTTGATATTTGTCCTCTTTGATGACATATAATAACCCTGGGGATACGGATTAGCCTTCTAGTGTTCTCTCTCTTTTTGAAAAATATCTCTTGTAAAGACATGCTTTCTTCTTCTATTTTCAGGGTACCTATTTCTTGGCCTAACTTGATGTAGCAAGGGGATTTCGCTTCCCTGAAGAACATCTTCAAGTAATGTTTAAGGGGTTTGTCGGGGGCTTTAAGCACCCTGATTTATTTATTCATTTATATAGCGCAACATTCATCTGGATGGCTATCACGGCGCTAAGGGGAGCGCAACCTAGGTGGGAGTGGAGTAATGAGAGAAGGTCTCTAAGTTACTGATCTGACCCTAGGAAACAGATTGGTTTTCAGTTTCTTCCTGCATACCAGGTAGTCATAAGTAAGCCGAAGTTTTAGTGGTAATTTATTCCAGTGAGTCGCTGCTAGATGGGAAAATGAGCGACCCCCTGCCTTGGTTTTCATGATGCGTTTAGTTTTTGCCTGTGCCTGGTAGCAAGACCTCAGGTTCCATGTGGGTGCTAGGAATTCAACTCTATCTTGCAGAATTCTGGGGCCAAGGTGGTGTAGAACTTTATGGCGCAACAGTTTAAATCTAGTCTTTTGTCGCACAGGAAGCAAATGGAGCTCCCTCATGCATTCTGATGCAGAGCTGTATTTGCTCTTGTTTTACACCAGCTTGGTAGCCACATTCTGGAACACCTGCAGAGGAACAAAGAGGTAGTCTGCCATGCCCACATAGAGTGCATTCCTGTAGTCTAATTTGCTTATAAGCAAGGCTTGGATGATGGTTTTCCTACACTCCAGGGGGATCCATAAAAAGATTCTTTTTTAGCAATTTTAGTGTTGCAAAGCTTTTCTCGCACATTGCGCGGACATGGTCCTGCGTGGTTAGTGCATTATCAATGAAAATCCCTACGTTTTTTGCAACCTGTTTTGGTGCAGGTACATTTCCCAGAGTTGGGGGCCACCAGGTTATATTATGCAATATTTTATTAGGTTCCCCTGTAGTGTCAGGTCCGGTCTATTGAGTCCCAATTCCAGCCTTAGCCTGGTATTCTGCTTGTCTGGGCACTGGCAGCACTAACTTATATGCTTTTGTGTGAGCTGCGATAATAAGTTTGTCTAAGGGCTCCTGGGAAGGCTAGATGACGATAATTATTTGCTGGAATTAATTCTGCCCTGAGTACTGTCAGCATAGGCTCTTCTGTTGGACTTGATTGGCGCTGACTTTGGTGTCTAAGTGAGAGGATTATTCTATTGTTTTTTAGGTTTAGCTCTTTTGTATGTTTGACTGCTGTAGCCCTCTCTGTTAGCCAAACCCGCAGGTAATTGTAAAATGGTGCTGTCCTTATTCGGTGGTCACCCGATATCCAGGTAGCTTGCTTTTTATGAGGGTATTTACCAAATACTATTATCTTTGTCTTATTCTCGTTCCCTAGAATGCTGTTTTCCTTATTACACACTACTACGCTCTTTAGAACACTCAGGAGCTCCACCCTAGTGTGGGCCATGACCACTGTATCGTCTTCATACTGGAGGGTTGCAAGGCTCACCTTACCCTGTTTCAGAGGGCACTAACCTGGCATCTATCAGAGCTTGCCCCAGGACTGACGTGTACAGGTTGATTAGTAATGGGGGCAGTACACATCCGTGCTTGAGCCCAGTGTTGGTTTCAACACTCAATGTTACAGTTGTGTGGCTTAATTTCATAGAGGGCAATAATTTCTTTTAAAAGTATTGCAGGGATTCCCCAGGATTCGAGTTTTGCCCAAAGTCTTCCTCGATTGACTCTATTAAAGGCTGTAGTATAGTCTACAAAACAGCAAAACAGGGGTGGGTTATTTTCCTTAACCACATGCTTGGAGAGGTAAGACAATACCAAGAAGTTATCCATTGTGGAACTATTTGCCCTGAAGCCTGTCTGATGGGGTGGGTGGTTTCAGTTGTTATCCACCCAATCCTCCCAATCCCTCTGTAATAATCGTGCACAGACCTTGGCTTCAATATTGAGCAGGGCTATTAGCCTATAATTGGCAGGGTTTGAGTAGTCTCTTATTAACCTGATGGACCTGGCTATCTCCCCTTCCATGAAGCGGTCAGTTTGCCTGATCACTGTGACTGCATCCTGCGAGCTCTTAGGCTGGGGCTCAGTATCTTGGGCTGCACCCTAAATGCTCTTTGTGGTAAAGGGGCCCAGCTCGAGTCGTTCACTCGTATAGAGTCCCTTAACATACTGCTCACACAAGTTGCCTGCGAAACTGTTCTCTTTGGGCAGGCTTCGGGAGCTGAGGCTGTTGATGTATCCTCATAGCTTGGAGTTGTCCTTTTCTTTAATTAAGGAGAACTCTTTGAACCAGTTCTTTTCAATACACTGTCTTTTCGTCTCCCATACTTTCCTCTCTATGTTGTTCGCAGATCATATGGGAGTCGCCTGTAACAAAGCATCTCCATTCTTTTTTGCCTTGAGTGCCTTCTTAAGAGCATATTTGCATTGTTTCAGGCACTTAAGTGCTCGTGGCTTCTGAGTTGTTTGTTTTAAATGAAGGCTCTTTTTTGTTTGGTGGGCATTTCTCAAGTTCTTCAGTACGTCCAATATAAACGTTTCACAGTAGCTTGTGATTTTTGTTGTTCACCTTATCTGACGGTCCTCTTCCATTGCGGCCACATACTCCAGCAGTCTGTCTCTGAGGTTGATGGTCCAATTGAGTCTTTCGAAGGCTTTATGGTTCCACCAATTATTTCCTGTACTTCCGCTGGTTCTAAGGCCAGGTTAAAGGTGGCACGGAGTGGCCTATGGTCACTTTCCTCTCAATCATCCACTGCTAAGTCACTCAGCTTGTGGGCCTGCCTCTCATTGATTAGGATGGAGTCTATAGTAGATATGTTCCTGAAGGTCTGCTTAGGGGACCATGAGGGGCAGCTGATTTTTTTAAATCCATGAGTGGATGGCAACTTAAAGCTTTTGAGGAGAGAGATCAGCACCGGTCTTTTTACCTGTGCTGAGTGCATCTGGAACGTTGTCCAGTCCTCTCGTATTATAGTCTCTGGTGATAATTATGTTATAGAGTTCAAATTTAATGAGTACTTCTTCCAAAACGCTGGTGAAGGTCACCAAAGTGGATTGGATTGTGATTGACACTTTTTTGGCTTAATATAACAGTTAATCAGCAGCAGGTGATAGTTCTGTTGCCTCCTGCCAAGGGCCTCGATTTTCATGAGTTGCAGGTCTGGTTTATTTACTTTTATAACTGTGGTGTTAAGTTTGCAGGGATGGCTTAGGAAGACGGATCAGCCACCTGATGGGTGTCCAAACATTTTCTTTTTAGTCTCGGATATATGATATTCATAAAAGCCACCAATTGGGGTTGTTGACTTAGCCCTGGTCTCCTGGAAGCACACTATGTACCCCTTTGTGAAATAGTCTTGCGTAGCCTTGTCACTGTAGATGTTACTTAACCCTGCGATGTTCCATGAGATAAGGGTTAGTTTTTGTTGTTGAACACTGAGTGTTGTTGTTCTTCCTCTACTATTGTCGCTCTGTCTTTGTCTCTGAATTCACGTCTCGGATGGAGGACAGCTGGGCTTTTTTCATTCCCGCTAGACATTTATACACAAAGGGAGCTGACGTGTGGCATTTGGATGCTGAGGGCCCATCACCAGGCTGATGGGTCTTCCTGGGCTAGGGGTGGGGGGAGGAGTTGACACTTGCACCTGAATCAGCCTGTGCCAAGTGACTCAAAGAGCTTGCTTGATTGCCTCTTGTTCTGAAGTTTAAGATACATCAAAGACTTCATTCTACTTTGTTTCAGTTTCTGAACTGCCAATCCAGTCCTGGGCTTTTGAGAAGGGATCTACATCTGTTTTCTGTCAAAATCCATGCATTGCCTGATTTGCATCAGTCAAAACCAATGTATTTGCCTTTGACGCCAATGCAGGAACACTTCAGAGCCTCCACAGCGTCAACAGTGGGGCTCGATGAGGACACAGATCCATAATCATAAAGAGTTTGATGACAATGGCACCCAACTGCTCAACTCGATGACGAGGCATTGTCTTCATCATGAGAGGTTCAACAACAACGCTTTGCTTGATCCAACGCAATTGCTCCTTAACATCAACACATTCTCCGGAAAGGTACTGTTTCCAGCGAGCATGCATGGCTTTTTATCTGACTTGCGCTCCATTGCGGTCGGCTTGACTTTTCAGATTTGACCCAGACCAGCGCAACCTCAAGTAACCCCTAATAGTTATTGACTTTTAACCATTGGATTTTAATTTAATCTTTAAAAATTAATAGCTCCTGTTCTACTTATTGGGTTTTTGTAATTTTGTTATCTTGTGTTGTTCATTAACACATGGTGAGGATAACTTTTTTGTGGTATTTTCATTGTTTTATGTGTTACACATATACCTTAGACATTGCCTTATGAGTTAAGTCTAACTGCTATGTGCCAAGCTACCAGAGGGTGATCACCGGTTAACTTAGGGTGTGTATCTGACTTACCCTGACTAGAGTGGTGGGCCCTCCTTGGACAGGGTGCATACCTCTGCCAACTAGAGACCCCATTTCTAACACCTCTTATCGCTATTTTTTTCCTTTATTAGGTCTCACCAACAGACATACTTTAGCTGTCTCTTGTCAAAGAGTTATTGTGTACATTACCAAAACTAGGAGTGAGCTCGGGGTCTATGAACTGTTATTATTTATTATTTGTTTTGTCAATCTCATTTGTTGTTTTGTTGTCCATTTCTTTTGCTTGTTTCTTATTTAATAGCTTTGCTTCTTTTTCTTCTGTTATTCTCTGCTCTGTGGCATAGCGTCTCTATCATCCTTTTGAATGGGTGACTTGTCGGAAAGCATTTTTTAATAATTTTTTCTCTGGAAGTGCATGTGTTACTTTTCTTTCTCCCCATGTGCTCCAACCTCTCTTCCATCTCCCTACTCTGTCTTATGTTTCTCCAAACTGCTCTCAACCTATTCATAAAAGCCAAAGAATGGGTATATTTTTGTTGTACTTAAGAACAAACTTTTTTTAGAATGGTTTATTATTATTTCCTGCCTAGTTCATTAAAGCATGGGCTGTTGGAGGGGAGACTTCTACTCTCACTCTCCACTCGCTCAGCATTCGCTTAAGGCAGAAGGTGTCCTTACACTTTTTGGAAGCATGTCACTTAACCAGAAAGCTCATATTTCTTCTCCCTGAGCTGCTTCAGAGCATCAAATGGTTGGAGCACACATTCCTCTAACTAACGTAATTCTGAATATGTAGCTTTTTCAATTAGCTCAGGCCGCCGGTCTGTCTGGGCCGCTCCTGCTTCTAGTGTTAGTATACCCTCCAGGACAATTATGCGCTCTACAAATAACATAATAACATCACATGACATAGTGGAAAATAAATGGCAAACATTTTCCTTTGAAATCTGCTACTTTTCAGAAGAGCTGTTATGCTGTTTTTAATACCTGCTTGCACCATAGGGCCATAGGGATTCCTTTAACTATTTCAGCTCAGACTGCTGGGAAAAAGGTGCGTCCCCAGCAGCCTGAGGTTGGTTTTATTATTTTTGTTTTGTGCAGTGAAATTTAAATGAGCTGAACGGTTCATTGTCTTTTCTTTACATTAGTGCTTGAGGGCATATATCAGCACCCCAGCACCTGATTTACATAGGGTTAGTATCATTGGAAAGGGGAGTACCTCCACTTTCCAGTGGTATCTGTTCCTTGGGGATCCCTAAGCAGGGATCTACCCTCCAGGCACTAGAGAGTAGTTTTGGAAGGGAAAGGGCTGCCATCAATGAGCTAGTGATCCTCCCCTTCCCTTCCCCCAGCCACAAAAGTCTTTCTGTCTCCCTCCGAATGCAGATAGGAGATTATTACTGCCAATCTTCTCCCGGCAGGGGGGACAGAAAGGCCACTAGACACCAAGGAATATCTGGGAATGGTAGATTTCCCCGGGTGGTGGCTGAGCTAGGGCCCAAAATGCAAAGCTACCCACACTGTAAACAAAATAAAGCATAGATTCTGCTGCATGAAATATAATGTCTCGAGGTCACATTTTGTGTGGCAGGAACTAGGCCCAGCCAAAAGTAGGGCACCCGATTTTGTTGAGAAACGTATGGAAATGCAGAATAGTAGAAGATTTGTAGTTATCAATTGGATTTCTCTGCATTTGTGGCTTCCAAATGTAAGCCAGTGTGCTAGAAAGAAGACATTTTGCGAAATGCCCTCTGAGCACAATTGTATCAGTAACCCCAAATTTAGAGGTGACACATAACTACTGTCCCTAAACTCAGTATCTTGTGTACAGTCCAGAAATACATGTGTCCTTCAGACCTATTTTTCATTCTTTATATTTTACCATATTACTTGATGTATAGGTGGTACACAATTAAAAATCATTGTATGGTGCAGCTCAGTCTATAGATTCTAGGTATCACCGTGAACAAAAGAAGCTGACGGAGGTGAAGGCATATTGCTTTCATAAACTGGGCATCTTGACACAAAATTAAGGATGCAAATCTTGTCATAAACATATGTTTTTTCTTACTCCTTTTCACTATATTCTTTAGTAAAACCTTGCAGGATCTACACAAACGCCCCCTTGCTAGGAAAATGTTACAACCTCACACAAATGCAAAACCTTCAGAAAAGAATCCTGTAACAACCAAGCTTGTTTCTGAATGTTAGGAAGACAATGATACAAGTGACAGCACAGCAAACCTTTTGTTGATGGAATTTTCCAGAAAAAAATGCTTTCTAGTACAGCACCTCTTTCAAATTTTAGGCAAAAATACTGTAGCTGTACTTTGGCTATTTTTTCAGTCTCCTTGAGGAACATCCACAAACGTTAGTAACCTTTACAATCCCCAGGTTGTTGAAAAAAAAGTTATGCAAATTTGGCATGGATACATTAGTTGAAAAGAAAAGTTATGAAGGCATACGTGCGAAGTACCCCAAATAGCAACAAAAAAAAAGGACCTAGCGTCCTGGGGGAAAAGGCCTAGCTGGCAAGTGGTTAAATTATATTAATATATACAAAATAAACCATGCTTTTTATAATCATTGAAAATATTGAATTCAATATTCAGTTTCGAGATACCATAAGTCACAAGTCTACTTTTCTTGTAATATTTAGATTTGTTCATTAAAATTTGTATCAGTACTTTACAAACAAGCAAAAGCAATGCCTGCATTTTATCACTCGCCTTATTAACAGGTGTATTAGTTTTGACAATGCTATTTTTCTTCTATTTTTAAGTACCTTTTTATGCCCTTCTTTCATTTTTGTATGCTTTGAAATGCTTTAGGCCAGGCATGAGAGAGTAAGGCAAACTTGCAATCGGAAAAATAAGTACATAAGCTCCAAAAAAAGGCAATCTTTTGCAGGCTTGCGCTGCATATGTGCTATTTATTGCATAAACTGTACTGCTTGAACACCCATAAAACACCAGAAAAATTATTTCTTCAAATCATGATTAGCAACAGTGTATTAATTCAGAATTGCATAGTAAATTATGTGGCTGTGACATCCCCTCATCCGGAGTCCTGGAAAAGATACAAACCGACATTTTTCTTAATGAGTTCGAGAAACTATAGCAGAAAAATCACGTGTTGCCAGGAGCGCTGAACACCCCTTCCTGTTTCTGGCCACCCCTAAAGTGGTTAATTTATTACATTGCCACCCTAGTCACACATTGCAGTGTGGTAAAAGGAACAAGCATTGGCATATCCAATAGGTCTCGCCTTTGGGACCTGATAAGTGTTTAGCCATGCAACAGTTGCATAACTAAATACTTATAAGGTCCCAAAAGCGAGACCTATTGGCTATGCAAAGCGGCCGTGCGGCCGTGAAAGTGATCGCGATCACGATCAAACATCAAAGCGGCCGTGCGGACGCGAAAGTGAAGGTAATTGCGGTAAAGCGCGGCGCGCGCCCACGCACATGCACTGTAGCTCTAGGCTGGCCTGGTAGCACTTTTTGGAGCCCTCTCAATAAATCTCGCCAAACCAGTGCATGCGCTGGGTCAGGCGAGACCTAAAAAGGCGCCACTCTTGACTGTCACGCAGTTATCCAAGACAGGAAATCCAGCATAATCAACGGGTAGTCCAACAGTTTACCAGTAAAGGTACCCCGTAACTAAGTAAGCGAATGCCACTCTAACATCAAGCAGAGTAATTGATGATGTATCGTTAAAGATTCCAGAATTGTTTTACTGAACAAATTTAAATATTTTACCGAGTTAGATCGATTTATTTAACTTTATGATAAATGGTGGGCAACTACCTGGTGTTTGCGAGTCTTCTGAATGAAATAATGCGTGAGGCATCAATGCGAGAAGTTTATTTTGAAACACTGTAAATAGATCTTGCAGCTTTCTCAAACTGTTATTAAACATTTGGTTAGAAAATATGTCACTAGCACACAATTCTAAGCAAAAGCACCTCTTCAAGCAACAGCAACATGAAAGAGATATCTTTAAAAAATATATATATTGTCAGACATTTATGCTCAGAGTTTATTCTACTAACAGAACTTTAAGGAAATAAAGCCTGGTGTATGTGTGTTTTTTTACCCTGCCCATCTGTTGCTGATATGAATTCCACAGGCATATGGTTCAACACCCTCTTTCACCTTATGCGTTCAAACAACCCCTGGCAGCTATCAATTGCAGAAAGGAGAGGAAGTTTTCATGCTGTAAGAGATCGTCAGTGCTATTTACTGAAATATTAAGCAAGAAAACAGATTGCAAAACCCCAGGCTAGCCATCTTGTTGAGCCTTGGAGACATAATTAGGGCAATTTCTTCTACTTCACTTCATAAATAGGATAAGGTAAACACCTAGCACTTCTGTACAACAAATAGACCCTGTGGCAACACTTTCTTATTTACTGGAAGAGCTTAAACCATCAAGGAATCATTCTTATCAGTACATGGTGAAATTGAATTTTGCTGAATGTCTGTGGGTAGGGCAATGTTAAAAAACTTTTGCATCAAAAGATAAATATATCAAATGCGTGTTTTCTCAACATTTTATGGGAATTCAAATAAAAGATGTAACACATGTTACACTCAATTAAATTGTCACACCGTAGTGAAACAGAATCATGGGAAATGTAAGAACAAGATAAGAGGCAAAAACAATACAGTTCTAGGTGTAGCTGCAACAGTTCAACGTTTGAAATAGAAATTGTCTTATGAGATTGACATTACCAAGTTCAGTAGAAAACGATGCCTGCCAAATGTTGTGCTATTCTATGCTCCCCCACACTGAGACGGTGTCATGAAAACATTCACCAACTTCTACACACACACATGCACACATATACATATTACAGAGTGGCAGTAGCTTCTCTGTAGTTATAGACAGGTTCAGAGACATAGAACCTCCTCATATTTTTGCTCACTAAGGGGCATATTATCAAGCACGGCGTTAAAATTATCACCTCTTTAGCGGCAGAAAACTGCAGCTAAAGCGGCGATAATGGGCTTGATAATATGCCGCAGAAAATTCCCATAGAAGATCATGTTGACACCAGAACATGGGCTTCTATGGGAATTCTCAAGGGCATAATATCAAGCCCCATTATCGCCGCTTTAGCGGCAGTTTTCTGCCGCTAAAGCGGTGATAATTTTAATGCTTTTTCTTGATAATATGCCCCCAATAACTTTGTCATAGTTTGACAAATCTCCAGTAAACTTTGAAGACCTTTTATTTATTTATTTATTTATTTATTGACATTGGATGATGATGCAAAGTTTCGTTGTGATTTGTTAAGGGGTAAAATAAAAAAGGGGGGCCCAAAAACACCTATGCATTTTCCATTGACTTTTTAAACAGACGAAGCGCCAAAAACTAATTTACAATACATTGGAAGGAATATGGATTATGCTGTGAAAAGGGCTTTTTTTGTTATTTGATATTACTTAGTGATGAAACACAATATTATTATTTAATCAAAGGCCTTGCCAATTAAAAGGCAGCCATATCTTTTAGACAACACTTTGTCCTTGTTTTGTGTTTTAATGTCAAATATAGCATCTCACTCTTTTTTCAATGTATAGGAAGAATGAGTCAGTTTAGCATAGTCTGTAGAGTTAGGGAAAAGTTTATTCATTGCTGTATATATATTTAAAAATGTTTACAATGTACCACAGTACTTTGTCAAAAGTACCTAGAAAGTACCTATGTAGTTATTGAAATCTAACAAAAACAATACTACCAAAAGTTAAAATGAGGTAAGAAAATAAATTAGTCTGCAGCAATTACATGTAACAAGTATTAGAAATGAATTTGAAACACTTATTACTGGTCACATAACAATGAAATCGAATATCAAACCGGAGAAGAAATACAATTAAAAAGTAAAGCATTAAGTGATTAGTTAATAATACAAAGTATACTATAAACACAGCCCAACACTACTAAATACCACCAACAACCATGGACACTCTGCTGACTGTTAGAAAGCAATTGAGCTCTAATTCTTCTTCAAAGCCATTACGGAGAAATTCAAAATGTGATGTACATAACTAAAATGTGCAATAATTGTCTTTTATTAAATTTATGCTTGTATTGTGCTTGTATGGCCAGTTTTGGAGTGGAATAAAACTATTACGATGAAATTGAAAATTATACCTCATTACGTCCATCTATATATTTGTACATAAACATGTACTTTTCTATATGGGTCTGTATGGTTGTTCTAGGAAATGGTACTAATGAGTAGTAGTAAGATAATTCAGGAGCTATGTTATTAGGTGGCCTGGCATAGGTGATGACATTTGAAAAGATTGGTTCTAAGTATTGTTTTCTTGTATGCTTTCAGATATCTCAATTACTTTGGGGCATATGTATGAAACCACATTTTAGTCGCAAACGCTGTGAATCGCAAAAAAACAGCGTTTGCGACAAAAATTTCGCAATTTCATATGTATGACACACATTCCCCGTGCAAAATAAGAAATTGCTAAATTTGCGATTTCTCAGGCTGCGAAACTCCAAAATTGCGAATAAGCTTGTGAATTCCTAAATTGCGATATTCTCAATTTGCGAAAATCACAAAAATTGATATCGCAAATTAAGAAATCGCAAGCAAATGTATGAAAAACTCGCTAATTGCGAAATAACGAAATTCGCAAAATAAGAAATCGCAATTAACACCAAGTGCATGAAGGTGCTAAACAGGTGCAAGGTACTTAAACCACCCTACAATGCAACAGAACCTTCCACAATGGCAGCACTGTTTGTCATAGCCAGGAGGCTGCGTATTCGGGCTCTTGCATAGAGGAGAATGAGACAGGAACGTATATTCAGGCAGCGCATCACTCTGTTCCAGCACACTGAAGAGGACATCCATGACAAGTAAAGGCTGCACCCACAGACCATATTGGACCTGGTTGAGGAGCTGAAACCCTATTTGGAACACCCTACACGCAGGACACAAACAATTCCCACACATGTGCAGGTCCTGTGCTCCCTGCACCTCCTGGCGTCAGGCAGTTTTCAAGGGGTCATAGCGGAGGTTGGTGGGGTGTCACAGAGTGCACTTTCACGCCTTTTCCATGGCTTTCTAGATGCAATGCTACAGAGGCTATCACATCACATATACTTCCCCACCACCCAACAGGCATTACAGCAAACAAAACTTGACTTCTACCAGATTGCACGTTTACCCCACGTCATTGGCTGCATCGATGGGACCCATGTGGCCATCACACCCCCATCAGCAACTGAATATGTCTACAGAGACCGTGAATGCTACCATTCCCTGAATATACAGATTGTGTGCAACGCAAAGTATATCATCAATGACATTGTACCCAAATACCCGGGCAGTACACATGACTCTTTCATCTTTAGACACAGTGGAATACACAGACGTCTGAGTGCTGGAGAGTTTGGGGAGGGATACTTGCTAGGTAAATACCTGGCACACATCCATATATCCACTACATCACTGGAGGGTGGGGACATTGACTTACCTATTGTGTCTATCCCTGCAGGTGACAGTGCCTATGCAGTGCGGGACTACATCCTGACCCCGTATCTCGATCCAGCCAATGCAAGTGAGAGGAGATACAACAGGGCACACAGATCTACACGCTGCGTCATTGAGCGTACATTTGGAATCCTAAAGAGCCGGTTCCGGTGCCTGCATAAAAGTGGAGGTGCACTGCAATACAGCCCTGAGACCTGCTGTAAAATCGTGGCAAGCTGTGCAATGCTCCATAACATGGCTATGAGGAAAGGCACCACAATTGATGTGACCAATACAGACACATCGGATGACGATTGCCCTGCTCCCCCTGGCAGACCAGCATCAGGAGTCGGAGCAGCTGCTGGTCACCAGAGACGGACTGAGATCACACAAAACTACTTCTAGGTGAGTAATGATGACATGAGACAAAAAATGATTCTAATGTGTGCTGTGTTTATTCACACTTCACAATTATTAAGTGTTGCTGTACCCAGCACATGTTATGCACACAGTGCAGGTACGGCACAAGTAACTGTGCAATCTGCTTTGTTGGGTTACATCACCCATTTATGCTAAATTGTCACTGAACAGTTCACCTCCTTCGGTGACGCACTGGTGCTGTCTGGCTTCCAGGCTGAGTGCCCTCCGTGGTGTTCCTGGGTCCTGCACCCTGTCTGGAACTGTGCCGTCTTGCTCCAGGCAATGTAGGAGTGATGCTACTCCTACTGGAGGTTTCCTCACTCTCGCCAGAAGCCATGAAAGCAGTGCCAGCAGAGTTGTCCGTCTGCATTTGCTCCACGGCACTGGTGACCTGTTCTAGCCCTCTTGCTATGTCCTGATCGCAGTGCGACATTTCCAACTGCATGGAAATGCTTCTATGTGTCAGATTGCTGGTGGTGGTGCAGAGGCGGTACGACCTTAGTATAAGTGTGCAGTCGTGCATTGGCACGTCGGGCAGCCCTGTCACTGTCACTGGCGCCTTGGTTGTGTCTCAGAGTGTCACAGAGGTCACGTATGGCACCTGCCATGGCCATGATGCCCTCCCCCATGTTTCGCTGATTTTTGTTGAGACTGCAGAGCTGCCTATTTATTGAGCGCAATGATTTACATTGCAGGCGCTGTACCTACAGCATGCTGTGTTCCAGCCCTGAAAATATGGTGTTCTCCGCTTCAGTCGCAGTGCTGCTCCTGGGCCTTGACCTGCGTCTTTCCAGTGCTGGAATGCTCGGCCTTGGTGTTTCCTCACACGGCATGTGTGACACACCCTGACTCTCCTCTCTTCTGTCACTGTCCTCCCCTGTGGCCTGTATGTCATCCTCCAATGGAGGCAGCGGGGGCACATGTCTGCGCTTCCTGCGCAGGATTGTTGTGTGCTGCGTATCATCACTGGAGTCCCCATGGTCATGCTGCTCCTCAGAATGTTCAGGCTCATCTCCCTCTGCACTGTCATCACGTGCCCCGGATTGTGCTGTGGATGTAAAGGGGACTACATGAGTTTGTGTCTTTGTCTGCAGTTTGCACTCAATAAAGTTTCTACAGTTTGTCTCGGCTAACTTCTGACACTGTATTATTCCCTTATCCCCGACCCACATTTTGCATTAGATTTCCTATGTCTCATGGACACACTGTCAGAAATATTACTACAAGTTCCATGATGCATTGCTGGGTGTGCTGTAAGACTTGGACTGGAATGACATTTTTTGTGTATATTTCGTGCATTTGGGGAAGTGTGCATGGGATGGGGATCAGTGCAGATTGATTTGGCATGCATCTTACCTTGGCTGCTGGATGCAGGGTCGGAGTTGTCAATGTCAGCCACACCACCGACGCTCTCAGGCAGGAGGGTGGACTCCACAAGCTCCTCGTCGGGTGTTGGCTGTGCTGCTGTGGATGGTCCTCCCCCGGTCTTGTTTGCATCCTTTATTCTGGCTGCCACCCTCTCCTTTGACCTCTGCCGCATATCGTACCATCGTTTGCGCAATTCCTCGACAGTGCGATTTGTCACACCCACAGCATTCACTTTCTGTTGTATCTCCAGCCAGATCTTTAATTTCCTTGCTTCTGGGACTCGCAGTGCCTTTTTCCCGAAGAGGAGCTCATGGCTGCAGACCATCTCCTCTATGAGGACCTCCTGCTTCTTGTCAGAGAACTTGTGCTTTCTCTTTCTCTTCTCTGCCTCCTTGCCCTCATGTTGCTTGTGGGACTCCATTGGGGTTTGTTCTCTCCTGGGATGCCTCCTCACACTCTCCAAACAGCCTTTGTGTGTGGCTCAGGTGAGCAGGTGCAGGATATCACTCCCACTTCCTGGTTGTGATGTCATCAGGCTGCACCTGTATTGCAGATTCCCGTTTTTGCGATTTCTTAATTTGCGAATTTCGCAATTAAGGAATCGCTAATGATGTTTCTGAGACTTTTTTGCGATTATTAAGAAATCGCTAAACATTTGCGATTATTTTTTTACATCCCGATTTGCGAATCTCAAACTGCAAATCATAAAATATCGCAATTTGGGATTCGCAAAACGGGAGTTTCATACATATGGCCCTTAGTTAATTAAATTAACAGTTGGACATACAGACCACATACGTTTTTTCTTCAAAATCCAATTGATTTGTTTTTCCCTAATGTTTTTTGATGACTACTACCATATGATCATATTGAACTGTAAATATTCTAAATAATCACAGTAGTGAAACATAAATTCTCGTTTTATCTGAAAACGTATAAAAAGGAAAACAATAATGTACTGACTTTATGTTATGTTTATTAAAAACATTCGGATATCACTGTATTAGTCTGGTAGTACCTTATTATTTAATAAAAGCCACCATTTGTCTTACCTTACACTTTTCATTTATCTATATATTAAATACAATATATTATTTCTGATTCCTGAATAAAAATAGTTATTATTGGTAGAAGCTCATTATCTTTTGAGACATTTAGGGCCTCATTACGATGTCAGTCGCAAAGGCTCCAAACGGCCTTCCGATTTTCCTAACCCATGTCGGAACCCATGTTTGTGACCGACTCGGAAACTTTTCTGACCGACTGATTACAATAGAAGGTAACCATTCGGTCTTGCAACTCGGTCCGACAGGCATTCGGAGACTCTGAGTCGGTCTGGACTGAATCGTACTGCTCTATGGACCGCGTTTCCGACCAACGTATTACGATGTTGGATTTGGACAGCCTTTACAAATCAGTCTGTCTGACATGGAACGGCTGTCAGAAACGGACTGTTCGGTCACGTAGTTGGATCCCCTTTACCTGTAGGCTCCTGTTCTGGCCTGTGGGGGTACCTGTAAGACCCGTTTGTACAACCATAAACAGTGTGACAGGCACCTTGGGGTGACAGCGACAGGGTGCAAGGTTTTCTGCAACCACCTCCTTTTTTAAATGGGAGCCCGTGTTGTTGGTCAGAACCCAGGCTTCCATTGAAGTCAATGGGAGTCGAACCGAATGGTGTTCAGAAACATCATAATCAGTTTGTCAGACTCGCCGAACCCGAGTCGGTTGGAACCGATTTCGACAAGGTGTCGGTCGGAATGCTTTCCGACCCCCATCGTAATGAGGCCCTTGGTTAGTTCTAAAAATATGTTTTTTCTTATTTTCATTTTTTTAAACATTATTCTGGATTTTACTTTACAAGGTCAACACTACCAACTAAACCAATAGTCTCAACAGGAAACAGGAGGATAACAAAGGGAAAAAAACCTAAGGCGGCTGGAAAGGGCACTGGTGAGCCATGACAAGTGCATGCTGCATGGTCATTTTTCTCTCTCTCCCAACAATGGCAGTATGGCAGAGGAGGCAGTATGTCGCTGTGCTACCATATGGCTCTATTATATTGCATTTCTGCCTCAAAAAATATATTGGTACAGCAGTGCCAGATGGAGATACTGGTGGAGGGACAGATGCACTGGTTGTTTATAGAGGTGTTGATGGAGCAGATGAAATAGAAGGTTTTACCTGAGGGACAGATGCAGCAGTGGTGGTGGAGGAGCTGATGAACCAGAAGAAGTCAAAGGTGTTGCATTAACCGAAAAAGTGTCCACTTCTGATGTTCCTGCTTGGACCTCTTCTATCTCCTTCTGCCATCTTCTTTCTGCATTTACCTAAGGGTAAAATTGATTGCCTGCAGGTGTCTTCTTATTCCTGTGGATATGCACAGTATCTGTGTGTTTTTTTCATAATCCAATTGATTTATTTTTCCCCAATGTTTTATGATGACGACTACCATATGATCCTTTTGGACCATACATATTCTAAATGATAACATAGGGGTTTCACAGAACTTGGCTGAGATAAAATCCTAAACTTACGACTTTTGGTATTCACAGAAGGCATTTAGAAGTAGTAAAGTTAGGACTCCTAACTTTCCTACTACTAATCTGAGACAAAATCCTAACTTTACGACTTTTGGTATTCACAAAAGGCATTTAGTAGTAGTAAATTTAGGAGTCCTAACTTTACTACTACTAAATGCATTCTGTGAATACCCAAAGTAGTACATTTAGGATTTTATCTCAGTTTAGTAGCAGTTAAGTTTGGAGTCCTAACTTTACTACTGCTAAATGCCTTCTGTGAATACCAAAAGTAGTAAGTTTAGGATTTTATCTCAGATTAGTTCTGTGAATTGGTCCCATAGTAGTGTAAAAGAAAGGGTATTTTTGTCTGAAATACATAAAAAGGAGAACAGTGATGGATTGCCTTTGTGTTATCTTTATTAAATGCAATCAGATATCACTGTAGTAGTCTATCATTAATTTACCATCTACTTTGAAGCTATCATAAGGGACTGTATGACGAAGAGGAGGATGGGTGAGGAGGCAAGCAGAGAGACACTGTGGGAAAAGCTGTTCTGCTTGCTTTTTCTGCTTGCCTAGGGGTTGCCAAGGGTGTCCAGGCATCACTGGGGACGCTTAGAGCAATTTGGTCTACACCTCGTCCACATCTTGGCTACATGGACTCCATGGACCCCCGCCTGAAATACCGCTCCTGCCCTTAGCTACCACTAGCTACTGATACTCGACAGTCAATAGCTGACAGCCTTTTGCATCCGCATCATTGCCACCTACTGTTTTTTAGCTGATAGTGTCACGAAGTTCCAGCAGGTGGCAGGGTGGCAAGGGCATCAAAGCATCAATATGGCAGCAGTTTTGTAGTTTGTCAGGTGGCTGGAAGTTGAGCCCATGATATAAGTGTGATAGAAGTGTGGAGCGGTAGTTCAGCAATATCCAACGTGGCTCCCTCTGACAAAGGTCGCACATTCAATCAAGTGAGGAAAGCCGAGATTAAAACTCAAGACTTCATTTTGAACGGTCATGATAACTAATTTCTCAGGACAATTCTTCAGAGAGCTGCAGCAGTGTTTGCCATTAACATGTTTCCAGTTCCGAGATCTGAGTTGGAAGGACTGATGGTTCCCCTTTGGGGCTGCAAAAGTTGAGGAAACCACCAAGGACCAGTAAGGATGAGGCAGGAGGACTGGTGGGCGAGGCAGCTCACACAGCTAATTAAAGAGGTGGAAAAAAGTGGGAAAAGGCAGGAAAGCACTAGGCTGTGGTGCCGAGCTTTGTCCGGAGGCAGCTAGCATTAGGTTAGTGCGGCTTGTGCATCCCTCAGGCACCCACTCTGACCTTCCCCAAAGTCCATCTCTCGCCAGTATGGCACACACAATATCTTGCACTGCGCACTTTAGAAGAAAATCAAAATAGTGCACCTCAACAACCTCGGGTTGCAACTGGCTAGCACAGACAGAAGAGGTAACACCTGCCCGAAGGACTGTTTGGCAAGTAGAATTGAGCTGAATTGGAGTCACTAAAGAGTCTTATGGTAGTGAGGACTGGCGAATATCAATTTCCTGGAAAAAGCCAAGGAAGCAAGTAAGGATCTTTGGAACTGAGGCGTTGCCCTGGCTGTTTCTATCTAGTTTATCTGGCCTCCCTGCTACCGGTTAACTGTTTTTTTGTGTTTAATCTCATTGGGGGCTGCCTCGGGTTACCTTGTCCCGAATTTGGTGAGGCGAGTCTAGCCAAATCTCAGTCCTACTAGCCTATCAAGGGTTGGTAGGGGGAGGCAAGGATAGGAGCGTGAGATTGAGTGCACCGATTGTAGTCACCACAAGCAGAGTGTGGGCCCGGGCTCCCACAGAGGCGGCCCAGCCAGGGCTGGGTGCAGTTTGTAGGTAGCCTGGTGTGCTCCCTCTCAGTCTATTGTCCCTCTGTTCCTCTGCCCCATAAACCCCACTGCCCCTGCACCTCAGTGCTCTATTTTAAGGAAGTTGAATCCAGCAATTGCTAAAGCTCTTAATAGGTACAATTTTATCTGCAGGTACAGTCTATATCCGCAGCTGTGGATTAACCACAACATTAGTCCCTGTGGAGTGACTGAGACTTAGACTAAGATTAGCCTATATAAACTGAGGATGCCCGCTAGGTGTTTATGATTTAGTCGGTTAATTACATTTGCAGGGCCAGGGCCAGGATTTAAGCCTGTATCTGATCTGATTAGGAATACACCTGATTGCTCTAGTTCACCTAAACTTTTTAAACCCATCAAGCGAAAGAAGCCACAAAACCATCTGTCCCTTCTGAAATCTCACCCATCAGTATTTACTATGTTCACTAAGGGATTGAGGAGCAAAATATCTGGCTCTAGTGAAGGGAAAGTACCTCCTAGAGAAGTTAGTGCAGATGAGTTGGGCATCAACAAGACTATTTCGCAATTGTTAGTTCCGGACCAGAGCAAGAGTATATACAGAACATGGTGGAACCCTGTGCTCTAAATCAACCTATCAAACTTAGCAAACAATGCCCGTTAAATATACTGGTTTCGTAATGGAAACAGCCATGGAAGCTCCTAAGCCAATTTTTGAAAATAATGACTTTGGTAAAAAGCTGATGCCTGAATTAGTGGCGTTGCTGAAGCCAATGGGCTTGAGTATAATATCTGACACTGCAAATGTGCCACAGACTAAATCTGAACTGACCCCACTTAGGGAGTTGCCTGAGATGCCCCAGAATGCTCACCAGGGGTCGGATTTTAGTTTTGTCTCAGGGGACTTACACACACTACCGTATATTGCGATACCCATGGAGAAAAATCAAATAATGGAGGCCAATTTAAACTCACAGGCCATTCGAGATCCAGCTGTGAGATAGTCAATGGACTGTCCAACTAGTTGCTCATGAATGCCAGCTTTGTATAGCAGTACTCCTACAAGTGTTCTTCTCTCTCAATCATTGGGGCTCCCAAATTTGGACATGTCCCTAAGTAAAGGGTCATACGATATTTGGCAACTAATGAATGAAGGGGGGAATGAGGATACATAAGGGAACAAGGAAGGGAGGGGAAATTCTGATTCATTAAGAGTCAGGCGGCCCGATTCACAGAACTAACTTAAGACAAAATCCTAAACTTACTCCCATTTTGGTATTCACAGAAGGCACTTACTCATTTTGGTATTCACAGAAGGCACTTACTCATTTCGGTATTTACAGAAGTTAGGAATCCTAACTTTAGGACTCCTAAATGCCTTCTGTGAATACCGAAAGTCTTAAAGTTTGGATTTTTCTCAGTGTAGGAGTAGTAAAGTTAGGACTCCTAACTTTAGGACTCCTAAATGCCTTCTGTGAATACCGAAAGTCTTAAAGTTAGGATTTTTCTCAGTTTAGGAGTAGTAAAGTTAGGACTTCTAACTTTACTACTCCTAAACAAGAGCAGATCGAGTGACTTAGACATGGTGATTACGAGCAACTGAAAATATGAGGATATACAAAGTTCTCTAATTGCAATATCTGTCAGTGCCACTGATATAAAAGTTAATAGGCCCCCTTTGGCTCGACCCGATCTTAATGGTACTGCTTGTACACAATAGGAGACATATCCATCAATGTGGAGGGAGTCTATTATCCAAGTCTCTTTGCAGCAGACAATTTAGAAGTGTTTAAGCAACATCTTCCAATACGGGTTGTCAATCTTAGAGAGAAGACCTGCAATATTCCATGAGACAATACTAAGGCCCTCTTTCCGAATGTGTCCAAGGTTAGGCAAGGAAGGTAGTAACCCAGGCAGTACTGTTCTTTTGGAGGTTTTATGCCCTCTGAAACCAATGACTGTCAGTCTTGTGTTTGCAGAACTGACAGGATCTCAAATCTATTTGAAAGGAAGAGGTATTTCTCATTCTTTTGGAAGCAGCTTTGACTGTTTCAGGGTCTGCTTGCGGGAATTTATTTGTATGTCCTATCGAAAGACAGGCTTTCGGTTGGTAGAAAAAGCCTAAGGGTTGTACTTTAATATCCACTCCATGAGAAGGATTTTTTCCGAGACTATAAAAAAGAGTTTTGGCCAGGCGCGGATTACTGAAATTAACAATTATGCAATCCCCACCCAGATAACTCTTTTTGTAGAGATAATTTCCCTGGAACGATCATGTGACCAGTTGGATTTCCTTTGAAGCCAGAAAGAGACTGTATTCACTAGGGATGCATGAGATTTATATTGTTCCTGCCGGAGTGGGGGGACATTTTCGAAAATTATCATGTAAGGAGAAGACTCTGGTGGAATGCGAGATCGTACTTTATTTTCACCAAGTTTATTGATACTGTTAATACTTTTAGCTGCTCTGTGATCAGTGTCCCGTAAGTCTCAAACCTTCTGTTTTTCCTGTGGGGGCACAGATGGTGAACGAATTTCAGGCCTTGTGGGTTGTAGTTGTTTTAGTTCTTGTCTCTGTGGAGTAGCATATGCTTTATTTTTGGCCCACGGTTAGCCCTTTGTGACCTTTGAAGGTTCCCCTGCTCTTCCTTGACATCTGATCTTCTTATGAGCTTTCGTTATGCCAAGATAACTTTCTCAATCTTTCCCTCTAGGAGGGTTAGTTTTTCATACGCCCCGGAGCATAATTTAAGTATTTAGTTTAGCTGCTCACACAAATGATCAAAACTGGCAGAATAATTTTCACCCAATTTCCTCGAGGCAGACTCCCCCTTAGAGGTCTTTCTTGTACATTTTTTCCCATAGTTTTCTTTTTATTTGGGCCTTGTATAGTTGAAATAGAAGGGATTGAATCTGGGGGGATAGATTTTGGTACCTCTCTTATATTCTGATCGTGCATACGTTTTTTAGGGAGGTCTATCCAACCGGGATATAACTTCTAGTGCGGATAAGTATTGCATGTCTGTAATCACACAATAATTAGAGATCAAGCAAGGAGAAAGCTCAGAAGGGATGGTTCTGTTTTATTTGAGTACTTGGGCATTTCCAGAGTTCTGCAATCTTGACCTATCTGTGCTTGTTCAGTATGGGCAGGTTTAGCATTAGTAGGGGTGGATCTATTAATTGCTGAGTCCATCCTAGCCTCAAACTTGCCAAACTCATTTTCAATTGCATCCATAATGGAGGTCAAGTAGCTCTTAATTGAACTGCATTGTGAGTCACCCTTCTCCCTTATTGGGTCTAGATGACTCCCTTTCTTTTTCCCATCTTGAGGTTGCAATAGAATAGAATGAAATTAACTTTCTGGGTCTTGGGTTGCCTCTTCGTGGGTAATCTTGTTGAGCCCAAGTGGTAATTTCTATGCTCTACGGAGACCAGAAAACAAAAGCCAAGAGACTGGGCCCAGCCCATCCGCCTCTGAGCACTGATGGGCTGCGCCTGGTTGCGGCCTGGGTGCGTCCGCGCGCTGCCTCTTGCCACGGGAGTCCCGACCAGCCTTTATGCACCTCCTGGCGTGTGTTGCAAATGTTGGTGGCGTGTCTGCCACTATGCCCGGTTGGGGATGGAGTCCCCAGAAAGTGTAGAGTGTGATGACGGGATCCCACAGAGCGTGAGCCCTGAGCAACCTTTATGCGCCACCTGGCATGTGTTGCAAATGTTGGCAGCATGTCTGCCGCTATGCCCGGTGGGGGATGGAGTCCCCAGAAAGTGCAGAGTGCGATGAGCAGTCTAAGGGTGAAATTTTCATTGACCTACCTGGGGAAGTGCCTTTCAAGTTGTGTGTAATGGGATAAAAGTGCAGGGGGGAAAAAAGAAAAAATACTGGTGTGTTATAAAACGTAAACCCAGCTTTTAAACTGTAAAATCATGTATTACTGGGCTAGCTGTATATGCAAATGTACCTTTTAATGTGTATTTTAAATGAATTGTCTTTTGTATCTTCTGCTTTTATGATTTTACCAAGTATTTAAAATCGAATAAAGCATTTTCTGAATCTGAAAACGTAAATCCCAGAAATTGAGGTTCTCCGAGGCCTTAGAAGGACTTGAAAATGTCATTTCTGCCCAAAAAGAAAAGAGTTCAAGGCTGTTGAGTCCTAGGGTGGTCAAGAATTGGTCTGCCCAGATGAGAATCCACTTCCTTTCTCCTTAATTATGAGTGAAGTGTCCACACTGGGGGATTAAGACAAATAGAGGGGCATAAGGATGGGAGGATAGTAGGCTGTTATGGAACAGGCTATAATGAAGCGGGAGGATCGGGAGGTGAACAGGAGACTCAAAAGCCAGAGTCGGTCTAGGTTGTTTAAGAGAATATAGGAGAAGAAACAAATAATACTTCGTTAGAGGCAGGGCCGATGATGGCTAGCTCTCCCTCAAATTTTTCACGTACTGAGTTTTTCCCTGGTCTTATTGTGGATAAGCATGGAAGGTCGCATGAGGGAGCGGCGGATCCCACCTCTTTATTCTCCTTTTCCTCCTCTTCTTCCCCCTTTGCAAACACAGAGGATCTGGGCATAGAACAAACGTATATTGATAATGTTCCAGTAAGGTGTAAGCAGGACAAGTAGCTAATACCCTTATTTTTGCAACCCTATTTGACAGAGAACTGGGCCCACTCAACAAAAGTTGGCACTGCAGTTACTATCTGAAGTTGAGGACCTGAGATTAATAACAAGTGAAGCTATAGAGCGGGTCTTCTTGTCACATCGAAACGGGCTCCCAACCTCTAAATGTACTTTTAGTTTCGGGATGATTTCAATGTTAGTCTTGGCGAACGTCGATCACTTTAGGAAAAATGGGATTGACGTATTCTCGTATGATTGGTCAATAGATGTTCAGTCTGAATCTCCCATAAGAGACTACCAGGCATTACGCAGGGTAACAACGAATAGCAGGGACCACGTAAACTCGAAAGAGACTGTCACAATCTCGGTTGTTAATAACACAGGGAAAAGAGTGATTAATATTGTCGGACAGGAGGATCAAAGGGCTACCAAATCTAGCGGGGAGGCTAAGTTGGCACAGTGGAGTTGGGTGGCTGGATCATTGAATGCTCATAAAGAAAATCGAAATCTCCCCATGCTGCAGAGGTAGCCCCCGAGGAAAGATCCTGTCCTGGAATGTGGCAGGTGTAGGAAACCCCAGTTTTAAAGTGAGTTCGCTAATGATTTATAATCCATTGATAATTTGCCTCCAGGAAACATGGAGTAGTGGCGATTTTATTTTTTGTAATTGTTTTGTTTTTTGTTGCACTGCAAAACCCTCAGTAAAAGTTTGCGCAATGGGGGCTTAGCAATCCTACTTAAAAACAGCATGAATTGGAACCCATCGGTTTTTATAATTATCCATATAAACTCTGCATGTGTTTAAAACTGAGCTTGGGTAATGTGACACAAGGACAGCACTCTACCTTTTAACTGGCAAACGTATATATACCTCCAGGTAGGGCGACTGATTCTCTTGTTGCCTCTTATTTTCTTTTTTGCACAGGATAAGCGTTTCTGAAGATTGCACATTAAAAAATGTGGTAGGTGATTTTATAGCTAAAATCTCAAATTGTGCTTCGCTGGCCTTTAGCTGCGAGAATTGGAAGATATATGGTTTATTCCTGATATAATATTACCAGCTTACACTTGATCTGATAGGAGAGGATTGAGTCGCCTGGATTGTTTGAGAACTAATGATTTAGGATTATTAAATGGGAGATTTGCAGATGACTATTCTGCCTCCCTTACTTTTCATGCTGCCCGGGGGCAGTCACTAATTGATTATATCATGGTATCATACTAACTTTTTATAGCATGTACTAACTTTAAGACATTGAGGACAGATTTGAGTGACCATAGTGTTTTATCAGTGGATGTGAAACTGGAATTTAAAATGCTTGATCATTGGAATCCGAGAAAGGAAACAATTACATATAATAGAACAAATGGGCGCACCTTTTGGTCAAATAAAAATCTGATTTATGTAGCTGGCTAAGTTTAAAATGCGAGCTCAGGTCCTGGTCAGGAGTACCCCATTAATTGGTATGAGAAGGATTTGGATCTATTTAGATTGTGTGGGAGTAAAAAACTAAAACATGTCATCGCCCATCCTGTTGTTTTATCGTGGAAGATAAAAAAGCTGAATCGGGATTTGAATGCATTGGTAAGGGACCAATTTAAGCAGGCATCACTGTCCAAGCAAAGGGAGATCAATAGGTTAAAGCGGGAAAGAACTAGACTTAAGGTCTCCGAACATAGGAGGGTGGAGGATTTCAAATGGATTAAACTGAGAGAGGTAGCACAGTCTGGTGATTCAGGCGAATATTGGGCCATCATAGCTGAATTCTGTGATAGTAGAACTAAGGCAGAAGCTATTTTAAAATCGGACGCTGAATGGACCTATACATCTCACAGCTGTATGCACTAACTACTAGGAACAGTTTCAATTTGGAGCCAATATCCATGGTCCTCCTTCTTAGAGAGTTTTATTAAAGGGGCAAGGTACTCTGGTGCGATGGGTCCAGATGATTTTCCAATAGCTGTCATTAAACAAGATAGCTCAGCATGGGCTCAGTTTTATTACCCAGTGTTTTCTCACTGCTATGCTTATAAAATTATTCTGTCCTCCTGGAAAAGAAGCATAGTCTTTCATCATATAAAAAGGGCCTCAAGACTTCTCCTGCCAATTTTAGGCAGATTTTGTTACTTAATGCAACCAGAAAACTGTTTGCCAAAAGCATACTCCTTCACCTTCAGGATTGGGCTTTTGGTAATGATCTAGTCCCCGTAGAAAAAACAGGTTTTCATGCTCATAGTGTCACTATGGATAACATATCCATCCTACAAACCCTGATTGAAAAATATCCTATAGGTAGGGGAATGGCTTTATATGTTGCCTTCATAGATTTCTCCGTGGCTTTTGATCGGATCGACCGGGGGACTTTGTGGAAGAAACTGGTCGCAATGGGGATCCCGTTGCATCTGTTAATATTGATCATTGCATTGCAATCCTCTACATGGAGACAGGTGTTGCTGGGTGAAAATTGGGGCTGTCAAGCAAAGTGGTAACCCACAATTGGTTGAAGCAAGGGCGCCTTTAGCCCCTCTCCTCTTTTCCTGGTATATCAATGATCTCCCGAGCCGAGTTGGGCACTGTAGAGGTGATTCATCAAAACGTAGCCCTATAGAATTGAGCTGTCTGCCATCCACATCCACTCATTCACCAACAGTCCTATACAGTCACTCATACATGTACTCACTCATCATATGTACTCATACACCTATATATCCTGTTCCACACTGCCACTCATCCATAGAGTTACTCACACACATAGTCCCTCATGCTAATAAAGAATCAAACATCCATTTACTTGCATATACAGTTATACACACACCACCACACTTACTTCTACAGAAACTTACACATACTTACTCTTTAGAACAATCACTTATAGAAACACATACTTATTCATACAGGAACTCTTCCAATCTCTCACTCTCACATATACTCACTTACATACACCAATACTCACAGATACTAGTTTAAAATATATGTAGTTACTTATAAAGACACTATTGAGACAGTCACTCACTAACACACCCATGCACACACTCATCTACCCATTCAGTCCTGCACACATACTGTCTTCAACACATACAAATAGTGACTCACTCATTTATGCATGTATGCACTAAGTAATAACCCCCACTGAACCATACATAAAACTCAGACACTCATACTGATACTCAAAAAACCAAGTAATAACCCATATAGACACTCATGTAGCTACTCACCAACCCATGCAGCCACGTATACACCAAGTGAGAGACTGATACAGATATTTATATATTTAAACATTACTCACTAACCCATGTATTCACTAAGATACACTTAATCAGTCAGTTATACAATCAATTTTTCATTAAAAAAATCATCCATTTAGAAACTTATATACCCATTTATTCTTCCATCGACCTTGAGATATAGATATATAAAACATATTTAATTTTCAGAAAAACACACATTCACTGGATGATGTCATCAGTGGTGTCATTTGAGATGTCATCAGTGATATCATGAGTGATGTCACTGACCATGTCATGAGTGATGTAATACGTGACGTCATCAGCAGTGCATTGCGGGTGCGTGAGTATAAGTTAGCTGAACTAACTATAACAAGGGAATTTCAATGATTTTGTATGAGTGAAATGTCCAGCTAACTATAACGCCCCTGAATCGTATATTTTTTTCAGTGAATTTCTAAGGTTTCTTAAATGCTAATTCGTAACTATAACGTGCCTGAAACCTATGGTTTTTTCAGTGAATATACATATAAATATATATATATATATATATATATATATATGCTTACTTACCGTAACCACTTTTACAGTGTATATGCCTTTACCAGGCATGCCTTTGCGATGTAATGGCATGCGTGGTAAAGGCATATTCAGTGTAAAAGTATACGTTGTGATTGCAACGCGTTATAACAGCACTTGCGTTGTTACAAATGCGCTGTGACGGTATGCGTGGTGTTGACATGCGGGGTAACATCATATATTCCCTCAAATTGATTTGAGTGATCTGGCAGGCCCTCTATTGGAGCATTCTTTTAAAAATCGTACACATAATAAGTAGTCAATTCTACTCGCTCAACCTTTATGATAGCCCTGGCCCCTGAAACCCAGGGGTCAGCATGGCCTACCATATACTTTTTAGGTTACAGCCCCAGAGAGGGGGTGGTCCCTGGGGTGCGGGGGTCTGCACAGCCTCCTCACATTCAATTTAACATAAATCCCGGGGAGTTGATGGTTCGTGGCTCTGAGAGGTCTGTTCATTCATTTTATTTATTGTCCCAAGGAAGTGGTGGTCCCTGGGGCCTGGGGTGTCCCCGCGCCCCCCTACAATAATTAAAATATAAGAACCGGGGAGGTAGTGGGCGACAGGCATAAAAATTACCTAAGGGGGCCCTGTGCACCACCCTATTTAATTTTTTTTAATTTGTGCATATGGCCCCTGGAGAGGCCCACCTGGCGGCTTTAATATAAACAAGCACCGAAGACCTGCTTGTTTTTTTCAACATTTGTAATATTGATTTTTTTCACGTAATTGTGACAAATGTTTTTTTAAATCATGCTATTTTACCCTGTCCCCTTTTCCTTTTTTTGTGTTGTTTTTGTGAAAAAGCCGAGTCCCAAGGTGGCTGAAAATACTTACTGGTTGAAGTTTTGGCAGCCAATCAGAGCTCTTCAGATCTCTGCACTAGCTCGTCATTATTCACGATGACCAAGTGAACATAGATATACAAACTTGAATTTCCTTTAATATCATGCTATCCTTGACGCGTTTTGGAGCCCCTGCTCCTTAATCATGAGGTTAACTGCAGCTGCGCAGAAACACTACAAACGAAGTTTTGAAAGTCACACCCTCCAGTGGGTCCCGCAGTTAATTAATTATTTTTACATTGCACTATGGGGTTTGTAGTTTGAAAATAAATCTTTTCCCTCCGGTGGGTTCTGTGCGGCTGTTGTCATAATTCATACATATTTTTGGCCCTTCAGTGAGCCTCAGAGAATCACTTGCACGGTTATCATTACAAAAGAACTGCTGTTCCGTAACCAGGCATGGCATTTTTCCACCCCAGAGGCCCCAAGCGATATTCCAAAAGGTGGTGCAATACTCAACTGCTAGACTGCCGTTTTACATATCTCCATACTGTTGTCCTGAAATTTAAGGATGCACTCAACAGCAGTTCATTCTTCCGAATGTATTTAATAGGGTAACCAGCAAGTTCATTTCCCCATCCTCATGCTATCCTTGACGCGTTGCGGAGCCCCTGCTTATTAATCATAAGGTTAACTGAAGCTGCGCAGAAACGCTACAAACAGAGTTTTTAAAGTCACACCCTCCAGTGGGTCCCGCGGGTAATTAATTATCTTTACAGTGCACAATGAGGTTTGTAGTTTCAAAATAAATCTTTTCCTTCCGGTGGGTTCTGCGTGGCTGTTGTCATAATTCATGCATATTTCTGGCTCTTCAGTGAGCCTCAGAGAATCACTTGCACGGTTATCATTACAAAAGAACTGCTGTTCCGTAACCAGGCATGGCATTTTTCCACCCCAGAGGCCCCAAGCGATATTCCAAAAGGTGGTGCAATACTCAACTGCTAGACTGCCGTTTTACATATCTCCATACTGTTGTCCTGAAATTTAAGGATGCACTCAACAGCAGTTCATTCTTCCGAATGTATTTAATAGGGTAACCAGCAAGTTCATTTCCCCATCCTCATGCTATCCTTGACGCGTTGCGGAGCCCCTGCTTATTAATCATAAGGTTAACTGAAGCTGCGCAGAAACGCTACAAACAGAGTTTTTAAAGTCACACCCTCCAGTGGGTCCCGCGGGTAATTAATTATCTTTACAGTGCACAATGAGGTTTGTAGTTTCAAAATAAATCTTTTCCTTCCGGTGGGTTCTGCGTGGCTGTTGTCATAATTCATGCATATTTCTGGCTCTTCAGTGAGCCTCGGAGAATCACTTGCACGGTTATCATTACAAAAGAACTGCTTTTCCGTAACCAGGCATGGCATTTTTTCCATCCCAGTGGCCCCAGCGATATTCCAAAAGGTGGTGCAATACTTAGTGGACGGACTGCCGTTTTATATCTCCATACGGTTGTCCTGAAACTAAGGATGCACTCAAAAGCAGTTCATTCTTCCAAATTTATTTAATAGGGGAATCAGCAAGTTCATTTCCCTATCATCATGCTATCCTTGACATGTTTCGGAGCCGCTGCTCCTTAATCATAAGGTTAACTGTAGCTGTATGTGTGTGTACATATATATATATTCACTTAAAAAACCATAGGTTTCACACATGTTAAAGTTAGGTGGATATTTCACTCGTAAAAAAACAATGAAATTCCCCCGTTATAGTTAGTTCAGATAACTATAACTCGCGCAACCGCAATCCACTGCTGATGACGTCACATATTACATCACTCATGACATGGTCAGTGGCATCACTCATGACATCACTGATGACATCATCCTTGTGATAGAGTGGCGGCCGCGCGAGTTATAGTTATCTGAACTAACTATAATGGGGGAATTTCATTGGTTTTTTACGAGTGAAATATCCACCTAACCATAACATGTGTGAAACCTATGGTTTTTTAAGTGAATTTGCAAGGTTTTTTAAATGCTAATTCCTAACTATAACATGTGTGAAACCTATGGTTTTTTCAGTGAATTTGTACGTTTTTTTAAATGCTAAGTTATGTATGTATTATTATTTTTTTATATATTTATTTTACAATAAAATACATATTAAAAAAAAACATTATTTTGGTTTTTCACCGTGCGCGCACGGTGCGCGCACCCCCGCGATTTAAAAAAAAAAATTAAAATGTTTTTTTCTGCCTTCGGGGTCCTTCAGGGACCCCCTGACAAAGGCTAGGGGGTCAGGAACTCTCCACCCTGCCCCCTTTTCACGTTCGCCACCTTCCTTTTTCACTCTCGCACTGAAAACAAACAAAATGGCGGCCGACACTTCCTGATTTCGACCGATTCGAACGTTGACTAACATGTAACCACCAATCAGAATTACGCTCGCGCACGTTAGGGTGCTCGCACGGTGCGCGCACGGCGCTCGCACGGTGCGCGCACGGTGCGCGGCTATAGATATGTATGAGCTTTTAACTGCAATTTTCTCAGGAACTACTGAACAGATTGACTCCATATTTATAAACAACCGCAATGGACCGCACTCCGCTAGCTCCTCCTCCGGGTCGCCCCAAGGGAAGCTGGTACATGAAGTTCTTGAGTGGTTCACCCCAGTGGGTGCAAGTAAGTACTTGTTGAACTGATGATCTCTGATGGAGTTCTTGAGTGGTTCACCCCAGTGGGTGCAAGTAAGTACTTGTTGAACTGATCATCTCTTGACCCGATACATGTCCCGGGTTTTAAAATATCGCCCGAGACATGGCTCGGGTTTCGGGATAACTTCCCTCCTCAGTAGAGAAAATAGTTAGGGGTGGAAGAGAGGGCCGCCAAACAACCGTCAAGGGCCTCAGTGCCCGCACAGGCACGCAGGTGCGTCGTCCAGGAGCTCGTCAGCCCAAAGCTCGAAGGAGCCATCTTTATAAACAACCGCGATTGACTCCATATATGCAAAAGGCACATCCCTGAGCTGAGGACTACCTCTCGTTCGGGCTGTACCTTGGACTAAAGGTCCCTATGGAAAGTTGCATGGGGAAAACGCATTTTGGGACCCCCCTTTTTTCTCAGCCCCCGCTTGACGAATCCCCCCGAGACTTTCAGGGTAGGAGCGGAGCGGAGCGCCCCACCTATTTTGAAAATTTCGCAAGGGTTCGTCAACCGGCGCCAAATTTATTCCAAATAGAATGTTGCGGATTTCCTAACTATAACTATATATATATTATTTTTTTTAACAATGTGGTTCCAGCTGGAGCGCGCAGCAGCGGGTGCAGGCGTTGGGCCAAACCAGTGGCCAAAATTGTTTTTTTTAAGACAAAAGACGCCGCACTCTGGAGTATTGTACTGTATCTGTTTAATTAGAATACAGAGCCAGTCTGTCTCACCGACACGTTTCGGCCAACCCGGCCTTTTTCACGCCATAGGTTTTAGGGAAAGTTATAGTTAGTTGGACATTTCAATCATACAAAACCATAGAGATTCCCCCGTTATAGTTAGTTCAGCTAACTATAACTCGCGCCCCCGCAATGCACTGCTGATAATGTCACATATTACATCACTCATGGTCAGTGACATCACTCATGACATCTCAAATGACATCACCGATGACATCACTGATGACATCACACATGTGATAATATGATGCATATTCTCACACCATAATATAACCTTTGATACATCCACTCTAAATTACAGTTTGCCATTCTCAAAACCATTGACACTCCAACACCAATAACTACATACCCACTCACTGATTCTTAGGTTTACACACAAATCCACTCACTCACCCGTACAGTCACTCATACTTATGGTCACTCAGTACAGGACTATCATATGCACTCATACACCTATATAGAAACTCACACACCGTCACTCATCCATAGAGGCACTCACACACCTAGTCAGTCATGCAAATAATTAATCACACTGTCATTTACTCACCTATACAGTTATACACACCAGCTCACTTACTCATACAAATACTAGCACATACTTACGCTCTTATACAATCACTGATACAAGCACAGACTCATCGATACAGCCACTCTCACAATCATACACTGTCACTTATAGCCAATTATATACTCCGACACACATATATACTGCCTTTACATATGTAGCTACTAACACATATACAACTGAGATATACATTCATTCACTAACACACCCATACACACACTCACCCATCCATACAGTCCATCACAGATGCACTCTTGAAACCATGCACCCAGTGAATCACCCACTCACACATCTATGTACAGAGTCACACAAACCCCACCCACACAAACACTCAGGTACCCATACAGATACTCAGACAACTAATCAATAACCCATATAGACACTCATGTAGCTATTTGCAAACCCACGCAGCCGCTTACACACAACAGACAGACGGATACAGACATTCACACAGTTTACTCATTAACTCATGCATTCAATAAGATACGTTTAATTACTCACTTATAGAGTCAGTCACACACCTACTAAATCATCCATTCAGGCACTTATACACCCGCTCATTCTTCAATACACCTTTCCCTATATATATTAAACATATTTAAACTTTACAGAAACACACATTCACTGCATGATGATATCAGTGATGTCATCAGTGATGTCATTTGAGATGTCATCAGTGATGTCATCAGGGATTTCACTGACCATGTCATGAGTGATGTAATATGTGATGTCATCAGCAGTGCATTGTGGGGGTGCGAGTTATAGTTAGCGGAACTAACTATAACGGGGGAATTTCTATGGTTTTGTACGAGTGGAATGTCCAACTAACTATAACTTTCCCTAAAATCTATGGTTTTTTCAGTGAATTTCTAAGGTTTTTTAAATGCTACTTTCTAACTATAACGTGCCTGAAACCTATGGTTTTTTCAGTGAATTTCAAAGGCATTTTAAATGCTAATTTCTAACTATAACGTGCTTGAAACCTATGTTTTTTTCAGTGAATTCTAACAATGCTGACAGAGGTAGGACATGTGAAGAAAGAAGAAAAAACGAAAAGAAAGAAGCAAAAGAAATGCAGAAAGAAGCAACAGAAGTCCAGAAAGACGAAGAAAAGTGCAGGAAGAAGCAAGAGATGTGCAGGAAGAAGCAACAGAGGTGCAGAAAGTCCCCCTGTGCCCCCAACTTTTTAATGACAGGTACTAGTGGTAACTGACTCTGACTACCCAGGACTGGAGCCAGTGTTATGCTAAAAGACACTTAGAATACAGTGAAAACACCTACATACACTAGGGAACACTATGCATTGGGGTACCCTGTGATTAGCATGACCTCCTCTGTAAGACCCTAGTACATAATAGGGCAGGGGGATTAAAACTGCCTCTTAAAACGCACTACGCGGCGCATTTGCACAGTGGTGAAGGGAGGGGGGCCTGAGGTGACATGTGTGCAAACACACCCTGTGGCTGTTTTAAGTTGGGAGATTAAGTCCCCTTGAATCCTGGCAGCCCCTGGAGTCCAAGTAGCCAACCAGGTACCTCCAGTAAGTGCCACAGAGCTGCATTGCAGAGAGGTGTATAAAGGGACGTGGCCTGGCCCACCTCTGTCCAACGCAGCGCAGTGGTGCTTACTGGAGGTACCTGGTGGGGTTGTTGGCCCCCAGAGACCCTCTGGATTGATGAGGATTTAATTCCCCAACTTAAAATGCACCACAGGGAATGATTGCACACATGTCACCTCAGGCCTCGCCCCTCTCTTCACCAATGTGCAAACGCGCCCCGTGGCACATTTTAAGTTGGGGGATTAAGTCCCCTTGAATCCTGAGGGTCCCTGGGGTCCAACTAGCCCATCAGGTACCTCCAGTAAGTGCCACAGAGCTGCGTTGCAGAGAGGTGTAAAAAGTAGGGGTGGGCGGGATTCGTGAAATAAACTTTTGCAAATGATCGCAAAATTGCTCAAAATCTCCGTGAGCACATGGAACTTTTGTGAAGATGCGGGGATTGCTTTTCCCGCCCATTCGCGATGTGTTTTTGCATGCTCACGGGGAACTATATTACCAACTTGCCCATGCTGTCACTAATGGGCGTGGCCATCTTGCTCGCGATGCTTATTTCCTGTTCGGGGTCGAATGACGTGTTCGCAATCGCAAACTCTCGTGGGATAGCGCGACCGGCTACCAACAATCCAACATCTCGTGGCGCACGCGAACGGATAGGAAAAATCATCGGCGAACCCAGGGACCTGGTAAGTCGAGACCACGTGCGCAAGAACGCATTTTTAAAGCGCGAACAAGAAAAATACTTCCGTTTCGCGGCAGATTGGGAAAGTTTTGACATTTTCGCGCTCTCCGCGGTATGCGAAAATGTCAAAATATTGCAAATTCTGTAAGCTGAACGAAATTTACCGTCCAGGCCTAGTTAAAAGGGGCATGACCTGGACCACCTTTCTGCAACGCAGTGCAGTGGCGCTTACTGGAAGCACCTGGTGGGCTAGTGGGCCCCCAGGGGCCCTCAGGATTGAAAGGGAATTAATTCCCCAACTTTAAACGCACCACAGGGCGTGTTTGCACACATGGCTCCTCAGGCCCCGCCCCTCCCTTCACCACTGTGCAAACGCAGCCCATGGTGTGTTTTAAGTTGAGGGATTAAGTCCCCTTGAATCCTGAGGCTCCCTGGGGTCCAACTAGCCCACCAGGTACCTCCAGTAAGCGCCACAGAGCTCTGTTGCAGAGAGGTGTAAAGAGGGGCATGACCTGGACCACCTCTCTACAACACAGCGCAGTGGCACTTACTGGAAGCACCTGGTGGGCTAGTTGGCCCCTAGGGACCTGCAGGATTGAAAGGGAATTAGTTTCCCAACATTAAACGTGCCACAGAGAGTTAGGATCAAAGTTCCCATTAGAAAAACATTTTTCGTTTTGCGAATAACTTTGGCGCCACTTGAATCTTCACACAATATTCAAAAAAACGTCTCCTTTCTGGGTCAACTGCTGTGTTAAATGTTTCGGTGTGATCCTTCCTGCAGGAGCCAAGAAATAAGGGGATCCTAAAACAAGGTTTCCCCAGGTTATATCTAGGGTGATTTAAAAATGTTTGAACATTACTACAGCCCGAACCACAGAACAGAATTACACCAAATTTAGCAAAAAGTTAGATGTTGGTTCAGAAAGCTTTCTTCTTGTGATTTGGTGTAAATCCATTCAGTAGTTTCAAAGATATTTAAGTTTAATATTAAACCATCCCTCAGGGCTCAGCCTTTTAAAAAGAAAAGTTTTTATTACATTAAAGGGAGGGGGACCCAATGGCCACGCTCCCAGGGCGATTTCAGCCCGGGGACCCCATCCCCTGGGGCCTGGCCACCGTGGTGGGTGCCCTGGTCCCACCCAGGGTACCCAAAGAGCAATAATGGAGACCACAGGGGAGTCTCGAGGCCCTTGCTTTCCCTGCCAGCTCCCCATCTCCTGCGGAGGCTGGCATTGCTTTCACAGAGAGAGAGCTGCTGAATGTGCAGCTCACTCTGTGTAAAAGCAATTGTGCTCTCATTTGCTGAAAGCAGAGCACAGTTTGCTATGGCTTGGCGGAAACTAAAGGCTCCCGCCAAACCATAGCAAACAGCAATATCCCGGGGTGGGCACACCAGGACATAGCAGGAGCCAGCCCTGGAGGTGGCAGTCCACACTGCCATTATTGGCTCTTGAAGGAGAGCCACATGCCCCCTCCCTTTTTCAACTTTTCCCCAGGTAGATCATGGTCACCACGGCTGTGGGGAAGCCGAGCTGTCCCCTGCATTACATGCTACTAAATCCTCGGTGAGGTGGCGGTCCCTGGGGATGTGTGGCCCCCCTGCATTATTTAAAGTTAAAGCCCCCGGGAGGTGCTGGCCCTCAGAACTGTGGGGGTTCTGCAAGGCCCCCCACATTCAATTTAAGAAACATCTGGGGGAGGTGGTGGTCCCTGGAGCTGCGAGTGAGTCCATGCCGTCCCCCATCATTTATTCTACTTAAAGTCCCATGGAGGTGATGGACCCCCACACTTTTTCAAGTTAAAGCCCAGGGGAGGTAGCAGTCCCTAGGGCTGAGGGGCTCTGAGAGGCCCCTGATTTATAAATAAATAAGCCACTTACAGTGGCTGGCCCAGGGCAGCCGGGGAGGCCATATGGGCCACCCAGCATTAATTTGACAATAAGCCCAGAAGAGGAGGGGGTCCACGGGGCATAAGTAATCACAAAGAGGGGGGGGTCAATGTGCCCCTCTTCCTTTGTTCTTCAAATGTCCATGGGATCTGGCCCACCTGGAGGGCAATTACTAATGAAGCATAAGACCCATGCTTCATTTTTTAATTTCAGCTGGATCTGCGAATCCTGCCAAAAACGTTTTAGTAAATGCTTTTTTGGCGTTGTGGGACCCCATTCCAAGAGGCCTAGTAGGTCAGGGTATTTGTACCCTGTCCCCTTTTCTTTTTTTAAAATGTTTTTCAGGGACTCTGTTCAAGCCGAGTCCCAAGATGGATGCCAGCACTTCCTGGTTTGAAGTGTTTTCAGCCAATCAAATCTCAGCACGAGATTGGTAGGTGTTGCGAATCCTCCGTTCCCTATACATACAATTGGAGATTTATTTAAATAATTGTGAAATAGCTGAATGGATTTATACCAATTCACAAAAAGGCACTTTCCTGAACATCTACCTTACTGCCAAATTTGGTGTAATTAAGTTCTGTAGTTCAGCCTTTAGCCGTGTCTAAAGTTCCTATTGAAATTAACATGGGGAAAATGCATTCTGGGACCCCAACTTTTTGTCAGGCTCCACTTGACGAGTCACCCTGAAACTTTCAAGCAGTTGAAATGAGGGGTAAATTAATTTTGAAAATTGTGCAGGGATTCATCAAATGATGCCAAAGTTATTGGCAAATGAACAAACACTCTTCCTATGGAAACTACATCCTAACTATGACTACCTTCTGGCGACCGCAAGATATATATATATTCTTAAACAATATTTGGGTAATAGGAAAATCACCTGGCGCTAAGATATCAGTTCACTTTCATAATGCAAAATAACAATACTGATATTTTGCCAAAATCACACAATGAACATTTCTTTGAAGGTTTCTATTATCCTTTCTTTATTTGATCACTTGTTGTGTCTCTTTGTACAGCAAAGTTAGTATACAGACAACACATGTTTCGCGCACATCGTGATTCTTCGTGGCTGGTATAAATGCATAGGTTGTGCATCAGTAACATTTTATTTATAATACAAACCTCCAAAACATATTAATCATGCACTATAAAAAGGAGACCCAGTCATTATAAATCAATACATTGCAAAAATTCACAATTTTCACTATGTCTATTTAAACACAACTTCCTATTGACATATCATAATATAAATTACTTTAGAAATGGTTACATTTACCCTACCCAGGGAAACAACACTGTGACTTCCTTTATATGATATATTCGCAGCAGTAACCCATACCTAACCCGGCTCTTTTGGTTGCATGTGGTTTCCGGTTTAGTATTCTAAATCTAATTTTAAAAGTAATTACCTTAAGAAAAAAGATTTCTCTTTTAGAGTACTAGTTCCAAGGGATAGAAAGGTACATCTTCTGGTCTCGAACTGTAACAGAATCATGCAATTAACGATTCACAACTATTATATTCTCATATTGTAAATTCATTTCAGAGCATTTTACATTGTCTAAAACATTGAGGAAACTTACTCCAATGTGAAGTTGTGATCTAATGCTCCTTCCTGCATGATCATTACATATTAGCATTCAGCATCTTCATAGTCGTCATCATGTCTGTTAACAATATTGTACACCCAAATTAGTTTTTTCAATTTCTATTTCCCCAATTCTATTTTGGTTCTCATGTTGTTAGCCATTTTCTCACCTTATCGCGTTGTAATGGTTGAAACACAATGTCCCAGCATGCATCATGATTGAATCTCTGTTCTTGTTTGCATATTTCCCAAGATACAGGATACTGTAATAAACAATAATATGTTCCGAGTCCTTGTCTCAAAAGGATTTTTTTATTTATTTTATTTATTTTGAATTTATAATGAGCATGGCTGCCACAGCAACGAGGCGTGCCAGCGCAGCACAAGGACCAGGAACGAGTGCTTGAGCGAGTTGCGGCAGTTAAATGGTAGAGAAGGGAAAAAGCCAAGTCTTCAAGGCCTTACGGAAAACCAGGTGATTAGAAATAGTTCTAGTAGATGTCGGGAGTGAGTTCCACAGGAAAGACTGACCATTTCCATTTTAGCTATTCAACTCCCTACATATCATTGTGGATGCGTCTCACCTCATTATATCCCTCACACCCTCTACAGTCACTTTAAAAACATTAGTGCACTTTTGATGGCAGAAGCGTCTTGATAGCACTCTCTTATTCAATTAGATCCAACATCTTCATTTTACCCGCATCTACATAATTGTCGCTTGAAAAGATTGTTATTGGTTTATCCCATGTAGTTTTTCAAACACCCTTAAGGCTGGGAGTATTTTTTTCAGCCTGCTCCATTTCATCTACTATCACTTTGAAATGGCTGGTTGAACTGTCCTACTTAATTGAATTGGTCACTGCAATTTGTTACCATCCCCAACTCTTCCATCCTCCCGGGGAAATGCCTGATGCCCGGTATGGCCAGTTCGGCCCTGGGCTCCTCCCGAAGCATTTTGGCTGAAGTCTTTTTTACGACTGAGAGGCTACGTTAGAAAGGCTACAGCCAAAATGCATCTGGATGAGCCGTTTTTGAATAAAAAAATTGCAGCGACCAAGATATATACATATTCTGCATGAAGGTCTGATATTATTCATGATGTAGAAAGTTTTACTCATGCAGGTGCACATACTGCACAGGCCGTGACATTGAGAAGCAGTAACAGTATAATTAACAAGGGAACCCGGTAAAGGTAGCTAAGGACCACGGGTGAATTCGTATTTTTGTTAACAATAGTCCCTAGCGTAATCTTGGTTTAGGAAAACTAGTTCTACATAGACTTCAATGAGACCTATGTGAGTTCCTCCTGTCTCCAGCCGGACAGAGGAGCATTTAATCTTGAATTTCACAAAATTATAAGTTAGAATAATGAAGACTGATGAAACAACGGCACAATCCTGTACCGAGTTTTCAACAGAGAGGGAAAAAGAGGATCAAGAAGTGAGAGGAAAATACAAAGTAATAACAGGCAAAAAGGCTTTGGAGCGATCATGGGGGCTTATAATACATTAATCAACTTTAAGTAAGCTCTAGCCAACAGTATCCACAACACATTTACACACTCGATACAATGTGGAACTATTATAGCAAGTCGACGTGACGTTTCGATCCCTAGCTCCTAGTATAATGGGATCATCATCAGGACTATAGGATTTTTCAAAAGATTGCCTGGTTTGATTGTAAAGCCTGTGGACGTTAAATGAAGGAAGGAAGGGGAGAATAAAATACATAAAATCAGCATTACGTATGATAGTACTCAAAAAGACAACAGTCAAACGGCAAATGTGTGCTCAGGAGTAGTGCCGCATGCGACAGATGGTGATGGAAGAAACAAGTGACGATGCGACAATTTAGTGGTGTATGTGGCAGTGATGGAGTATCCGCACGAAGATTTTGTGATGGGTGGTCTTATGCTGGAGGTTGTTCCGCAAGTATCAGTTGCTTGAAGAAGTGCCTGGTGTTGAGCGAGACATGTGAGTGCTTCTTCAATAAAACCCTCAAAAACCTTTGAAACGATGAAGGAAGGTTCATGCGACGATGCGAAAATTGGTGTGCGAAGCTGCGGTCGTGCTGTGATGGAGTGCGCGACAGGGAAGACTGGTGGTGGTGATTTGATAGAGACGTGCAAGTTGCATAGCCTGGAGGTTAAGCAATGAATGAAGGTGATAATTACCTAAATGGGGTAAGGGAGTATGAATTGTGTCAAGGTAGGACAACAATTGGCGGTAGGAAGTACTTGTGACTTCGTGGGGGCGAGTTCCGCTCTGGGTGAGAACGCGGACGTCCACCGAGGCAGCGGGATAGGTCAGCCACGGTGTTGGATCTGAAAATAAATCTCGTATTAGGAGGTGCCTGGGTTGGTGGCCGGTCAAGGGACAGTCAAGTAAGGAGGACATGCTTACCATATCGGTAGTTAAAGGGGACACGCTTTTGGACCAGTGGATAAAGGAGCGCGTCTGGTGCGGTGTCTGGGCGGCAGCTAATTAGGCTGTCCGTGGTTCTTCATAAGGCTAAATGGGGGGGAAAAAATTTAATTAAAAAGCAGAATACGTGGATGGCCAGCGGCGGATGATGTACTGACTGCGAAGCTCGCATCAGGAAGTGCTTTCATGGAGGGCCGGCTCAGGGGCAGTCAAAAGGAGAGATGGAAATGCTTACCGGATTAGTTGGTTATGGGGACACGCGTACTTCGAGAATTGGATGAAGGAGCGCGTCTAGTGTAGTATTCAGGCGGCAGCTGCAATGGCTGTCCGCGTTCCTTGTAAGAGCTAATTGGAGGGGAAGGCTCGTTAGTTGAATGAAAGTAGGGCGGAAGGTCACAGGAGTTGTGCGGGCTTGGCGCTTACCTCGTCCGAGTCTCTCAGCTACACTGGGAAGTCGGAGTCGACCGGCGATGGGGACTGGACTTGAGGATGCAGTGTTTTGTATTAAATGAAAGAATGGTGAAAATAAAAGTAGGACTGTGTTGGTGCGGTGCCGAGATCGGCGTGAGTGTGGGGGCCATTTTGGAGTGGGGAAAGAAGTGGTCATATGACTTAATAAAGTTTTGAGAGATAAGCATTGACGGTGATTATAAGTCAAACAGGTTATGAAAACATGGTAAAATGCAATACAAGTCAAAATAGCGAACAAATTGCATGTAAGTTGTATGTTGTTTTGTAGAATAATTCAGTTTCAGCCATTCAAGGATGTTCACAAAAGGAAAAGTCTCTTTTTGAATAAAGGTTTAAAGGAGCGTTGTCCAATCTTCGGACCTGTTCAGGCCTTTTCGAATTGAATCATAGGTGATGATTGCTTTTAGTTCCTCTTTGTTTAGGATCTGGGCCATGTTGCCCCCACGTTGTGGTAGTTTCAGCACTTTCAACACTGTCCAGCGGATATCATCCTCATTGTGATTGGCCTCTCCGAAGTGATCGACGAGTGGCGCATTTGGAGTCTTGCACCGGATTCGGCTTCTGTGTTGGCAAATTCTCGTTTTTACTCTTTGTGTTGTTTGGCCAATATAGATCTTGTGGCATGGACACATGATGAGGTAAATTAAATTTGCAGTGTTACATTTGGAAAAGGAATTGCTGAGTGCAGTTTGTTATTAAACGTGAAACTTTTACCTTCCATTGAAAAAACGCAAACATTACAACTTCTGCATTTGAAATGCCCTAGAATGGGTGGAAGGCCCCAAGTACCCTCAAGAGTGGAAGTATTGACAGTAGAGGGTAGAGCAGCACGAATCAGGTGATCCTTTAGATTTTTGTTCTTTTTAAAGGCAAAAAGTGGTTTGTCTAATGTGAGGGTTCCTACGTTCAAAATTGGCCAGTGGTGGAGTATCATTTTTCTCAGTTTATTTGAAACTGGCGAAAAAGTAGTGACACAGGCTATTCTTTGTGTTTCTTTTTTGGGTTTGGGGGTCAGCAGGATTTACCTTGGACAGTACCATGCACGTTTCGAGGCATTCTTCACGATTCTCTTAGGGTAGCCTCTTGCTTTCAATTTTGAGGAGAGATAGTTTGCTTCTCTGAAATAGTCGGTTTTGCAAGAGCAGTTTCTCCTTATTCTAAGGAACTGAGAGTAGGGCAAGGAGTCCCTGAGGGCCCTTGGGTGGTTACTGATGTAGTTCAGTAGAGTTTACAAGTTTATTTTACAAGTTTACAAGTTTATTTTATCATGATAAGGAACTCTTTATGAGGTCCACATAAAACAACATATACATACAAAACAAAAAAAAAATACATAAAATATTATTCCATCACAATTCCACGAAACATCTTAATACAGGTCCAAAAAACATTTAAAAAAGTTGTACAGTTTAAAAGCAAACATTTCATTGGGTGGGTTAATCAAGGCTGCCTTAAATGAAGACGCAGATAATATGTTGAGATGTAAGCAAATTGGTCTTAACCATCTGCGCCTGCAAGACATCAGTGCAGGACAAACAAACATGACATGATCTAAGTCCTGATCATACAATTGACAAAGATCACAGCATGCCGAATGACCATACCAGCTGGCATGTAGAACTTTCAGGGGAAGCAAATTATGTCTTAATAAGAACACAAGGCGTCTAACGCCATGGGAGATGTTCCAATACATATACGATTGAGCTTTCCGCAGGGTATAAGATTCGATAACAGGCGTACCACCTTTTTTCGCTAAACAGAAGTCTCTATCCTGACAAAACCCCAATTCCCAGGAGGCTGACTTCAGAACAGTTTTTAATTGATGAGAGGATAATAAAAATAAAGTCTCCTCATCCAATTTCAATTGCAGCACGGCAAATCTGAAGTTTTTTACAATCAGGGAGAAATCATTAAAAGATCCTAATAATTCATTTTTTATAAGATCTCTTAAGGTATTAGGTTCACCTTTAGATAAAGCTACTACCCAACGTATGATACTTGCCAGACCTTGAACCCAACTGCTACGTAAACCCAATTCCTGTCTCAAGGAAGCAGTCGAATTTGCTGTACCTACAGACATTAAACTGCGTAAAATTTTCCCTTCCGCAGAGTTTAAAAAACTCCACTTTTTTACATCAATTAACTCAATTCCGTACAACAGGGAGGCCGGAACTTTCGCTCTGAAAACATCTAAAAGAATAGAAAAATGCCTTCTACCTGTGGCTTTATACAGGGAAACTAAACTCTTTCCCTGAGAAATAGCCTTCCGAGAGTTATTGTCAATGTGTAATTTGTCACTTAAATTATAAGTGACAATTTTACCTAGGAAGGTATAAGATTTCACACATTCCAGTTTTTTCCCCCCCACAACCCATGGATAATTAAGGCATTTAGGCTTCTTTCTACCAGAAAAGCAAATCACTTTGCTTTTTGCCGTATTTATTGATAAGAAATGACTTTCCGCAAATTCAGAGAGTGCTTGCAACCGATTGTTCAGGCCCTTTGGGGTGAGATCCAAAATCAGGATGTCGTCTGCATACATAAGGCATGCAATTGGAACTCCACCCAAGGACGGGGCAATACCGGCGCAAGCAGAAAGTGTGACGGGTAAATCAACAGTATATAAGGAAAATAGCAATGGAGCCAAAAGGCAACCTTGCTTCAACCCATTGGAAGTGGGAATTAATTTAGATACACCACATTCACCTCCAAGTAGAACTCTGCACCAGGTGTCAGAGTAAAGGGCGCGAATTAACTTGATCAGGAATGGGGGCATACCTAAGTTAAATAACTTTCTCCACAGCAAAATTCTATCTACTTTATCAAAGGCGGTGGAGAAGTCAATAAAGGCGCCATATACCTGACCACCACGGATTTTCACATATTTTTCATTGATAACTTGCAATGCAGTCAGGTTGTCTAAAGTTCCATGATTTTGTCTGAAACCTGTTTGCTCCATGGGAAGGATTTTATGTTCAGATACCCATTGATTCATTAAAGTAAGCACACATTTTGCGAAAACCTTACCAATGGCATCAAGCAAAGCGATTTGACGGTAATTTTGCGGTAGATCTCTTGCCCCTTTTTTATATAAAGGGACAATAATACTTCCTTTCCAGGAGGGGGGGACTGTTCCACTAGAAAAACAAAATTTAAACACTGGAAAGAGTATTTTACTCCAAAGTTCACTCTGGTGTTTTAATACCGAAATTGGGATTTTATCAGGACCCATCGCACCAGAGGAACGCATATTCTTAATGGCACATTCAATTTCCTTTTCCGTTGGACAGTCAAATATACGTGAGACATTATCAGATTCAACATTAAAAACTTGAGAATTATTGTTACTGTACAACTTCTCGATATAATGAACCCACACCTGTTCCTCAATGGCAATAGGCGTAGGACTGGCTCTGGTACCACAACCTTTGCCAATTAAGGACCAGAATGTCTTGGCTTGGCCATTATAAGAAGCTTCCCTCAGTTGAATCCAGAGGGCATCTTCCTTAGAACGTTTTAAACGGGCCTTAAGTCTAACTCTCCTTCTTTTTAAAATAAACAACTTAGACTTAGCTTCTTGGGTAAAGAATAAAAATTGTCCCCTTACCACTTTGTTTATTTCTCTATTTATAGCCCGTAAAGGATGAGGGACTACGAGGGATTGTTTCACACCTGGTTTCTTTTTTGCACTAGCAGTTACAGCATCTAAAAAATTAATAAAACTCAACAGCTCTCTCCCTTCCCAGAAGGGTAAATTCTCAACAGTAAAATACAAAAGAGGCACCACATTTTCAACAGTACAAGGGTTCCAAAAACATTTCCCTGATCTGGAATCAAAATTCACAAAATCTGTATCCAGACTCCACGGATCCACTTTCTGAAGATTAACGGAGACAGAAAGCATCAGTGCATTATGGTCACTAAGAATAGACTCAATGACCTTCATATCCTTTAGTAGGTGAAAACCGGCATAATCTACCATGATAAAATCAATAATAGATTTTCCCTTATTAGATTTACGAGTATAAGCTGCCGGGATGTCAGACGGAAGCCTCCCATTTACTATTAAGCATTCAACTTTAAGTAAACCATCTAAGATAAGTTTACCTCTTTTGTTAGTTTTAATTTTGGAGGGAAACTGGGCAGGAGGTATATTCAAAGACTCTTCCAATTGAATATTTCTAAACAACTCCAACCCACAGTTAGATATATTACAATTTAAGTCCCCAAACATTAACACATGCGGAGTTGGGGAGACATCCAACGCTTTAGTTAAAAAAGTGAACAAAGTTATTAAACCAGCATTAAAACTACAATTGGGGGGAATATAAATATTAACCACAATCAACAATCTATTAGGGCAATCCTCAAATACATCTTTTAGGGTTATTGCTTGAAACAGTTTCCCTGGATCTAGATAGTGTGAATAGTTCCATTGCAGTCTGTTAGATAACAAACATGCTAACCCTCCCTTAGCATGGCCTCTTCTAGTGCTGGTTGCGCTGTATTCCAAAACAAAATAGTCTTTTTCCAAAGCTATTCTTCCTTCAACCCAGGTTTCTTGCAAACAGATTATATCTGCCTTTTGAGAATGCAAGAAACCCAATTTCTCCTTATAATCCTTGAATCCGGCAGTGTTCCATGAGATAAACTTCAGCTCTCTGTTAAAAATTGGAATGTTGTTTAGAACAGGGAGCAGATTTACTCGCTAGAACTCCAGGTAACCAACTCCATTTAGATTGGTCATCCTTCACTGTCTGCTTAAGGGGAGGGTTTTTGTATGAAACTAGCCTTTCATTCCTAGCCACACAAATTTTTAGGTCCTCTGATCTGAGATTAGACCAATCCGACAACAGCACGCCCGTATTAGAGGGAAGTGACAGTGAAGAATTGGCGAGAATACTTTGAGTACATTTTTCCCCAAAGTGTGGCATGACATCTATCCCTCTAACTTGTAATTCCTCTGCCCACTGTAGAACAAGATTTAACACAACTTTCGAATGGAATTTCACCCTTGTTGATCTTATTGGTTTCCCCACAAAGGAGTTAAGGAGAAATACAATATCTAAATCGGACGTTTGAATTAATTTCAAACTTTCGATCTCTTTAAAACAGATCAGTAGGGCTGATCTATTTAAAATTAAATCTGGTTCAAATAAGGGAGAGAAATCAAGATATAAAGTATCCACACTTATTTTTTCTTTTGGGAGAATAACTGACATTGAGGATGGAACCTGAAAGGGTCTTGCTGAAGGATTTAGGGAAGTAGGGGACGGGATGACAGAAGAAGTGGTAACCTTAGAAATAACTTGGCAAGATCCTGCTTTAACATTACAATAAGCTGAAAAAGGATTGGCGGTAGGGTGGGAAACCTTGGGGAGGAAAGGATTGGTAAAGCTTATAGGACCTAGACCAGAGGAAGGGGCGTCTTCTTTAGGCGAGACAACCCTAGCTTCTACATGAGAGGTGGGAGACTGCTCCACCTGCGGAGAATCTTCTAGACTTAATTCAGCATTCTTATCAAAAAGAAGTTTCCTCTGTCTTTTTTTAGCAAATCTTCGGATGGGTTTCCTCTTCTTCATTCTAATCTTTTTGTGTTTCAGGGGACTCACTTTTCCCATCAATCCCGTATTTACTTTGGGAATCTCCTCTTCTTTGCTTGATGGCAAGGAGAATATCGGAAAGAGAGATGGAATTTCGGATTTGGGAATGAGAGGAGATGTTACTATTACCTCTATCTTGTCACTGATTGGGGCTATACAATTAGCGCCAGCCGAAACCACTTTGGAAGGATTGGGGACAGCAGGAAGAACTACAGGCTTCTTTTCCTTTTGACCTTCTGTCAAAGGAGAAGATTGAGCTGAATCCAAAACTGCCGAAGCGGGAGGAGCGCTTATTTTTTGGGGCACCAACAGAGAAGCCGATGGTATGGGAAGATCTGACACTAACTCATTTTTACTTAGCAAGAGAACTTGCAAAATTTGCATTACAGTGTCAAAAATACATTCCGAACCTCCCACAAACTTTTCAAGTAAACTCAAAATCGAAGAAAGAATTGATTCCAAAGAGGACAAAGAATTAGAAATTAGCCTCCCATTAATATTTGGAGAGCCCTCAGCTAAATTGTTCAATACTGGACCTGAACAAGATGAAAGGTTTAATTGTGAAAGGGAAAAATCTAGTTTATTAGAAGGTGTGCTTCTCAGAGGACCGGTACTTGAAATAGTTATTGCTTCCTCTAAAGGCACACCTTTAGGGTTCCCATGTAACGATCCCACCCGCGCCCTATGAGCTGTTAAATCAATGTCAGGCAGTGTAAAATCATTCCCTACTACAGGGGATTTAACTAACGCGGCTGACAAAAGATCAGTATTCACTGAAACTTTAGGAACATCCATTAGTGCAACTTGCGAGGGGACAATTTTATCAGATTTTGAGGACATATTACCCAAAGATTCAAGGGGAGCAATCTGTTTCAGATGTACATTGTTTGACGCCGAAGGCGAGCCCCTTAGTACTTCGGGACTAACTGAAATAGGCAAAGATTGACTAGCAACCAAGCTTAAACTAGAGGAAACATCAATGACCCCATTAACAGGCACCGAATCGTTAAACCCTGGGATTTCGTTCGGGGGCTGCAGATCAGTGGGTTTATCTTTCCCTTTGTCCCAAAAATTGAAAAGCTGACATTGACCTTTCAATTGCATGGAAGTTGCAATTTTGTTCCGAAGGGGGTTAGATTTGGTTTTAGACCCAGATCTCCCTACAATCACTCGCCCAGAGCGTAGTTTTTTAGCCGTCATGAGACTGTATTAGAAGGGGAGTAAGAATCAATTAATAACAATTGTAGAATACGAAACCTAAGAATCCTAAAATACAATAAAATCTATAAAAGCAGTGTCACACAGATTTAATACCGGAGAACCAAGGGAGGGGGCCCAGCCCAGCCTTCTTCAGCCTCTGACGGCCTCAGACGGTCCCGCCCTTGTCCCGGGCTTCTCCCGGCGCGCTCCCGCGTTGCGGTGTCACAAGGGAGGGTTATAGCCGCGCTGAGGCGGGGGAGGAGCCAGCAGGGAGAGCGGGTCAGCTGCTGGTGATGCCGAGGGTCAGGCGCTCCTGGGACTTGAAGTCCTCGCCTGACCACGCTCGCAGCCCTGCCCACACCACCGCCACAGAGGTTCTATCTGAAGTAATACCTCGCAGTCACAGCGCACTTCCAGCAGCGCTAAGCAGAGAGCCAGAGGCGAAGCGGGACCCGCGGAGCGGGTTCCGCGAGGAGTTGATTAAAGGAAGAGCAGCTCCAGCTTTCTCGCAGTCCAAAGCTCCCTCTTCAGACCACACAGGTAACAGGTGAAAGAAACGTGGGTGGCACTGTAGGGACAAATGATAAGCCCTTTTTGAGGAGGGAAAGTTCGTACGAACTTTCCCTCCTCAAAAAAGGCTTATCATTTGTCCCTACAGTGCCACCCAAGTTTATGGAATTACACACAGAACTTCTCAGATTCTTTAGGCGTATTCGCCTCCAAGCCTTTTTCCAGCTACACCCCACCCCAGAACAAATTCGAAACACTCCCTTCCGACCACCATCTACTTTCTCACCCTCGGCTGGAATGATCCCCTCTGAAATAATCGCCTTCGAAAAAATGGTTCTAAAAGATCACGCCATTATTCAGAACAACAAACATTTCATTCCCTTCAATATTACATTGAAAGAAAAATTGGCAATCGGTCAACTCAAAGAGAATGACTCGCTAATCATCAAAAGTGCAGACAAAGGTGGTGGTATAGTCCTTCAGGAAAAGGCAGCCTACATAGCTGAAATTCAACGACAGTTGGATAATAAAGATCACTACTTGGCACTGGCAAAAAATCCCACTAAAGAGATCCAGGAATTAATTCATAAGATAACCACAGATGGCCTCCGTACCGGTTTTCTTTCCAAAAAAGAATTCACCTTTCTAAATGTAAAAACACCACGCACCCCAGTCATATACACACTCCCCAAAATCCATAAAAACACAACTAACCCCCCAGGCCGTCCCATTGTTTCAGCCTGTGGCTCAATCCTAGAACCATTAGGCGCATATGTAGACTTCTTCATCAAAGAATTTGTTCCTAATACACAATGCTATGTTAGGGACTCAATGGCAATGATCAATCTCATTGAACACCATCCATACAACCCTGCATCTGAAACATTATGTACTATGGACGTTGAATCACTATATACCAACATACCACAGACAACCACCCTGTTTGCAATAAAAAAGATCCTTGACTTAAGACCACGTCCTCATGCCGTTCCAACTACTTTTATTTTACAACTCCTTGAAATCTGCCTCACACGTAATTTCTTTCTTTTTGACAACATCTACTACCAACAAATCAAAGGTACCTCAATGGGTGCAATTTTTGCCCCTAATCTGGCAGTACTGTTTATGGACCAACTAGAATCCAATGTCATTCTCACTGATTCAAACCCTTTCTTTTCTTGCATTTGCTTCTGGTGCAGATATATAGACGACATCTTCATAATCTGGCAAGAGAACACAGAGTCCTTAAACTCTTTTGTACATTGGATGAATAATAATTGTTCATGCCTATCATTCACCGTCACGACTGACAAAGAATCCATTGCCTTCCTAGACCTTTCAATCTTCCACTCTGAAGGTGAATTACTCACACGTTTGTACCTCAAACCAACCGAGCGGAACACTCTACTGAACTACACCAGTAACCACCCAAGGGCCCTCAGGGACTCCTTGCCCTACTCTCAGTTCCTTAGAATAAGGAGAAACTGCTCTTGCAAAACCGACTATTTCAGAGAAGCAAACTATCTCTCCTCAAAATTGAAAGCAAGAGGCTACCCTAAGAGAATCGTGAAGAATGCCTCGAAACGTGCATGGTACTGTCCAAGGGAAATCCTGCTGACCCCCAAACCCAAAAAAGAAACACAAAGAATAGCCTGTGTCACTACTTTTTCGCCAGTTTCAAATAAACTGAGAAAAATGATACTCCACCACTGGCCAATTTTGAACGTAGGAACCCTCACATTAGACAAACCACTTTTTGCCTTTAAAAATAACAAAAATCTAAAGGATCACCTGATTCGTGCTGCTCTACCCTCTACTGTCAATACTTCCACTCTTGAGGGTACTTGGGGCCTTCCACCCATTCTAGGGCATTTCAAATGCAGAAGTTGTAATGTTTGCGTTTTTTCAATGGAAGGTAAAAGTTTCACGTTTAATAACAAACTGCACTCAGCAATTCCTTTTCCAACTGTAACACTGCAAATTTAATTTACCTCATCATGCGTCCATGCCAAAAGATCTATATTGGCCAAACAACACAAAGAGTAAAAATGAGAATTTGCCAACACAGAAGCCGAATCCGGTGCAAGACTCCAAATGCGCCACTCGTCGATCACTTCGGAGAGGCCAATCACAATGAGGATGATATCCGCTGGACAGTGTTGAAAGTGCTGAAACTACCACAACGTGGGGGCAACATGGCCCAGATCCTAAACAAAGAGGAACTAAAAGCAATCATCACCTATGATTCAATTCGAAAAGGCCTGAACAGGTCCGAAGATTGGACAACGCTCCTTTAAACCTTTATTCAAAAAGAGACTTTTCCTTTTGTGAACATCCTTGAATGGCTGAAACTGAATTATTCTACAAAACAACATACAACTTACATGCAATTTGTTCGCTATTTTGACTTGTATTGCATTTTACCATGTTTTCATAACCTGTTTGACTTATAATCACCGTCAATGCTTATCTCTCAAAACTTTATTAAGTCACATGACCACTTCTTTCCCCACTCCAAAATGGCCCCCACACTCACGCCGATCTCGGCACCGCACCGACACAGTCCTACTTTTATTTTCACCATTCTTTCATTTAATACAAAACACTGCATCCTCAAGTCCAGTCCCCATCGCCGGTCGACTCCGACTTCCCAGTGTAGCTGAGAGACTCGGACGAGGTAAGCGCCAAGCCCGCACAACTCCTGTGACCTTCCGCCCTACTTTCATTCAATTAACGAGCCTTCCCCTCCAATTAGCTCTTACAAGGAACGCGGACAGCCATTGCAGCTGCCGCCTGAATACTACACTAGACGCGCTCCTTCATCCAATTCTCGAAGTACGCGTGTCCCCATAACCAACTAATCCGGTAAGCATTTCCATCTCTCCTTTTGACTGCCCCTGAGCCGGCCCTCCATGAAAGCACTTCCTGATGCGAGCTTCGCAGTCAGTACATCATCCGCCGCTGGCCATCCACGTATTCTGCCTTTTAATTTAATTTTTTCCCCCCCATTTAGCCTTATGAAGAACCACGGACAGCCTAATTAGCGGCCGCCCAGACACCGCACCAGACGCGCTCCTTTATCCACTGGTCCAAAAGCGTGTCCCCTTTAACTACCGATATGGTAAGCATGTCCTCCTTACTTGACTGTCCCTTGACCGGCCACCAACCCAGGCACCTCCTAATACGAGATTTATTTTCAGATCCAACACCGTGGCTGACCTATCCCGCTGCCTCGGTGGACGTCCGCGTTCTCACCCAGAGCGGAACTCGCCCCCACGAAGTCACAAGTACTTCCTACCACCAATTGTTGTCCTACCTTGACACAATTCATACTTCCTTACCCCATTTAGGTAATTATCACCTTCATTCATTGCTTAACCTCCAGGCTATGCAACTTGCACGTCTCTATCAAATCACCACCACCAGTCTTCCCTGTCGCGCACTCCATCACAGCACGACCGCAGCTTCGCACACCAATTTTCGCATCGTCGCATGAACCTTCCTTCATCGTTTCAAAGGCTTTTGAGGGTTTTATTGAAGAAGCACTCACATGTCTCGCTCAACACCAGGCACTTCTTCAAGCAACTGATACTTGCGGAACAACCTCCAGCATAAGACCACCCATCACAAAATCTTCGTGCGGATACTCCATCACTGCCACATACACCACTAAATTGTCGCATCGTCACTTGTTTCTTCCATCACCATCTGTCGCATGCGGCACTACTCCTGAGCACACATTTGCCGTTTGACTGTTGTCTTTTTGAGTACTATCATACGTAATGCTGATTTTATGTATTTTATTCTCCCCTTCCTTCCTTCATTTAACGTCCACAGGCTTTACAATCAAACCAGGCAATCTTTTGAAAAATCCTATAGTCCTGATGATGATCCCATTATACTAGGAGCTAGGGATCGAAACGTCACGTCGACTTGCTATAATAGTTTCACATTGTATGGAGTGTGTAAATGTATTGTGGATACTGTTGGCTAGAGCTTACTTAAAGTTGATTAATGTATTGTAAGCCCCCATGATTGCTCCAAAGCCTTTTTGCCTGTTATTACTTTGTATTTTCCTCTCACTTCTTGATCCTCTTTTTCCCTCTCTGTTGAAAACTCGGTACAGGATTGTGCCCTTGTTTCATCAGTCTTCACTATTCTAACTTATAATTTTGTGAAATTCAAGATTAAATGCTCCTCTGTCCAGCTGGAGACAGGAGGAACTCACATAGGTCTCATTGAAGTCTATGTAGAACTAGTTTTCCTAAACCAAGATTACGCTAGGGACTATTGTTAACCAAAATACTGACATTGAGAAGCAGCATGTCGGCCATCTCTAAGGAGTGCAACGATGATATATTGTGGGAAAAAACAGTCCGAAATGGTTTCCCAGTCTATAGCAGTGCCTGTTGGGGATTCGGTGGACTGCAGATGAAAGGTGCAGCAAGTGAGAAGCCCAGTAGGACTGTCTGGACTACTCTATTTCAAATAAAAAATAAAGGAAGTGAATGAAATTGTATTTTATTACATATATAGCTGAACACTAAGCATGAAATTACATATATGTTGAAAATGGCTGCTGGCAAAACATATATAAGCCTTTCTAAACGTTTTCAGTAGGAGTTATTTCAATGCAAATCTTCTACAACTAAGTCATAGGAAGTAAACCCTAAACCTTAGTTTGCCACAATAATCCGGGAAATTCTATGTGACAAAGTATCTATCTACAGGCTTTACCACAGTTTCATAACAGTACACCGCAATGGCCTATTGTCTTCATCCCTGTACCATATGGCTTTCATCCTCAACCTTATAATGACTAAACCTTAAACCACAAAACTATACCCTTTAACCCTATATCCCACACTCTTATCTGTTTACCCGTAATCCAAAACCATTAATCCTACATCTTTAACCCTTTATAATTTACCATTTGTCCGATGCTCTTAACCAAAGTTTACCCTTACAAATAATCTGAAAGCTTACATCCTGTGTCCTTAATCCTGTATCTTTAACCCCGAAACGTCAATCTCTGTACCCTGTACCGTTAACCCTGTACATCTAAATGTTAACGCTTAACCCTCGCACTGCGGCGGAATTTGCCCCGCGGCGAAGGGGTTAATACTTATGTCACCCTCTAAGGTAGGCCCTAAATTCCAACAGGGCAGGGTGCATGGTATTTAAAACATAGGACATATATATTTAATGTTTTACATTTCCTGGCAGTGCAAAAATATTGTTGGGTAGTTAAACAGAAAAAAGTGATATGCCTGATATTCACAATGTATCTAATGTACAACAAGTAAACACATTTCAATTGTTCATCAACTTATGGACACTAGGTTTCAAAAATACCCACATCTTTAAATGGACATTCATGAGTAAATATATTTTTAAAAGGGCTATGTCACTTTGATATGTTTGATTAACATGCAGCTGTTTGTGCAAGTATTAAGGCTTGAAGCTAAATGGCAGATAGGATGCTGGTTCACTTCTTTGAAATGCACTACGTTAATGATAAGCTGCAAATATGTTCATGAAAATGAATGTCTTGGAAATTAAAATACATTTGAGAATCAAATGCAGCACATCAATCGTTGTAACATTTGTAAAGGACAGTGTAGTTTCCATCTAATAAAAAGCTATACTTGTTTGTAATGCAAATGATTTCCGATAATTAGAACAATTAAAATATTCATGGCTTTTAAAATTGAGCTAATCAAATTAAAATTATAATTTTCATAACGATTTTAAAGAAGGAGCATTATAAAAATATCACGTCATAAATTATCTAACTTTCCGGAAAAGAAGTTGTAAAAATGCAGTGTTCCTAAATGTTTTTGATGTACATTCTCACTGAATTTGAATTGCATGCGCCCAGTCCAATAACAAAGCAGTTTTAATGATGCCATCATTAAATGATAAAGTAATTGTTTCTGAGAATTCATTGATGTCTTTATGTGAAAATTGATATTCTCAAAGTGTGGCCCACTATATATGAAAGTGAGCCTTGTCTACGTTGCGTTTTAGTGCTTGATTGTGAATGCCTTGGTGTTTGAATGCTGATTATCACAACCGATAAATGATGATACCCTCAATTGTGATGAATGACAATTATGAGTTTTCCCATTGCACATTTTGGGGATTGCTGTTCCAAAATCCACATGTCGCTTTATTTACTGGGTAGTTTTAACCTGCTTTATTTTGGCAGGTTAGATCTGACAAACTGTATTGGTGTCGAAATCAGACCTCTGAATTTTGCAGAAAGAAATCCTAATTCAGACACTTTTGCAGATAGCTTCTGTTACAAAATGTGTAAATAAGATCTTCACTAGGCCTATGGAATTCTAATGAATTGCCACGGCAGGGGTAGTTGCTTTGTAGTGGAAAGAACCAGTCATCTAATTCATATTTCTTCTACCCATTTGCTAAATGATATTTAGGCCACTGGCAGCAGAAACACAGTCTTGAAAACCATTTGCCTCAGTCTGAGAAAAGACACTGCAGAGCAGACTATGTTACCAAAGTAAGACCAAACACACACAGCAGAGTTTTACCCCTAAAATGCACTCATTATGAGTTATGTTATTTCACCCGGTAGGTTAACTTCTGTCTAATAACTCAGGTTGAATTTGCAAGTGTGTCATGGCCTGTAGGTTTAGGGTCCAAAATCTCCAGACCTGATGCTTCAATGCCCAGATGACACAGACCCTGAGAGCAGTGGCGGCTGGCAAGGGAGGGGGAGGTGGGCAGGGAAGGGGAAGCAGGAATACCCGCACAAAATAAGAATCCACTTACTTTTGCTGCCTGACATCTCTCCTCTTCGCTCCCTTCAGCCGCCTGCTCCTCTGCTTCCATAGAAAAAGGAAGCATGAAGCATACAGGCTCCCTCCCCTAAGACAATCACAAAGCTGCAATGCTGCATTTTGATTGGTCTGAGCAGCGTGTTTCGGCTCTCAGATGGGGACTGTGAATCTCTGCAAGTTCCCAACCAGGTTGTGTAAAGCAAGCCTGGTGGGGAAAATGCAAGGTGCGCAGGACTGTTTGGCAGGCCCAAGAGGACCAGCCAACAAGCAGTCATGCGCACATGGAGGGGGCAAACCACTCATCTCATGTAACCCCAGCTCCGCCCTAACCCAGCCTGTAATGAAAAATACAATGATAATAACCAGGTCATTGTCCTTTTATTTTTCTGAGTCACTGCTCTTCAACCAGTGGGGAGACGCTTCTCCGCCTTAGCGGAGAAGCCGCCACTGCCTGGGAGATAGATCCCTGCAGGACAGAAGCTGAGGGCTTCAGGATTGCCTATTCTCCTACTCACCCACTGATATATCCCTAGGAAAGCCACAAGTGTGCCTTGAATTACTGCATCCCACTCCACCTCACAACAGTGCTTTCACACTGCTCAGAGCAGGTGGAAATGTATGCATTTTTCATCAAATTTGTGAAATAGTAAAAGACAGAGTAAATCTGAGTGCAAGCAGTTATTCCCCATTTCAGAGTAGAAACTCTAAGTGACTTCACAGAGATACTGGCTGGTAAATCTATATACGTCCATCCGGTATTTCTACTGAAAAGTCTCGCCAACTCATAATGAGGGCCTTTGGGGAAAAGAACTGTCTGTCAATTCAGAGACCCAATGGTCAGGATGCCCAAATTCTATTTACGTTTCAGTGAAGTAAGGAGGTATTTCAGTGAGTGTCTGACATAATTAATGCGCTACATATAATGGAAAGAGTGAAACATATTTTCACAGGAACTTCGGCAGATGTATGCATCATGCCGAATAGTGTTAGCACTTTGTGTCTGCGCAAATGTAGGTATCATACCAAATTTGGATAAAACATTGACTATGAATTCTTAAGATAATTTCTATAATTCAAACATGTCCCAATCAAGGTATCATACTGAGATGCACATTATTCATGCTTCAGGCCTGACGCTCGCCGATGATTTTTCTGCCCGGGCTGAAACCGGTGCTACATACAAGAGGCCTGACTACCTCAGGGTCTCATAGATATAACATACTCATAGCCAATTTTATTTCGTGTCCTGCTTCCTGAAAAACATTTGCCAGTTACTTCCCCAAATTTGGGGCTGAAATTATTACATCTGATTTTTGCTGACTTTATTTTATTTGCACTCTTTTGCACTATGAAGTGCATGGTTCATGCTGCATTAGTACTTCAATTGATGGTATATTTGTTTATCGTATGCAATGAATCCAACACCTGTACACAAATTATTGTAAGACGTATTTGGTGAGATTCAATTTTTTTCCCCAAACTGGTGTAATATATAGATATTTTAGCATATGCACAAATAGGAAAATTATGAGCTGAGAAAACCTTCCAGGGCTGCTCAGCCACAAAGATGCTACCCTCTGGAAAATAGGGACGTAGATTGAGTTTTTTCCCAAATGTGCTGCAGTTAAGCTAGCTAGTTTTCTTCAAGTGCGCCCAGCACTTTTAAAGCTATAATGAAAAATACATCAACATTACTGTGCATGTTTCAAACTCAAAAATAGCTTTATCTTCTGAATACATGTATGTTTTAATCAAGCATTAAAAAACGGGTTTAAAGCTCTCCTTTATGAGAACTGACACATCGGTGCATTTGCATTAAGGCTGCGTTGCATCCGAAAAAGGTGAGCCCCGGTACGACATCTTCAAATGCTTTGGATGCAGGGTATTTACGACGCAGCACCCCATGGCGTAAGGCCCCATGGTGCGCCCCAAAAAATATGCTTCTGTAGGATTGCTGCTGCTGAGGAAATGGATGCATGTGCAGCAAAAGTGACAGTAGGATGCTTTGTGGCACATAAAGCAAAGCAAATCATCCTAGCATCACATTGGAGTTTATCATGCATCAAGAATCACTTACAAAGTGATGCATTTGAAGAAAAATCATTTCCCCATTCTTCAAAAGGGAGAGATGGAGCAGGCAGCAGCATCATCCATGGCAACAACCCAAGCACCTGCCAGGATGTCTAACCGGCTTCCTGGGGAAGAGGAATTTTAGTGAGGAGGCGACTCAAATTCAGATAACAGAGGTGACAAAGTATGAACGTAAAGTCTTTGCCAATTCCAAATTGCCATTAGGAAAGGCCACTTGGCAGTACACAGTGGACAAGATTAACAGTGTCAGGCAAGCTAAAAGGACAGTGCCAGTGTGCAAGAAGCACTGCCACAATTATAAGCACAGGACAAAGTTGAAACTGGGCAACAACCTAAAGGCTGCCATGAAGACGAAGGAGGATGGCCTGAGGACCAGGAGGAGTTGACATCTTTTGAGGAGCAGATGCCATCAGGCATCCCAGCAGAGTTGGTGGCAGACCTTCCTGGACAGGACAGTGCTGGCTATGATGACCAACAAGATCTACAGTGTAAGTGGAAACAAGGGACAATGTGTCCAGAAATGTAATGCTCTACAGCGCAGTAAGAAAAATTCCTGCACTGCACTGTGTATAAGGAAAAGGGATGGAATTGCTCACATGTCCAGTGATATAGCAAAGAAATGTAAGCCAAAGTGCTCAGTCACATGTTTTACAGCCCAGTCCAGCTCTGTCAAATGTGTCCAGTTCGTTTGTGATTTGTAGCCTCAGTCCAGGTTCACCTTTGTATCTTGGGATTTGTCGTGGAATGTATAAACTGATTGACCAGGACTACAAGTTCCACGATACAAAGCAAAAAAAATGGACACTTGAGCCCTGCCCACCCTGACTTTGAGTCTGCATTGCCCCTTGCACCATGAGGCTAGTATGTCTGTCTTGGGGCCATGCAGCCAAATCTGGACTGAAAAGCAGTGGAATGGAGTTGCCATAGGATTAACTGCTCATCTGAGAGGAGTTATAGATGAGGTGTGTGTGATGTATCAATAAGTAGGAAAATGTAAGGAGCAACATGTACAATCACTAGCATGAAACTACATTGCTTGCAGCTGCACCAATGTGCTGGGTGAGAGCATACAGGTGTTGGCTGCCATGGTACAGACCACCCAACCTCCTGTCATGCACAGATCTAAACCAGGGTTGGGTGAGATTGAAAGTGATGCACACCAGAGGTCCATGAGTGTTTGTTGGAAGAATAGATGGTGTGTGGGCCTGGTGGGCCCCTGATAGTATAATGCAATGTAGGTGTGGCTGACAATAATGAACTGTCAGTGTGTGAATAGGGAGACATTGCATGGCATAGGTGAGAAGTGATGTGTGTACTGAACGGTAGCCTGAGAGATACTCAATCACTGCTGTGTCCGATAGTGTCACACTTGTAGCTGGGAAGGGATGCCATAGAAGAGGGCATTGGTGTACTACATCCTACATGTGATGTGGACCTTGGTGAAGATGTAGCACGTGGCAGGAGGGATTTGTACATAGAAAAGTCTGACTGTGCAAAAATATGTCAAATGAGGACGATGTCACACAGGGAATTGTGAAGTGACTGGATGAGATCTGTGTCCACGATGATGGGCATGTCTTTGTGATGTTTGGAGGGTGAGGTGTATGGGCCTAGTTTGGTGACCAACCTGGGTAGGTATATGTCACAGAATATCAAACTCATAGCATGTGGGCCACAACTTCAACCATAGTCCTCAGATACAGGCAGCCATGTTGCTCAGTTACAAATGGTGACTCACATTTGGGGAGTTGGTGTCACATGAGAGTCAAATGATCATTTGTGTGCCATCAGTGTGTGACAGAAAGTGTAGTCTCTGAGTCCACTAGAGAAATGGCGGACCTGGTACAAGTGAGTGAGGCTGAGTTGAGTCATGTGTGATACTCTGCATATAAACAGCTCCGGCAATTGCAAAAAGGGGAGAGCGTCACTGGTAGCAACCTTCATAGTTTGACTGGGCCTATCCCCTCAGAGTTGGTATACAGGGCCTGCAGTGCAGAGTTATGGAGACTACGGTGTGTGTACTGAAATCACATGAGTTTACACAATTAGTAAAACCATGATAAGTACATGGCTTTACAAATACCTGCAGTGTAGCAAGGATGCTAGCTGTGTAGAGTTGTGTGGGTGTGTCTCAAATATGAGCTCTCGGCCACATGAATGCACAATGTGCATGCAAAACAACATAACAAGGAAGACTGGGGTGGTGCACTGTGTGAAAGGCAGAGTGCAGGATCAGCAATAACACAAGATTAAAGTCACATCACTTACCAAGGGGATGTGGGCTGAGTAGTGGCCACAGGCAATACATGCTCCCTGGTGACTTGGTGCAATGTGAACAGCAGTGATATCAACAAATCAAACTCCATTCAACATAACCATCATGAAAAAGAAAGGTTATCAACAAGGCGGATATGGACCTTACCTCAACTCACCCCTCCCCTGCAGTGCAGGCCAGAAAGCTGAGTTACTGTGTTGCAAAGTGTGGCATGACACAAAGGGGCATATTTGCAATGCCCCTATGGCACCTTTACACCACCAGAGCATCACTTTTGTGACACTCTGGAGGCACGGTGTGCTGTACCATATTTACAAGGCCACACAAAGCCACCCTGCTTGGCTTTTTATGGCCTTGTAAATATGGAGTAAGGCAATGCCTCACTCTGAGTGGAAGGGGCATTCCATTGGTGTTGCTTTGGGTGTTCCACCTCAACACTCATTGTTTTTTACACTGACCCAGATTTACATCATAGAGTAAATCTGGGGCAGCGCGAAAACTAACGCTTTCCTAAATGAGGAGTAAAGAGGAGAAATTTTTATGTTTCTCCTTGTTTTTTTCTCTTTCCACTTGTGCTCCATTTTGCAGCACACACGGTATGAGGAAAATGCCTCCCTTGATTGTTTTTGTGCAGGAAGGTGTCCCTTTCTGTACATAAACAATCTAGAGCATGTACGAAATTCCATTTATTTAGGTATAACACTTGATTCAAAGCTGTTATGGAAATCACAAATAAAACATTCCACAATGGTTCTTACACAGGGGATATCCTCAATATATACAACTCATCTACGAGTACACCAATTACATCAATGTTAGAGATTTATAAACACAAAGCACAGGCAGCTGCCTTATACAGATCTGAACTGTGGGGCATTGATAGCACTGAACAACTCATATCTGGGGAGAACAAGTTAATGAGAAGAATATTGGGGCTACCGTTGGCAACACCACTTATCCTGATGTTCCATTACCTAAATATTAAGCAGATAGGGCATATTGCAACACTACTCCTGCTGCTTTATTTGATTAGAATATTGAAAACTCTGGAGTTGGTGAATTATAGAGAGGATATCAATGAAAGTTTGGAACTTGATATACACCTAACCTTTCTTTGGCTTAGATACATCAAGAAATGGTTAATAGAACTCGGCTAGTGCGCAGTTCTTAGAAAACGCTCAAAACAAATATACTGGTAACATGCTCTAAATGTATTCCATTGTAACTCAAATCTAGGGAGACTAACAACAGAATTTCTTAATGTAAAAAAAAAACATGTCACGAAGAGTTTCCTGACACTATACAGGTACACTTGACAAGAAGCTTGTACATGAAATGTCAGTATGGAACTCTCCAAATCAAGAGCTACACTGCAAAATGGGAAACAGAGAGAATCAACCTGCACTTCATGTACCTTAGGCCACACTGAAGACATTGCGCATATCCAGTTCTTCTGCCCGGCATATGCTATAGCGAGGAAGAAATGGATTCGCCCGTTATGCAATAAGTTAGGGTTTAGGGAACACCAAGATGCCCTCAGAGTGGTGATACATCATACAACACCATACATAATTTTTACCATATGTAAATCTTTATTAGCAGTTGGATTTGCACGGGGCAAGATGGGGTGAATCTTTGATGATAGAATGAGCATATATTCCTCCCTCACAAGTACTGTATTGTGGATGATGGTAGTTTTAAAGTAAACTTTGTATATAACTTTTATTGCATTATTATTAACAGATTTTTACATATACATGCACTTTTAATGGTTTTAACGAAAACAAAAAGCCATCAAGTGGGTAGAAAACCATTGTTGATTGGCACAAGAACAATAATGTATTCTTTCATTAGGCATGGCAGACCATATAAGGTTTTCGTCTATGGCTTTGTCCTCGTTTTAGTATCTTGGGCCGTTATATAACTAGAAAAGTCTTGTATGTTACACTCACCGAGTGGAAGCCCACCGTGAACGATGTGAAGCTTGAGGTCAACAAATTGTATTTTAACTTTGTTTTACTACAAAACCTTTATGGCCTATGGCCGAAAGAAAGTATGAGTTTGCTTCCGAATTAGGACTTCTGTCCAGAAGGCACATATCTGCGTAATTAATGTGACATTTGTATGACGACCCCAACAATAAGATAGCGGAAGAGGTGATAAGCTAGGCAAATCATTGGAGACAGATTTATACATTTTGAGAAACAGTTAACAACGTCAAGTAGCTGTAACTATCATTGTACAGTTAGACAAATGCAGCCATGAGTTGGAATAAAGCGCAAACATAGAAGAAAAAATTAACACATCGCAAGGTGCATTGATACCCTGCAGATAAAAATGCATCCACCTGCACACCCTACCATCAGTAAATACATTAGGTAAAATGTTAAGTTTTGAGTGGGGGTGACGCATGAAAAATCGATTGGTAAGGCGTGCCATTAATTGGTCGGGAGGAGTAGTCTGTCATGGGCACCTCCCATCTCCCCCCGCTGTCTGAAGTGCATCTCCCAAGGGACTTGAATCCTCCTGGGACCCCTCCTGAAAGTCATGTAATATCTCATCCCAGCGTGTCGCAATGGGGATTTTGCAGAGGCAGATGGTCTCTTCACTGTGTATAGTGATGCTTTCAGCTTGTGGTCCACACCAGTAGCGAACATTTGAAGCTAGCAGAGAAGGAGGGCCAGGAGATTTCCACCTCCTTGGGATCAGGCGTTTATCCACCAGCAGCCAATAGTCCAGGGAATGTGAAGACACCTTCTGACGTTTAGTCCTAGGATAGAGATGCAGTATGCACTCCTTCCAGGCCAGTACCATGGTGCGTTCAGTATAAGATGACAGAGAGGATGTGACCAATTGCCAATATGATGCAAGCGGGGGTGGACCACATCATGTTTAGCAGTTCTGCCCCTACAGCCTGGCATCGAAGGCAAGCTGGATCTTTGAGATAGAAATATTGGTTGATCTTGTCTGGGGTAAGCTATGCTCTCTGTGTGATGTAATATTGGATTAGGCTAATTTTGCAGCCAATTCTTTGTCCAGACAGGGGCTGGCCAGATCTGTTTCCCAGCGTTGTCTCAGGGGGAAGAGTGAGACTGCTGCATGCTAATGCAGCAAAGCCACAAACCAGTTGGTAAGATGCCTACCTGTCCCCATCATATGCAAGTCTTGACCAGTGAGGTAGGTCTGATGTTCACTCGAAATGTCTCCCTATTGGCACCCTAAAGCACTGAGTATAGAGGTGTACATTAAAACTTTTCCAGGGTAAAGACAATCCTCCTCTATCAATATGCCATAGGGTAGCAGGACCCCATCTTGGTTGAGGTCACCTATTGTGTGGAGGCCAGCTTTCCACCACATGGATAGCTCAGCAGACAAGGTGACAGGTATACCACAGGGATTAACCAGTAGGGCAGTGCTGGTGCGTAAGGAGTCGTCATTCGTGTGAGGTACAAACTTCTACACTAGGAGTGGTAAGCAACTCCAAGCAGCAGGGAGTTCAACAGCTGACCATGATCACACGGATGAAACACCCTGACCAGCACCAAGGGTTTAAGTGAATGCCTGTGTTAGCAAGTTGTTTTCCTGCCAACCATCTGGCTATCCATTGTAGTTTGGAAGCGAGATAATAATGTTCCATACTAGGGACAGCCAGGCCTCCCTGATCCAAGGGCAAATAAATCTTGGAAAGTGTCACTCAACAACTGGAGCCATTCCAAATAAACTCCCTCATGGTGCGTTCAAACTAGCAAAAAAAGGGGCGTGTGACATAGTGAGGCAGGTTAGTGAAGCAGTAAAACAGCCTTGGTAGGACCACCATTTTTAATAGTGATGTCCGAACTGTGACTGACAGGGGAAATGTGCACCGGATCTAATAGCTGACACAGCTCTAAGAAGATTACAATCAAGCCGATCAGTAGGTAGATAATAGATTCTTATACCAAGGTAGCTGAAGGAATTAGGCTGCCCCATGATGGGCACACCGCAGAGTAAGACATGTGGATACAAATGGGAATAAACAGGATTTTGCCCAGTTCATCTTAAAGTCAGATAGAGCAGCGAAGTCAGCAAGCATGTGGGCCAGTGCAATGGGAGTCAATCTCAGATTTTGAGGTATAGAAGATCATCAGCGTAGCGAGATATAATTTGTGTATCGTCTCCCAGGGTAATGCCCCAATCAATACCTTGTGCAATTAGACAGGTAACTAGTGGTTCTATGGCCAGGGAAAAAAGAAGCAGGGATAGTGAGCATCCTTGATGGGTGCCACAACACACCAGGATTGGGTCCCATATGAAGGAACCCATCCTCACCCTGGCTGTTGGTGCAGTATAAAGCAGTCGCACCAAGCAAAAATTAAATCCCCTTTCAGAGAGTCTACTGCCTTTTCCTAGTCGAGCACAAGACAGCCCGAGGGAGGCCAGAGAAGTGTGCAGTAGGTGGAAATGCGGAAGAAGCGCCGCAGTTTCAGGGAGGTATTTCGAGCTGAGACAAACCCGTTTTGATAGGAGTGTATGAGTGACAGAACTAGGGGCTCTAGGCGATCAGTGAGTATTTTGGCCAAAATGTTGTAGTCCGTATTGAGTTAAGTTAAAGGACAGTAAGAGCCCAGGGCATTGGGGTTCCTATCTGGTTTAGGAAGAAAAATTAGAAGCGCCTCTCGTAATGATGTCGGAAGGATGGAGGCGTTAGGGCATCTGCATATAAAGCGTGAAGGTGCGGAGTCAGGATAGATGCATATGCTTTGTAGTTTTTAGCGGGCAGGCTGTCTGGTCCAGAAGTCTTGCCTGACGCTAGGGTCTTGATGGACATTCGAATCTCGGAAACCAAAATGGGCTCCTCCAGCTCCTCCCGTTGAATGGGGAAGATATTGGGTAGACTTATAGTTGAGAACAATTTGACTAGACATTCATATTTCATCTATAGTGTCATCTAGTTGCTCACAAATGTTTCATCTAATGCCTAAACTGTGCCCCCTAATGGTGACTTTAAAGGCGTATTTTATTCAGGGAGGGACAAGGAGCCTAGTTTTGATTGAGGTCCTGCTCAGAAGGCACCAATGGAATATTGAAAACAGGAAGAGAAGTTCCTATGGGTTGCTGATTGGGGAGGGGGAGGAAGTGGGGAAGAACAGGTCTTTCTTCGTAATGCCCTCACACACCCCAAGGGATGTCATGCTTCATCATTTGGGCATTTGCCCCTCGTCAGGCCGGCGCTGCAATGCCTGACGGGCTCCCGAAACCGGGGCTCTTTGTCGGGGATCTTTTGAAGAAGCCGTATGGGTGCGTGTGGGTGTGAGGGCAGAGTAGTGCACAAGGAGTGAGATGTTTAAAAAAGGTATAGGGCCGTCCTACTTAATTTAAGTATTTTATTAATGAGGTAGCTCTAGCCTTAATAAAATTATGTGAAAGCCCTATTTAGGAGTAATGGTCCGTGAGGGCTAGTCAAGTGTGGGTGTGGTCAACATGTTTCGTGCCCCAGCTGCCCCAAAAGGGGTCAATGGCACTTCGTCAGGACCAAAATAGAACGTTTAGGGTGAGTGCACTACCGTTTAGCACTAGTTGCTTGAAACGGTAGGGGGTGATTAATATAGGAACTGGTACTGGGATGAGGATAGACCCCTCACGACCTAGTTCCGGACAGACGGGGATGAGAACAGAGCACAATAGTTGCTCCGTTTTGTAGGTAGACTGGCAACTTGCTGGCGTCCTACCCTCGCTCTGGAAGCCTGCGCATGCGCATTTCTTGCGAGAAATGCGCATGCGCGGGCGTCCGCGCATGCGCATTTGTCAGAAGATGTTTGAAATGGAAGAGGGAGCCCCGGAAACGCCGCGTTTCAGGTATGTTTCTTTAATTTAGTATTTATTGTAAATGCGGGGGTTTGATTTAAAAGGAGGGCGGGCGGGAGGCGGGTGGCAGCGGCAGGCAGCTACGCTTCGCCCTGGGTGTGCGTAGCGCTAGCCTGCTTCGCCTACTTCGAAAACTGCGAAGCAGGCAGCGCTACGTACACTACGTGGGCGAAGCGTAGTGTCTCGCCCAGGGTTAATCTTTTAGCCATCACATGTCTATATGGGGGTAATAGTAGTACCTCAGGAAGAGTCTTAATTGAAGATGGTTTACATATCAGTCTTTGAATCTCTGGCTAAGATAAAGATAATGGAGGTAGGAGAACAACCTTCTAAGTGTCTGTCCACCATATCTAACATAATTCATGAACTTTCAGACTGAAGAGTATATGAGTAGAGAGTTGTTAGAAACATTTCTGACCCACATTTGAGTTAACCAGATTTGATCACATTTATAAGCTTTCGACGTCTGATGACAACTTTCAACTCATGCAGGTTGTATGTCGAAACACCAGTAAAACAAACATTGTGCCACAACATTTTCTGTCTAAAATAAGCCATCAGTTGTGGTCCAACCGACATTTGCATCTGCGGCCCAACTGCCAAATTACAAGAAGGCCTTCAGAGGCAGCAGCTGGAGGGACTAACCACTGCTGTTCTGACGGGCTCATCCAGCCCGTTGGCCCAGCCGATGGAATGTATTTTCATTCAATAAGGGCAGGGTCTGCTCAGGCACTGTTGTAGGGATTATGATGTCCCTTTTCAGTCTGCCTTTCTGTGGTGGCCTGACTGCCTATAAGGGCCCTGTCCCTCTGCAGCCTCCACCATGAGGCCTGGGGGCACCTGTGGTGCCCCCTAAACGTCCCTGCACCGCGTGGCAGACACCACATGGTGTCTGCCATATGGTGCAGGGATGTTTAAAAAGTGCATGTTTAATATTGCTGCTTGTGCTGGGGCCCGCAGCACAAGCCACAATAGTAAATACACACTTTAAGTCTGCCATGAAGGCGGTCACATTGTAGTTCAGAATGCAGGACCTCCGACTGCTTGTCAGGTGGTCCCATTTCCAACATGATGCCGGCCAGATGCTCGTCCAACCGTCATCGTAATAGGGCCCAAAAGTCCATTTTGTTTACTAAAATTGAAATAAAAATTATTGATATAAATATTTCTAGGCTAAAAATAAAAATTATAAAAATACTGACTGCAAAAACAGAGCAGACATTTTTATTAGATTACAACTACAATGATCGTCTATAATATCGTTTCAAAAATGTATATTTTATAGCAATGTTTAAAACATATTTTAATGTAAAATAAATTAGATTTAGTTAAATGCATTCAATATAGAGTAGTACTACAGTGGTACTACTTACTTACTACAAAATGCAATTGACAAGCCTACAAGTGTAAATCTCCTCCTCTTCCTCTCCTATCCTTTCGATGGGGAAATCGCCACACATGAATAATCATAACTAGGAAAGAGCCAGAGATGGTCAATGTTCTGCAAGTGCAATTTCTGGCAGACCACCATGTAGCCCTGCTCAGATACACCAATGAGGTTCATGCTGGTCAGAGATTCTACTTTCTGACATAATCTTTTAATACCAACTTTTCAGTTTTTTTAGCAGTTCCTCTGACTCACTTCTAAGTCTCCCAGGGGCATATCAACAAGGGCTTTATCTCTGCTTTTTTGGCTTTAAAGCCAAAAAAGCAGAGCTAAAACTAGCGCCCTATCAACAACAGGGTGCTAACACGCAAATTTGCATGTTAGCACCCTTTTACTCTACGCTTCCCCTTGCATCTCTAATGAGATGCAAAGGGGGCGTTCCAGAGTAAAATAATAGGAGAAATGTCGCTAAGCGACATTTCTCCTATTATCAAGAATGTCGCTAACCCTGTTAGAGACAAAAAAAGCAGCGCTAACTGCGGTTAACGCTGCTGTTTTACATCTGGAATTTTTCTGACTTAGCGATGATATCCTATGTAAGGTGGATATCATGGCTAAGTTTGCCTGTCCCTATCAACAAGGTAACGTGAGATTATCGCTGGGTTTCCAGCGATAATCTCACGTTAGCCTGTTAGCGTGAGGATTTTTATCGCTATTGAGATAAGCGTTGCTAATAGCACCCTATCTCAGCGATAAAAATTCACGCTAGCCGGCGATAATTATCCTAGCGCTAAGTGCGCTTAGAGATAATTATCGCCGGTTGTTGTTGATATGCCCCCCAGTTCCTCAAGGGCGGTACTTAGGAGCCAGAGCTCACTCCAACAGATGACATCAGCAAAGCCCAGTCCTGTGAAGGTACAGCTGCTACTCGTCAGCTGATTATTCCAGGGAAAAGGTCTGAAGTGGCTTGTTGTGCCCCAGTAGCTACACAGGAGGTCTGACACTTGACCCGTAGAGTCCACCTCTTTGTCCTGGGTACAATAGGGAGAAAGTCAAATCCGTCCGGGCTCCTTTTAGGTCCCACTCCATTTTTCATCTTCCACAGTCCTGAAAGTGTTCTGTCCAGGTGCTTGGAGTGCCCCAATTGTGGTTAGCTCCAATTAGTGGGTAGGGGTGAATCCTGGGCACTCACTATTAGAAGTTCTCAGAGTTCATCCTACCCCCTTTTTCTGTAATTCCTGTTTGTCTTGCTGCAAACAGGTCCAAAGATCCACATGTCAGGTAATTTTCATTATGGTGAAAATCTTCTGCCACACTAAACTTGGGCCATAAGGGTTGTCAGTATTTAGGGATACACTATGTAATTCACTAGTGTTCTCCCACATGTAACACTGAGACCGAGTTTGAAACAATCCCAGAGGCAGACATCTGGTAGGATAAAAGCAGGATCCTTCAGTAACCAGCTAGGGGACACACAGAATTATCCTGGCATTCTATGTGCTCCCTTTCAAGTGCACCAAAGTGTCACACATGGCTCAACAGACCTGTCAGGCAGGATTTGACACTGTGGTGTGATGAGAATGCCCACAGGCCGTAGCCTGTATGTTCGATTGAGCTCAGGGGAATCATCATCAAAGGTCAGCCTATTATGTGCCTGGCTGAATTTCACAACTCATGCATACCCAATACAAACACCCCTACATTGCTTGCAAGGTCCAAGGGCATCAAAAGGAAGGCCTGCCGGGCTCTGGTGGCCGGAGGGCCGTACTACGAGTACCATGGCTATAGACCCTGAACTGCCTCAAAGGCTATGTCTGTTTCTGTTATGGCCATAAATTTGTTAACAGCGTTACTGTCAGCCTTGGGGTGAGTAGTGTTCAATTTGGCAGGTTGCCTTTTAGCTATATTTTCTTAGCCACGGTTACCTTTACCTCTTAAGCTTGCAAAGTTAGAGGAGGGTAAAGCTTGAGATACAACTTCCTGATGCCATGGCAAGCAAAATTGCTTCACTGGTTGCCTCACTGCCAAAACATTAACTTTAATTGGAGAGGAGACCATGAAATGTTAGAAAGAGGAGACATTAGACTAATTAACTCATAGTCAGTCACTGCTCCGCCAACTTCCTTCAAATTCACCTTATTAACTTCTGCACATTCTTTTTCTGTACTCAGGTTGCTCATTATGGTGTTTGTTGAAATAGGGGCTGGAAGCCCCTCAAGACACTCCGTCAACAAGAAGATTGCTTCACCAGGATCCTTTAAAAAACATTTATCAGGGAATTTTTTTAATATCTTACCCCAGGGTGAAATCAAACTCTGCCCGCCTTGTGCAGTTTTAGATTTAATGTTTTCTTTGGTGGGAAAAAATTGGAGGTTATTTTTCTTCCTTGCCGCTGGCTGGAATGGTACCCTGACCCCTCCCCAACGAATTCATGTTCCTGGAAGGCTGGGCCCTAGAGGACTTCTGGGTACTTATTCCCTTAGTTGGCTTGATTGATGCATACAAAAATAGTTTGTATTAGCCCCTTGCCTCCATTCCAGGTAAATGTTCAGTCCATACTTGCAGCTCAGAATGCAGCCAAAAATTGAGTGGTTATTAGCAACTCTTTGAGAGGCTGGTGATATGCTTATGGCCATTTAATAGAGGGGGGAATCAAATAGGATGCTGAATCACAACTTACCAGAGCAATTTCCAATGAGTTCAATAAAGGAAAAAATCCACAAGGTCTATGAAAGGTAAAACAGTCCAAGTTCCTCCCTGCTGGCCTCTGTAACAGCTGTGAATTGGCAGGAGTAAAGAGGGAAAAGCAACCTTACTCCAAAAAGCGGTGGTGTGTCAGCCTGCGACTGCGCTGATGCCGCCTTTCCTACCAGTTAACTCGTAGTTGGCGCCAATCAGAAATTCCTCTAAGGGAGACAACAGAGACCCTGGCTGGAGGTATAAACACACCAGCTAGAAAGGATCAATAAGGAGAGGAGGAGATAGAGGAAGAGATGGGAGACCTTCGCGGTGAGGAAGTCTCACTGACACCTGGGTCGGTCACTTCCGTTCACCGCTGCTCAGCACCAATGCTGCAGTGCCTAACACACTGTTGTCCACCTTTCCTTCCTTGGTCCTTTTTCCACATGATTCCATGTGGTGCCCAGCCACCAGATATAAATTGTCCACCACAAGTTGCTGATACACTACCAGTCTGCTCCTGCTGCCTGTAATCTGCAATCCGCCGCACAAAACCGCCTGCTACCTACTGGCCACTGCCTCATGGGCTCCTTAATTTCTAGAAGTCCAAGAGCCCAACCACTCCAATCTCAACTGTCTCCAACTCATCGCAGCAGAAGCAGTGGTGGTAGAGAGAGCAGGCGGCCGAGGGACTCAGATGTTACACGGAAAAGCAATGCTGACTGACAGCATTGAGCTCACCACCATTTTCAATATATTCATCACCTGTGCCACCTTCCCTAAAGATTGGAAACTCTCAAAAGTCAAACCCTGTATCAAGAAACACTCTTTCAACCCCAGCAAACTCAAGAACTGCCAACCCATCTCTCCGCTCTTCTGCCCCACCAAAGTTTTCGAGAAGACCATCAATCGTCAACTCACAGAACACCTGGAATACAAAACTCTTCTAGACTCCTCCCAATCCAGATTCCTCATGAACCACAGCACCGAAAATGCCCTGCTCACTGCCACTGACAACATCAGGGACCTCCTGGACCGGGGAGAAATGGTGGCTGTGTAGGAGAGTAGGATCTGCTTCACATGGTTACCCCCACTTTTTGCTGGTGTTTCACTGTTTTTCGACCTTAGTCTGGCTGTGGCCCTGCTAATCAGGACCACAGCCTAGCTGCTTCCTCTCTAAAATGGTTTCCCTGTACCTTAGGTACATATCTAATTGGATTCTGGAGTGCCTTATAAGCCCCTAGTATATGGTATACTATGTACCTAGGGCATAGGTACCTCAGAGGCCTACCAGGGGCTGAAGCATGTGTTATGCCACCCCTGGGAAGCACTCCAAAATGGCACCACAGGTCTGCTACTGCAGCCTGGGTAACGGTGTGCTTGCACCCCTTACAGTGGTATAGGCTACCTATATCACTACTGTTAGACCTGGCATCTTTGGCGTGGCTACCCCTGACTTTTTGCCTCTACCTCCTGTATTTTTGATGCTATGCTGGATTTCGATTTTGCTGGTTTAGATGCTTTGGGCACTTTGCCACTGCTGATCAGTGTCAAAGTGCAAGTGCTCCCTTGGTAAATTATTGTGTTGATTGGTTATCCATGATTGGTATATTTGTTTCACCTGTTAGCCCCTAGTAAAGTGCACCGCATGTGCCAGGGCTGGTGATTCAAATGCTACTAGTGGGCTGCAGCACTGATTGTGCCACCCACAGGAGTAGCGCTAAAATGATGGCTTGCAGTGCCTATGTGCAGTCCAGGACTGCCATGTCGACCTGGCCAGTGCACCCACTGACCAGGCCTTATCCTTCCCTTTCTGTACATGTAAGGCATCCCTATGGTGGCCCTAGGTACCCCCCTGGGCTGGGTGCAGTGTATCTGAAAGGTAGGGCATGTACTGAGGTGTGTAACATGCCCTGGTAGTGAATTACAGCCATTTTCATTTTTCACTGCTGAGAGGCTATCTTGCCCATAGGATAGAATGGGGAAGGCTGTTTACATGCCTATCTTCCCATAAGGGCAAGATAGAAAACCCAAGTTTGGTATCTCTGTGTTCAGAATTTAATTATACATCTTTTTAGCAAGATGGTTTTTAAATTCACTGTGTGAGAATAGCACTTTTTAGAAAGTAGCTATTCTCCTGTTTAACCTTCCTGTGTGCCTGTGTGCTGGTTGGCTGAAGGGTGTCATGTGATGGGCCAGGTGGCTCCAGGAGCCTGGATGAGTCAGCAGCAGGGTGAATAGGGAGATCTGCTTTAGATGGGTGGGAGGAGTAGTCCCTGGGTTTGAATAGGGCTGTCCCTGCCAAACACAAAGCTGGCTCCACCCCCTGCTGGCCAGGCTGAGGACTCTGCCTCTGCTGGCACAAAGAAGGCTCCACCTCCTGCTGAGCGTCTAACGACCCTGCCCCTCACTCTGAAAGGAACCAGGTGCTCCAGAGCAGAGCACACCCAGGAACCGGTTTGAGCAGGGGAATCCCCCCACTGGAACAAAGAGAGACAAAGGCTTGGAGGGGTATAAGAAGAGGACCCCAGACACCTAACACTTTAGATCACTTTGGAACTAAGAAGAAACCTCTGCCAAGGAGAAAGCTGAAAAGAACTGAAGAGGAGAAGACTGCCTGCTTGCTGTTTTGCTTTGCTGCCAAGGAGAGGGGAAGGACTTTGCTGTGTCCCCTTCTTTTGATTCTGATCTCCAAGGGCCTGAGAAGAGCTGGCTCCCTGTTAAGAAGTCCCAGGAACAAAAGGACTTCACCACCAGCTCCCCTGGAACTCTGCTGAGAGAGTTCTGACCTGCCTTGGAGTGCTTGCCCAGTCTTGGGGCCTCAGGAGGTCGTTTTGCTGTGTTTGGGAGCTGGGAAGCAGAAGCGTGAACAAGAGTGACTGGTACCCAACGCATCATCCGATTGCGTGTCGCAAGACGAGAGTGCGAGGAAAATTTCATCGCGGCACCATCGCAACACGCAGGGTCCCCGCATCGCCGAGTGCGTCGAGCATCGTCCCGGTGCGAGAAGATTCCTGACGCTGCGAGGGTCGTCGCAGAACCAGTTTGCGGGCCGCACCACTGCCGGTGCGTGAAAAGTCTCCAGTCGCTGCGTGCGTCGACGCAGAGTCCCGTTCCGTGGCGCATCGAGAGTTGCGGCGCCGGAAGGCAACGCTGTGCCACGCATCGCACCACATCGAAGAGTGTCGCATCGAACCTGTGCGTGAAGCTTCCCCCCAAGAAACCTACGCAATGAAAGCCAAGGGTATCGCATCCTCCCCCTACAGATCGGAGCCGGCGCATCCACCTTTGCTGCGTGAAGCAGGGCTGCTGCAAAGCCTCCCCAGGATCTCAGGAGCATCGCATCGCCTTTGCCATCTTCCTTGTTATAGCTTTTGGGAACCTTATCGCAACTACAGGTACTGTTGGGCACGAGAGTGTCGCATTTTGTGCATTGAGAGTCGCACTGTGCAGGACACTGGTTTTGACATCCTGGAGTACTTTCTGCAAACTCTTGAACTATCTTTAAAGTAACCTTTTGAATTATATGTTGGTTTGTCTGTAGTATTTGGTCTTGTGAAGTTTTTAGTAAAGATACATTATTTTTCTAAAACTGGTGTGGAGTAAATCTGTGGTGTTTTCACTGTGTTACTGTGAGTGTTGGTACAAATACTTTACACATTGCCTTTGATAGCCTAGACTGCTCAGGCCAAGCTACCTAGAGGGTGAGCAGGGGTTATCTTAACAGTGTATCCCCCTTGTGGTAAATATTTCATTACCGGTACTATTTTTTATGCGGTAAAATCTATCAAGAATAACTCAGTAAATATAAGAGGCAGAATCCGTGGTATGAGAGGGTTTAAAAGGCTTTATTCCTATACAAAAGAAGACAATTCGAATTGTGGGCCTTCTGTTCCATCACCACGAAAGTTCAGGAAGGAAGGGAGCATATATTATTGACAGATAGGCAGTTTTATAGAAAATACATTACAGTGAAACAGATGCAAGAGGCGTAACAGCTGATAAAAGGTGCATACGTAGCTTAATAGAGGGCGTAATTCAAGAAACGTCACTAAACATGATGTCACAAGTGGGTGGATCCATAAAAGAATCCTGCAATGTCAGCAGAAATGTTTGGCAAAGATGCGCACGCAGCCGCATGACGTGTGATTGACGTGCAACTAGAGGGTGAAGGGGACTTGACATTTAGCTCTACATGTGGAGACAGAAGTCTGGGGTTATGTCAACCTAATTCCAAATCATATCTAATATCCTATGTTTAAAGAACTGTGTTATCCAAAAGGAAAGGTCTCTTAGGATAGAATCTTATTCTATACTGACTATACTGACTGTTAGTGCGTGTACAAGCGTCTAAGTGTCTATACTAGATGCGAGGGGGTAGGAATATTCCATGGTAACGGGGCTATGAATTACTTGCATGAGGACAGCGAGGCCTGGCCCTTTGCACGGTAGCTGGAGGAATGTTTACCTAAACTGCTAGACAGGAATGCATCGGATGAGGAGCGAAGGAGATAATCTCGAAGGTGAAATACAGTTTTTGGCAGGCGTCAGGCTGGATCAGGCACCGTTAGCCGCGCAAGGAGTAAGACAAAGTTCATGGTCACAGATGCAGGCTCAGACTGGAGCTTTCAGAGGCAGAAGGCAGGAAAAGGCTTGATGACAGAATTCGGGCCTACTCGCCTGAATCTATGAAATGTGGAAAGTGAACCACATAAAGTTGGTGGCCTTTCATACTTAGGAATGGAATATCTGACCCATTCATGGCGGATCTGAAAGAGGACATGTTGACGGTGGACGCACACATATTTGCGTCTTCAGAACTGGGGCAGGAGGGAACATACATGTACTTATAGCATGCACATGGAGCCGTTGGGGTCTACGATAGGGGACATAACTGATCACAAAATTCATATTTCCTCATTCCCTCCTTGTCCCCTTCGGACCCTCAGGAGATATCGATCTTCATCAATCCATCGATCTGTTCATATAGCATCATTTGTTCTTCTTTCTTCCGGGATCTCGAACGAAAACGTGGATGTGGGATACACGATGTGGCACACAGACCACAAATCGCTGGCCCACATTGCAGACATAAGCAGCAACTGAATAGTATGAGGAGGCCAATACCTAGGAAGGATAGGATTCTCCATCCCCAGGCTGACAACACGCCCCAGAACCAACCGGACAAAGTCCAGGTGCCTGGACTCTGGTGTATCTGGCTTACAATCTTATGAAGGCGAGTTATGGCCTTATATACTGACGGCAAATTTTCTGGTATGAAAATGCAACAACTTGATCCGATGACCCTACAAGCTCCGCCCCTATCGGCCAGGATGACGTCAAGGACAAGACGATTTTGAAGCACAACAATCCGCATAGCAGACTGCTCTTCTGTTAAATTGCCTAAGGCGGAAATAGTCTCATTCACTACTGCTTCAAGGGTTCTTGTTAATCTACGTATCAGCTTACTATTAGTGACTGTACCTATATAGGGAAAGAAACCTTTATTGAAATCTGTAGATTTTTCCCATGCTGTTTCAGTGTAATCGACAAGTGGGAGATCTCTCTGCTGTCTATTGTGTACTAAATGGGTATTTCTATGATAATCAGGAGGAGCTAGGAAAACAGGTGGCAGAAGGAATGCTATGTAACAGGTACCATCCCAATCTAAAGGTAGACATATATATGCGGTCTGGCCACATATGAAGTAGGAATGATGGGAAGCTCTAAATGTAGACTTGCCTTGATCACTGAATTTTATTACAGTGGTGCATTTACTATGGCCCATGTGTATGGAACCATTCTTTCTTATACATAATTCCCCTTTTACTGGGAATACTGACATGGCGGGCAAGATTGGTGTAGCTTCAGATTCAACGTTCAGGATCATGAGGTTAAGTGTAAAGTTACCTAATCCATATACTTCATTTTCTAGATCAGTTCCTGTTCTTTTGGGAAGTCCCTCCTTGTTAGGGTAGTAGACTTTAAGCAAAACTAGGTTCAGGTTTCCCCATACCCAGTTGTCTTGATAAACTGCGGAATTTGAATCTAGGGTATTGATCAAACTAAACCATGCTCCACAGGAGCCATTGTGTGTGAACGGATATGGAAAGAGGGGCAAGACTCCCTTATAGTTCTGATAGGGAGGGAGTCGGCCACATATCCAACAATTTGTGGCATTGCTGGTTTGATGGGAATAATGTAGCATACTAATGAATGTGTTGTTGCGCAGCGCAAATCTATAGGACAACTCATGCGGAGGAAATTCGCTAAAAGAATGTTCTGCAGTTATATTATAAACACATTTAAGAATAGGGTAATACATATGCAATAGTATGCTAAAAATAATAATCAGAAGACTTAGAAAAAACAAAATTAATAATGTTACTGTACAGTGACTACGAAGTGATTTACAATACGCATGCTTTTTCAGCTGCTTTCGCTGATTTCTTTCTCTATTCCGGTCTAGGGGATACATGTCAGAGACAAATTCAACCGATTCACCTTGGAGAGGACTTAAACAATCAAATTGTCTGACTTATTAGACCTCAATTTTAGTTTATAAATTTCTGAGTTCGATTGCTCAACCAAGGGGAGCTTTGAGTCTGTCTTTGAGGAAATACAGGGTTGTGTATCTACACTGGGTGGTAGTCCATAAAATTTCTTGATATGACTCGAGTGCAACCACCCTTTCCTTCCTTCGATTTTCACGGCTGTCCTTGTGGTGAGTAGAACTAACTTCGGTGACTTCCACCTAGGATCCAGTTGGGTCTTCCGGTCAAAGTTCCTGACCAGCACCAGATCACCAGGAACCACGTCATGGGGCTTCACCTCAGTATTGTCGGGAAAAGCTGCGGATACCTGTGAACGACAAGATTGTAGTGCAGACATCAAGGAAGCCAGGTAATCTGTCAGCATATTACAGTCAACGTCAGTGATTTTACGAGGTATAGGCGTCCCCCACATATTTGGTGGTCTACCGAAGATCACCTCATACGGGGATAGCCCTGTTCGAGAATGTGCTACCATTCTCATATAAAAGAGCGCAACTGGTAAGGCTACTATCCAATCGACTCCTTTTTCTCTACATATTTTGGACAATCTAATTTTCAAAGTTTGATTATGGCGTTCTACGAGACCTGCTGCCTCGGGATGTCGGACACAGTGAAATTTCCATTGATAGCCTAATAGAAGGGAAACGTGTTTCATTAGTTCGGATGAGAACGGCTGGCCGTTATCTGAGTAGACAACACGTGGTAAACCGTACCGTGGGAAGAATTCTCGAACTAACTGTTTGGCAGTAGTCGGGGCAGTGTAATCTGAAACCGGGTATGCTTCTGTCCAACGGGAAAGAGCACAGACAACTACGAGAACATATTTGAATCCTCGACATCGTTCCATCTGGATATAATCCATCTGGAGGACTTCAAAAGCATGATCGGGAGTTTGAAATACACCCTGTTCTACGGGGATGCTTTTACCTGGATTAAACTGACAACATATCATACAGGTACGAACTTTTTGTTTAGCTGCGGCTCGCAAGTGTTTGTTGAACCAAATGTGTTGAATGCTGTCTAGCATAGCTTTCTCTCCTAGGTGTGCTGGACTATGTATTGTGTTAATAATAACTTGGACCATAGAGTCGGGAAGAAACCATATAGATTTTTCCTTCGTCATCCATCCCTGATCTGTTTGGATCCCTCCTAATTCAGTCCATTTCTTTATTTCTTCTGGTGTAGCATGTGTCTGTATGTCAATTACATCAAGGGCGGGATCCTTAACTGTCATGCAATGTGTTAGTGTCGGGACTATTGTCTTTGTCGCGTCAATTGTGAGAGTCTGATTCTGAGCAGTCTGTTTAGCTGTCCTGTCAGCTAGGTCATTACCCTGAGAAATGATATCGGTAACTTTTGTATGGGCTTTGCATTTCATAATCAATATTTCAGTAGGTAGATGAATCGCATCTAATAGGGCTTAAATAAGGGGTCCGTGTTGGATGTGGGCACCGTGAGAAGTTAAATAACCTCTCTCTCGCCACAGTACGCCGAAGTCATGGACGACTCCGAATGCATAACGTGAATCTGTGTATATGTTGACTTTCTTATTTTTGGCTTGGATATAGGCTTGTGTCAGAGCGATGAGCTCTGCTGCTTGAGCTGACAAAGTGTTAATACAATTTGTTTCAATGACTTCAGTGTCTGTTGTGACTGCGTAAGCGGCCACTAGCTCTCCTGTACTTGTTCTCATACATGACCCATCTACATACAATGTCAAGTCTGGATCTGACAAAGGGATGTCTGTCAAGTCTTGTCTGGGTTTCGTCGTGATAGTAATAACTTCACCACAATCATGTGCCAATGGATCTGTTCCGCTCACTGGTAACAGTGTAGCAGGATTTAACGTATTACAACGTCTGATTTCTATATGTGGCTGAAACAATGTTAATTCGTAACCGGTGAGTCTCGCTATAGTCAAGTGTTGTGTTTGTGTGCGGTTCAAGAGAACCTCTACTGCATGTGGTACTTGTACTGTCAATTGATGTCCTAACACTATGGCATCGCTTTGTCTGATTGCTAAAGCTGTTGCTGCCACCGATTTCAGGCACGCAGGAAGAGCCTGAGCTACTGGATCTAATGTACTAGAGAAATAAGCACATGGTTTGTGTGATCCTGCTTGTTCCTGAGTGAGTACTGACAAAGCAGTACCTTCGCGTTCTGTAACAAAGAGTGTAAACTGTTTGCTGTAACATGGTGTTGCTAAAACAGGTGCTTGGCATAAAGCTTTCTTTAAGCTTTCAAAGGCGTGTGTATGTTCTTGAGTCCAAGGGAGGACAGTCGATGTGGCTGCCTCCTGTGTTGTCAACTGGATGAGTGGTTTTGCTAGAAATGCATATTGAGGGATCCACTGCCTACAGTATGAAGTGAGGCCTATAAAAGCCCGCACCTCCTTTTGTGTCTTGGGTGGTGGCATGTTAGCGATTAACTGGATGCGGTCGGATGTAAGCTGCCTTCCCTCCTTGGACAGCGAGTTCCCAAGGTAAACAACTCGCTGGACACAGAATTGCAGCTTAGAAGGGGACACCTTGTGCCCCTTGTCAGCCAAAAATTTTAAAACCGTCAGTGACGCTTTTTCACATTCAGGTTTGCTTCGGGCGGTGATCAGCAGATCATCGACATATTGAAGCAAGGCAGTGTTAACTGGCAGGTGGATACTGTCAAGTTCTCGTTTCAGTGCTTGGCTATAGATGCTGGGGCTTTCTGTAAATCCTTGAGGTGCGCGTGTGAATTTAAAACTTCGTCCATTTAAACTAAATCCGAATAAATATTGACTTTCCGGATCAATTGGGACACTAAAGAAAGCATTCTTGAGATCAATTACAGTGAAGAACGTAGCTTCTGAGTCAATAGCTGTGAGTAATGAAGAGATATCTGGGACCACGGGGTATTGTGGCACAATACATTTATTTAATTCGCGCAGATCAATAACTAATCGATATACTGGTGGAGCTTTTGGATCCGTTCTTTTAAGAATCGGAATTATCGGAGAATTACATACATTGGAGTCAGTTTCGACAACCACTCCTTGTGCAATGAGCTCGTCAATGATTTGCAGTAAAGCCACAACAGCATGGGGGGGTAACTTGTATTGTCGTATTCGTGGTAGTACTATTCCTGATTTCAGTGTAACTCGATATGGTGTAATGTTCATGCAACCAACATCAGTGGGGCCTTGTGCCCATAAATGTGTAGGTAAATTCTGCAGTCGGTGATCCATGTCTCTGGACACGAAGTGACCTTTAAAGTCACGTAGAAATAGTCGTACTCCTTCCGGAGAACAACAGATTATAGCTCCTAGAGCTTTCAATGTTTTTATGCCTAACAAGTTTTCTGGACATGATTTAGTAAGCAATAAATCTGTAGTACGTGTCAGTGGACCGATCGTAAGTGAAAGAGGTTGTGTTACATCATTAATTATAGGTTTTCCTGAGAATCCAAGGGAAATATTCTGTGAGCCTGAGAGGGGTGCCCCTGGAACTTCACTACGTCTTATAGTTGTTCTGCTTGCCCCTGTGTCAAGTAAAAACTTTCTGTCTTCCCCTAATAATTTGCTATGTACATAAGGTCCCTCTTGGTCTACAGGAACCTCGATAAGGGGTAAGCCAACTTCCCTCTCTAGGCTATCTCATGAGTATCGCTGATAATCGGGATAATCTGCTTGTGCATACTGATACATCTGTTGTGTCGTTGCTTGTGTTGCAGCAATAGGCTGCGCTGGTGGTGGTGCTATAGTCTGTTGTGGAGCTCCCTGTTGCGGAGCTAATTGTTGCGGAGCTAACCTAGGTTGTGCATGCTGAGGTATTTGTTGTTGATTCTGATCCTGTCTAGGTGGACGTGGTCTCTCATGCGTTCTACCTGTGGCAATATTATGTTTCAGGACTGGACAATCGTGTATATAATGACCTGGTTGTTTACAATAGTTGCATGTCCCTTTCGCAGGGCCTGCGGAATCACCTTTTTGATGACTATCGGCTGGAACTGACTGTGCAACAAGCATTTTCATTTTTGTATCTTTCATACGTCTTTGTTCGTGTTCTTGTTCTTCTCTAATTCTATTGTGATGATATTGTAACATCTGTAGCATCTGTGATGGGGTATTACCTTGCCAGGTACTTTCGAATTTCAATACTCTATTCTTAACTTGTATCAGAGAATTTTCAACTAATTTTGTCACAAACAGATGTGGGTATGACTCACTACTGGCTTTTATGCCACTATTTATACCAAAACATTTTTCAAATCGGGAATAGAAATCACTAGTATCTTCGTCTGGCTTTTGTTTACAGGCTGAGATTGCACCCCAGTCTTCCTTTTTCGTAGTTAATAAACGTGGCAGTACCTGTATTAGTAATCCTGCTAGTGCTGTAGTCTTTTCCCCAAGCCCTGCTCCTGCAGCTCGGGCCTTTTCTTCGTTTTCTAATGCTGTCCAATCTATCTTTTGGTCTCCCACCTCCCATTCTTTTTCTTTGAGTTTTTCATAAATACCGGCGGGTAATAGGACTTTTAATATTTTCATACTGTCGGGGTAGGTATACTCTCCCATGAGTAACATGTCTTTTATCTCACGGTGGAAACCTGCTGGGTCCTTGTCATGGCTGGGTACTACTTTCTTCATTTCTAATAATTCTAATTTAGTTATAGGTGTGTACACAAATACGCGTGTAAAATTATCACCGGCACCTCTAATTGGGTGTACTTCGCGTAACGGGTTCTGTCTATCTATGTGATACATTTTTCTTCCCATAATGGGAACTGGAACGTGTTCTGGGCATACGAAATTTAAATATTGGTTTCGGGATTCTAGTATTTCTTTAATCAAATCAGTACCTGACCCTTTCCATATGTTCGTGAGTAGTTCTGTCAATATGTCAGGTAAGGGTCCTGGATCGGAGTGTTGGCTTTTATATAATATAAGGAGGTGTTGAATCATGTATATACTAGCTAAACGCTGTTCATATGGGTCTAGATTCAGAAACGTGTGTGCGAGTACATCGTCATTGCATTCGCTGGGACTGTCAGCCCATTGTACTGCTGACCTGGCTAATTCTTGTTCGTCCATGGAATCGAGCATGTGGTACCCCCTTCGATCTCGGAGTAATTTATCAGCGGCTTGGAATAAGTGTTCGGGGGATTTTGTATTTAACATAGGGTTTGGAAAATGTCTATTATATTCTGGACGTATTGGACGTACCGGATCATTAAAACCTCTGGTATTATTATGGGGTCTTCCTCTACTTACATAAGCTATCGTTTCTACTTGCTCTGACTCTTGCTCCTCCTCTTCTCTGTTCAGGTTAGCGGTGTCTACCTCTAATCTTTCTTCGTGTATTCGTTCTACTTCTTTGCGGATCTTTCGGTACATAGCTACTATACATAACTGTTTATCATGTCTCCCTTCTGATATATTCCGGCCCCAAGTGACAAGTTTTTGGATTTCTTCCGGATTTACCCCAGGCCGGCCTTGATTTCTGATTACACAGTTTATGAGGAAACGTAACAATTGTCCCTGTACCTCCGCTTTCTGGTACTCCATGGCTCTGCTAATACTTTCAGGACTTCGCCCTGACTGGACAAAGTGATACATATTTTCTAAATGTGTAGTCATTCCTGGTAGCTTCGTTAAATATATTGCAGCTCGTCGAATACGTAATGATGACAGCAGCATTTCGTCCCGTTTACCGGGCACAGGATCATATCTACAATCTACTAGAAGTTCCTTAAGCATGTCGGGAGTTGCTAGTTTGGGCGTACGTTGGAGGGCTAAATCTCTAAGAGTCTGTTTATTTCGCGGCGGAGTGGCAAACATGTCTGTCGTACCTCCTGTAGCACCGTCTGAGGTGCTAGGCACGAAAGGATTCGTTGGGTGTAGGATAGAGATTGTAGATGCGGGAAAAACTGTAGAAACGGACGGGTCTGTTGGAACTTGTGTAGGAGTTTGTAATTGCAGGGATACAGACGGATGCTCTTGGTGTTGAACACCATCGGCAAGCGGTGTGGGTGGAATGACATTAGCATACTCGGGAGCTGCGTCATCTAAATAGGAGGAAAGAAAAACGTCCTTTGCTGTTTTGGGATGTGATTTGGGATGTGCTTTTTTCGGAAACAATGGAGGTGGCAAGTCTTTTGGTATTTCCTGAGTAGCCTTAGGTAACCCTTCGGCCAGAAGTGGATACATACCATTCATAAGTGCGTTTCTTTGTCTATCTACTTGTTCTGATTTTACTCGGGTACCTTCCTCAAGTAATAGATTTTCTTGAGTTTTATTTGAATTCTCTCTACCTTTCTCTTCCTGTCTGTGTGCTTTTTCTGTACGTCTGTATGATTCTTTACGCCATAATTCAATGGCATCTTTCTGTGACTGTCTGGCTTTCTTTTTCCATAATTCTTCTTCTACTCTCATGATGCAATCTGCATCCCAGGTCCCCGCTGCGGGCCATCTCTGACTCTCTGGTAATTCTTTGGTGTAGTCCACCCATAAATCAAGAAATAATACGGCATCTAGACCATGTTTATGATACATGAAGTATCCTGGAGTATCCCTAGGTGGAATGGAAACAGCTTCTTCGAGTACACCTTTTCTAGTTTTGATCTGTCTTAGTTTCGAAAAGAGCGGCATTTTTAGATCTTGTTTTTAGAACACACTTTATACAAGAAAACACAATAATGAACATTCATTCACACCACAATATATAGAACGTATTAAAAACATTTAACGCTTAACAGTTTTACGAACAATGATAACTAATAGAAAACCAGTTACTGACATTATACTGACACTAGATAATACTTATTTATATACAAGACATACTATATTACTATATATACTGCTAAACAGTACAGATACACTGCTGAAACAGTGCAGACCGGATTTGTGTACCCAAACCCGTCTTGACCGGCACAGACTATGTGCACGTAAAATGCCTCCCCGGTAATGGTACTCACCGGGTAGCTCGGAACGGAAGGCCTCGGAACGGAACTGAAACTGGACCGGACTGGACTCGACTCGACTGGACTCGGAACTTCGGAACTCGGTGGGACTCTGTATACCTCGGATCTTGCTCTCTCAGCTAGGCTCTGGTCGGGATACTTCGCACTTCTCACCGCCTCGTCTGGGTGTTGATCGCAGCCTCAGTCGTCCCCGCTTGGCCGGAGGGAGATACAGGAAATCCTGCGGGTACGCGTTTTTGTCCGTTAAGCTGTGGCAGGAGACCGGGCCTGCAAAGCACCGCCGGCGCGTGAGATGAGAAAGTGTCCCTATTCGGGCGCCAATTTATGTGGTAAATATTTCGTTACCGGTACTATTTTTTATGCGGTAAAATCTATCAAGCATAACTCAGTAAATATAAGAGGCAGAATCCGTGGTATGAGAGGGTTTAAAAGGCTTTATTCCTTTACAAAAGAAGACAATTCGAATTGTGGGCCTTCTGTTCCATCACCACGAAAGTTCAGGAAGGAAGGGAGCATATATTATTGACAGATAGGCAGTTTTATAGAAAATACATTACAGTGAAACAGATGCAAGAGGCGTAACAGCTGATAAAAGGTGCATACGTAGCTTAATAGAGGGCGTAATTCAAGAAACGTCACTAAACATGATGTCACAAGTGGGTGGATCCATAAAAGAATCCTGCAATGTCAGCAGAAATGTTTGGCAAAGATGCGCACGCAGCCACATGACGTGTGATTGACGTGCAACTAGAGGGTGAAGGGGACTTGACATTTAGCTCTACATGTGGAGACAGAAGTCTGGGGTTATGTCAACCTAATTCCAAATCATATCTAATATCCTATGTTTAAAGAACTGTGTTATCCAAAAGGAAAGGTCTCTTAGGATAGAATCTTATTCTATACTGACTATACTGACTGTTAGTGCGTGTACAAGCGTCTAAGTGTCTATACTAGATGCGAGGGGGTAGGAATATTCCATGGTAACGGGGCTATGAATTACTTGCATGAGGACAGCGAGGCCTGGCCCTTTGCACGGTAGCTGGAGGAATGTTTACCTAAACTGCTAGACAGGAATGCATCGGATGAGGAGCGAAGGAGATAATCTCGAAGGTGAAATACAGTTTTTGGCAGGCGTCAGGCTGGATCAGGCACCGTTAGCCGCGCAAGGAGTAAGACAAAGTTCATGGTCACAGATGCAGGCTCAGACTGGAGCTTTCAGAGGCAGAAGGCAGGAAAAGGCTTGATGACAGAATTCGGGCCTACTCGCCTGAATCTATGAAATGTGGAAAGTGAACCACATAAAGTCGGTGGCCTTTCATACTTAGGAATGGAATATCTGACCCATTCATGGCGGATCTGAAAGAGGACATGTTGACGGTGGACGCACACATATTTGCGTCTTCAGAACTGGGGCAGGAGGGAACATACATGTACTTATAGCATGCACATGGAGCCGTTGGGGTCTACGATAGGGGACATAACTGATCACAAAATTCATATTTCCTCACCCTTTCCCTGACTAGAAGCAAGGGTCCCTACTTGGACAGTGGAACCTACCCTGCCAACTAGAGACCCCCAGATCTAACATTGGTGGTCAGCGGTGAGGATTGAACTTGTATTTGTACTTGACCCACAGTAATTGGTGTACATCACTAGGAGTGCAGACCAATAGACAACCACATACTGTATTATTTTTGATTCTATTTTTGAGTAACTCTACAAGAGCATCATGTCTCAGGTGGCAACAAGTGAGAGGGCAGAATTGGAGTTTTCCATTGCGGATTTATATTCATACAAAGTTGAAGATCTCAAGCAATTCTGCAAAGACCGTGGTTGCTCTTTTAAAAGCGGAGCTAGAAAGGATGTGCTACAAAGAGTCCTGAAGGCCTGGTGGGAGGCCCAAGAGGAAAGTGATGCAAATGAAGAGGATGGTTTTGTTCCCCAAGATCTGCCTGTGGGCAGACCAGTCTCAAGGGCTGGCAGCTCCCATTCCAGTAGGGGGCTCACTCTAGAGGAGTTGGAGGAGAATCAAAGGGTGAGAAACCATGAATTGGAAATTATGAAAATGAAGATGAAGCAATCAGAAGTAGACAAGGTAGCGGAGGAGAGCAAGAATGCCCGTGCCTTGGAGGAGAAGAAATTGCTTCTGGCTCATGAAGTGAGCATGAGAGAACTGGACATCAAGGCCAAGGAGGTAGAGTCCGGTTCAAATGGTGGCAGCGCACAGCCAGTGCAGGGGGGTAAAGTATATATCCCCAAAGATTTAGTACAGAATTACAATAGGAGTGAAGATATCTATGCCTGGTTTACATCGTATGAGATAGCATTAAGAATGAATGGTGTGCCTGAACAGCATTGGGGGGCGGGCCTGTGGAAACATTTTGAGGCTTCTGGGAGGAGTGCTCTAGAGCCCTTAGAATTAGCAGGTGCCATGACCTATCCCAATATGAAGGAGGCCCTATGTCTCAGGTATGGACTTACTCCAGAGCAGTATAGACTGCAGTTTAGAAATTCCAAGAAGAAAGAGTCTGAGACTTGGATGGAGTGTGTGAATCTGTACTCGCGGGCACTGGAAGGTTGGATGAAGGGCAGCAAGGTAACTGATTATAAGGGGTTGTTACATTTAATTAGTTGGGAGCACTTGAGTAGTCTATGTGTTCCAGAGCTGCGCCAGCATCTTTTAGATAGCAAGTTGATGGACCCCATTGAGCTTGCTAAGGAGGCGGACCGCTGGACCAGTACCAGGGTCCACAGAGGAATTGTGGGTACCATTGCCAAAGGTGGGCAGGGTCCCCAGCAGAAGAGTGGGGGGGACAAGGGTAACCAAAAGGAGTTCTCACAAGGGCCCCAAAATAGTTCCCAGGGTAACCAGTCCCAGCCCCCCAAGTCAAAACCCAAACCAACCTGGCCCCCTAAGGGCAGGTCGGATAACAAGGGTCCCATTAAGTGTTATCACTGTCAGGAATTGGGTCACAAGTCTCCTGTGTGTCCCAAGAAATCCCAGGCACCCACTGGTGCTCCAACACCGGGTATAGCTAGTGTAGCTTTTGGGGGGGATTTAATTTCTAGTGATTTGGAGGGTTTAGCAGTTTTGTCCCTTGTCTCTTTAGGAGACACAGAGATGGTCCAGGAAACTCCAGAGGGGCACTTCCAGTTCCGTGTCATGCCCTTTGGGTTGAAGAACGCCCCTGCCACATTCCAGAGACTGGTCAACCAGGTACTGTCCGGGCTGGAGCAATTCAGCGCCGCATATCTGGATGACATTGCTGTGTTCAGTTCCACTTGGGAAGAACACTTGCAACACCTCTGCGCAGTGTTGAAGGCTCTGCATAGTGCAGGCCTCACTATCAAGGCCAGTAAGTGCCAGATAGGGCAGGGTTCGGTGGTGTATTTGGGACACCAGGTAGGAAGCGGCCAGGTGGCGCCCCTACAAGCCAAGATAGATACCATCCGGGCTTGGGAACCCCCCAAAACCCAGACAGCGGTGAGAGCCTTCTTAGGACTCACCGGGTACTATCGCCGTTTTGTCAAGGGGTATGGCACCATTGTTGCTCCCTTGACAGAACTGACTTCCAAGAAGTTACCGAAGAAAGTGATTTGGACCAGTGCCTGCCAAGAAGCTTTTGATGCCCTGAAGGAGGCCATGTGTACAGCACCTGTACTCAAGGCGCCTGACTTCTCCAAGGAGTTCATAGTGCAGACAGATGCTTCTGAGCATGGAGTGGGAGCGGTGCTCTCACAACTAAATGATGAGGACTTGGACCAACCTGTAGCTTTCATTAGTAGGAGGCTACTTCCCAGGGAACAGAGGTGGAGTGCGATTGAAAGGGAAGCTTTTGCTGTGGTCTGGGCGCTGAAGAAGCTGAGGCCCTACTTGTTTGGGACTCACTTCCGGGTTCAGACGGACCACAGGCCCCTCAGATGGTTGATGCAGATGAGGGGAGAGAATCCTAAGCTGTTGAGGTGGTCCATTTCCCTACAGGGGATGGACTTTACGGTGGAACACCGCCCCGGTACAGAACACGCCAACGCTGATGGTCTGTCCAGGTTTTTCCGCCTTAGCGATGAGAACTCCCAAGAGGGTGGGTAGTTCTCCCCACTTTCAGCTGGAGGGGACACGTGTTAGACCTGGCATCTTTGGCGTGGCTACCCCTGACTTTTTGCCTCTACCTCCTGTATTTTTGATGCTATGCTGGATTTCGATTTTGCTGGTTTAGATGCTTTGGGCACTTTGCCACTGCTGATCAGTGTCAAAGTGCAAGTTCTCCCTTGGTAAATTGTTATATTGATTGGTTATCCATGATTGGTATATTTGTTTCACCTGTTAGCCCCTAGTAAAGTGCACCGCGTGTGCCAGGGCTGGTGATTCAAATGCTACTAGTGGGCTGCAGCACTGATTGTGCCACCCACAGGAGTAGCGCTAAAATGATGTCTTAGGCCTGCTTGCAGTGCCTATGTGCAGTCCAGGACTGCCATGTCGACCTGGCCAGTGCACCCACTGACCAGGCCTTATCCTTCCCTTTCTGTACATGTAAGGCATCCCTATGGTGGCCCTAGGTACCCCCCTGGGCTGGGTGCAGTGTATCTGAAAGGTAGGGCATGTACTGAGGTGTGTAACATGCCCTGGTAGTGAATTACAGCCATTTTCGTTTTCCACTGCTGAGAGGCTATCTTGCCCATAGGATAGAATGGGGAAGGCTGTTTACATGCCTATCTTCCCATAAGGGCAAGATAGAAAACCCAAGTTTGGTATCTCTGTGTTCAGAATTTAACTATACATCTTTTTAGCAAGATGGTTTTTAAATTCACTGTGTGAGAATAGCACTTTTTAGAAAGTAGCTATTCTCCTGTTTAACCTTCCTGTGTGCCTGTGTGCTGGTTGGCTGAAGTGTGTCATGTGATGGGCCAGGTGGCTCCAGGAGCCTGGATGAGTCAGCAGCAGGGTGAATAGGGAGATCTGCTTTAGATGGGTGGGAGGAGTAGTCCCTGGGTTTGAATAGGGCTGTCCCTGCCAAACACAAAGCTGGCTCCACCCCCTGCTGGCCAGGCTGAGGACTCTGCCTCTGCTGGCACAAAGAAGGCTCCGCCTCCTGCTGAGCGTCTAACGACCCTGCCCCTCACTCTGAAAGGAACCAGGTGCTCCAGAGCAGAGCACACCCAGGAACCGGTTTGAGCAGGGGAATCCCCCCACTGGAACAAAGAGAGACAAAGGCTTGGAGGGGAATAAGAAGAGGACCCCAGACACCTAAAACTTTAGATCACTTTGGAACTAAGAAGAAACCTCTGCCAAGGAGAAAGCTGAAAAGAACTGAAGAGGAGAAGACTGCCTGCTTGCTGTTTTGCTTTGCTGCCAAGGAGAGGGGAAGGACTTTGCTGTGTCCCCTTCTTTTGATTCTGATCTCCAAGGGCCTGAGAAGAGCTGGCTCCCTGTTAAGAAGTCCAAGGAACAAAAGGACTTCACCACCAGCTCCCCTGGAACTCTGCTGAGAGAGTTCTGACCTGCCTTGGAGTGCTTGTCCAGTCTTGGGGCCTCAGGAGGTCGTTTTTCTGTGTTTGGGAGCAGGGAAGCAGAAGCGTGAACAAGAGTGACTGGTACCCAACGCATCATCCGATTGCGTGTCGCAAGACGAGAGTGCGAGGAAAATTTCATCGCGGCACCATCGCAACACGCAGGGTCCCCGCATCGCCGAGTGCGTCGAGCATTGTCCCGGTGCGAGAAGATTCCTGACGCTGCGAGGGTCGTCGCAGAACCAGTTTGCGGGCCGCACCACTGCCGGTGCGTGAAAAGTCTCCAGTCGCTGCGTGCGTCGACGCAGAGTCCCATTCCGTGGCGCATCGAGAGTTGCGGCGCCGGAAGGCAACGCTGCGCCACGCATCGCACCACATCGAAGAGTGTCGCATCGAACCTGTGCGTGAAGCTTCCCCCCAAGAAACCTACGCAACGAAAGCCAAAGGTATCGCATCCTCCCCCTACAGATCGGAGCCGGCGCATCCACCTCTGCTGCGTGAAGC